>NC_084517.1:12867258-13503091 GCF_024500385.1 Phyllopteryx taeniolatus
ACACATGATTCATTGATATAGTAGTTACTTCAAATACATGCTACAGAGTTCAACAAGTAAACAACATCAACACAAAAGACACCAATTAATAATTTGATAAGATATGAAATCAAATACTGTTAAAACAAAAACTGTATTTTAATCCTCATGCAACACCTCTCAGACGAAAAGAGTATCAAGTGGATATAATAAAATCAAAGATTATACGTATGTGGGGTTTTTTTACATTTTTTTTTTTCATATCACTGCACATTTCCACACAAAATTCACATAGTCAAGCTCCTCCTGAAGATTTCGAGCAAGCAGTTGAATTCTGGCTGAGAGTTTGCTCTTATTGGACTTCTTTAGCTTTTTCTTTCTACCCTTTTCCTTAAAATACTGATCCATTTCTGTGACAAAGGCATTGAGCAGCAACACAGAAGAAGTTCCACTTCTGTACACATTATTTCTACCATTTGTTATGTTATTTATCACAGACTGCAACTTTTGTGCCACTTTCAATGTCTCAGGCAGAGCTCCAGCCTGATGTAACCTCACAAGATCGTGCCTTTGCAGCTCCTTTAGCTCAGAGAGGATCACATTCAGACACCGTTCAATATCAGCAACATCCAACATGTAATCATTGACAAGTTTCTCTATAATTTTTCTGTCCTCAATCTTCTTGTTGGGCTTAGAAGCACGGACACCCATTCCTCCTGCTGCCCCCACCATACCAACACCTACAGCTGCAACGACCAGCGAGGCCCCCATGGTTGCGGGTGCCAAGGCTATCCCAACCACTGCGGCCACTCCCCCCACTGCACCTGTGGTGCCTCCAACAATACCCATACTTTTGACATTTTTGTCGGCTTTTTCCAAAAGCTCCGAGATGGAACAAAACTCAAAAATATAGTCTCGCAGATGTTGACTACGCTGTATCATGAGAACATTGAAGAGACGAAGGACCTGCGTCGTATTCATAGTTCTCTGGTGAAGTGATCTGAAAGGGGAAAAAACAGAATAGCTCCAGATGTAGTTCTTAAACCAGGGATGACAAAAATATGGTCTGGGAGCCACATAAGGATCACTCCGTTATTTAATTCCAGCCCAGTGAGCATTTACATTCTCAGGAGTCACATAATATTTAATGTAGCTGTTTTTATTGCTAAAATTGGTTAGTTAAATTTTTTTCCCATTTATTTATTTATTTTTGGACAATAACAAAAATCCTCGTAAAATAAACTATTTTACATCTATTATTTGGTTAATTCAAGAGGTGCAACAATTAATTGATTAATCAACAACTAATTGATGATCAAATTCATCAACAACTATTTTGATAATTGCTTAACCGTTTCAAGCCATTGTTTAAGCTAACTTGTCCAAATTCTCTGATTACAGCCTTTCAGCAGTAAATATTCTCTGATTTCTGTAGTTCTTTTTTATTTTTACCTCATTTACAAATAACCAAGCCGATCTGTCTGTTTTAAAAATCACTTTTTTTCAAAATTGTCTCCCCCTGTTTTTAATGATTATAAGTTTTATTGCTTTCCTGGGCTGATCAGATAAATTCCTGTGGTTACCTTATTTCTTCCTCCGTACTGAGTCCATACAAGGTTGGAGGAATTTGAGCAGTCTCTGTAAAAAATCCAGCACATTGTAAGATTAGATACAGTTTAGTTTGACCATTTGTTTTGTTGCACATAAAAATAAAATAAAATATAAGTGGGATTTTAAGCGATCATTACAAAAATAGTGTAACCATTTTTTTCATTTATCAGGGATAGATAATCCCCAAAATTATTCATATGATGGTCAACACATATGTTTTAGCTGAAAATGTCACAAGGAACTTCTGGCTTTACTGTATTTATCCATAGGAATTACACTGTACACATACTTGAAAGTTTTCGCATCCATTTTACTAGCTCCTGGATATCCTGTGAAAGACAAAGGCAAGAACATAAACATACATTTTGTCATGATCAGTGTTTTTGTTTACCTTGTTTTGATTTAGTTTTCTTTTATGCCATGTGTTGTTTTCCTGTGTACCGAGTTCGGGTCATCTGCTTGTAAGGTTTTTATTTTCACTTGTTCTCGTCAGCACTGTTCCTTGTGTCAACCAATCAGCTCCCTCCAGCCACCCGTGTTTTGTGGAGGTGTACCTCATTGTCTCGTCACTTTGATGTATTTAGTTTACTGGTTTCTTTTTCAGTCTGTGTCGGTTCAGTGTTGTTTCTGTTGCTTTCGTCTCACGTCACATCAAGTTTCCCTGTAGTTTGTAGTGGTGAGTGTTTTGTTACCCCGTGTTTCATTGTTAATTTGAACCTTGGTTTTTGGGGACTTTGTTCATTTAGTGTTTGTGTCTGCGGCATACCTTGTTTGGAGGTGTGTAACGATTCATTTTAACGATTCGTTTTGTATCACGATTCATGGTTGCCGATTCAGTGGATTGAAATCGATTTAGTAACTTTTTAGCCAAAACTTTAACCAGTGTGACTGTGAAATTAATACCAGTACCTGGATACTAGACAGCGTGCAATGCTAGACAGGTGCAATTTCCTCGACTGTGTTGTTACTTGTAAGGGAACTGGGTAAACATTAATTAAGGATATAATAAACAAACAAAGTCATTCACACTTTGTTTGAATAAAGTGCTACCAACATTTCATCAGGTTAAATTAACAGTAGTAGGTTTACCTGCGACTTCTGCTGTTGTTTTTCAACATCAAAATAATACCAAAAAAAATTCATATAAAAAATTAAGTGCAGCCATCCATCCATCCATCCATCCATCCAATGTCTTCTGCTTATCTGAGGTCGGGTCGCAGGGGCAGCAGCCTCAGCAGGGAAGCCCAGACTTCCCTCTCCCCAGCCACTTCCTCTAGCTCTTCCAAGGGGATCCCGAGGCGTTCCTAGGCAAGCCGAGAGATGTTGTCTCTCCAGCGTATCCTGGGTCATCCCCGGGGTCTCCTCCCGGTGGGACGTGCCCGGAACACCTCACCAGGGAGGTGTCCAGGAGGCATCCTAAACAGATGCCCGAGCCACCTCATCTAGCCCCTCTCAATGCGGAGGAGCAGCGGCTCTAGTCTGAGCCCCTCCCGGATGACCAAGCTTCTCACCCTATCTCGAAGGGAGAGCCCGGACACCCTGCGGAGGAAACTCATTTTGGCGCTTGTATCCGGGATCTTGTTCTTTTCGGTCACGACCCACAGCTCATGACCATAGGTGACGGTAGCAACGTAGATCGACCGGTAAATCGAGAGCTTCGCCTTTCGGCTTAGCTCCTTCATTACCACAACGGACCGAAACAAAGTCCGCATCACTGCAGACGCTGCACCGAGCCACCTGTCAATCTCCCGTTCCATTCTTCCCTGACTCGTGAACAAGACCCCAAGATACTTGAACTCCTCCACTTGAACTCCTCCGATCTCATCCCCGACCCGGAGAGGGCACGCCACCCTTTTCCGACTGAGGACCATGGTCTCAGATTTAGAGGTGCTGATTCTCATCCCAGCCGCTTCACACACAGCTGCGAACCGCTCCAGTGCGAATTGGCGATCACGGCCTGTTGAAGCCAACAGAACCACATCATCTGCAAAAAGCAGAGATGCAATACTGAAGCCACTAAATCGGACCCCCTCTACGCCTCGGCTGCGCCTAGAAATTCTATCCATAATAGTTATTAACAGAATCAGTGACAAAGGGCAGCCTTGGCGGAGTCCAACCCTCACTGGAAACGAGTCCAACTTACGGCCGGCAATGCGGACCAAACTCTGCCTCCGGTCGTACAGGGACCGAACAGCCCGTATCAGGTGGTTCGGTACCCCATACTCCCGACGCACCCCCGACAGGACTTCACGAGGGACACGGTCGAACGCCTTCTCCAAGTCCACAAAACACATGTAGACTGGTTGGGCGAACTCCCATGCACCCTCGAGGACCCTGTCGAGGGTGAAGAGCTGGTCCACTGTTCCACGGCCAGGACGAAAACCACACTGCTCCTCCTGAATCCAAGATTCGACTTACCGAGGGACCCTCCTCTCCAGCACCCTTGAATAGACCTTACCAGGGAGGCTGAGGAGTGTGATCCCCCTGTAGTTGGAACACACCCTCCGGTCCCCCTTCTTAAAAAGGGGGACCAATACCCCAGTCTGCCAATCCAGAGGCACTGTCCCCGATGTCCACGTGATTTTGCAGAGGCGTGTCAACCAGGACAGCCCCACAACATCCAGGACCTTTAGGAACTCTGGGCTCTCATCCACCCCTGGGGCCTTGCCACCGAGGAGCTTTGAGGTCACCGGCGGTGACCTCAACCCCAGAGACAGGAGAGCCCGCTTCAAAGAACCCAGACTCTGCTTCCTCATGGGAAGGCGTGTCAGTGTAATTGAGGAAGTTTTTGAACTATTCTCCCCACCGATTCACAACGTCCCGAGTCGAGGTCAGCAGCGCCCCATTCCCACTATACACAGTGTTGATGGTGCACCGCTTCCCCTTTCTGAGACGCCGGATGGTGGACCAGAATTTCCTCGAAGCCGCCCGGAAGTCGTTCTCCATGGCCTCACCGAACTCCTCCCATGCCCAGGTTTTTGCCTCAGTGATCACCAAAGCCACATTCCGCTTGGCCAGCCGGTACCCATCAGCTGCCTCAGGAGTCCCACAGTCCAAAAAGGCCTGATAGAACTCCTTCTTCAGCTTGACGGCATCCCTCACCCCTGGTGTCCACCAACGGGTTCGGGGGATTGCCGCCACGACAGGCACCGACTACCTTACGGCCACAGCGCCGGTCGCCCGCCTCGGCAATAGAGGCGCGGAGGATGGTCCAATCAGACTCAATGTCCCCCGCATCCCCCTTGACGTGGGTGAAATTCTGCCGTAGGTGGCAGTTGAAACTCCTTCTGACAGGGGATTCTGCCAGACCCTACTTGTTTGCCTTTTTTTGTGCATGAATAAGTAAATTTTAAATACCACCTGTTCCCCTGGCTCGCTTCTCCCGCTTTCCTGTATTAGGATCCACCTTTTTCCACACCATGCAAAACTTAAAACTTGACACATTTTCTCTTACTTCTGCTGTTTTTAGATTCCAACATTGAGTGTTGAAGATCTGTTTAATCCAGGAGGGTTTTCAAACTTTAAAATATTTGGGCACCAACTCATCCACAAAGACAATACGTATTAATAAAATGGACAAAATGACAACTGATATAATTTTACTGATTTGCTTCGATAGCTTTTTCTGGTCACATCACATTTTCTGTGTTCACACATTCACGCATATAGATTTTGGAATTCAATTAAATATCGAGTCTATATTGTAGCAAACAGTTGTATCACCATATAGGGCCATTGCTACACTTATTTAGTGATGTTTGCAGTAACCTTACCATATTTGCATTGAAGTCTATTTGGTTGTTTATTCCTCTCCGTGGTCTTGATGTCCCTTGTACCTGAAACTGTTTAACAGATCATAAAATCAGGTGTGTGTGTTTGTGTGTGTGCACCTGTGTGCGGCATCTTTCTCACTGTGATATCGTTTTCTGATGGTAGAATTTCCAAGTAGCGAGGCTCCTCTAGCTCGATGTACAAGGGCTCCGTTGGTGACATTACTGAAGAGCCGGGAGGCAGACCACAAATTGTTGGGAGGGGTCTGAGCTGTTGAATACAAACCAAAATTATGTCTGTCCTCGCACAAACATGGAGTCACATGTCTTGCAGTTATGGTGTTAATGTTATAATACTGTAATAAGTAGTTCACCGGCAATAAGAACTATTGATAATAATGAACTATTTTAAGTTCATTGCAGTCCAGATGGAGTCAGTGCATGACTGTAGTAATTGTTTTAGGGGTCATTTGGTGAAACACACTAAGTTGTAATCATACTAAGAGTATGTCATAAGACAGTGGTCCGTGAGCCGTACTTTGGGGGTTGGCGAAATAATACTCAATAAATAATTGTCTTTATGTTATGTTTTATTTTTTTGTTTTTTTCAACGTGCATACCTACAGTACACATAGGGACTAGCGCACCAATAAAACATACTAAACAAACTACAATACTCAATTCCCTGTTTGGAGAAATGAAAAACTCTAATATGACATGAACGTATGTGATGTGTCAGATATTTTGAAGAATAAGATTTTTTTTTAGAAATGGCTTACTGGCAGCGA
Organism: Phyllopteryx taeniolatus; assembly: GCF_024500385.1. NCBI lineage: Eukaryota > Metazoa > Chordata > Actinopteri > Syngnathiformes > Syngnathidae > Phyllopteryx > Phyllopteryx taeniolatus. The sequence goes on from NC_084517.1 coordinate 12,873,407, forward strand.
CTTGGAGAAGGTTTAGAAAACTAGGCTGAGTGAAGTGAGTTATTGATTATGTGCTGCAAATCAGCTAGTACAGACTTCACGATACTTTTGGGAAAAAGTCAGATGATATCGAGTCGAGACAGCTAGTTGATGGTTTCAGCTGCTGAGTAATTTTTTCTATTGTATTTTGGTCAACTTCATCAAATTGTGGCATAGAGTGGGTGCGTTCAGATGTAGTAGCATTTTATCATTTTGCTGATATGTGCTGATATTTAATCTGATAGATTGTATTTTTTTCACTAAAATTGCAAGAAAATTCATTGCGTTTATCTGCTGTGAGGAGTTCTGGAACTATCTGCTTACGTGGGTTTGTGAGTATTGTTGAGGTTCTTACTGATGATTTCAGGAAAGCGTTGCTGTCTAGCCCTGACTAGCTCTTTGTTAAAATTACACAGACTTTGTCTGTAGAGATCATAGTAGATTTGGAGTTTATTCTTTCTCCACTTAGTTCTGCTTTCCTACACTTTGATTTAGAGGCCTTTACCATCATAGTCCTCCTCCAGGGTGATTTAGGTTGGCTCATGGTTGTTTTAGTTTTAATAGGAGCAACAGCGTCTATGACGTTTGAGATTTTCCAGGTGAACTTATCCAAAGGTTTATCAACTGTCTCTGCATTTACAGTTGGTGACAGAGCTATGGCCGCCATAAATTTAGAACTGGCACTCTCATTTATGTACCGTTTCTTATTAGACACAGAAGTTGCCAAAACTTTTGGGACAATCTGTAATTCAAAGAAAACAAACATGAGGAAGATGAGACATTTGTGGCAGGACAATTTATGGCTGTTTTACTACCACAACGCGCCTGTTTACAAAGCCTTGAGCATCTGACAGCTCCTGGCCGAGAAGAATAACGCTGCACTGGAGCAAACTCCCGACTCACCCGACCTGGCTACAGGTGTTTTTGTTTTTTTTTCTTCCCCCAAGCTCACAGGGGGTGATCGAGGGGGCCTGTTTTAAAGCCGTGAAGAAAAATTCTTCCAGGACAGCATGAAGGCGTGGCTGACAGGGCTGTAAAGGTATGTTGGACTACAGGAGGATTACTTCAAAGGGGAAGACATTTAACTGTGGGTTTTTAATATATATTTTGTGACACCAGTCCTGCCTCTTATCTCGTATCAGTCATTATACTCATGAAACACTGCATGCAGTATTTCTAGCTACCGAGGATGGAAAATTATTTGAATGTCAAATGGCGCTAAGGGAGACGAAGCTGGAGGTTAAGCTGCATATGTGACCTGAAATTCATATAGAATGGTTTAAATAGTTTCTCGGAGGTGCTGTGGAACATTCATTCATTCATGTCTTTAATATCCCAGAAATATTGGTCATGTTAATCCGATCTTTCTAAATACAGTCTACACAGGGCACACCTCAAATTTCCGCTGAGCTGAAGTTTGTCTTTTATTGATGTTGGCCAGAGGAGGTCGAGGTGGAGGAGGAGGCGGCAGTTCTCTGTGATAGAGAGCTGGAAGCTGAAGAAAATAGCAAAGCTTCTTCAGTTAATGTGTTGATGACAAATTAAGACAAAAATGTATTCTATACCTTTATAGATTCCTCAGTAATTGACGTTGGATTATTGACTGCTATTTTTCGATGAATGGCATCCACATAAAAATATTTTGGTGGCTCGGGAGGTGAACGAACAGGACATTGGTTCGTGTAGTCAGCGGGGTAGTTGTTTTTCTGGGATATCGAAGATAAACCATAACATAACACACACTGTACAATTGCACAACATCGAGAATATCTCAGAAATCTATTTTTCTTCTTTGAGAAACTCACCACTGTGTCCATGGATTCAAATTTGTTGTTGATTCTGGACCTTGGCGAAGGCACAGGCCCAGCTTTCAACTGGGAGAAGGTATTCTGGCAAAAAAGAGTCCCATTCTTATAATAAACTGAAGGTCATGTACTATTCACAAATAACGGAACCCAGTGCTATAATTTAATTGCTTATATTTATTTTATTTAATGACTGTTGTAGTATTAGTTTATTACCCCTGGCGCAGCACGTAGTATGATAGAGGACTTCATGACTGTTGATGGCTGGTGCGGGTGTTACAGCGTTCAGTCTCTAGCTTAGACTATAAAGATGAACAAATTGACGAAACATAAGTACAGTATAATATTGTTGCTTTTCAGTGCTATCCATTCATATGCGTCACTACTACAATTGCAATGATTTCTAACATGCTGTCCCTATATTTTGTGAAGTACTACACTGTACAGTGGCAAGTTATACAATCTGTTTTCATCTGTGATCTTATCTTACTCTTTAAAGTTCTAGTTAATTTGAATTTGAGCAGTCAACAGTTGTCACCCACTGTTGCATGCCGAAAACATTTAGAAGGAATTCAAAAGAATTACGAAACAAAGTCGTGGATTTTTTTTTTGCTGGTCTACAAACATGTATCCTCCATTTGTCACACCCAGGTAATTCCACTTTCGACAGTCTTATCAAATCAGCACAAATCTTGTTTCATTGAATTGATGCCTGCTTTGATTTTTACACTCAGCAAACGATTACCGTTTCAAAGATTATAAGGAGGCAGTTATGTTCCACTTCTGACCAGATTTTAGAATTATGATTATAATTTTTATTGCCAGTGCACAGTGAAAGACTAACTCTTGCTTGCATTTACTAAAGTAATTTTGAGAAGCTTAAAGTTTCACAAGTCTTCTTGCACACAGCCATGCATTATCTTGTTAACTTCTGCACCTGTAAACCTGCGTCTTCTGTCATGGAAAAACCTTGCTCGCTGTCTCTCTCAATATCAGTCACAACACAAAACTGGTTTCGTTCCTTTTTTTATGCTGCAAAACCTGTAGTGGCCAACTCATACACTGTAAAAAAAAAGTACTTACCGGTAATTTTCGGTTGCAAATGATTAAAATGTGATAAACTGACATCATTTCACCCTCTTATCTTCGAAAAATATCAACTAATATATGTTATCTTAACACATTTTAATCATGTGCAACTGATATACATGTCCGAATTACATAAATTCAAACGACTTGCCCCCCCCCCCCCCCCCCTGTAGTTTATCACTTTATTTACATATTTTCATGAAATTGAGCAGGAGTGCTAAAAAGAAATATTATAACACAAGGGCTTCTGTCTGAGGGTTAGGGAACGAGCACTGTATACAGGAAGAATACATTTCTGAGATTATGGTGGTTTTTTTTTTAAAGCACTGAAAAACAGTTTATAGTTTTATAGTTTTTGGGCCAGCATTTTGCATTTGTTTGTCCATCCATCCATCCATTTTCTGAGCCGCTTCTCCTCACTAGGGTCGCAGGCGAGCTGGAGCCTATCCCAGCTATCATCGGGCAGGATGCGGGGTACAGCCTGAACTGGTTGCCAGCCAATTGCAGGGCACATACAAACAAACAACCATTCGCACTCACAGTCACACCTACGGGCAATTTAGAGTCGTCAATTAACTTACCATGCATGTTTTTGGGATGTGGGGGGAAACCGGAGTGCCCGGAGAAAACCCACGCAGGCACGGGTAGAACATGCAAACTCCACACAGGCGGGACCGGGATTGAACCCCGATCCTCAGAACTGTGAGGCGGACGCTCTAACCAGTCCCTACCGTGCCGCCCATTTGTTTGTCATTTTTGTTAAATACAATTAGGATTCCATTAAAAAAGACAAAAGTGAACTTGCATTCTAAACCAGTAGCTGGATTCTTAATTAATCTATATTCCTCAAACATGCATTAAAATTAAGAGTTTAAGCTTACCGTCCCCTCAGTCCACAATGGTAACACCATTGTATCTTTGATTGTGGCCTTGCTTTAAGAATCACTTAATGTTAAGAAAGTTTACAACATGCCTCTGTGTTGTCCTTCAAATATTGTCTGGAAGCATGAAGTCAAAATACTTTTACCTCTGTCTGTGGTGGGTGGATCTCTGATATGCAAATGTCTGTGTCACACACACATACATAAAGACGCGCGCACGCACACACACACACAGGCAAGAGCGAGATGTCAGAGTGATGGGGCAGCTCAATCGTGTTGTGTCCCAAAACAGTTAAGGCGGGGGTAATAGCAATTTTCCTATTTTCTTTCTCTGCAACAGAACATGATGTTCAACATTCCAGTCCCAAATTGATAACTACCGCAGTTACATATTTTCATGTCGTCCTGCCTTTGCACGATCTGAGCTGCTGGTACCAAACTATTGAATTACCTCTCAGTGGACATTAGACAAGCACCCTCACCGTCCATTTTTAAAACCCACCTTAAACCAATTTTGATTCCTTGGCTTTCAACACAGCATGAGACTCTATCCTTGTTTTAGTGCTTATTTTTATGTATTTATTGTTTTTAACTTTATTTTTTTGTTTTTAAATTGTTATGTTCAATTGTCATGTGTTTAATGTTCAATTTGTATTCATGCACAGCACTTTTCTTCAGCTGTGGTTGTTTTAAAGTGATCTATAGATAAAATTGACTGAGGTATTTTATTTTATTTTTTAACTTGAACTTGTTGGACAGGAAACGTGAGTGTGTTTTGTGAGTTTCTCTGTGATATTCACCATGAGCAGTAATTAGTGGTTGCTGCCGGGCCCCACCTCTCTTATTTATTGTCTTATTTTTAATTACTACTTAAACTGTCCAATAATTTTGTATTGATTGATGCTTTCATCAATGGGAAACAAGTCCAAATTATTTATATGTGATAATGCAAATTCAGAAATGCTAAGCAAAAATTCTATAAATATAAAATATGTACAGTATGTCCTTGTTTGTAGAAATGGCGAAACACCTGAAAGATTAATCTTGTGTGACAAGCCACTTAGTTGTCTCAAAAGAGGTGTGATACTTTCTACAGAGCACTGTATTCTAAAAAGAAACAATTAGAAATAAAAAGTGTAAAGGCAAACTAGTAATTCACGGGACCAAAAATCTTCAAGACCTTGCAAAGTAGATTCAAAGATACAGTATGTTTCTAAATAAATCATACATGTTTGAAGAAAATTGCTGAAAACATGCACAAATACTATGTAGAACTCATTCGTGGAAATATTGCGTTAAACTGTTTCTCACCTTTTCTTTCCTGATTTGTCTTTTGGAAGGGTGGCTAAAAATTTACAGAATAGCTAGCTGTCATTATTTAAATTTCCAAGTGTTAGAAGCGGCTCAGAAAATGGATGGATCGATGGATATTTCTGTTATTCAGGCTGCCATTATTTGTTGGCATGCAAACCATTCTGGTGTATATACCTGGTAGGAAGTATATGCTCAAATGTCAAGCCAAGTAGTGTGAGCCACATGCTGAGCGACGTGCATCCTTGTTTAATAAACGGTTAATATCCCCCGAGGTGTCTCTGTTATTGTGGACCCTCACCCCGACACAACACCAAGCGAGGCGCCGTCCAATAGCCTGTTAGCCCGCAAGCTAGCTAGTGGCTAGCGCCTGTCGTCACTGGAATATACTCTAGCTACTGGTGGCTTTAAGCAGATGTACTTTCCAGACATGCAAACAGCAAAGGCAAGAAAAAGGTGACAAAAAAAGAAAATATTGTAGGGGGGGAATAACCCCCAGATATATATAGTTTTTTTTATTTGAACATAAATTAAGAAATCTGGAAGACTTTAAAGAGTACAATAAGGCAAAATAATAAAATACTAATTATTCACACGTAAAAATGCATTTACACCGCTCAAGTACATGTTAATATACAAATTTAAGATTAAGAAAGCCTTCATGGTAACGAAGACCTTTCCACCATGGCCGCCACGTTGGCACGATGATCAGGTGGGCAGGCTTATCTAAAGTGAATACCTACGTCTGGAAAGCCCAATGGAAGACGTTGTGTGAGGTCATGTGACTTTCTTGTGTCGTTTGATTGGTGAACTAGATTTAAACGTGACTAGCGCTTAAATTGGATGACGCAAACAGCGCCCGATGCGGAAGTCAAAGTCGTAGACTCGCGCACGAAATAGTTGATAAATAAGCAATAATTGATTAATACAAGTAGCAAGCGACATTTAGATCATTGTAACGGAGTAAAAATACTGTGACTTATTAACAGCAGAAGTTTGTTTCTACTCTCGTCAACTCCTGTGACTTAGAGCGCACAGGTGGGACCTCAGGCCGCATATTAGTCCGCCGCGGAGTAATATTCACAATTACATCTGTGTGTTGATGGTGGACGTGTGGAATGAGTGTATAGGACGCTGCCAGCGTTCAAGGAGTACGAAACAGCCTATAACGTCAGGCGACCCCGCCTCCAGGAGAAACTCATCGGATCTATACTTCTTCTTCTTCTTCTTTTCCTTTCGGCTTGTCCCGTTAGGGGTCGCCACAGCGCGTCATCCTTTTCCATGAGAGCCTATCTCCTGCATCCTCCTCTCGAACACCAACTGCCATCATGTCTTCCCTCACGACATCCATCAACCTTGTCTTTGGTCTTCCTCTAGCTCTCTTGCCTGGCAGCTCCATCATCATCATCCTTCTACCAATATACTCACTCTCTCTCCTCTGGACGTGTCCAAACCATTGAAGTCTGCTCTCTCTAACTTTGTCTCCAAAACATCGAACCTTGGCTGTCCCTCTGATGAGCTCATTTCTAATTTTATCCAACCTGGTCACTCCGAGAGCGAACCTCAACATCTTCATTTCCGCCACCTCCAGCTCTGCTTCCTGTTTTCTCTTCAGTGCCACTGTCTCTAATCCATACATCATGGCTGGCCTCACCACTGTTTTATAAACTTTGCCCTTCATCCTAGCAGAGACTCTTCTGTCACATAACACACCTGACACCTTCCTCCACCCGTTCCAACCTGCTTGGACCCGTTTCTTCACTTCCTGACCACACTCACCATTGCTCTGGACGGTTGACCCCAAGTATTTAAAGTCCTCTACCTTTGCCATCTCTTCTCCCTGTAGCCTCATTCTTCCCCCACCACCCCTCTCATTCATGCACATATATTCTGTTTTACTTCGGCTAATCTTCATTCCTCTTCTTTCCAGTGCATGCCTCCATCTTTCTAACTGTTCCTCCAGCTGCTCCCTGCTTTCACTGCAGATCACAATGTCATCTGCAAACATCATGGTCCACGGGGATTCCAGTCTAACCTCATCTGTCAGCCTATCCATCACCACTGCAAAAAGGAAGGGGCTCAGGGCTGATCCCTGATGCAGTCCCACGTCCACCTTAAATTCTTCTGTCACACCTACAGCACACCTCACCGCTGTTCTGCTGCCCTCGTACATGTCCTGTATTATTCTAACATACTTCTCTGCCACTCCAGACTTCCGCATGCAGTACCACAGTTCCTCTCTGGGTACTCTGTCATAGGCTTTCTCTAGATCTACAAAGACACAATGTAGCTCCTTCTGACCTTCTCTGTACTTTTCCATCAACATCCTCAAGGCAAATAATGCATCTGTGGTACTCTTTCTAGGCATGAAACCATACTGTTGCTCGCAAATACTCACTTCTGTCCTGAGTCTAGCCTCCACTACTCTTTCCCATAACTTCATTGTGTGGCTCATCAACTTTATTCCTCTATAGTTGCCACAGCTCTGCACATCACCTTTGTTCTTAAAAATGGGCACCAGTACACTTTTCCTCCATTCCTCAGGCATCTTCTCACGCACTAGAATTCTATTGAACAAGCTGGTCAAAAACTCCACAGCCACCTCTCCTAGATGCTTCCATACCTCCACAGGAATGTCATCAGGACCAACTGCCTTTCCATTTTTCATTCTCTTTAATGCCTTTCTAACTTCCCCCTTACTAATCATTGCCACTTCCTGGTCCACCACACTTGCCTCTTCTACTCTCCCTTCTCTATCATTTTCCTCATTCATCAACTCCTCGAAGTATTCTTTCCATCTACCTAGCACACTGCTGGCACCAGTCAACATATTTCCATCTCTATCCTTAATCACCCTAACCTGCTGCACATCCTTCCCATCTCTATCCCTCTGTCTGGCCAGCCTGTATAGATCCTTTTCTCCTTCTTTAGTGTCCAACCTGCCATACATGTCATCATATGCCTCTTGTTTTGCCTTTGCCACCTCTACCTTTGCCCTGTGTCGCATCTCAATGTATTCCTTTCGCCTCTCCTCGGTTCTCTCAGTGTCCCACTTCTTCTTAGCTAACCGTTTTCCTTGTATAATTTCCTGTACTGTGAGGTTCCACCACCAAGTCTCCTTCTCTCCTTTCCTGCCAGAAGATACACCAAGTACTCTCCTGCCTGCTTCTCTGATCACCTTGGCTGCAGTGGTCCAGTCTTCTGGAAGCTCTTTCCGTCCACCGAGAGCCTGTATCACCTCTTCCCGAAAAGCTGCACAACACTGTCTCAGCTTCCACCACATGGTTCTCTTCTCTGCCTTTGTCTTCCTAATTTTCCTCCCCACCACCAGAGTCATCGTAACACACCACCATCCTATGCTGTCTAGCCACACTCTCCCCTACCACTACCTTACAGTTGGTAACCTCCTTCAGATTACATCGTCTGCACAAGATGTAATCCACCTGTGTGCTTCTACCTCCGCTCTTGTAGGTCACCCTATGTTCGTGCCTCTTCTGGAAAAAAGTGTTCACTACAGCCATTTGCATCCTTGTTGCAAAGTCTACCACCATCTGTCCCTCCAAGTTCCTTTCCTGGATACCGTACTTACCCATCACTTCTTCATCACCCTTATTACCTTCACCAACATGTCCATTACAATCTGCACCAATTACGACTCTCTCTCTGTCTGGGATGCTCAGAACTACATCATCTAGCTCCTTCCAGAATTTCTCTTTCACCTCTAGGTCACATCCTACCTGTGGGGCATAGCCACTAATCACATTACACATAACACCCTCAATTTCAAATTTCAGCCTCATCACTCGATCTGATACTCTTTTCACCTCCAAGACATTCTTAGCCAACTCTTCTTTTAAAATAACCCCGACGCCATTTCTCTTCCCATCTACACCATGGTAAAATAATTTAAACCCTGCCCCTAAACTTCTAGCCTTACTGCCTTTCCACCTGGTCTCCTGGACACACAATACATCAACCTTTCTCCTAATCATCATGTCAACCAACTCCCGAGATTTTCCTGTCATAGTCCCAACATTCAATTCTATACGATTTACGTAAATGGCCTATTTTGAGTTCAAAACGGTGAATTTCGCCGAAAGGCGACTGATTTGCGTGATTTTCACGGCTCAAACATAAGCATAAGAAAGATGCGAGGCGTACGAACGAAATTGATTGACAGTTACGCACAGCGTGTTTTCAGCGCATTCGGTGGACACGCCCACAGCGTTTGAGTGCTGATCTTTGATTTTTCACGATTTTGAAGCCTCATTTGCTACACGCCGAGTTGCACCGTTAGAATATGCTGTTGTGTTTTTCAGAACGCCACACTCTGGGAGTCTCGGAGCGCTCTGACTGGGGGGAGACGAAGCGTCGGGCAGGCCTGCGGGCTAGCATGCACCAAATTTTTAGGACGTGAGGAAGGAGGCAACGTGTATCATGGGTAGTGTAGTTTTTCTGGATTAAGGATTTAACCTCATGGTCAAACAAAGCAAACGATAGTCCGCTGCCATGAACGAATACTACGTTATTTCATATTTTATGTCGCAATAAAATGAAACCTTTTGTCAGCAGTGTTTTCAAATGTAGTTTCATGCGTGCCTTATCACTCTGAAAGCTTATCTATCACTCGTGACCAGTCGTCGTAATGCCTAATACTAAATGATTGACATCTGTCTCCACCAATAGGAAGAACGGGTTGATTGATTTCCTCCAATGGGTGTCTCGTTTCGAAAATAACCGAATGAACACGGATAATGCCGAAGCCTCCTCTTTAGACACATGCGTCAGTGTAAATTACGGAAATAGTTGTTTCATTTTAGACAACAATTTCTATAAAACAAGAATAAATAGGGCTTTTATTTCTGGACAGAAATGATACGGCAGGGGATTTTCTGTATAGTCGGGGTATTGCTCGTATCGCACAGCATCGCAATTGTAAGGTAATTCAATACACAAAGACGTTTTTAGTTTTTATATTAGAATGTAAATATGTTTTTGTCTTGTTTCAATTGGATAATACGGGTTTCTACAATGTATAGCGTATTGTACCATCGCGTATTGCACAGGAAAGTAATTTGTTCTTTTTTTTTTGTTTCGTTTTACCCAACTGAAACCGGAAGCAAAAAAAGAAGAAGAAGCCTTTTTAGGAGGCGTCTGGTCTGTCTAAAATTTATTATTATTATTTTTTCACCCAGGGTTCCCCTTAAGAAGACCAGGAGCCTCCGCCGCATCATTAGCGACAATGGGATGTCTCTGGATCAAATTCGGGCTTTGGCGAAGTCCAGCGGAGCTCCAGATAGCGCTCTCTCCCCAGAAGTCCCCGTGGAGACGCTGACGAACTTCATGGATGTGAGTGCCAGTAGCCCACATAATGCTATGTCATCTTTAACAACTGGGTTACACCTTGTGGGTGTAACCCAGTGAACAAGTACACGCATGCCAACTGCTGTGGAAAATGTTGCGACACCTGTTAGCCGTTAGTGAGACGAGTGTGATACTGAACCGCCCAATTTGTGTATAAAAATAAAACATTAAAAATAAGATATTATGTAATTTAACTGTTGGGAGGACAGTATTGTTTGATTTTAAAACACGCGACAGATATTTTAAAGAGGACAACACCCTAATGTGTGCAGCACAGTGTGTTTTTAAGAAATGGGTACGAGTCACATTGTTGTTGCTTATATGTTGAGTGACAACACATTTCACTTGCCCTCTTTGAGACACAAAGATGACGAAAGTAGTGGCACGTTGTACTTAAGCAGAACTACAGATACGTGTTTTAAAAGAGAGGCTGCTAAAAGAAGTAGTACTGACTCAGTCAATTCCTGTACTTAATTATATAAAAGTAAAAAAGTACAGACTGAAATGGACCCAAGCACAAAAGTCAAAAATGAATGGTTCACATTCCTTTATCTGTATTTTTTTTTTCCACCTCATGACCCCAAGATCTCAGGTTGACTTTACCTTTGTCTTTTTTCACATAGTGTCTCACCTTGGAGGTTGAAAAAAGTAACTGGCCTATTTGGACAAAGTAAGAAGTATAATTTACAGATGTATGGCGTAAATTTGTCAGAAAAAATAAAAACCAGAAAAATCGACTTAAATACAGTAATGAAGTACACCTAATTAGTACTTTTCTACTTCCCACCACTAGCGAGGTAAGATATAATATAAGAGATGGCATCCATGTTACATGGGAAGAAGAATGAAGTTTCTAGAAAACTTAAAATTTGATACTTGCAATGCTAGAAGCCTGGACCTTTGTATCTTCAAGGTCACACCTGCCAACAGTTCAAACATCACCTTTGGCAATTGCATGTATTTAAGATTAACATTGGTCTGATGTTGTGTTGTGTCTTGAGGCCCAGTACTTTGGGACTATCAGTATTGGCTCACCGCCTCAGGACTTCACGGTGCTGTTCGACACTGGCTCCTCCAACCTCTGGGTGCCCTCCATTCATTGCTCATTCTTCGATATCGCCTGCTGTAAGTGTCTTGACCCACTTAGGTCGGATTTACACTGCAGGACCAAGCGCGCAATTCCGGTTTAATGCCTATATCAGATTTGTCCCTTTACATGTCCATTTCAAGTGACATACGATCATTTTGCTGTTTATATTCAATGAAACCCCAATGCGCAGAAGCCCAAATTGTACGTAAATAACGTAAAAATGTGTCAACACCAAGCAGTGACAACGCAAAAGTAAAAGATGAATTCATTAACCAAATATTAAACATATATTTTTGGGAATAGGCCTGGTTTTGATCTGGTTTAGCCTCTCATGACTCTTATCTGAATTATGCCACTTGAACAATGCTGTGTTAATCCAGTTTAACTTGTTAGTGTGCAGCATTATGCAACAATGACTTATGTAATTCCCACAAAACTGTAAAGTTTCATGCAAATCCAGCCAAAACCGTAGCCACTGAATTTCCCTGGTGTGGTATCAATAAAGTCTTCTTCAAAAAGAATAATTTTTTTAGATTCTCCTCACTGGACTATGCATGAATCGCAAATGACAAAATTCAGACATATGCAGGTATGGTTTGCCTATGTGCCCTCCGATTGGCTGGCGAGCAGTCCACTTGTGTACCCTGCCTCTTGCTCAAAATCAGCTGGCATAGGCTCCCGGTCCCCCATGACCCTAGTGAGAATAAGTGTTACAGAAAATGGATTGATGAGAAGCAAAGGCAGTTTAGCAGTCCACGACATGAAAAAAGACATAGTTACAATGAGATTTTTTGCCTGCAGCTTTAAGCCATTACTGAAAATGTTCCCTTTAACATTTTGACCCACTGCCTCTCACCAGGGCTTCATCATCGCTACAATTCAAAGAAGTCGAGTACCTATGTTCGGAATGGTACTGATTTTTCCATCCGATATGGCAGAGGCAGCTTGTCTGGGTTTATCAGTGAAGACACAGTCAGTGTGAGTTCCAAGGTCTCATGTAACTCCTTTGTTTGACTACATTCCCCAATTTTGTTAGTCACGCCATCGCTATTATGTTACACAAAGACCTTTTCTTTCCTTTTTTTAACCACAGCTGCTTCATTCTGTAATGCTTACAGATAGCAGGTTTGTCTGTGCCTGGACAACAGTTTGGTGAAGCAGTGAAGCAGCCCGGCATAACATTTGCTCTGGCCCGCTTTGATGGGGTCCTGGGTATGGCCTACCCTTCCATATCAGTTGCCAACGTCACCCCGGTGTTTGACACTGCCATGGCGGCCAAGTTGCTGCCGCAAAATATCTTTTCTTTCTACATAAGCAGGTAGAAAATGTATCTGTCAAGATAAATGACACTTCTTTATGCTCTGATACGGGTGTGTTCACCGACTGTATGTTTGCCCCTCAGAGACCCTGCAGCAGCAGTGGGAGGAGAGCTGATGCTGGGTGGGTCCGATCCACAGTATTACAGGGGAGACCTGCACTATGTCAACGTCACACGCAAGGCCTACTGGCAGATTAAGATGAACGAGTGAGAACAAACCTCATGTGGCTTTATTATTATTGCAAGGACAGTTTTTTTCCTGCTCTACAAACCCCATGACTTTGTTTTGCCTTTTGTCTCTTTGCTCCCTCTGCCTCAGAGTTGACGTGGGCAACCAGCTGACTCTTTGCAAAGCCGGCTGCCAGGCTATTGTCGACACAGGGACATCCTTGATTGTTGGTCCTTTGGAGGAAATCCGAGCACTGCAGAAAGCCATCGGGGCGCTGCCCCTGTTGATGGGAGAGGTCCAGTTCTTCAAAGTAGCATCTTATCCTTAATTTCATTTTGATACATAATGTCCTTTTTGTTCTTCTTCCTTAGTACTTAATTGATTGTAAGAAGATTGAGTCCCTCCCTCTCATCTCCTTTAACATTGGAGGGAAGATGTTTAACCTGACTGGAGAGGATTATGTCATGAAGGTATAATTTGTGTCCACGCACTGATCCGCTAAATAGACAAGTATTTTTGTTCTTTAACCGTCTCAACACTGTCAATCTGACACAGGAGTCTCAAATGGGCGCTTCCATCTGCCTCTCAGGCTTCATGGCCATGGACATTCCGCCCCCTGCTGGGCCACTTTGGATCCTGGGAGACGTTTTCATAAGGAAGTACTATACTGTCTTTGACAGGAGTGCTGATCGTGTCGGGTTTGCACTAGCCAAGTAGTCCCACTCGATTTTTGTTTTTAATTTAATTGCACACTACTCCAAAGGTCACACCATTGTTTTTGTTTTTTTTACTGTTGCAGTTGTGACCGGTGGTCTCCTGCATTGTGTCGGTTTGACCCGGTTATACAGTGTTTAGATTTCTGGCTGCCTACCGTACACTCAAATTGCTGAGTAAGAACTGAAGACTTCACATCTTACTTCTGGTTATAATTTTGAGGTTCACATGTGAAACTGAATTAATGGGAAACAAGCTAACATAGAAGTACTCTTACACTTACCAAAGAACTGTTTCAGGTTCAAAATCGAACACATTCAGAATGAACAAATGCTTGTTTGATATTTGAATGGAAATCTTAGATTCTATCTTAAAGCGATTGCTGACAGAGTTACAAAAATTAAGTTCTGGTTCATGACGTTCCCTAAGCAATTTCATTTCAGTTGAAACGGATATTTACATTGCCTTAAAGATCAAGACAACAAATAAAACATTTTAAAAAGCAATTTGTTGCATTTATTTAGATATTTCCAAAGTGATGCACTGCTCAGTTACAGAGCTGTACTAAAAATAAAACAAAGCTGGGGATAAAGCACAGCATGCAAGATCGCATATGGCTAATGTGAACCCCACAAGGTAGAGGTAGAAATCTACTTCAGGTTTTGATTTTCAGAAACAGAACAAACATGGCACAGTCTCTCCCCCTCACAGTAGACATTTTTAACAAACTAAGTTGTGAAGGAAGACTTAACATGCACACAAAGACCTATTAAGATTGTCAGTAAATCCAACACAAAGCACTAAATAATACACACAGGTACTTGAGTCATTTCCAGTAATCACTTTGGTTACAAATGTACAATACAAAAATATGTACCTGCTTTTCCATGATTTAATATATTTTGAACTGAATGCGTAAAGGAACTGAATCCCTCGATAAAAGTGCTCTTCACATCACCGGTTCTTCATCCTAAGGCTACATGTGACAGCAAAAATCAGTATCATGCACTTGTTTTTCAGCCAAATATTTGAACTTGGTTTTCTGGTGGCTGCTGTTACTCAGCACCTGTGACCTCGGATAAACTTGCACTGTAAGTTAATTAGGGTCAAACTAATGCACCATGGATGAGCAAGTGAGGTGTGGCAAGAAGTACCACACATTTACACTTGTGTTAGGAACAAATAAATGTCCATTTCTGTAGAACAGCAGCTGAAAAGTTTGCTTTTAGCCAAAAGAAATGACATACAACACACTTAAGACAGCATGTGTGTGTATAACCTACAGCCATGGGAAAAATTATTAGGCCACTCGTTTCTTTAGTTTCGTGTTAATTTTTAATGCCTGCTACCACGAGCGCTGCATTTGTTTGGACAAATATTACAATAATAAATTGCTCATAAGAGTTGAAGAGCTGATATTTAGCTATTTTCCATGGTTTTATTGATAACGCAAAATCACTGGGAATACAACTAAGCTTAAGCATATCAAATAGGACAAAGTATCATGGAATCAGCTGCATTTTGTCATATTGATTGTATTATTCAAGTAACATACCATTAGTGGTACCAGGCATTAAAATGAACAAGAAATTGAAGAAACAAGGGTGGTCTAATGCTTTTTTCCCCCCTCTCCATGACTGTATACTCAAAATGATGGCTACCACTTAATGTGTCAGATCTGATTCACATCAACAAGCAAAAACCAGGTAATACACGCACTTCTTTAAATGTCTTAAACTGTGACCGTCCTCACATGGACAACATCAGTCCCGAAGTTATGCATCATCCCAGTAAGCTATTAAAAAAATATATGCACCAATCAGCTGCTGTAGAAAAAGCGGAGAAGAAATGTTCTGTTCATAAGAGTGAAACAAAGAGCAGCTCCATACACACACGGGCAGTCACAAGGGAATAATTTCTGCTCATGACATAGTAGTTGAATGATGTAAAACGATGCACTGCTGTGTTTTATTCTGACTTAATGAGAACGCGGCCAATCAGTGGTTAAGGGCTGACATTTTAGGATGCATATTGCAATCACCTGACACTCACTGGTTGGAAACATGTTATAATTAGTCTTCTAAGAGGCCACCACATTAATAATGTATTCTTGCAAATGCTTTTGTCCACATTTAAATATGACAAAATTAAAACTAAATTTTCTCTAACTGAGGAACCTTGAGTCTTTTGGTGAATCGGTTTATTTATCAGCTTTTGTGTTGACATAATATCAACATTACATTCTATGTTTCGACACAGCGTCACAGATCCTCAATCATAAAATGCATGAGACTTGTCAGACAACCTAAAACTGTCCAATCAGTTTAAAAGTGCTACGATCTGATGCAGAGTAACATATCGTATATTACAATTAAAGTTTTACCTTTTCAAGATGATGCATGAAACATACACCAACTTCATTAATACAATGGCAACAGTACAAGACACCATCACGTTTGGGCTTGACATAGACATCTGAGATTAAAACTATACATGGAACACAAGAGTCAATCGAGCTCAAGACCAAGTGAATGCCACTCGACAAAATTCTCAGATGTTGGTATCAGGTGTTTTATTTCTCCTGAAAATGATGCCTGCAGGTCAACATTGCCTGAAGAGCTACTGAGTGAGTGCCACATATGTACCGATTATTTAGGAGGGATGCGGAAGCTGTGTTGCCGCAGTCATCAGAAGAGATTCAGGTTCCGAAAGCGCACAGTAGAGTGTGTAGCCCAGCTCATCCACTTCCTGCTCAGTCAGTTCACAGAATAAGTTAACTTTTGGGTTAAGGGTGCAGGGCAGTTGCCCCGCCTCCAGGTAACCCACTAACGCCTTTAGCAGCTGTAGGAAGTTGTCCGCCAGTGCCTCGTGGGTCCAGTCACGTTTTTCGCTTAGCAGCAAGATGGCGTTGGTGAGCTGGCTGGCATTAAGCCGGTTGAGGGCAGGATTGAGCTTGCACACAGCCTTGGCCACCTTGAGGCAAGCGCATCGATAGCCTCCATCTTCTTGATCCAAGGCCCTAAGTCGTGCAGTTTCAGCCACTCGGAAGCTCTGCCTCCACAGGTTTTCGTGGCGCTCTGCGGCAAGCCGATGCGGTTTGGCTATAAGAGATGTCCCATCCTCCATCACAAGTAATGGCAAAAAGTCCACATAAAGCTTTCGGTCCGTCTCGTACTGCACCTCCAGGGTCAGTGTTTCTGAGGGGACCACAGGACGAATCACATAGTCCAGCACGCTGCCAATAGCAGGCCAGTTAATAGAACCAACCAGCTTGTCAAACACTTCCAGGACTGATTTAGGGGAGAGGTAACCCCCCACCATGCAGCGGTCCCAGTAGCTGCTGTTCCGTGGGAAATATTCTAAGTTCTCTCTGCGGACCAGCCAGAAACCTGGAACGTTCATGATTGTGTCCTCCCCTGGAATGGATGACCACAGGTTCTTCTCCAGAATGAGAGGCACCATCAGCTGGGCATGGTCAGCCATCACCACCTTGGTGATGGACGAGTTGCGTTTGAATCAAAGAGTGGGTCGTACTAATGCAAAGCAAGGACAAAAAGATGCGTTACGTCTCACCTGCAGGTCATCGTAGAGGCTGCCGCTCAGGTACATCTCTCGGAGCGGCATGTCGGGAAGTTTGGCGTGCAGGAACACTCTGAGCTCAGCGCAGATGTCCAGCGCTGCCCTCCGGGCCACAGCCTGCTCCTCAGAGGGAATGTCCACATTGTTTTGGTAGAAATCCCACAGACGCTCCTGCAGGGAGAGGCGCATCCGAGCACGGAGCAGGTCGGACTGAGTCGGGCCACTCCCTTTCAGTGCAGCTCGACACACTGCCCTCCGCAGATAGTCTGGGGAGCAATAGAGAGGGCAGGATTAAAAGATCAAAAGAATAGGGGGGTGAAAGGTCATTTCAATGGAACTGTAGTACAAATTACAAGAGGAGTAGCCATCTTCTACAATGTAACACATCCAAAACAAAGTTATCTCTTCAGACATTCTAATCTAACTCCTCTATGCGGCTGACTGTAGCAGAAACACCCACTGTGAACAAATGGCAAGAATCCTCCAAATTGGATGTCTGTTTCCAAATACAGAAATAGAAGCAACAAAATGGTTTAACAAATTACAGTCATTTGAAGCAACTACATACAAAGTTTTTTTGTACACACCTGGTTCAAATGAATTTGAAGCAGTGGGCAGGGACTGGAGTGACCTGCTAACGGTGGCCTTCATGTCGTGGTTCAGTAATCGAGGTGACGAACCCACCCAGGCGGGCTCTTCCCAGCTTTGTTTTCCTTTCTGCTCCATCTTGGTGGGGCTGGTTGGAGCACTGATGGCACGGTCATACATCTGAACGACAAAGACAGTTATTGTTGATGAATGTGGCAGTGAGAAAAATAAAGAAATAGAATCGCATCTTGCATACTCTTTTGACAGCAAGCGTTGCAATGCCAAGCATGGCTGCTCCGCCGACACCCAAAACAAGCTTAGCGTTGGAAAGCATGAAATCGATGGCCGTGCCGATGCCATTGTCATCTTTCTTCCCTTTACGGTCTCCATTCACTCCGGCCATCCTGCAGCTAAAATAAGGAATACACAAAGATTTTTCCAACCAATTAATTTACTTTTCTATAAATGAATAAGCACCAATGAATGTCTAGTAAAGCCAAATTTCAGATTAAGAAAAAGATTCTCTAATAATAACAACACATGTCCCCTTACCATTCATAATTTTGTCTATCCATAATCCTAATTTATTTGTCTTGCTCACCTGTAGTGGGTGCTTCTGTTTCCAGAACTGCAGACAACAATACCGTAGAACTCAACAGTATCACCACATTTAACATTATGAAACGTAGCAATAGAAGTTAAATGATGATGATAGTAGACCAAAATCCATGCATCCTGATAGGGCCACGGGTGAGCTGGAGTCTGACCCAGCTGACCCACGCAAGTACAGGAACATGCAAACATGCAGAAAGGCCAGCGCAGCGATCCGAACCCCAAACTGTGAGGCCTTTGGGATAACCACTAACCCACCGTGCTGCCTAGCAAGCCCCAACTTAGTATTGCCAATTATGATACAACTATTACTAATATTGTTGCATGTAGTGTTATATTATATAATTCTCCCCCATTACTCTAAACTCAGTTTGTGTCAGTCCAACTAGCAGACATCAATCCCACACACTGTCCAAACACTTTTAAGACCAGACTTTTTTTTTTGCCTCGGTAATTAAAGTGCTCGGCATTTTTAGTCTTTTTAATATGAAAGGAGGAACTGGCTCTACATGAATAATATATTTTATAGATAAAGTATTAGAAAACCCACCTGGGAGAACTATGTCAAGATGACCCCTCTCCCCAAAAATCCCCTACATAAGCCCACCCAATCGGCTACTGAGGAAGAACTGGCCCCTCTTCAGCGCCTCCTCCTTGTCTTCAGGTGCCGTCAGGGTTTGGCAGCGCCGAAACTCACGAGCCACAGCGCGGCGATAGTAGTTGCGGTCGGTGTACTGAAGGTGACGCCCTGCACGGAGCAGCGCCCGGTACAGCTGCAGCACAGCACTGCTAGACCAGCCGCCCATGAGGGACCACACTTGGAGAGGGGCGACACCCTGGTACCTGGACAAAGTGAAAAAGGAGCATCATGGAGTGATCACGGTAGAAAATCAGATTTAATAAGATGACAACTGGTGCAGTAGAAATTAGTCACACAATACTGTGCAAGTGTAAGGCCACCACTAAGTCAAAAGTCTTAGGTCACAATTAGCTTTCTTTTGACCCTTTCCCACAGCAGTCAATATGACTATGAAAACATTAATCAGAAAAGGTCCACAAGACATTGTACAGGAATGGTGCATGAAGGAACAACTGATTACATTTCAACAACCAATTCTATTCTAATCCATTTTGGTGATGATTTGGATATGGGTGCATTTCCCTCCCCCCCTCCCCTCAATGTGAGTCAATATGGTACCAATGGAATCATCAAACCCACAGAATCATATTGGCACCTTGTCTGATCTTCATCTTTCATTGACCAGGAAGTAGTCTAACTAACTAAGAAACAAACAAACGGACAAATAAACCCTATGGATTGCTCCATGGATAGTTTTCACTTTTATGAATAGTTTAGCTTTGGTGGAGTTCTGTGCTCAACTTAAGGATCATACTAGGTCACTATCTCATTTCTAAAGCAACAAATATAATGGTGGCCTAACACTTTATACAGGGTTTAAGAGAGACCGAGATACAGAAACATCTATCATCAGTACTACAACTTTGCACTCAACATTTTTGCACAGCACATCCTGAACAAAATATTTCAATATATTGTAATATTCAAATGCCACATATCCAAGAAAAGCAGCACACCATGAGATATCAACGAGATGGCTGACACACGCTGCAAATATCAAGACAGGTTTCCAGTCCCCAGAGGCTGAAGCTAACGTTAGCAAATACGCATACCCAGCAACAATGTGAGTGCCTATCTGAGTTCCAATGTTAAGTGGTGAAACGATCATAACTGTGGCCAGATAAATGGAAGTTGCAAAGGTTAATTTCACAAGAGAAAATGGCTGACTGGAAGGAAAGTCACTCTTCTGACTTGCTCGTTAGCGTATTACACCCACTGACGTTGGCCAAGCGCTGACCTACACGTAAATCACGCACGAGACACGGCGAGTGATAAAATGTCAAATTAACCACACGTCAAACAAAAAACAAGCACTTACGTGTTAAAATCAGACTGGTGATTTTCAAAAAGGCTCAACAGTCCTCCCCAGTGCCGGGGGTCAAGCTACTACTGTCACAACCGGAAACAAATAGACGACTCGCATTCTGCTTCCGGGTACATTTTCTTCCGTGTGGTTGACAGGGCGCGCTGAAAATGATACATTTAGTCATTTTGCGGGGAATCCTCAATTTATGAATATTAATTGAAGTGAGGCGTGGATTGTTCTCTTCAAATTTAAAAGAACATCAGAAAGTTACACTTAAAACTATTACACAATATCTAACTAACTAACATGTATATTTCAATGTTTCTCGATGTTGATAACAAATGTTCCTTTTTATAAAACTGGACCTGAAAGTGTGACTCATTTATTTTATTTTTTTCTTCCCCATTGGCTGCTGCATTCATAAAATATAAGATTACGCTTAATGGGAAAAAATATGATTACTCCTTCGAGTCAAAAGATAAAAACTGTGTACGATTGTGAATTAACAAGACAAACTTGACTCCAAGTCTGACGTCACTAATTAGGCCAAGCCCTTTAAAGGGACACAGCCAACACACACACATACTACAGTATGTACAGTAGTGGCACTAACATTTTCCCCCCCTTACATTCTCTTTTAGTATGTTTTATTAGGGCTTCATAAAATACTTATATAGTGGTATTTTTATTTATAAAACAGAACCAAAAAAATGGTATTTTGGGGGAAAAACTGGAAAGGATTTATTGCATTTCAATTAATTTCAATGGGGAAATCAATTTAATATAAGAGTAAATTGAGTTACAAGCTTGGTCAATGAACATATTAGTTAAGGTAACATATTTTACATTAGAAAAATCTCACAGTACAACACCAAACAAAACTTCTGTTTTCAGTCTGTCAAAAAAATGTGTCCAAAGGTAGATCAGCAAAGCTCAGATTTAAACCACGTTTACCCCAGTTCAAGTATTTCCTCTTGCTCCTCCAAGGTCATGTCCTTTGTAGCTTGAGTTGAGCTACAGTAGTGGTTTTGTCAAACCTATTACATCAATTACCACCTAGAAATTACTTAGCTGTCGGTACCAACATGACCAACATTAAAATACAGTAGCATAGTAGGTCTACGTTTTCATAAAAAAAAAAAACAAGACAGTAGTTTTATTACTAAAAGGTACTGCCTATTATTATTACTGTAAGCCGCTGTAATAATTTGTACATTTTAAACATTAACACTGCACTCAGATATACGAAACAAAAAATCTTAATGATTAAATTAAAATGTATTGCATGTAAAATTAAATAAATTTGTACTCTCTTTTTAAACGAACAGTTCTATTTGATTAGATTCAATGCAAATGTATTGAAGTTAAAAGTTAAATACCATTGCACTGTACTTAGGCAGTGATTCTTTTAGGTACCACTCAAGGGAGCCCGTGTACTACTAATGGTCTCCATACTACACTTTTGAGTGTCACTGAGCTACACTATATGGATTCCTAACTCAGTCCAGGGCTTCTGCTCAAGAGTTTGCAGGTGTTTTCCTATTGTCTGGCACAGCGCAGCAATCTGGACACCTTGCCATTTCTCGGAGTGCATGGACATGTTAAGCTCGGTTCATTTCCAGATCATCTCTCATGACGTGCAGTGGCACGGTGGTTGGGAATGGTTGGGAATCTGAACTAGAAGTAAGCAGCAAGCTAGCATGTCTACGTTTATTTCTTAAAGTGTACTGTAGTTTTGACTGAGACTCGTTAGTCAATCACAGAACAGTATCATATCATGTCAATTTATTTGGACTCTTGACCCTGACGATGAGATAAGAATAGTATTTGTGCAGTCCCAATAATTTCAGGACACCACCAAAAAAATCAAAGCACTTACCAAGCGTCCAATTAGATTGCGCTGGTTTCATTGTTTTTTTCCTCACGCCTCCATTTGGCTTTGAGTTGCTGTGATGTATTAAACTAAATAAATGCCATTCTTGATTTCAGCAAGGTGACACCCATCATGCACGCCCAATTTCTGAGGGAATTATTTGTAGTTTATTTCTTGAGTCGAAGAATTCCATCCATTTAATGATTTAAAATAACAGTGGGGAGTATGTGTGTAGGTGTATGTGGTACATAAACTGGCATAACAACATACAATTCACAAAATGTCCTACTTACAAGAAAGACAACTTTACATTCTTTAAAGTCTTCATGAAAAAAACTGAAAATGTTTGTCTTTTAAGTTGCATTTACAAATATTTCAAAGATGGTGCTACTATGATCAGGGGGCCCTAGGAACAGGTTTTTTTTGCTTGTTTGTTTTTTTGCCTTTGGTAGTAACCAGCAGGGTTTTTGTGGAAAATATTTACTGTAGGAGCATACCTTTGCGATTAAAAATCTACTTACAGAGGTTTAAAAATGAGTGATAAACCAACCAAATTGCACAAAATAAGGAAAAACTTCAGTCCTTACACATGTATTATTTCTACGAAGTATGCTGTGATTACATATTTTGGTCAACCTTGCAACATAGTTTGCATTACTGCAACTTTCGCTGGCACAATTCTTGTAAATTCATACAGAAGTTGAGAACAATCAATTGATGAAAACATCTAAATAACTGAAGACTTTAAAAATGAATGTATATCTTATTTTTGAAGAAACAAAGAGTAAAATGTTCTTGTTCCCATTGAAACAGAAAGATATTTAGAAATAAATATAACAAAAAAGCTGGACATTCAAATAATTTGCATCATTGAGGCACGATATGATTGACAGTTCATGCTGTGTATATATCTTTAGTCAGAGGAGGGAAGACATGAGGGAAGTTGGTGTTTGAGAGGAGGATGCAGGGGATAGGCTTACATGGAAAAGGATGACGCGCTGTGGCGACCCCTAAAGGGACAAGCCGAAAAGAAAAGAAGATATATCATTCGTCAGATATCCATTGCCAGAGTATTGATGATCATGGCATATACTTATTTCCTTTGAGTCTCGGAATAATCTGTATGTCTCTTACATCGTTATGCTGAAGAAGCCAACACAAGTATCGCTCCGTCCCCATCCCCCACCCGCTGGTAAGAAGTGGTTTCACCTCGCGCATGTCAGTGTACCACTTATAGGGCTGCTGTGGAACTGCATGGTGTCTGAGAGCCTCCTGTACCATGGAAGGGGTGGAATGACGTTCACCAAGACCCACAGTCTCTCCCAAGCCCAGCAGAAGGTCTGCAGCCTTGGCTTTGCACTGCCCACTGCCCTCCACATAGGCCTGGTAGAAGGGAACTGCTAGATGGTCCATCTCAGTCAGCCAAACAACACCACCATATTTTTCTATCAACACCCGCTCTCCTTTGCGTGTAAGCTTTCTGCCAAATTGGGGCTGACCATCTTGTACCCACTCCAAGCAATCAGCAGAAGGCATCATTGAAATGGCCTGGTCTAGAGAGACTCGTGGTAGTGTTTTTTCCCCATCCAATTTACTCAGCATCAACATGACATGTGTGAGGGTCCCAGCAATGCTGAGGATTAGATCTGAGTGTCTCTTCAGCATGGACTTGGTCAGATGACACAAATATCCCTCTGCTATTGAAATGGCACAGTCTATGTCACCCAACAGTTCACACTCCACATGGTAGAATTGATTCAAGTGTGTGGCATCAGGATCTTCTCCCCTAAAACTGGGCGATATGTAGTAGGTCCCCTGCAGGTTATCCTGGAAACGGAGGAAATATTCAAGCACAAATTGCATAGAGTCTGCTAGGTAGATGTCTTGACCCAAAAGATTAACAGAAACCGGCTCTGAATCAGACCCCAGACCCATTGGGGAGGAGATGGTGTCTGTAGTGAGAGGCGTCAGAGCGTAAGAGTACTGACAGGAATTGCTAAAATATTCCACTGTGCTGTGGAAAAGAGTGTTCTGTATCTGGAACAGGTTGCGATACCACTGGCTCGTGATAGCGAGTATGGAGTGGGACTGAGGGTCTTCCCATGATTTTGGAGGCTGGCACTGAGTGATTTTGGAGTAGAGCATTTTGAGGTCATCTGGGTGAGCAGCTGGACCATCAAGTGAGGATACATATCCAGGGTATTTTAGGAAGAATTCTGCTTGTGGTCTAGCCAGTTTAAGGCCTTCTGGAAAAGGTAGCACAGGGAGCAGCTTGGCATGAGCATAGTTAATTTCAAAGCCCTCAAAGATAAGTGCAACACATTGAGCTTCCATTCCCTCTTCCAGCAGTTGGGCGACTTTATAAGTTGCCAAGATCAGAGCTTTGTAGTCATTATCCTTCAGTTTCAAGATGTCACTGGGCAGTGGTTTGCGTGGCACCACAACAGTTATTCCAGGAGTGTTTGGGTAGGGTGTTAGAAAGGCAACATGTTGACTGTCTTCCCATACTCTCCACTGTTGCTCCTCTCCTCGTACAATGCGACTGAATAGGTCATCATCAGAGCAAGTCCCCAAAAATTCAAAGCTAGAGGGTGCATTTGTGGTTGGTAATCCTTTCCTAATTTGGGCTTGAACCTTGTCCAGTGCTGCATCATCCCAACGTGGACCACTTTTAGAGGTACAGTATCCAGGGTTGTAAGAGTAAAATTCCTCTTGGCTGGCAAGATGGGGATGCCACTTTGGCCCTAAACCATGTAGGGGTAGCAGTCTGATTTGTGCTGGTTGATTGGCGTTGGGATAGAAAACCAAAGCACAACGTTGAACGCCCAGTTGTCCACATAGAATACTTGATACAGATTTCGCTTCTTGTAGCAGACACACAAAATCAGGTTCAGCCAAATGGAAGATGCTCTGGGCCCCACTCAGAGTTTTTCTGCTCAAAATAGTTGACCCAGGGGTCCAAGGGTTGGGATTAAGGTATGCAATCAGGTCATCTTTTTCCCAGATCACATTAGAGACATTCTTTAGGGGTCGAAGCACCTCGACTCTTGATATTCCACCTATATTTGTGGCTACAAACATGACACCAGCATTTGTTTCAATAACAGCGTCCCTTTTAGAATCAACTGCAATGACTCCTGCACATACATCTTTCAGGTTTTCTGTGATCACCTCTCTACATGCCTGTCTGAGACTACAGCCTTTAAGATGGTAGAGGCTGGCGATTTTTTGTGCAACTGTGTGTCTTAGAAACACATCGCCATCTCCAGAGCAGCTAATTGCTAATGTGTTATCAGCATAAATTCCTGCTCCAACTACCGCTGTATCACCAACTCGCCCTTTCATTTTCCCCACTAACCCACCTGTTGATGATGCAGCAGCCAATCCATGCTGACAATCCAATGCCACAGCTCCAACTGTTTGAGGATGATTGTTTTTTGAAGGATTTACACCACTGAGCTTCACAGCTAACTCTCTATGACGGAGATCAGTGTAGAAATAGTCAGGTTTGACAGGTTTTGCCTCTTCTTCCATCCCTTGCAGAAATTCCTCAGCACCGTCTCCCATAATGAGGGAATGCGAGCTTTTTTCCATGACACATCGAGCTGCTTTTATTGGATTCTTTACACTTTGGACACAGGCAACAGATCCAGACCTCATTTGATTGCCATCTACAATGGTGGCCTCCATTTCATTTTTGCCTTCTCTGTTGAATACTGAGCCTTTACCCGCATTGAAGAGAAAACAGTCTTCCAGAGCTTCTACTGATCTCTGAACTGCATCCAGACTTTGCCCACCACGTTGAAGCACTTGCGATCCAAGGGCTAAGGCTGTTTGCAGAGCAAACTCAATAACATTTATCACTTCTGTGTTCAGCATCATTCCTTCTCCAGCACCACCATGTATCACCAGAGTGTAGTCCGAACTCACATCTGCGGTTGTATCAGCTGTTGTTTTGTTGTTGCCCTTGCTCGTTGGAAAGTAACTCATCTCACCATTCATGTTTTTCATTTGGTTTTGTTTGAGGAGACACTCCAGAGCTCCCATTTGACATGCAATTGCATATCTGAGCGCTAAAATCATCACTAACGTCAAGTTCATCTTCAGGTTTTCCTGAAGCTTGTCCAATACCAGAACGAAGCTACCTTTCCCATTAAGCACAACTCGAACCTTGTCCCTTTTTCCAAGGTAGGTTACAGCGAGCTGATCTTGGGCATAAACGTTTCCAACTCCACACTCCACTGCCTCCATCAGATCGGTACCAGTGAGGTACACAGAGGGACATCCAAAGAGGTCCATAAACTTTTTCAATGGATTGTCATTTGGTAAAGCTTGACGAAGGACAGCTAAATGGGGACCTACCCCATGTCCAGTTTTGGTGTTTTTTATGAGAGTCTTGTGTTCCAAATATGCAACATGAAACAAATTTAGAAGGCCATTTGTGTATTGGATTGTGTTGTCTGGGCGAATGCTTGACGACAAGACACCTACTAACTTACGAGACTTCATGCTGACTGAGTAGGTGGGATCACAACGGCCATGTTTGTAGTGGCGCATATGGGTAGGAGTGACGAGCATGTGAGTGGCAGCAGATTCCCCAAGAGTCTGCATCAGGGAAAGTTGTAAAGAGAAGTTTATCCAAGCATCATACAGGCCTCTTTGGCTTCTGAGAGTTGAAAACACGTCAGGATAAGAAGATATATCAAAAGTGAGAACTGGATTTTTGGATTTTAACTCAGGGCATATCTTGGTGCTATGCTTGCCATGCAAACTAGATGTCAGGGATGTTGGGTGTAAAGGATTAATGTTATCCACTGTGGCAGACCCATTCACATTATCTGCATTAGTATAAATTAGGCTTAAATCAGCTGTCTCGGACAATTGGTATACACGCTCAGTTACAAGGCCAGCCACCATCCCATCCACAGCGCAGTGCTCAAAAACCATCCCGGCTGTGCAGTCCTTGAACACCACCAGATTCATCACCTGTCGAAAAGAGATACCTTTAGTGTACTTTGTATGCCAAGTATTAGCTGCCCATTCAGTGTGAACTGTAATGAGGTCTTCCACTTTAACAAGATGATAATGAAACCTTGGAATTTGGCAGGCTGGCATTTAAAGGTTAAATGTGGCATCAGGTGTGGGGTTCCCTTCCAAATGACTATGCAAACTGTAACAGCCTCACTTGTGAGTATCATTAACTTAAATTGAAAAATTGTACAATCAGAGTAAATTTGTGTAAATCAGAATGGCTTTATATTGGAAACGGAGTGGACTTTATTTAAATAAAATTATTTGTACCAATGATTCTCAATCTTTTTACATCAAGTACCGCTTAAAAAAATGTGGCTCTTTAAATACCACAATAATGACCAACATTATACAATATAGTAGTAGGCCTGCATGTTCATCAAAATTGAGATTTTTTTTTTCTTAAGCTACTATATAATATGCATAGTTTTAACATTTACACTGCACTTAAATATTGGAGTCAATTAAAATGTATTGCACATCAAAGTTAAATAAAAATATTACTTCAATAATAGTTGGAAAACAAAAGCGTAGTTCTGAAGGATTAAATGCACATGTATTGTGCTTAAGAGTTAAATACAACTAAACTGTACTTAACGCATGTACTGTACTGGAGAAAAAAAATTAAGCCACTGTAACGTTATGCACAGTTTGAACATTTAATTCAATGATTCTTTCATATACCCCTAGAGAGAGTCAGTGTACCACTGATCTGCGCAGATTAGAATTGTTGCAAATTAACCAAAAGTTACATATACTTTGAGATCTGTGG
This sequence comes from Phyllopteryx taeniolatus, assembly GCF_024500385.1. Lineage (NCBI taxonomy): Eukaryota > Metazoa > Chordata > Actinopteri > Syngnathiformes > Syngnathidae > Phyllopteryx > Phyllopteryx taeniolatus. The sequence goes on from NC_084517.1 coordinate 12,901,567, forward strand.
ATGTTAAATTTTGAATATTCATTTTTGCCTTTTCTGTTAAATTCTGAGCTTTCAGATTTTTTGATTGCATTATGTCAACTTTAAAGTCATTTTTTGTGCTCATTTTTAACAGGAAATTGTTTATCATCATTTCAAACAAACTTGAATTGAAGCCTGATAACCATTGCAATTAGTGATAACTTAATTAGAAAAGGATTGCGTAAGCAGTCCTACCTTGTCATAGTATCTTAGACAGGGACCATCTCCTCCTCCCAGCCTTACTGCGTTGAGGATGTCAGCCAATTCAGAAGGTGCGTTGCAGTCCTCGAGACTTAATGACAGCACAGCGCTCTCCATTATCTGCAGTGATGCTGCAGCAGCTCCTCCTTTCTCCATGATCTCTTCCCTGATGATAGCCCAGGACTTCCGCTCCAAAGCAGAGAGGCTACAAATGGCCAAGGGGTCATTCTGCCTTCCTGTGGTGAGCTGGTCCGCCATTTTAGCCAGTTGGTTGTAAATGTCAGTGAAGGATCGAGCAGATAATGGCTCACTAGTGCTGGAACGCTGCAGTATGTCAACCGGGAACACTCCTCCAACACAAGTGATAATGGCGTGAATGCTTTCTGGGTATACCTATGGAGGGAAATATGCATGATGATAAGATACTAAAAATGTACCGTTGTGACATATTTCGATTTTTTTTCATACCTTGATTTCATCTTGACTCTTGCCAGGAATTCGAGTGGCAGCAAAAACCTCAGATTGCTGCGTTTGTTCCATGGGAACGTCACCCTCCAGCATCTTTGGCTCGCTGTACAACTTTGCTGCTGCCCAAAGCAGAGCAGCTGCTCTCTTTAACTGGTTGCATCCCTTCGCTTTGGATGGTAGAAGAACAACTGGCAGCGCAGTGGCAGTTGACAGCGGGTCTGTACAGGATAACAGACTTTTTTTGAATTGCTCCGTCACCCAATTCTCTTGACCTGCAACTCTGGATGCAAATTTTTGCTGGGCCTCTTCAAGAAGTGGTCTTTGCTTCTCCAGCGTGCTTTTGAAGTCAGCATAAAGATCAGGACTTAAAGTGAGCTGGAGAATGCGGCAAACTTCCTGCAAGGTCACATCCATCTCTGGAACAGGGTAGTCAAGAGCCATCCTGTTGAAATTTAGGAAGCTGGGAGAGGACACACTACATTAATACAGTCATCAAATATCATTTAAAGAAAGATTCATGTGAGCATGAAAAAGTTTGTAATGTTTAGAAGCTGTTTTGACCCATGGGCTAGGCATCCAGTGTTTCCCAACATGTATTGAGCCAAGGCACCCATTTTACATTGGAAAACCTCACTGCACACCACCAAACAAAACTTTACTCATGAACGTTCTTACTCAGTGTGCACTCTGGCCTTGTTTAATTGAGCACAAAGCTGATAAAGGCTACTCACAGGCACATGACATTTTCTGTTGTGTGAATGGCAACAGTTTTATCGTACCTTCTGCCATCTAGCGGAAGAGCATTTAGTTGTTCTGCCTATCATTTAACATCACTGGCATACTTTAGATAGATGAACAAAAATGTATTTGTAATATAATAAAAACGAATCAGGCAAATTAAGTTAAATTGTCTAATCCGCACTAATCCACTAGAGCACCCTATTTGACTTCTTGTTAAGCCTTCACAAATGTGTAATATCAGGTCATTTTCATTGACATACTTCCCACCACAATTAACGGTTTATTTCAAATATCCATCCATTTTCCTCCGATCTGTGTGTAGTGATATTCAAGATACCAGCTCATTTAACCATCATCAGGTCTATTGTAAGCAAGTCAGTTTTCATCAGGTTTGCATTCACTGTAGCTCTTAAGAATCATCATGCCTACATAGGCTGGGAACAGAGCCGCATTAATTGCAATGTGCAACATTACCTTAGATGTGCTGCTTCTAGTCTGTCCTTGCGATACTGTCACAAGATGTCCTATTAAAGGCTTTAGTTAATCTGTATCATATACATTTTATTTCATTCTTCCTTTGGTTGAGGGAGGGGAGATTCTAATAGAGTACACCCCGACACCCATGTAGATTGTTGGACTTTTCATTGTTGCTGCTGTTTATTAATCAAATTTTTCCTGATTAGACCAAATGAGTTCAAATAATTCACACAATGCAGGCTATATGGGTTTCTTGGAACATGTGGACAGCATTAATACTTGTCTTGTGACTCCAATAGCTCAATAACTAGATCAGCAGAAGCAGCTGTGGCCTACTCCCATAGTCCAAAAACATCAACTGAGTCTGTCAGGTTAAGTAAAGACTGAATTTCCCATAGGTGTTAATGGTTATCTGTCCATATGTGTCGGTAGGTGAGCAGTCTAGGCTGTACCCCAACTCTCACCCAAAAGTGGGATGACCTCTGAGAGAATAGTCACTTTCAATACCTCATTTCATCCAAGGTTAATAATCTAAGATCCAAGAACACCAAACAAATTATTTCTCCCATTTCTCATCTTTCCTTCTTACTACTGCCTAAAAATACCAGAAAGTCCTACTTCATCTAGCAAGCATGAAAGCTACATTGTGTCCAAAACCTCCTTTCAAGACTTTAAAGTGTTTAACTCGATCTCATTAACAGAGATGGCGTGAGGCATAAGGAAACTAAGCGGCTGCTTGAAGCCCCCCATAAAGCAGAAGGGGGGGAAAAAAACACAAAAAAAACATTCCAAATATAAATATTGTAAGGGATGTGGAGAAAAGGGGGCAAATCAAATTCTGCTTAGGGCCCCATAAAGGCTTGGGCTGGCACTGCTCATAACCGTGGAAGTACGTATTGCATCAAGGATTTGCTCAAATATAGTGTCATGTACTTGACATTTGGTTCACAAGCATATCTTTCAAAAGATTATTTTAGCTTATTTGTTGAGAATCAGTATTTAGGGAGAGAGACTGGCATCAGACTGGCATTTAGGAATGGCAAGAAACATACTTTTTTGGGGGTACAGATTTACACAAACCATACATATGGCTTTTTAATTAATCAGAAATGATTTGGAAAGGTGTTTTTTTAATGGAGAAATTGGAGGGAGCTGATGCAAGAGGCTGCATGATACTAATTAATTATGTTGGCAGTCCATTTGCTACGTACTGTGATTGTAATTTTAAGTTCTTACTTTTGCACCATTGTAATTGTACACGACTGTTTACAGGAAATTGTATTTTACTTAAAAATACATAATTCAGCTCTTTGTCCAAGTTTTGATTTAGTGTTCATTAACTTCGGACAGCATTTTAGAAATTATATTACTGAAAAAAAAACATTTTAGAAGGCAATCACACTGACCGAGGACACATTATTTACCTTTTTTATTTAAAAAATGTATTACATAGGTATTTTCTTGACATTACAATTATAGTACAAATGAAAAAGACTCGTCAAGGTATGGAATAATGAACCAAACATGAAGCTCTGCTCACCTCGATGTTGAAATTTGTCCCAGGTCAGGCCAGTCAGAATGATAGAAGAACAGTCAACAGGAGCAAACTTGGGTTTCTCTCTAATGGAAACGCAGTGACTCTTATTAAGCAATTTAAATTCTTGTGACCCCCCCCGGCTCCCTGGCTCTAACTCCTTTTCCCTTTTTTTCTCCTTAATTCCTTGTTCACTCTTTTTCCCCACTTTACGAGTTTAAGTGAAGATATAATAATACACAGTATACATGTTAATTACGCACAGTGTGCATCTCATCTTGAATTTACTGCTGGATTAAATCGATGAGTCTTTATAACAGAGACCTGCAAAAACAGTAGAGCTTAAAACTGATGGGGGTTTGTTACTGAACTCTGCGGGAAACATTAAAGGACAATCTCTGCTAAGATTTTAAAGTGGATTTGATCTGAATCCCTGACGACATCAACATGGCTGGGATTTGTTTTTTCAAAGTCACTAAAGTCTTTTTTTCTGTGGATGAATACATTCTGGTGAAATAGTATGGTGTAATAGTTTTGATCCATTTATCTATTTGGTAACTGGAACATGTGGTTAGTATGTCTGGCTCACAGTTGAGGTTATGAGTTTGAATCAGCCCTTCTTGAGTGGAGTTTGCATGTGTTTTCTTCAAGTATTCAGCTTTCCTTCCACATTCCAAAAATATATGAGGTAAATTCAAGACTCTAAATTGCTCATGGGTGTAAATGTAAGTGTGAATGGTTGTTTGTCTATCAAATGTCTATACACCAAGGTTCAAATTCAGGGTTTTTGTGCTATCAAAAATTAGACCAAGACAACATTTCAAAAATGTTTATACTATTAATGTGAAGTATAAATTGTACACGCAGTTTAAGTGGGAAAAAATAAAAAAATTTAATCCATACATTTTCAACACCGCTTATCCTGGTTAGGGTCGCGGGACGCTGGAGCCTATCCCAGCTGACTTCGGGCAAAAGGCGGACTACACCCTGAACTGGTCGCCAGTCAGTCGCAGGGCACATATAGATACGGACAACCATTCGCACTCACATTCACACCATCACTGAGTGGGAACTGAACCCACGCTGCCTGCACTAAAGTCAGGCGAGTGTACCACTACACCATCAGTAAATACAAAAATTTCAATGGGAAAATGTTTATTTATTTTTTTATTCAATAGGGTAGAATTGTACACAACCGAGATAATGCGGTTACACACGTGTGCGGTCCCTCTCATAACTGGGGCTGTATTTAGAATTAACCAGTCACATTCAAACGTTAAACAAACAAAGCCGGTGAGGGGGGGTGAACAAGTCTGACATCCTTTGAACTCACTGAATTGTTGTTGTTTTTTTGTTCGGCTGTTATGTCAAGCAGAATGGAAAATCTGTATCCCTTTTATGCCGAAACAGTTCTACTGTGTCACAGTGGAGTTTTTAAGCTTCCACTGTGGTATTATAATTGAGGTTTATTGAGAATCAGACTTGATCAGTCGAATAGAACAAAGTTTCTTGGAGGGAGAAAGAAACAAAGACAAAAGACAAAGCACTAATTGTAAACAGGATGAGTGAAGTAAATCATTACATTATCTACAACAATAAAACGTTAAATATGAGTGTTGCATGGGGCTGTAGTGCTACACCCTGTGAGGGAAGGACAGGACAAGATAGAACAGGACAAGGACAGGGGAAGAAGCATGCAGGATCAGGGTCGTGAACCCGGCTGTACAACTGAAGTGTGGTGGCATTAATTCCATGTCACATGGTTTACATGCCATATTGTCAACCAGGGTGTCCAATACAGTACAGGCCTTTGGTCAGTTTTTGGCCTTTTAAAAGTATTTTTGGGGCACTTTTTGGCAAAATGCTTTGTTGTGTGGCTGTAGGCTGTTCCACTCATCCTAGACAAGGCATTCAGATGCATCCTTTCCAAAACAAAAACAAACATAAAAAACAGAAGAATTACACCTATGAGACCCTTTATTCATCAAATATTCATTAAACAAAATTTTGCATCATTACTTTAAACAAATAATTTTATTTTGTGTCAAAAAATAATCACATTTTACAGCACAGCAGGTGTATAAACAACGCGTGTACTGTCTTATTTCTTATTTCTAAATGATGACAATTTAAAACGCAAGTTAAGAATGAAAGTTGCTTCAACACACAAATGGTGACGATGAAAACTTGGTGAACGCCAGCTGCGGATTGAGCACCAGGCCTCTGGGGCGCCCTCTACTGTTCGCTGTGTGAACAACGTCCGCATGTGCAATCAGACACCGTCATGGCGGCTCAGGCTCGCGCTGTGGTCTCAGCCCAGTGGGTAGCGGACGCAATCAGAAACGGCCTCGTAGGCTCCAAGATTCGGATCCTGGACTCGTCGTGGTACCTCCCGATAACGAAACGGGACCCGAAAGCGGAGTTTGCCGAGAAGCATATCCCGGGCTCTTTGTTCTTCGACATCGACGAATGTAGTGACCGCAGTTCACCGTACGACCACATGTTGCCCACCGGCAGCCACTTTTCTCGCTACGTGGGCGAGCTGGGCATCGGCAGCGACACGCACGTGGTAGTGTACGACACGAACAGCTTCGGATCGTACAGCGCCCCCCGCGTCTGGTGGATGTTCCGACTGTTCGGCCACAACTCGGTGTCGGTGCTGGACGGCGGCATGAAGAACTGGTTGGCCGAAGGGCGCCCGGTGACGTCGGAACAAGTGAAGCCGGAGCGCACAGACTTCCAGGTGACCACGAAGCCTGCGTGGGTGAAGACGTACGAGGACGTGCTGGACAACATCGGCACCGAGAAGATCCAGGTGGTGGACGCAAGGGCGGCCGGCAGGTACAGGGGACTCGAACCGGAGCCCAGAGAGGGTGAGCGGCCTTTTGATGACGTAGAAATGTCGACGTAAGTCGGAACGCGTCGTAGTTTATCACGGATGTTGCTCAAAACGGGGACACTTGACTGGGGAGACATTTTTTGCAAGGACCCCCTCATAATACTGACTTCAATTAACTAAAATGTGCATCCCTAAATGCCACATTTGCATTTCAATTCAAACTACATATTCATCAATTGTTTAACAGAAAGGAGCTTAACCAAATGAAATTTGATTTGAGGGAACAGAGTAAATAGATGCGTCAGGGCCAGTACCCACCAGCAATTAGTTTAGCAGTCAAGGGGGCCTATAACTGATATTTGGTGCTGGTATTTGCTCCCTAAAAATTGAAATGCTAAATAAAGGATTCCAGAATGTAAATATAACAAATGTTCATCTTTCACTTATCTTTCAGGTCAAACAAAATAAAATAAAAAAAGTGCAGGGAGTTCCCTGGGTCAGCAGCAGTATCTCTTATAAAGTTAAGTTATAAAGTTATAAAGTTCAAATTTAATTAAATAAATAGTTACCTGAAATTTACCCAGTTTTTAATTGATCTCTTATCGGCCATTGGATTTTAAAAAAATGCCGATATATGTGAAAATGACGATAATCGGTCCGGCTGGAAATCGGTCCATCCATCCCTAGAATTGGATTGCATGCTGTAGTCTACTAGCAAGCTAGCCATTATGGTTTGCTAAATTACTCAAATACAACTCAACCAACCAAAAAAGCCTTTCACAAACAAAAAGTTCACAAAAATGTTTTTACACGAAACTCTAGAAACTGATGCTGCTTGCTGTTCTATCAGAGATTGTGCAATGTTATCAACAGTCAGCCAATCCTAATCTTTGCTCTGCATTTTTTACGTTTTTACAGGCACACTACCAGGCCACTTCCCCGGTGCGATCAACATGCCATTCACATCATTCCTGGAAGCCTCTGGAAAGTATCTTGCAAATGAGGACCTGTCCAGACTGTTCAAGGAGGCCGGGGTGAAACTGGACCAGCCGCTGTGGGCCACCTGCGGTTCGGGCGTGACGGCGTGCCTTGTCGTTCTGGCCGCTCACTTGCTCGGGCACCCGGGGGTGTGCGTTTACGACGGCTCCTGGGCTGAGTGGTTTAAAAGGGCATCTCCTGAGAACGTCATCTCAGAGGGAGCGGGAAAGAAGATGTGAAGCAGGAATCAATGTTAACACACAAAGCAATACGTTCGTCACAAGCTGAGCGAATCAAACTACAGTAATTGGTCAAACATTTGCACATTTTAAACTGCCGATACACAGTTAACGTGTTATTCATTTAAGAAGAGTTATAGTTGAAGGTTGCAACAGGCTGCACAAAAATGCAGTGAAGCACTCTTATGTACCACTCTATGCAAATAATCTATTTCAAACAGCACAAGAAATGCTTATGGTGCACGAAGCACTGTGCTCATGGTTGGTTCTTAAGTGACAGTCGTTTATGCTGGCTGGACTGGTGATTCAAGAACAAAGTGCACTTTATAATAAGAGGAGTCGTCTTTAGCAAATCCTTTCATGAAATACATTCTCTCAGTTTTCTCACATTTAAACGGTCATGCTCATGCGTCATTCTCATTATTCATTAACCAGAAAAGTAAATAATCACCTGTTCTTTGGGAAGGGTTTGCAGGAGCCTCAATTTCAACATATTGTAGCTGGCAGAAATACAGATTATATCACCATTTATGTTATTAAATACAGTTTGAAATGTCACGCGTTTGTGATTTTGCTGTGTGGGCCAGCAACTGTTTGATGTCCACAAAATGGACCTGTACAAATTGTTGAGAAGACGTCGAAGCATTTGTAGATAGCCACAGTGCTAAGTAACATGTGGAGGCAGTAAAACTACTGTTTTCTGTTGTTTTTATATCATGGTGGTATATTTCTCAATGATGGCCTCAACCGTCGGCGATGCGTTGAGAAAACGAATCTGGCAATTTGCTATTTTCTTTTTTTTTTTTTTTCTTCAAATCATCTGTAAAGCATTTATTCTTAAGGGTAGCGTAAGTTGAGCTTGTACTTCTCGGGGAGGGATATCATTAATATTGTGTGTAGGGAATGTATAAACTGTTGGTGCTGTCTCATTTCTATAGTAAAAAAAAAAATGTGCACGTAACAATGGGATGATGAAACATTGTTCAAAAAGGCAACAGTTTTTCCTGGCCGTCTCTCTTGCGCCCACCACTATTGACGCCAACGTAGCACTTTTGTTGCTAGATTTTGCAACTTTTTAGACTACCCTAACAACTTTCACACCAAAAAGCACCTAACAACTACTTTTACAATTTATTTGGCAACTTTTACCGACTTTTGAAAGGTGACTAAAACGGACACATTTTCCTTTGAAATGACAACATATTTTTCTCTGTCACACACTCAGAACACATTGACCTGCTGCCTAGCTGAAAAAAGTGCATTGTGAATAATTTGAATAAGTTTTGGGGACATTTAATCATTTAAAAACATTTAGTTCAGAGTGCAATTGTTTAGTTAGAAAGTCATACATATGGCATTAACAATCTAAAAAAGGCTAAACCTTTGGTAATGATAGTAGATAATTGTAATACTACTAATGCACTCAATTACAACAGATAAAAATTGGTTTACATTAGTTGTAAAGACGTATTCCTCCGGTGGCTTGTTTGCCAAATGTATTTATGATTAAAAAGTTTAATGTGAGTATAATAAATATGATTTTTTTAAAAAAACCTATTATAAGTAATATAAATACATCACATGTATTTATATTACTCCTGCAAATAAAAATGTGATAACACTATAATCTTGATACATTTCTAATGAATTATCTACATAATGTCCTACGTGAGTAGCGATGCTCAAACTGTGATTATGAGTACCACTAGCGGTAAAAATATATATATTGGAAGTCAAACTTTTATTACTTAGAGAGCTCTATGTGTGTACTACTGCGGGTTGCATTTGGTGTAAAAAGTTTGAGAACCACTGTTTACGTAATTACGCAATGACATCATGACGCAATTGCAACGTAGTTTAGGACATTTTAGCAACAAATAGACCCGAAAATGAGTTGGCAACGGCAAAATTCTTCACCGTTATGGCGGCTCAGGCTCGCGCTGTGGTCTCAGCCCAGTGGGTAGCGGACGCAATCAGAAACGGCCTCGTAGGCTCCAAGATTCGGATCCTGGACTCGTCGTGGTACCCCCCGGTAACCAAACGGGACCCGAAAGCGGAGTTTGCGGAGAAGCACATCCCGGGCTCTTCGTTCTTCGACATGATCGAGTGCAGCGACCGGAGCTCACCTTACTGCCACACTCTGCCCACCAGCGGCCACTTTTCTCGCTACGTGGGCGAGCTGGGCATCGGCAACGACACGCACGTGGTGGTGTACGATGCGCACGACCTGGGCTTGTACACCGCGCCCCGCGTCTGGTGGATGTTCCGACTGTTCGGCCACAACTCGGCGTCGGTGCTGGACGGCGGCATGAAGAACTGGTTGGCCGAAGGGCGCCCGGTGACGTCGGAACAAGTGAAGCCAGAGCGCAGAGACTTCCAGGTGGCCACGAAGCCTGCGTGGGTGAAGACGTACGAGGACGTGCTGGACAACATCGGCACCGAGAAGATCCAGGTGGTGGACACCAGGCCTGCGGGAAGGTACAGGGGGCTCGAACCGGAGCCCATTGAGGGTGAGCGGCCTTTCTCAACATAGACTGCGAATGTGTTTTGGTTTGGCTCGAAATCTCTTTTCTTAACGAGACCTCAATAAGCCATCTGCAGATTACGCAACAATATTTTGCCGTTAATTAAAACGGATTTAAAGTAGGTAGAGTACTTTTTTTACGCAGTGGAGAGAAGTTGAGTACAAACCACTTTGTTACTCCCATGCATCAATGGGCTTTATTTAAATGAATTTCTTTAACGTGAATAGTTGGTGGCGGATGTCTTGGCTTGCACCCGCCTAAAAACCACCATCTTCTGGTGTTAAAAAAGTATCTGTCTAATTATGAAAAATCTGAACATTTCTACTCAAGTATAAATTGTGAGTACATTTCCACAGCTGATATTACATTCAGACAGTTCTATTTGCCCTGACCTGACCTGTAGACTAAGCTTTACAAGTCACCTGACAAGCCAAGTTGTCCCATCCGGGGTTCAAAAGAATGTCACCCTGCCCCCGTAGTGTTTTAAAAACAAAATTCTATTCAACATCCACATGCTGTTTCTAGTTCAGACCAAAGAACTTCGCATCTTGTCACACTTATGGAGACGGCATTTTAAGACTCCTCATATACTGTACTGTATAATTTTTTTTACTGACCACAAACAACATGGCACGAGTGTCCAAGAAGAAGCGGCTCGCCCTGGCTGCTGTACTTATATTATAGCAATACAAGACTTTTTATTTCCCTATGAGACTTCCAGACCCAGCGGCACAGTGGACAACTGGTTAGAGCGTCTGCCTCACAGTTCTGAGGACCGGGGTTAAATCCCCGGCCCCGCCTGTGTGGAGTTTGCATGTTCTCCCCGTGCCTGGGTGGGTTTTCTCCGGGCACTCCGGTTTCCTCCCACATCCCAAAAACATGCATAGTAGGTTGATTGAAGACTCTAAATTTACCGTAGGTGTGAATGTGAGTGCGAATGGTGGTTTGTTTGTATGTGCCCTGCGATTGGCTGGCAACCAGTTCAGGGTGTACCCCGCCTCCTGCCCGATGATAGCTGGGATAGGCTCCAGCACGCCCGCGACCCCAGTGAGGAGAAGCGGCTCAGAAAATGGATGGACTTCCTGACCCCCAGGTTGTATGGCAGAGGTGTCAAACTGGTGGCCCGGGGGCCAGATCCGGCCCGCCACCTCATTTTATGTGGCCCGCGAAAGTGTGCATCGACTTTGTGTTTCTTGCTAAAATTCCAAATTGGCTTCACTTTTAAAAATATTGAGATATTGCAAGCATTTTTTTGTTGTTTTATTTGTTACTAACCCCACTTTTGAAATAAAATTGATTCATACTGTAGTTGAACAAACACTTTATACTGGCTTTTGATTTCAAAAGTAATTATCCATTAATTTGTGTATATGTATTAATATGAGGCAACCATACATTCATATGGGTTTGCAGCCATAACGGCCCTCCGAGTGGAACCATAACTGCGATGTGGCCCGTGACAAAAACGAGTTTGACACCCCTGTTGTATGGTATAGGTGGACTGAGTGTTTCCAGAACCAGAACCAAACAAAGTGAAGCAGCATTCTGTTTGTATGCTCCTCAGGTGTGGAACAAACGTCCTGAGCAGCTGAGATCTGCTCAAACTGTCGGCACATTTAAATATGGCCTGGAAACGTTCTCGTTGACTGCAGGTTTTTCATCAATAAAATACATTGTTTTCTTGTTTTCACAATATAAATCTTATTTGTAATCATTAATTCTTTGCCTCTGTCAAGTACTGTGGATTTGTCGTATTTATTCATATGGATTTATTTTACTTATTCGTGTCCCTCAAGGTGAAATTCAACTCACACTCCGATGTAGTGCTAGTGCTATACAAATAATCTTACCTTGCCTTGCTTGCTCAATTCTTTCTGTTATTTGATTTATTTTTTTGAACAGGTACGCTACCGGGCCACTTCCCCGGTGCAGTCAACTTGCCATTTACTTCCTTCCTGGAACCCTCTGGGAAGTTTCTTGCCAGCGAAGACCTCTCCAGACGGTTCAGGGAAGCGGGGCTCAAAGTGGAACAGCCGCTTTGGGCCACCTGCTCGTGTGGCGTGACGGCGTGCTTTGCTGTTCTGGTTGCTCAGCTGCTCGGGCACCCGGGCGTGTGCCTTTACGACGGCTCCTGGTCCGAGTGGTTTAAAAGGGCATCTCCTGAGAACATCATCTCAGAGGGAGAGGGAAAGAAGATGTGAGGCAGTCGACTCGGTCAGATGAGGCTGGAAGTCAGTGAGGTGTGTTACAAGTGAATTAAACAATTGCAGATTTTAACTGCATTAGTGATTTGTTGCAGTTTAATGATATAATCGGTGCACAATTAACTTTTTACTCAAGCAGCCTTCATAGTTGACCATTGCAACAGTCTGCAGAAACATGTAGTGAACCACATTACCCCTCTCTGCAAATAATTTATTGCAGACTAAACAAGAAATGTTTGCAGTGCATAAAGCAATCTTTTATGTTATTTTTTTTTTTTAATAAGAAGGGTAGTCTTTTTACAAATGACGTGTGAAATGTCTTCTTTCAGTTATCTTGTATGATCCCAGTTCAAGTTTTTGATTCTCATTTGTGGCTCTCCTTATTCATTAACTACTTTAGAAAAGTAAATGTTCAGCTTTTGGGGATATAGCTTGCAGAGAGCCTGCATATCAAATATAGTTTGTATCACCATATGTTATGTCATTAAATAAAATGTGAACTACTGGGACATAAGCTTTTCTGTTTTTGCTGTTTTCTCCCCCAACAACTGTTTCATGTCAACAAAACTGAGCTGTGCAAATAAGGAAAAAGCTCAAAAACTTTGATCCTATTTCTTTCATTTATAACATAATGTGATAGAATAAAAACTGCTCAAAGTGATTCCTGTGCTGTACTTGGGTTATAAAGTTAAATAAGATGAACATTCACATATTAAGAGAAAAAAAGGAAATGTACAGACTGAAATAAAAGTGCAGGAATTTGGCAAATGGAGAAGTTTATGTTGTTGATGCTATACTTCGTCAAAATAGGCTCGTTGCTTTTTACAACCTTCACGGCAGATGACGCGATTTAAAATAAGTCAGGAATAGAGAGTGATAATGTCAACTGAGGTTGTGCTATTGATTGAGATCTAGGAGACTTTGAAGGCGGAAAAACAGAGACAGCAGCAACATGGAGTCATGTGAACCAGGGTGAATTAATGCAACAGATTTGGAGAAGCACAATATTCTCCATCCAGGGCCTTATTTAAGAGAATTGTTTGACAAAAGATAAAAACTTGTGTGCAGAGAAGTTTTATTCCCCTCTTTGGCCAAGTTGTCAAAAAGAAAATGAAATATTCTGTATAAGTGACAATAAAAGTTCATTTTTTTCATATGAATTTAAGTACACTTCAGAGTCTGTACTTTCTGTACAAGTCTATTTCTTTTGCCACCTGATTTTACATTAGGGTACTTTTACGAGGCCATACCTGACCCATGCCAGAGACTTTGATTTACATGTCACCTGACAAGCCAAGTTGTCTACTCCGGTATTAAAAGAATATCACCCTGGCCCCATAGTGTTTAATAAAAAATTCCATTGAGCATCTACAGTACTTAGAAGCTGTATCTATGTTAGACTCTAGAACGTCGCAATGTCTTATCACACTTGCATAGAAGGCTCACAGCTCTACAATTAGTCCTAAAATACTTCTGCCACCTCTGCTTTCCAGATGACTAGATTTTAAAATTAAAACAATAAACTGATCATTATCTAGAGCTACACACTATACTCTAATCAGATTGTCAACAGTGTACCAACCTTTTTAAATTGTTTTTATTTAAAATAAATAAAAACTCAATCTCAGTCCATACTGTTAAGGCAAAAGTTTCAACTTGCAAACCAAACACAGCAGAGAGTCGGCGAAATGCATATATTTGAATATGGAAATATATACTGTATGACCATTGTGTGGATGAATAATTGTGTCAAATTAGGTTACTTAATGAGCTATTCTAATGACAAATCCTTTAACCGCCATGTTCAGCACCACAACAAAGATGGCTGTCGGACTTGACATAAATCCCCGGGCTGTCCATAAATGTGCCTGAAGGTCCTCCCGAAATAAACACATTGGGGTCCTATTTAGCTGTATGCTAGTCGACGAGACGGCGTTACGAGACATTTATTTACGCATTTGAGGAGCACTGTAATCAAAAACAACATCAACATCTTCGTTTTAGATTGCTAGAGGAATGTTCAACAAAGTGGCGTTCAATCGGTTCGGTCATTTACGTTCCTAGTGGCCCATTATTTGTGTTTTCCTACGACAAAGGGTGTGTTTTCTTCGGTCGCGCTAGCGCCTTTGAATCATAACAGTTGACTTATTTTAGATTTTCACCCGAAAAATCATTCGTGGTCCGTCGTTTGAAGATAGACTTCATTTTACATCTAAACTGGTAAGGAGGAATGTGTGGGTGTAATCATTCCAGTAATTATAGCATGGGGTCTTGCAGTTAAATTACCCATGTCAAATCTTTGGATAACGTGTTCGACGATTCGTGCCTTAGTGTGTTGTCATTTTTCGAAAAACTTCAGAGGCTTTACTCTGTGTACATGACATTAATGTCCTTATACGTAATGTTCCTATAGGGAGGGGTTCATGTGCAGCAATGTCTGGCATTGCGCTTAGCAGACTGTCCCAGGAGCGCAAAGCCTGGAGAAAAGATCACCCGTTTGTAAGTTGTGCCTTCGTTACTCTCAAACTTCACCGGCGCTTTTTCCTCAGAACTCCCTCAAATGGTTTTGGTTGTCACAGGGTTTTGTTGCTGTCCCTACCAAGAATCCAGATGGAACCATGAACCTGATGAATTGGGAATGTGCCATTCCTGGAAAGAAAGGCGTAAGTTTCCAAGCACTGAAACTATGAGCCAAATCGATATATGCTCTGATTCTGAATAGCACTGCAAAAAAAATTTTGTGCGCAAAAAATGAATTCTGGGTTAGTTTTTATGTTAGCCATGAACGTAAAAGTCTGCAAGATCAGTCGCTACTAATTTCCCACAGCTTTGTCTTATAAGTTTTAGAAATAATTATAGTTTTCAGCAGCACTTTGCAGACAAGTTCAAAACAAAAATATTTGAATAATCCACGCACACGAAATCGAATAGTATGGAGCTGCAGAGACAACATGGGTGAAATAATGTACATTTTTGCCATAAATATAGATAAAATGTGTGCACACAATTCCAACTTGTGGCAACCCAGCTGTGGATGGTGCAAAATTGGGTTAGCAAATAGCTCATCTTCTCGATAAACGGTGAGGTAGATAATGTGGCTAAAGCTACACAATGGACAGGGATAGTATGATTTAGGTTTAGGATTCAGATGTCTATTAGAAAGCAAACAAACAAAAAACAAAAAAAAACATGCAACGGTCTGCAGCCAAAGAAATGTCAGGAAAAGCCTACTAGAACAGCTGAACTTGATTTGGGGTTAATCAGAGGTACTTGAAATGGTGCCAGGTGTGTGTTGACTGTATGTAACATGAGTTTGAATGTGATTGGTTAATTCTGAACTTATTGCAGTTGTTTAGTTTTACTTCTCTTGAAAAGATTAAAACAAAATTCCATTGAATTGTACAGGTTATTGGTCAAATTAGTGGTGGGTAAAGTTTTGAAATGGTTTAGCCTGGACTCATTTGTTTTTTTAATCACAAAAACCTGGCATTTGAACAGGGGTGTGTACACTTTTTATATCCTCTGTCTGAAGACATTCTGAAAAGCCTGATATTGCAAGGAATTATTATTATTGAAGGCATTTAATTAGATTGTTGAGAGCCAGCTTGTGTTACCAGTGGAGGTGTGACATTGTGTGTCAAAGATCTTTTCATGGGAATGTTATTAAACCTCAAAAACTTTATTTCATGTGCCCGTTACCCCTATTTTGTGGCCACAAATGACCTAAGAAAAAATCACTCCTGTCATGTCTGGGACTCTGAAAAGAATAAAAAAGTATACTATTGCAATATGAACATCTTTATTGGACACTAAACAACTGGTGAGTCCAACATCTGACACAACAAAAGAGACAAATGCATCTTTCTATCTGTATTTGTATATACATTATTATAATACCAAAAAGCATGTATTAGGTTATTGAAATAAGTCTCCATGTCATTTAATGCGGCTGTGTTTTGTCAGTGTTTTGGACTAAAGAAGTTATTACTCCCTTGATTGTTAGACCTTGTGGGAGGGAGGACTGTATAAACTCAGGATGCTCTTCAAGGACGACTACCCCTCCTCACCACCCAAATGTGAGTCTCGCTGATGACACCACACCTGTTGTAAACTAAGCTGCCTCATGACAAACTCTGCACAATGTTGTAAACATCCCAAGCATCTGTGTCAACATTACGTTGGCAAAAGTTTGATAATATTTCAGAAATCTTCAGACTGCTTAAACCTGCCTTTTTCCATCACCCCTCAGGCAAGTTTGAGCCACCGATATTCCATCCAAATGTCTACCCATCTGGCACCGTGTGTCTGTCCATCCTGGAGGAGGACAAAGATTGGAGGCCCGCCATCACCATCAAACAGGTTTTCTTATTCATTATTACGAAATGCTTCAATTCAGTTTTTGCATGTCATTGTATGTGTTGTGTACAATGTTTCAGTTGGAAACTAGCAAACTAGATGGTGTTTCTGTGCACTCTGGGTTTTTGAAGGACGGCAAATGTTTGCATTTTGTTCTCTGCACGTTACAGAAGGCAGTGGTAATGGTGCAAATGTATCTCAAAGGTCTAAATTGTCACTTTTAATAGCACACTGTGTTTTCAGATTCTTTTGGGAATCCAGGAGCTGCTGAATGAGCCCAACATTCAAGACCCAGCACAAGCAGAGGCTTACACAATTTACTGGTACGCACCCACTGAAGTGGTACATTTATGGCTTTTATTTCAGAATGTCATTTTCATTATTATGTGTTACCATAAAAGTTGACTGTTTTCATGCGCAAAATTATTCATACCCTGGACAGATTTGAGTGAAAGTGTCAAAAGACTACAAAAAGAGAATAATTTATTAATAAGTAATGAAAAACATACAATATGCCATCTTGCTTATTTGCATTTTAAAAACCATTCATATCCCTGCCAATTTCAGATAAGTCAATCATTCTAAAGGATCCCGTTAACTTCTAACATAATCTTGAGCATTCCAATCAGCTATGTACAACATTGTATGTCTGTTTGAGGCATAGGTGTGGACTTTTTTCACAATGTTAAAAATAACGAGAACCGTAAGTATGCCTTCTGTTAGAGTATTTTACTACATTTGCTGTGCCATTTCCAGCCAAAAGACCCATTCCCAAAAAGTCACTTAAATTTTTTTCGAGGGGTATTAATGACTTCATGCTTAACTCTACTGTACATACACATGAATGAGATGGGAAAGGCTGTCAGCCAAAATATATCTTATGGCACCCATACAATAAAGGAAACAAATAACCTGCTTAATAATTATTTGGGTTTAAAACGCACTGTTGTGTTTTTCCATTCCAGTCAGAACCGGATGGACTACGAGAAGCGGGTCAGGGCCCAGGCCAAGAAGTTTGCACCCACATAGATCAGGCCGGACAGTCGGACTTAATAGAGGTGACAAAGAGCAGAACCTGAAGGACCACTCCAACAAGGATCAACTTTTCTGTACTGTTACGCCATTTCATAGGTGGCATGTAAAAGATAACCCCAGCACTTGTATATTGGTTGTAAACTAAACAGTTGCTCGTAAGAAGGAAGCAGGCCGTCCAGGCACAATGAGGAGGTGAAGCATTCGAAAAAAATGTAACCACTTTGCTTTGTTCAAACGGTTTCATTTTCCCCGTAAATTCCCTGGACGCACATTTGGGAACAAGCAAAAGGCTTGGGAGTTTTTGCCAAGAGATAACTGAACGCATGTACATACTATAAATAAAGAAAATTGTGAAAGTTATGTTTTATATTGTTTTAGCCAGTTGACATTTGTGTGGTATAATGATAAAGAAGGTGTATTAATGTGAAATAAAATTGAATAAAAACAAAAGTTAAGAGTGTCTGTAGTATTTTTCTCAGTGTGTGTGATGGAAATGTTCTGAACTTTGAATAACTATTAAAAGTTTAGTGTGATGATCAGTAAGACAATGATTTTTCTTTATTAAATTTTTTTTTTTCAGTCCGAAGGTGAAACCTGATGTAATGTTCTCAGGTGTCAAGTGTGTGACATTCGTAGGAAATTTAACACCTTTTTCTTCGCCTCGCATCTCGTGTGGTTTCGTGTGACATCACTGGGCTCCGGACTAAAGAAAAGACTGTAAGAAAAAGAAAAATGTTTGTAAAAGTGGGTTGTGGTTGTCAGGGTGGTTATGGATAGTTTTTGTGTCGTGTCGATTGTGTGTTGTAGATGAGGCCAGTAGAAAAGCTTGAGGTACCACCTCACACTACAGATCCAGGATCAGCTCTCACCCATTCCAGCCGCTGTCACAGGCTGGGTCACCTGCTTCGCACGGACATATTTCCTGGTGTGCACCTCAACATCCAGCCTGTAGTGACATTCTGAATATACTGTCTGCCTTGTGTGTATAGTACATCCATCTTTAATTGACAGGGACTTAAATATAAATTGCACTCAACAACTGCAAATGTTCTTAAATCAACAAGTGTGCACAGATTCATATAACTGGATTGTGGCTGTGTTCAGAATTAGCCAATCACATTGAACTCATGGTGCATGGTACAACTTTAAATTCCAACCATTGCATTTAGAGCCTAAACTTCTTCTTCGGGTGTGCTGTTATCATGGAAATCTGTCACCATGGACTCCTACATTCGCCACTCGCTGCTCAGCTGGCCACCAGACCCGCACCTATGGTTTGGCCACAAAACAGACAAAATAGGTTGGTGCTTACTCTCTTTGCATATCCAGTAATGCCAATGCAGACAAAATCAATATCTTAACTGAAACAGCTTCCTATACATTAGAATTACAGTACCCATCCATACATGTTCTACGGGGATATAAAAAGTCTACACACCTGTGTTCATATGCCAGGCTTTTATGGAAAAAAAAAAAATGAAAAAGCAAACAAACCTCCCAATAATTTTTTATATTCAATGTACAGTGCTTGTTGTCATTATGTATGTGTGTGAGCTGGACCCTATCCCAGCTGATTTTAACTTCTCCCTGCATTGGTCTCCAGCCAATGGCAGAGAACTTATAGAAACAACCATTCACACTCACATTCACTCCTACACTTTGAGTAATTTTGAGTCCTGGGAGGAAGCCAGAGTAACCATGACATAGTCTACCATGCTGCCCTGCATTAGATCATTCATGTTAGAATAAGTTAATGCGTTCGACAGATTTTACATTCGTTTTGAAACAATTTTCCAGACTTATTACCAGTACTGCTACCCAAACTTTAACGGACCAAAGAGTGCAAATGAAGTCATGTTTTTATGAAATGCCACAAAGATGGCTGAGTTTGTTTACCTTTGACAGACACACTTGGTCATGAAAACAGCCAGTCTTGTGAGCTGAGCTGATGTTATAATAATAATCATAGTCAGAATAATATGCATACGGTATGAGAAAATACAGAATCTACTGACTTTTATCTTTTAAGGTCACACTTAAGTGTAGATTATTCTCCAAAGTGTTGTCATTTTTCAGGTCCTTTATTCTGAATTAAATTCTACAACAGCTATGTGTGGTCAGTTTTATGGATATGAAAAAGATGTGAGACAGCTTTCAAAGAATGTGGCAAAAGACTAAGAACTTGAGTTAGTGATATTTGTGGGAAAAAAACGGTTTTTGTAATTAGTCTTTGTTTTTATCCAAACACAAAGAAAACTTTTGTTTGTTTTCAGATAAAAAATCAAAACCCCACAAAATTAGGAGATTCATTGTTTTTTTTGTTTTTTGGGGGGGGTTTTGGACAATTTTTGAGGAAAAGACATATTTTGCATCACTCTAAAGCACAGGTGCCAAACTGGTGGCCGGGGGCCAGATCCGGCCCGCAACATCATTTTATGTGGCCCACGAAAGCAAATCATATGTCGACTTCATGTTTCTTGTGAAAATACCAAAATTGGTGTCTTGTATAATGTTGAGATATTGCAAGCATTTTATGTTACCAATCACCTTTTTGAAATAAATATAATAATAGTTGAATTTTTTTTATTGGCTTCTGATTTTAAAACTAGTTATCCATCAATTTGTTGTGTATACGTCATTATATGAGACGATATTTTATATGGGTTCACAGTCATAACGGCCCTCCGAGGGAAGCCATAACTACAATGTGGCCCACGAAAAAAATGAGTTTGACACCCCTGCTCTGAAGGATCCTAGTAACTTCTAGAATTGGCATTCTCCAAGTGTACCGCTAGTGGTACGCTGGCTTTCTCTAGTGGTATGCTAAATAATCGCTGCCTACACTTCCGTTGTATTTAAAATTTTACTGCAATATATTTGCATGTAATCTTTGATAACTGTTTCTTTTAAAACTTTGTTTTTCTTGACACAAGTTTTATTTATTTGCAGTACATTTTATACAAGTACAGTTTTTTTTATTTTCCTGTATTTAAGTGCAGTGTTAATGTTTAAACAGTATATAATGTTACAGTGGCTTACAATAAAATCAAATGTACTTTTTATAAATAAAACCTGTCTCGTTTTTGATGAACACTTATTCCTACTATGCTACTGTACTTTAATGTTGTTCATGATGGTCGTTCTTGTAGATGAAGTACTTTTTTCGGTTCTACTTGTGTAAAAACTTTGAGAACCACTATTCTCGAACTTAGTCTTCCTAAAATTATACTACCATACGGCTACTTTAATCATACTACTATGACTTTAGAACATTGGAAATTACGTATGAATATTTTTTGGGGTGTGGAAAATACTAAAAAATATACATTTCTTAACACGTTACTACTTATTGTCTATTGACACTATTGTGTCATTTGCTACTAAAAGTCACTCATTCAGCAAATCAAAATCCACTTTAACGCAAAATTTGGTCAGAGTATGAAATGTTGTACTTAATTGTGTTATTTTTTAAATTTCTCCTTTCTGTCTCTATCAATAATATGCTGCTCTGCTTCGGCTCGTCACCAGTGGAGTGGAAAGGGAAAGAGGGGGGCTTCAAAATGAGGTCTTCTTTCCAGTGTGGTTGACAAAATGCATTAAAATCTTGTTGATTGCAAACATAAAGTGTGGTGTGTTGCTGCGTGGCAATATATCAATAAAGGCTCTGTTTAATACAACGCAGGTTACTGGTTTGTTGGTGTAAATGGGAAATCCCCTCAAAAACATAATAATGATAAAACAATGAAATCAATTCTATGACTCTGGGGCCCATACGAAGCACAAGTCTCTGCAAATGTAAGGACGTAACTAAGTTCCTTGTAGTCTTTGGTTTGATGTGAAAAGGCGGCAGGGCAATGAGGAGGTTTTAGCGTAACCACTGAAACTTCAAGTCAGACGCGACCCCGATTTGCTGTTTTTCTTGTCAGGTCAGACACGCAATGTTGATTTATCGTCTGACATGACGAGTGTTCAGTCATATTTCTAATGCATTGTCACCTCAATGCAAAAGGAATTGAAATGACTGAACAGTACAATGGATTTCCCCCGATTTGCATTTTCATCTGGTTCAAAGAATGACATGTCCATTGTGATTCACCATTGTGCCATGATTTAACCAGTTTTTAGTTAAAAAAAAAAAGAAGAAAATTCTGTGACTATTTCTCGATGAAGAGTCTACGAATTTGTGTCTGTTTGACGTGGAAGAGTTGATATGACTACTAAGAGACACCGTATGAGCCGGAAATTACATTTACCGCTCACACTCATAAAAACCCCTCACATTCACCATAAAACCTCTTACACACAACAAAAAACACACAACTCATCATTGCCGGAGCTCCACCACACCCCAGCCGACATGGAAGGTGTTGCATCGCCTCATACGCTCCTCTTCCTCCTCAGCCTCCCTTGCTCGCCTCTAACCCTCGCCTGCTGGCACCAGAAAGCAGGGCAGCAGGAGTGTGAGGGCTGCAGCAGATCCACCACTGGCCTGCTGCGGTTGATTATTGATATTTTGTATGCATAAGTACTTTGTACTTGGCTGGGGAGAGGGAAGTCTGGGCGTCCCTGCTGAAGCTACTGCCCCCGCGACCCGACCCGGATAAGCGGTAGAGAATGGATGGATGGATAAGTACTTTGTGGTTTTTAATGCCATGCGTAGTCACACAACAACCTCTCGTTCAATTTATTTCTTTTTTTTCTCAGATTTGTTAGCCAAAATATTAGAGACTTTAATTTTCTAACAGCTCAATGGTGTAGATCACAGGTGTCAAACTGATGGTCCGGGGGCCAGATCCAACCCGCAACATCATTTGATGTGGCCCGCAAAAGCAAATCATGTGTGTCGACTTCCTGTTTCTTGTGAAAATACCAAAATTGGTCTTTACTTGTATAATGTTGACCTATTGCAAGCATTTTATGTTACCAATCACCTTTATGAAATAAATGTAATAATAGTTTTAAAAAATTTCTGGCTTCTTATTTTAAAACTTGTTATCCATCAATTTGTTGTGTATATGTCATTATATGAGACAATATTTTATATGGGTTCACAGTCATAACGGCCCTCCGAGGGAAGCCATAACTACAATGTGGTCCGCGACAAAAATGAGTTTGACACCCTGGTGTAGATGAGCAATGATAAGAAACAGAAGCAGAAGAATAGAAGATTTTTGATGCAACAGTAGCTAATACAATATCTTTTTGACTATGTCAATCTAAATTATTAGCATAATTATCAAAGACAACTCTTACATTGGAAAGCATTAAATTGCGCAGGTCTAACTAATGTTCTTTTCATCCCAGTATCCCTAATATTTGAAATGCTCTATCATCAAGGAATATCAGACTTTCTTCTTCTTCTTGGAGACAAATAATTTTTATTTCTCTCAAAAATGTCAACCTGAGGCAAATGATTGAGTCTTACACGTTTTAGTCATCAAAAAGAAAAACATTTCAGAGATACTGTATATGAGCCAGGGGTGGGCAAAGTATGGCTGAAGCCCAAAGAGCATTCTGTGAGCAATCCTGTAATATTTCTTACATTCGTTTAGCTGTCCCTCCAAAATCTATTTGTATTTATTCTTTTATTTCAAAATGTATTTATTCATTTATTTTGTTAAGTATTTTTACAATTGTTGTATTATAAATAATATAATAAAAATTACTTGTGAAAAATAAAAAAATATATAACTGTATATGTAGTTAACATTTTTATTTATTTGATTAATGAAATTATACATTAATACATATAATTAAATTAGTTCTAAGGAAGATACATTATTATTATTTTATCATTAAAATAAACTCTATTTTAAATATTTTACATGCACAACTTTTTTTTCTTTACTCATAGAATGATAAGGCCCATGAAAATCAAATGTGGCCCTTCAGGACAAAAGTTTGCTTGCCCAAAGCTGGCCTGAGACAATATGATTTGAGGACTATCAACTGAATTTTAAATTCTAGGCTGTAACTAACTGGAAGATGTGTAGAAGATAAAGACTTTGGAACTGCAGCTTCGTTTTAGATAAGGTAATGTGAATAATGAGAGGAAAATACTGGCTCAGACAACTCCAAACATTGTGCCTGGATTATAGTCATCTGGTGTGAAAGACCTATGTTTTGGGATTATTAGCACAATTATGGAAAATAATGACTGGAAGGGGTCGAAGCAATGATCCCTGGGGAATTCCATTAGTCTTTTACATTCATAACTGCCAATTGTGACTCTTTGAGCCCTTCAGCATTACAAGCTTGTCCCATGAGATGTTTGAGGACCTTTTGAGCAAGAAGACATCTTCCAACTGTCTTTTGCTGCACGTTGGGCCCCTGAAGATTTTGAGTGGTGGTGGCGCCTGCGTCTGCAGTGGTTGCAGCGGCTTTGATGCTTCTTAAATAGCCGTGTGCTTCTAAATATGGTCGATATTTGCTCTCTTGCCGTTTGGATCTCTTTTAACTGAGTTTCATTGACTTCAACCACTTCAGAGGATAACGTGAACATCTTTCTTGACAGTGCGATTGAAACAGGATGTGGTGTTCACTGTCTTTCCAGTGGAATTTGCATCTTAACTATCGTAGTAAGTTGTAATTGGGGGCGAGGGGTTCGTGACAGGTGGTGGTGGTGGAGTGGAGGGAGGTGCTGTGTGTGACATTTGCACTCACCTTCCCACCCCACCTTGGCCCGTCACTCTTTCACTGTCACTCAGCCCATCACAGGGCTTCCTGTAAAGGCCCAGACAGAAGCTGTGGTCGATGCAAGAAAATGTCAGCGGCCACCCAAACAGAACAAAGACAATAAGGAGGCAAACGAATGAGTGACAGAAAGAGAGAGGAGAAAATGAGAGCAAGCGGAAGGGAAGGAGGACACTGAGAGATCAAAGAAAAGACAATCTTTTGACTGAAGACGACAGTCCAGCAGAAGGGACGACGATGTGACTCTTTTGAGGGATGCGCTGCTGTCTTCACGAAGCCAAGAAAATCATGTACAGTATCAGTCTATTAATTACAAGATGTGCAGTATTATTTTCTTCAGCTGTATTCTCCATGATCGGATTTCTTTCTTTTCAAGTGTATTTTAATCCACATAATTTATTTATCCAGTGAGGGAAATTACCAATGGTGGGAAGTAGGTTACGGTACTTAACTACAGGATATAAATGCACTGTCTACTCCTTTCCTTTTCAAAATAGGCTTGTTACTTGTTTCAATCTGCGCGGATAAAGACGCAATGTAGGTAAAAGACAAATAAAGATAAAGTAAACCGCTGTTGAGCTCTTGACTGATTGATTGAGAAGAACAGCTGCAAGAGATTAGGAGAAACAAGATATTTCAAATCCATGGCCTTATTTAGGGTGATTTTTTGCTGGTCAAAGCTACAAGAATGATTCGTGGCGAATGCATTGTGTCTTGTGCCATCGTCTTCTGGCATTCAAAAATTATGGGCATAATCTGAAAAAGCACATACAGTTATGTTTTTTTCCCCCAGTTGTTATCATTAGCTAATTTAGTATTTTTTTGTTTGTCAGTTCATGTTATCAAAGTTATGGGAATACATAGTTTAGATACCATAAAACATCTTTTTTGTCTTAGTACGAGCACTGTGCAAGTTAATAAAAATGGAAGCTATTTTGTGATCAGAGATTTATTTTTTCCTTCATTGTGCAAAGTTAGCAAAAAGAGTACTGTATATAATTGACAGTAAAATTAATTTGTACTTTCTACTTTTGTACATAAATACATTTCAGTCTGTACCTTTTCAAATTTTACTAAAGTAAAGGAGTGTGCTTTCTTTTAGCACCTTTGGGAATTACTGTGTACACGTCGTTTAGTTTTCTCTGCACGCTATCATTTACCTCATACACTTAAAGTGACTCATTTAAAAAAAGTAATAATAAAACAAAAGCACAGCAACTGAATCTGAAAAACGTCTGAAACTTCTGAAACTGCTTGAGCCTTTTTATTAGTTAGCTCTCATATCGCATCATTCATCATTATTCTTTATTATTATTTAAAAAAAAAAGGAAAGTAAATTATCCCCCCTAAGTAGTACAAAACTACAGTGAAACGCATTTAAAGCAACGATATATTAGTTTTCAATTTCGCTTGTAATAAAGGGAATATTGTCACCACCGTTTACAATTTGTAAAATTAGTAGAGCAGCGTGTGGACACTACTCATGTAGTGGTAGGGTTACTACTGAGAGTTGTGTGCGTTGCTTGGTGCTTGACTTAGCTTCTCACCTTGTCTTTGGTCAACCGTAGTTTGAAAGAAAATTACCGTTGGAGGAAATAATGCCAACTGTTCATTCTTTAACTTGTAAGGCTTTACTACTCTTTTTTTAAATCCGTTTGTTCATAGATTGACCATACGTGATGATGGGGGCGGTGCAGCCCTACTTTATCTTGGCGGTTTTGTTTTCTCTTCATTGTCTGGACTGTGAGGCGAACTTGCAAGGTGTGATTCTTTTGGTTTTTTTATTCTGTGAACCTTCTTGATAATTTGACACAAGTTACGGTAACATCAGATATCACACGCACTGTTTTGAATCACATCGGCAGGCAGGTATAAAAGCTAGTATTGTGGTTATGAAATGAGTCATTATTGACATTTGTCACTTCAAATTATCGTTGATTTTACATGTTGCACTTTTGGTCTGTATGGTTCAAATGCATTTTATGACACACATTTTAATTTTTGACATTTTCCAAATTCTTGAATTTAATGTGATAATCAAGATTCAATATGTTAATTTGCATAAGCAAAACAAATACACAAGTGAAAAACTAAAACTGAGCAATACAGTTTTTACCTTCACACAAAGCTAACTGGAAATTCATTTTTTTAATTTGACTTTGATTTAAACCTATTTCACTTTAACTGTGCAAACCATTTCCTTGCAGGACAACCTTTAAATGATTTTTGTATTTCAGGGCTCACCTGTGTGAATGACTTAATCAACAATGTCACTTGTACGCTGAACAGTTCTTCAGTGGATCCTGGCTTAGACTGTATAATATTTGGCTACAAGAAAATCCGAATCAGGACGAATGGGGTGACGCATGCAATTCTAATCAGGTAAGACATTACTGATGTTATACAGAGCACTGCAATATTGATGTAATATGTATTAATGGGGTTTTGTATTCTTTATTAATTTAGCCAGAGCTGCAAGGTCAGAGAACGCCGTAACCTACCTCCAGGATGCAGTTTTCTCTTTGAAAATGTAGTAAGTGTTAGTGTTTTAAGGAATGTTTTCTAAAGAAATGAAGTCATTACAGTCATTTACAGTGCCCACATGTCATTGCATGGGCCTTATAATTTCAATCCTCTCATTTTAATGTCTCAATGGGTCGCTCCAGAAATTCACCCTTTTTGAGGTGATGCCCAACATCAGCATGGAATGTAACGGTGCGCTGGTCAAGAACCTCAAAGACTATAAACTCCAAAACCACAGTGCGTAGCTTTTATTGTGTCAGCTTTACATTTTTCATTTATTACCAGAACAAGCTAAAGGATGTGTGTGTGTGTGTGTGTGTGTGTGTGCGTGTGTGTGTGTGTCCAGTTAAAATGCATCCCCCAGGGCTCCCTAACGTCAGCCACACTGACAATGACACTGTGATATATTGGGGTCCAGGTAGCCCCTGCTCCGTGCTTCTCCGAAAGTTTGAATACGAAGTTCAGATCCAAAGGAGTGACCCAACGACAAAGGCAAGTGTGTGCACACGTGCTTGTATTTACATTTTGACATGTTCTCATCAGTGGGTGACCAATGGTCGACAATGCTTTAGATCAGTGCTTCTCAAACTTTTTACACCAAGTACTTTCTAAAAAATACTTAGTTCTCCAAGTACCACCCTCATGACCAGCATTACAAGACAGTAAGGTAGTAGGACTAAGTGTTTGTAAAAAATGAGGCAAAGGTTTTATTCCGAAACCTTGGTGTTCCGATAGATTCCGACCTGACTTTCAACAGTCATATTAAATCAATTACTAAAAGTGCCTTTAACCATCTGAAGAACATATCAAAAGAGTCAAGGTTTGCATGTCTCAAGGAGACCAGGAGAAGCTCATCCATGCTTTTATCTCAAGTAGACTTGACTATTGTAATGGTCTTCTGATTGGACTCCCCAACAAGAGCATTAAACAGCTGCAGGTCATTCAAAATGCTGCAGCTCGCGTTCTGACCAGAACAAAGAGGTCAGAGCATATTGCTCCAATTCTAAAGTCTTTACACTGGCTTCCAGTCAGCTTTAGAATATATTTTAAAGTTCTGCTACTGGTCTATAAATCACTCAACGGTTTAGGTCCCGAATACATGAAAGAAATGCTAATGGAATATAAACCCAGTAGGGCTCTGAGATCGACAGACTCAGTCAAACAGAATCCATAGCAAACATGGTGAAGCAGCATTTAGCTATTATGCTGCACAAAAATGGAATAAGTAATAAATCAGACCCAAGTGTGAATGTTTTTAAATCCTGGTTAACAACTCTTCTTTTTTCTCATGCTTTTTAGCGTATGTCCATTTTTAAATAATATTTATTGCACTGTACGCTGTTTTAATTGTACTTTTATTTTGTTTAGTTTTTTCATTTCTTCTCTGTTTTAAATGTTTATATGCTGTGTTTTTTCTACTATTAAGGGCATTTCTATTCCTTTTATGGGGGAAGATGATTTGAGATACTAATGTTTTGAGTTACGTGAGTGGTCACAGAACCAATTAAACTTTTTAATTAAAAATTTTAGGAGGAAAAACATCAAAATTATTGCAATAAATATTACAGGACTATTGAAATGTAAAGAGGCTAGATTAAAGAACGGTGCACACCTCTACGTTAGACTGCAGAGGAGTAACCAATGTTGTGGCAAATTTAAAGTAATCAAATATGTCATAGGCTATTCATCAGCTCAAATGCAAATAGATGTGATGCTGCTGAAAAGTCATTGAAAAATATTTTAATTTCCCCCGCCAGGAGGTTCACACATTTCCCACCAACAAACCCCAATTAAGGATCGCCGCTGGACAGCTGAAAGGCAAGCACCAGGTTCGTGTGAAAGTCAAGCCAGCACACAGAGAAAACAGCCAGTGGAGTGAGTGGAGTCCATCTGTATCCTGGGTGGGGCCAGAAGCAGCAAATCAAGGTAGAGAAATCCATTAGCATCTTGCTGACATTTTAATAGCAACATTATTTCTGTGCAAATTTGTATGCACCTTTTATCAATTACTCAAGCGATAGGCTCAACCTTCTTCATAATTTCTCTCCATGAGATTGTGAACTCTGTTTTATTTAATTTGTTGTTTTTTGGGGCTTTTTATAATTCCTTTACCCTTCTTAATTTTCCATGCTCTTCTGATTTTCTGCTCTAACCAGCTTGATTCTTTTTGTGTACTTTTTATAAATGACTGCAAACCATTCTCATGTAGTTTGCCAAAGGTAACTTACTTGTTGATTCTTTGTAATTGTTAATCTTGGATTCTTTAGCAGCACTTTGCCTGTAGAGCGTAACTTAACGTTTTGTTTTTGCCCTGTTTTTAACAACAAGGTTCTTCATTAACTCTTCAATGATCGTCATTTACTTTCACTACCACATCAATCTTCTTCAGCATTACATGTGATGTTCCCTGACTGCAGATTTGTTTGATAACCAGGGAAAGACTTTACTAAATCCATAAATGACTTCAAATTAGGCAATGTGCAAGTTTTCCTGTTTACGTTTGAAGTAACACATTTATACTCACCTCTTAAGGTTGAGATATACGGTATTTGCTGGAGCTGAGTGAAACAACCAGAGTGTAACTGTAGTTAAGATAAAACAATTTCTGAACTTGTAGTTGCTAAGTACTTTACGTGTACAGCGCATACTATGCATGTGAACTTTCTAACTTTTTATTTCAGAATGGAGTCTGGATCTGACCTTTGTAATATTAGCGGTTTTGATCAGCTTGTGTGTCATGATCGTCATGATTCTGGTGTTTTACAGATGTAATATTAGCAAAAGGTGAGTAAGGTGTGTGTGTGTGTGTGTTCATCTGTTTGTAGTTTTAACCACTTTATTTTGCATCGTACTTCTGAAACTTTGATGCAAAGGTTTTTGTCACCTTGAGTCATACGAGATGGTGGGAGTGCAGTTCTACACGACTGTCAACAACAACCACAATAATAAACTTATTGTTACCGTTCGTAGTCAAAAACTTTTTTTTTTTTTTCTTTTTTTATGTATCGGATCGAGCGGCACGGTGGCCGACTGGTTAGAGCGTCAGCCTCACAGTTCTGAGGACCCAGGTTCAATCCCCGGCCCCGACTGTGTGGAGTTTGCATGTTCTCCCCGTGCCTGCGTGGGTTTTCTCCGGGCACTCCGGTTTCCTCCCACATCCCAAAAACATGCATAAATTGGAGACTCTAAATTGCCCGTAGGTGGGACTGTGAGTGCGAATGGTTGTTTGTTTGTATGTGCTCTGCGATTGGCTGGCAACCAGTTCAGGGTGTACCCCGCCTCCTGCCCGATGACAGCTGGGATAGGCTCCAGCACGCCCGCGACCCTTGTGAGGAGAAGCGGCTCAGAAAATGGATGGATGGATGTATCGGATCGTTTCAGATCGTGTGGGTGTACCTCAATAGGTGGCGTGCCTAATAGTTCTTGTACTATTTCAGATTCCTCAAAGCGAAGCCAGTTCCAAATCCTACAAAATACTTCCAAAGTCTCCATAGTGGGAATTTAAAGGTAAATAACATATATACAGTAGATATAGATATAGATGATTATGCGTATACAAATAGAATGGTTCTGAATATTCCCCCGACCCCCAGGGGAAAAAAATCAATACTTTTCAGTGTTTCTTATTGTGATTGTGAGTTTGGTTGTTGTTCGACAGAAATGGCTGAATCCTAATTGTACTGCTGCAACCTTGGACAATGCCCAGCCTCTCAACCACATCTCCCCAGTGGAGGTGTGTGAAAGCTGGGATGCGGGTCCTTCCACGTTCAACCCCTCCAGCTCCAATTGTTTCCCGCAACCTCCGATCAACATCGAAACGTTGGCTGGCTCAGATGAGAACAGGCTTGTAGACAATTTGTCCGCATCTTCGTCATGTTTCTCTAACTTGGGCTACTTTGTGTCCACCTCCTGCAGCAGCTCCTTTCAAACTGAGCCCAATCCTGTATACTTTGCGCATAAAGATGATGTTCACATTCCGCACAAGGCACATAATGCTAACCTTCACCTCTCTCTCCACCGTTGCCCTACTTTGGCCAAGTCTCCAAGCTGTGAGAGTTTGAAGAGAGGGACACAGAGCCCTGACTCGGGCTTTTGTTTTGGACAGGGAGATGTGGAGGTCAAGGAAGATAAACAAGGTGTGAATGGGGAAAAAGACCAGATTTCAGGTCTTTGTAGCTCCTCACAGCTCAGCCTCACTCTCCGTCTTCCAGTGCAGACAGGTAACCCCTCGACTCCTCCTGGTTTGTCTCAGTTATCTTCAGATAGAACTCAGACGCATGCGCCTTTGCTAGCAGCAAATGTAAGCGCTGCAGGCTGGCCTGTTGCTTGTACAATGTACAGGCCTTCCTCTATGCCAGTAGAGTCGTGCAAATCAGGTTACTTCATCCTGCAAGAGATACAAACTACTTTTAGCAACGCGTCTATCTGAGCTCAGTCTGAGATGGAGCCCTGCTGTGCAAACACATTTTCTGCTGCTGCTGCTGCTGAAAATTATGATTATGATGATGATTGATTTAGTGTATCCAATGATTCTCAAACGCTGAGCCGGTAAATTATCTAATTTCACATTAAGTCCATGTACAGTGAAAATAAGTTTGGCTTGTAAATTTCACACACGTGAGTGTTGTTTCCATCCATCCATCCATTTTCTGTACCGCTTTATTCTAACCAGGGTTGCGGGCGTGCTGTAGCCTATCCCAGCTATCATCGGGCAGGAGGCGGGGTACAGCCTGAACTGGTTGCCAGCCAATCGCAGGGCACATAGAAACAAACAACCATTCGCACTCACATTCACTCCTACGGGCAATTTAGAGTCTTCAATCAACCTACCAGGCATGTTTTTGGGATGTGGGAGGAAACCGGAGTGCCCGGATTTGCCAAATTTGAATGATTAAAAAAAGCTATATAAGTTATATAAAATGTCCACCCCACTCCAAACATTGGGCATGTGCGCCGAATGCTACCACGCCTCACTGAAAAATGGATGCTACTTCGTCTAGCAATTTTTTTGTCTTCACATGTTTGAGATGGAAACTATATCCGTTTAAAGCCTCTGGTGACTAGAATATATCCCATCAGGCCATCACAGGGCTTTCCATACCACGATGAGAGTCGCTAGCCATCAGTGAACTCGTCTCAGCGGACTTTCACCAAAGTCGAATCAGTCCTTGCTTAGCATATGTACCAAATAAACAGCAAAGCAAATACCTCTGCACCGTCAGCTTTAAAATACTGTTCTTTTTTTGTTATTAGGAGCTGCTAAATGAATTATTTTTAAAATATATCTGTAATGTTGTTGTACTGTACTGTAATGATATGTGAATGTAAAAAAAATAAAAATAAAACAGTCTGCAGCATCAAGTTATACCCAATATAGCGCCTTTCAATTGACCCAGTGACATTTTTATATAATTAAAAATAAGTAACTACAAAATAATAACTACTAAAAGAAAAGAAAAACTATGATGAGAACCCTTTGGGGTTATTTCTTAGTTGCTCATTAGCTTCATTTACATAGACAGAATGCTGTGTCATACCTCAATGTCGAATGGGCACAAATATTTGGGAAGCTGTGAAGTTGATTAGATCGTGTGTATCGTGATTTGTGCATTTCAATCATTTCAAGCTATGCAACGTGAGCTGCCATGTTGTGTAAAGTAAATCACTTATCTCACGTAAACCAGTCTTTAAGAGAATTGAAATGAGGACTCTGCTGTGTAGATGGTTTATTGTTAGTGTTCTCACTTGCTTGTAGCGCCTAATAAATTATGTCATACATTGATATCAATGAAATCACCAGCAATAATAATTGTTTATTCATTCTGTTGTCTTTGTTTGTGGTTTGTTTGTGTGTGAGAATCATTCAGGTCATTCTGAAAACATGCGGTACATTTCTAGTGTTCTCAGTGTGCTGAGACCAAACAATAAAAAAAATGATAAAAATAAAAATGGGTCACCCTATGACTTCCTGTGTCGCAGTGGAAAGTGGGCCTGAGAAATGGGCTGAAGAAGACGTGCGTACGCATGAGCATCTACTTCGAGTGTTTCCATGTCTTGTCAGGTGGTGCCGGCGGTATGAGAGCGTGTGTATTTGTGTGCGGTTTGACATTTTGCTCTTGCCACAGTTAGCATCATTGGGTCAATTCACACTGAACATACAACAGCAATCAATGTCAGTGAGAAAACCACAGCGATAATAAAGTGTGATTGAAGACACGAATATTACACTGTTACAGTCGTGTCGTATCATCTTTTATCTATATAGCACTTTAAACACAACCTCAGTTGAAACATTGCAAATCCAACATAAAACATAACACAATTTAACATAACATAATTTAAAAACAGTAAAACAAATATCAAAGTTTAATAAAACAACACACAAATAAGACACCCACAATCTCATGCTGTGTTGAAAGCCACGAATAAAAATGGGTTTTAAGGTGGGCTTTAAAAAATGGACAGTGAGGATGCTTGTCTAATGTGCACCGGGAGGTCATGCCGTAGTTTGGGACCAGCAAAACAAAAGCTCTATCCTCTCTGACCTTCCGCAAAGACTTCGGTACATCCAGAAGCAGATGATTAACTGACTTGAGGCACCAGGCAGCGGTGTTGACGGTAAGGATGGAGTAACAGCTTAGAGAGGTAAAGCGGGGCAGGACCATTTAGATATTTGAAATCAAACAACAGAATCTTACAATGAACTGTAACGTGCACACGCAGACAGTAGAAGGAAGCCAGAATTTCATTTATGTGCTCCCTGTTACGTGTTCCATTTAAGAGGTGAGCAGCAGCATTTTGGACCAACTTGAGATGTTTGAGGGAGGACTGACTGACTTCAAAGTAAAGTGCATTACACTAATCCAGCCGAGGAGTGATGAAGGCATGCATTACTGTTTCAAAGTGCGGCTGTGTCATAAAAGGTTTCACCACTGCCAGCTCTCTGAGGTGAGAATAGCTTGATATAATTATCGCACCAATTTGTAGAGCCAATTTAAAATCACTGTTCAACTTAAAACCCAGGTTTGGGACTATCGACTTTACAAAGTGTTCCAAGGGGCCCAAGTCAATGGGTGAGATTTACAAGCACCACTGGGTGAAAATGCCAACACTTTGGGTTTCTTTCAACTAAAATCTGAGATGTTCAAGACAATCCAAGCATGAATGTCTTCAGGACAGAATAAAAACAGTGTTAAGGAGAAGGCACATAAATCTGATTGTCATCAATGTAGCAATAGAAGGAAATCCCATGCTTTCTCCAGATGAATGCAGGTGCAGCAAATAAAAAGAGAAAAACTATGGCCCTAGAATTGAACCTTGTGGAACCCCATAAAACAGTGGCGAAGAGCAGGACTCAAAACTATCAAGGCTTACACACAGATTATGGTCTCTTTTAACGGTTCTCTAGTAGTGGCCTAAACATGACACTGACCTAAACATTTGTATAACCCCAATTCCAATGAAGTTGGGACGTTGTGTTAAACATAAATAAAAGCAGAATACAAATCATGTTCAACCTATATTTAATTGAATACACTACAAAGACAAGATATTTAATCTTCAAACTGATAAACTTGATTGTTTTTAGCAAATAATCATTAACTTAGAATTTTATGGCTGCAACACGTTCCAAAAATGCTGGGACAGGGTCATGTTTACCACTGTGTTACATCACCTTTTCGTTTAACAACATTCAATAAACGTTTGGGAACTGAGGACACTAATTGTTGTAGCTTTGTAGGTGGAATGGTTTCCCATTCTTGCTTGATGTACAGCTTTAGCGGTTCAACAGTCCGGGGTCTCCGTTGTCATATTTTACGGTTCATAATGCGCCACACATTTTCAATGGGAGACATGTCTGGACTGCAGGCATGCCAGTCTAGTACCCGCACTCTTTTACTACAAAGCCACGCTGTTGTAACACGTGCAGAATGTGGTTTGGCATTGTCTTGCTGAAATAAGCAGGGGCACTCCTTGCATGGCAGCGTATGTTTCTCCAAAACCTGTATGTACCTTTCAGCATTAATGGTGCCTTCACAGATGTGTAAGTTACTCATGCCATTGGCACTAACACAGCCCCATTCCCTCACAGATGCTGGCTTTTGAACTTTGCGTCCATAACAATCTAGATGGTTCTTTTCATCTTTGGCCCGGAGGACACGACGTCCACAATTTCCAAAAACAATTTGAAATGCGGACTCGTCTGACAACAGAACACTGTTCCACTTTGCATCACTCCATCTCAGATGAGCTTGGGCCCAGAGAAGCCGGCGGCGTTTCTGGGTGTTGTTGATAAATGGCTTTTGCTTTGCATAGTAGAGTTTCAAGTTGCACTTACGGATGTAGCGCCGAACTGTATTTACTGACATTGGTTTTCTGAAGTGTTCCTGAGCCCATGTGGTGATATCCTTCACACATTGATGTCGGTTTTTGATGCAGTGCCGCCTGAGGGATCGAAGGTCACGGGCATTCAATGTTGGTTTTCGGCCTTGCCGCTTACATGCAGTGATTTCTCCAGATTCTCTGAACCTTTTGATGATATTATGGACTGTAGATGATGAAATCCCTAAATTCCTTGCAATTGTACGTTGAGGAACATTGTCCTTAAACTGTTCAACTATTTTCTCACACACTTGTTCACAAAGAGGTGAATCTCGCCCCATCTCTACTTGTGAATGACTGAGCAACTCAGGGAAGCTCCTTTTATACCCTATCATGGCACCCACCTGTTCCCAATTAGCCTGTTCACCTGTGGGATGTTCCAAACAGGTGATTGATGAGCATTCCTCAACTTTCTCAGTCTTTTTTGCCACCTGTCCCAGCTTTTTTGGAACGGGTTGCAACCATAAAATTCTAAGTTAATGATTATTTGCTAAAAACAATCAAGTTTATCAGTTTGAACATTAAATATCTTGTCTTTGAAGTGTATTCAATTAAATAAAGGTTGAACATGATTTGCAAATCATTGTATTCTGTTTTTATTTGTGTTTAACACAACGTCCCAACTCCATTGGAATTGGCATTGTACATAAGGACATGTTTGTATTCCAAATACTGTATGTGCATAAGATTAAACTGAATGGAAACACTCAGAGAACAAAAACATCGTATAATTTTACAAAAATGCAGATGTATTTGTTAAAGTATGAGCAGCCGGGTGGCAAAATTTAAACAAAGGTACTACACTCAGCAGCAACAATTCAAATCTGTCACACAGAGAAAATGCAGGCCACAAGAGTTGAAACAAATTCCTCTGAATAATAGTTTTGTTTGCCAGTGACTTGGCATTCACCAGGCCAATCCTGGGGGGAGCTGGAGAGCCTGTATCGGTGCAACATGGATCCAGAGGCAGCATCCTCAACAGCTGCGGGTTCATCCTGCATTGAGAAACCCGGGGAAACCAGTTGCAGCGTTCCTCAGATGAGCCGGTAACAGGTACCTGGCGGGCATCAATGAGATTTAGGAAACAACAGCGCCTAACGAGCTGAGTAACTGTAGTCCCTCGCTGCCATGTCTCCGTGGAACACAAAAGGCGATACTTAGATACTGGAAGCTGAACACCAAGACCAACTAGACTGATAAGTCGCAAAAAGAAATACTGACATTTTTCAGGAGATAAAGTTTTGAGCATTTGTCAAGTCCTACACTTCAAAAAATAAAATAATAATAATAATTCAGGTTGCTGTCACAGCCCCCAGAAGGGCTGGACGCCCTGCCACACTCAAAACAGGGACCCTGGACAGCCATTTTCATATGTAAAAAAAAAAAAAAGACTAGCTAACACAGCCTGGGTCAGGATCATTCAGGACGGACTTGAAACCTTCCAAATCTGCACCTGAGAACACAAAAATGTTTGTATGTGTGTATGCATGGATGTGTGTGTGCAACTGAAACTGGATGAAAATACAGTGGGGTATTGAGGAAAAAGTGTGGTGACCTAAACATTTGTACACAAGGACATGATTGTATTCCAAATACTGTATGTGCATAAGATTAAACTGAATTGGAACACTCAAAAGAGACCACAAATAGTAGTAGTATAATTAAAAAATAAAAAAAAATCAGCCGTATTTGTTGCTTTTTCAGGACTGGAAGCGTTTGCTTGCATTTTATGGGCGACCAGTAGATATTTGACTCTATGTTTTGCATACTATACTGTGATGAGGAGGGGGCAGGCCTTAGCTTTCCTCCCTAAATAAACAGATAGAGGATGGTGAAGTAGGCTGCAG
This sequence comes from Phyllopteryx taeniolatus, assembly GCF_024500385.1. NCBI lineage: Eukaryota > Metazoa > Chordata > Actinopteri > Syngnathiformes > Syngnathidae > Phyllopteryx > Phyllopteryx taeniolatus. Next base: position 12,938,627 of record NC_084517.1, read on the forward strand.
GGATAAGCAAGAAGGAAACAAAAAAAAAAAAGTCTCTCTCTCACACACATATACAGTACAGAGAAGAAGGGTGGGCTTGACAATTTCCCTTCTTTGGCGGACTAAAGCGGCTGCAAAGACTTGACCAAGGTGAGATCCATTCCATCATAACTTGCAGTTGTGGATTGTTTACCAGGAAATTCTACATTTTGGGGGTACATAAAGTTTTCCCTGACTGTACCACACTAAAAATTCCTCAATGACAATTATATATGTACTTTATTTAACATTTTCATTGTAGTAAATGGGATGTGATCCAGTTTAAGACTATCATGAAAAATACTATACATTCAATACTAGATAATAGAACCCATATGTAGTTGTAAAATAAAACAGTTTGGAATGAAACCACACCAAGACATTTACATGCCTCCACAGGGCTGTGTGAACATACAAAAACAAACAAAACAAAAAAAACACTTCTTTATGTAGTTCAACACATGGTGTTCCTTTCAAAGGAAGAGAAAAGGCGTTATGTAACATCCTTGAACCAGTGAAGGCATCATGTCAAACACAGTCAAGGGTTCATTTGTGCTTTAGTGTGGAATGCTCAACAGAATGGGAAACAATGCAATATGCAGTAGGTCACACACATATGGGCGCACATACACGCACATTTTGTTGTACAGTAACGCTTTTGTCCACATCCTTCACACTGGGTCACAATGTGAAAGGGAGCATCGTCACACAAGTTGTGGTGCAGGATCGGTCTGCAGGAATGTTACATGCACAATGCTACTACACAAAAGAGTCATGCAAAATACACTCAAGTATAGCTACACAAAATACTGACCTATTTATCAAGCTCTATGTTCCCTGTGCATATCACAATGATTATTTCGTACGTTATACTGTATGAGTTGAAATTGTTGCATGCTGTTTCCTTGCACTTGCATTTGTTTTTAACAGCCCCATATAATGCAAGACACGGTGTCCCACTTATAGTTGGCTCATCACTCAGAAGCAGGCTTGGAGCCACATCTTTTCCTGTGAAACAGAACTCTGCTTGGCTGCCAGCTCTGCATTAAACAAACACTTTGGTTAGTCAACCAGCTAACGAGTGATGAATTACAGTCTGCAAGCAGGGTTCATTTTTGATTTATGATCCTACGGCAGGATTTGTCAAACTGCAATTAATTTGTTTTTGATTTCTTTGAGGATTTGTCCAAGAACAAGTTTTAAAGAGTAGAAACCCGTGTGACCCCCGGCCTGCACAGCTGCAAGGACATCTTTCTCCCTCATGCACTTTTTTTTTTCACAAAGCAGTAAAAATTCCACAGTGATTACACGGGCAGCTAACCGACGAATACGCTGCAAGGACTTCTCATGTTAGCTCTGCACCATGTCAGAATCCTGTTGCCTCTTGTTCTTGAGGAATTCCCGGTTTTATTGGGTTTGTGTCCAAGATCTCTTTTCCACCGGTGGGAACTTTATCAAGAAACATTGGCTGCAGCTCACACTTGACCATGTTAAGGATAAGTGGTACCCAAAATGGATAGATGGATAGTCAAATACATGAGTATGTTATGTACGTTATTACTAGTTGGGCAAAATGATGTACAGTACATAAGAAGTGAGATTACGATAAAACTGTAATGTGTTATACATGATTTGTGTTAATTTTGAGTTACTTTCATCAGAACAACTGCAGAATTCTCAATTATGACGTTGAAACTTTAGACCAGGGATGTCAAACACATTTTTGTCGCACGCCACATTGTAATTATGGTTTCCCTCAGAGAGCCGTGTAGACTGTGAAAGCATGTGAATGTATAATCGCCTCATCATATTACTACATATACAACAAATTGATAACTAACTAGTTTGAAATCAGAGGTCAAGGAAAATAGGTTGTTCATATAAACACAAATCAAAACTTGCTTTTGCTCCAATTTTCATGAGCCGAACCCAAAGATCCAAGACTTTTATGTGCACAAAAGGCCTATTTCTCCAAAATATTGTTCACAAATCTGTCTAAATCTGTGTATGTCAGCACTTCTCCTTTGCCAAGACAATCGATACTCATTGTAGAGGGGCCTTTTATTGTGAGCAGTCTAAGGCACACCTGTGCAATAATTATGCTGTCTAATTAGCGTCTTGATATGCCACATCTCTGAAGGTGGATGAATATCTTGGAAAAGGAGAAGTCCTCATTAACACAAACTTAGACAGTTTTGTGAACACTATTTTAAAGAAATAGGCCTTCCGTGTATGTAGAAAAAGTCTTTGTGTTCAGCTCATGAAAAATGGGAGCAAAAACTAAAATGTTGGGTTTATATTTTTGTTCAGTGTATTTAAAAAAAAAAAAGGCTTTGCTAACAAAAAAATGCTTGCAAAATCTCAACGTTATTAAAAGTGAAGAGAATTAGCATTTTAGTACAGATCTTAGCAACAAACACAAAAAAGACTTACATGATTTTCTTTTGATTTTCTCCAACTTCCTCTCACATTCCAAAAGCGTGCTTCTTAGGTTAATTGAAGAGTCTTAATTGTCCATAGGTGTGAAAGGAAAGTGAGTGTGAATGGTTGTTTGTCTGTTTGTGCCCTGCGATTGGGTGGTGACCAGTTCGGGGTGTACCACGCCACTTGCCCAAAGGCAGCTGGGATATGCTCCAGCTCATCCACTAATGAGGATAATAGAAAATAGATGGAATTAACAGAAACTCCAAAATACAGGGATAGGGAGCGAGCCCTGTCGCAAATAGCAAAATTCTGCAAGTAATTGCCTATAAATGCCACAAGATGGCGGCAAAGCATGTAATGAAGCTCCTCAACTCACTGCAACATAGTTCCTTGGCATCAAGAGGCCATAGGCTGGCTCCAAAGCAATACTTTCATATTAGACAGTGCTTTGGTCTGAACACCAAAATAGAGAATAGGTGAGTTACCCAGCAAACAACAGAGGATAGGGCAAAAACATTTTTTATCAGCAAATAGGTGAACTGCAAGAATATTCTGTGGTACCGGAGACTATCCCATCTCACTTTAGGTGAAAGGCCGGGGACACCCTGGACTGGTTCCCAGCTAATCACAAGACATATCTAGACAGACAGCCATTGAAAGTCTGCAGTTAACCTGACATGCATGTTTTTGGAATGTGGGAGGAAAACACAGCAGCCAGATAAAATCTGCGAAAGCATGGGGAGAATATGCAAACTCTACACCAGAAGGCCAGAGCAGAGATTTTAACCCCAAACATTAGAACGGCGAGGCAGGCATGCAAACCATTTGCTCACCGTGCTTTTCGCATTCATTCACCAATGTTCATTTTTGGAGTGCTCTCTGCCGTGTCGTCTGCTCATAGGTGCAGCACAATGTTGGGTGTCGTCCTCAGCCTGTCCTTTGTTCACCTGGTGACACAGGCGGCCCCTCCCAACGCCGCCCCTGTCCCCTGCAGGCGCTGCTGCGATGAGGACGGCGTAGCCCCGCCCCCGACAGGAGTGTACAACCGGGTGCCCGAGGTCCGCGCCTACATCAACATGACCATCCTTAAAGGTACTACATTCGTCCATCCTCGCTTCAACACATTATGTACATACTGAATGTTCCCATGATATTTATACATTAAGTCAAGCTCGCTCTGATGTCATCTTCGTAACGCTCATAACCACTAGGGGGCATATTTGTACAGTATCTGAGGATTGCTATAATATGCGCTGATGTATTAAACAGGACTGGTTGACAACTTCGACGAGACTGTAAGTTTTCAGTATTTATATATATATATATATATATATATATATATCATTATTTATACATTATAGTACTGTGGTACCTTAAGATACAAGTTTTTATTTGTTCCGTGACCACAATCCAAAAAAATGTATGTGTATTTTAATTAGGAAAAATAGCACTCCGTGGTATTAGAATTAAAAAAAAATACAGTAATGAAATAAAAAGAATTAAAAAGAATTGAAGTTTTTGTCACACTGCATCAATTGAATGGCCATTGAGCTGTTCTTTTTGGTGTGCCTGCAATGGCCACCGAGGGGCAGTATAAGACAGACATCTAACTCCTCACAGCTCATTAGTACGGCACTAATATTTGTCGTTCTTTGCAGAGAATAAAGAATATAAGACTGTTAGTACTGTTACATTGTCTGTCTGCAGACAAGATAGCGTGCCCTATGATTGGCTGGCGACCAGTCCAGGGTGTACCCCACCTCTCACCCAAAGTAGAATGATGGTCAAGTGGTTAGCGTTCTGCCTCACAGTTGAGTTCAGGGTTCAAATGTCAGCTCAGACCTTCCGGTGTGCAATTTGCATGTTCTTCACGGCTTGCGTGGGATTTGTTCTGGTACTGCAGCTTTCTCCCACATTCTAAAAAGACGTACGGATAAGCAGTACAGAAATTGGATTGTCCATTCACCGATGCTTTACACTAATTTGTGTGCTTCCAATGGTAATAAAAAAACATTTTTTATGTCATTCAGGTGACAAAGGAGACCGTGGTGAAAGAGGGACACCAGGTAAAATTGGACAGGAAGGCCCTCCAGGATCCATCGGGCCCATGGGCTCAAAAGGCTCAAAGGGCCAGGCCGGTATTTCTGGAGAACCCTGCAAAGTCCAGGATTCTGCTTTTTCCGTCGGTCGTCGCAAATCCCTTCACAGCCTGGAGGCCTACCAGCCGCTGATATTTGACACTGTTTTCGTAAACCTCGACAACCACTTCAACATGTTCAGCGGGAAATTCGTCTGCCACACGGCCGGGATCTATTTCTTCAACGTCAACATTCACACGTGGAACTTCAAGGAGACCTACCTGCACATCATGCGCAACGAAGCTGAGCAAGCGATAGTGTATGCCCAGCCCAGCGACCGCTCCATCATGCAGAGCCAGAGTCTGATGCTGGACTTGGGCCTCAAGGATGAGGTGTGGGTCCGCCTGTATAAGCGGGAAAGGGAGAATGCAATTTACAGCGATGATGTAGATATTTATATCACTTTCAATGGATACCTCATCAAAGCAAGCACAGAGTAAACAAAAAATGAAAGTTATTCTTTTGTTATTCACATAAAATAACACCTGCAAACAACATTGTATCCAGAAAATGCAAAATATTTTAATAAATGTTCTTTCATTTCAAACCCTGTGGGCTCTATGCTAACTATTTGTGTTCACCTTGCTTTCTTATTTTGAACCATTTTATCGACGTTCATGTAAATGTAATTAAACATTTTGAGGGTGGGGATTTTTGTGATTTTGTCATTTCCAACTTCAGCACTTTAAATATATCAGTAACACTGTCCACTCACATGTAGTTCCCAAGGGAAGTTAGGTTTGTAGTTACAGTATTTATACACAAGAACCAACAAGCAAAAAATGATCATCACTACTGTCTGACAGAGTTCATTGTCATCTGTGGGCCTCTTTGTAGCCGAACCAGATTTTCCTTCGCCCAAACACACCCCCACCCCACAAATGAGGCACAGGCTTCATACCTAGAATGACATGCAATAAGAAATGATGTCGAATTATATGGAATGATGTGGAGTGAAAATGAATTAAATAAGAGTAATAATCAATATTGAATTATACGGAATGTTGTGGATATGGAATAATATTGAGTGATATTGAATAATATGAAATAACATGGAATGATTATGTATAAACAATGATTAAAACTGAATCATTTGGAATGACATAAATGAGCTTAGTAGTTGGATGTTCAAATGAATTGAATTAGCCATGAAATGCGGAAATTGGAGGTTAATATGGGGGGGGAAAAAATCTGAATTTTGAGCATTTATTTCAAAAGGGGAATAGGTATAGTTCACATAACTTCTGTGGGAATTCTTGGAATGTTGAAAATCGTTCCCAAGGTGAAAGGAATTATATGAACATTTTGAATTTCGAATTGAAATGATATGAAACTGTTTTGTGAATTGTAAAAACTGTGGGAATTTCTGGAATGAGAGGGAAAAACCTCTGGAAAACGTGTGAATGCTTCCCCTATTCACACAATTAGCCACTACAGTCGCTAGAGGGCAGTGACCTCGAATTCATTCTACACATGAAAGCAAGGCCAACGATGCATGTCATGCAAATCCAATGACGACGACATTGAAAGTACTGTACAGTAGTTGACAATGAATTTACCACCGTACACTTATAACCATACCACAGCTTCAGGTACAGGTCAGTACTCACCTGAATGAAAGGAGAAACTGTTTCTGTTTCTAACCAAACACTTGTCTCCTGGAGTGGATTAGGATGGTGGTGGTGAATAAAGGACAAAGTGACATCTTGTGAGCAATTGACAAGCTACAGTGTTCATTTTTTTTTTTTTTTTAATGTCATCTTCAATAAAAATGCATTGGGGATAACCACACACTGTGCACTGTAAGAGACAAGAAAACTGAAACAACATCCCTTAAAAATAGCTTAGACGGCATTTGAAAAGAAAGGCGGTGTGTCTTATGACTTCTGAGGATAAAGTGGAATACAGTGTGTTCATGACACCATCAATAGTACAAAACACACACAGTAATCCTGTCTGAAGATAATGAGTTGCACATAACGATCCACTATGAAGGAACAGACCGAATCGTCACACAAGGTCCAAGACAATTAGACATCTCTGCTGAAGCTTTCCACTGACTCACATCGGGGTCATGAAAAAACAGACGAGGCCCAGAATACCAAACAGATGTGTGCATTCTGATCACTCTAAGAATTCCCTTTAGAAAAATAACTTTTTTTTTTTTTTTTTTTTTTTTGCTGTGTAAACATTTGCAACCAAAGGCACTATCTTGTTTCCCACGCATATCATCCGGGATGCTTCAAATACATGCTCAAGCCTTTAGAATTACCAACTCTGAGGTGTTCCAACTGTAGGTTTGGTTGCAGCCTTCAGGGTTGACACCACCACCACGTGAACTGTAAACACACGTGTGACAACAACAGGGCTGAGGTGACAAGTACTACCAGTAACTAAGAGAAAATGTTTTTAACTGTTACTGCATCAAGTTACATTTTAAAGAATGTTGCAAGTCCAGTTTAAGCCTCAAAAACAAGCCAAGACAAATCCTACTAACCAAATTTTCAGGTTTTCACTAGAGCTGTTGCACTTTTGATGATGCTACAACGCAGATTATATCATGCTTGAAAAGTGGCCGAAACAAGCAAACTGCAAAATGGCAGAAATGACTACATCGCATTACGTCGCATTTAAATAAAGTCTCCAAGCTGAAGGCTTATAAAATGGATCGTGATATTGCCCTACTTAATGTGAGCTCAAAAGATTGCTTGGTTGTTCCATCACCAATTAATACCATTCGTGCTTTCAAGGAAAACAGTGCACAATGTGAAATAAATAAGTGTAAAACTACCACTGTAGTGCAGCAGCATTAAAAATGTGTCTGACTGGCCAACTGGCAGCCTCCTGCTACAAAACCTGCACAAGTCAGTCACATGGTAACTGTGAGCGGCCAATCAGACGAGACATCAGAGCTGGAAATGTAACACGCTCGACGTGGGAACTTACAGAAGGTGAAAAACGGCGCAGACACCTTCTGCTAATCTTAACTGGCTCACACTCATCTGTGTGCTTTGTGTGATTGTAAAATCGTCAATGAATTGTCCATTCACCGATGCTTTAGCTGACTAATTTGTGTGCTTCCATAGCAGAGAGACCCAAATCAGAGTAAAACTTTGTTAAAGTTTTTTAAAGGCCCGGCAAAGTGAATTCAAAGATGTGTTTCTAAATACATAATACATGTTTGAAAATAATTGCAAAAACTGAGAACTACTGTACATAGCACTGAATTGTGGAGATTTAGCGAAAAAATGTTTTTCACCATTTTAGTTTTTCAGGTTTTTTTTGGTGGCCGTGGCTAAAATTCAAATTTGGCATTATGATTAACAAATCCCTTTTCTGTGGTGTGTTGAATTTAGAAGACATTTGTTTTCACTTTACAAAGACTTTAAATTCTAAACATCTTTAATCTTGTCACGTGTGAGAGTCACTCATTGAGGATGGAGTCGGGTCTATTGTAACCAAAAAGCCTGAAGTCGGGTTCATACAGTTTATAAAGTTCCCGCCGCACCTCCAGGGGCACCATGTTGAACCAGTCCGATTCCCAGTCGCCGGTCGTCAGGTTTCTGTGCGAGGTGGGAAACTCCACCACATTATCCACGCGCAGCAGGCGTAGTAAATGCTCAGCATCTTCCTCGGCCGTTTCCAAGTGGCCCACAAAGTCATACTGGATCTGGCACGGATGACAAAGGCGGTACACCTGCCGCCAGTGCTCATTAAAGGTACTGTCCTTCTCCGTCTGAGGATCCAGGAGATAATGGATGAAATGAGAGAAGGATGGGTGGACTCCCGTAGCAAATGCCTCGTCCACGGAGTCGGGGGGCGTCGGCTGGTTGGCGTAGCGCCGTAGCATGACCCGAGCAAAGCGGCGGTAGAAGTCCTCGTTGGGCAGCTCAAATTTATCCCGGTAGGCAGATATGAGACGCACAAAGGGGTCCCGCACAAAAAGGAACTTTGTGTACTTCTTAAGCTTGACCTTCAAAACAAAAGCAACACATCGCATTTGTTACCAGGCATTCAAACAATTCATGGAGACACAGAAAGTTCGTCAAAACTAGGAAGGAAACAACTTAGATGCTGAGAGATTGCTTTGATAAAGAATCTGTGATACAGTACATCCGAAAAACATTTACAGCGCTGGACTTTTTGCACATATTTCTATGTTACAGCCACATTCCAAAAGAGATTCAATTGACTTTTTCCTCAAAATTGTAAACACAACACACCCAGCCCATCCCAGACTTCAATCACATGGAACATCTCTGGAGAGATCTGAAAATTACTCTGCACCGTTGGTCCTCATACAGTCTGATGCAGTTTGAGAGATGCTGCAAAGAGGACTGGGCAAAAGTGCCCAAAGATACACGTGCCAAGCTTGTGGCATAATATTCAACGAGACTTGATGTGGTAATTGCTGCCAAAGGTGCATCAAAAAAAGTATTAAGCAAAGCCGGAAAATACTAAAACAGTGGCGCCTTGAGAAAGGAGTATAATCTGTTCTGTCACACTCGTAACTCAATTCATCTTTCCACGTTGAAATGAATAAAAACGCCATTAATGCTTCCCAGCCTCTCCCAAAAAACAACAAATTATTTTGTAATGTGTTTTAAGAAAATAACACGATAATATTTTACTTTATTTAAAAAAAACATATCAGAATAACATAATTAAATAGAATGTAAAGAATTAAACAGTTTGTACACCATGCAATGTAGCCCCAAAATGTAGAATTTCCTGGTAAACAATTCATGCCACCATTGTGGCTCCTTCATGTGTGTGCGAATTGGACACCGGCGGCAGTGTAATACAGTCATGCAGTCATAAACGAAGAGTTTCACAACTACTGCAAGTGACTCACTAAGCTGCAATAATATGCGTCATTTTTCGCAGAGGATAAAGAATATATGCCTGTGAGTATTGTTATATTGTCTGACCATATATGTTGTTCAAATAGATGTTGCTTAAAGTGTTACAAGACCTTTTTTCGTTAGCCCGTCTACGGTCTTTCAATGTGTAAGCATTAAGCAACCGGACTTTAAGGTTGAGTTATGTCGTTGTTTTAAATACACAACATGGAATTGTCTTTGTTTTGTATTTAGCTTGACAGTAAACTTTAACTGGGAGTGGCATTAAACAGCTTGAAAACTATTTTTTGAAGAGCTGTTCACTCTCTGCCAAACTTTTATTTGTCCATTTTAGACGACGTTCCTTGACATAAAATGTTGAAAAGGTAGCTGTAAATACTAATTGTGAATCTCAGTTATAAAAACCCCGAAGTAGGCCTTTCATAAACAGCTCTCCTAAAATTCAAGTGAATCTTGTCAGTACAGTCTGGGGCAGTCTACCCAGAAACCCTGACCAGACTTGTGTCAGTAGATCAACATTTGCATGACTGGCTGACTTATACTTGTTGTTATACACCCTGCTGTTATGTAAATAGAAAGCATCCATGATGTTTTTTTAAACTCCCCAAAAAATAAGAAGTAAAAAAGCGATGGCTTGACTTTTTAAAGACACACTCAGATGGGGAGCTGAACATCAAGACCACCACCCGACTGCAGTGTGCATTTTACGACGGATAGTTTTGCAAAATTTCACCAGTGACAACATGGCTTCATGGGTAACTTAATACTAGTGACTGGGGCAGTGCCGAAGGTCTTTACTACCTGGGCTTCGTCTTACCGTCCCCGCTGTCATCAGGTGCCGTGTTCGGCTATGACATTACGTCACCAAATATTCATTCATTCAAATTTGTCAGGCTTGTTAACATTACTCATCTCTGTGGTGTGCCGAATTTACATGCAATTTTTTGGGCCTGCTTAGTGCTACTTTAAGAGAGGTTAGAGGCGGGTTATACTCTGAACTTGTCGCCGGCCGATCGCAGGAAACGTATAGACAAATAACTCACTCACATTAACATCTATGGAAAATTCCTCAGTCCTCAGCTAACCCAAGATGCTTTTATTTGGAATGTGGGTGGAAGCTGGAGTACCTGGAGAAAACCCACACAAGCGCTGGGAGAACATTCAAATCCAAAAGTTCTGAAATACGAGTCTGACGTGCTCACTACTACTCTGACGTGCGGCCTCTTGTGGAACTGATTATTCCAAATAAAATGCACCTCAGTGGGAAATGTTGTATTGAAATCTGAACAAATTGGAGAGTGGTGGGCACCACGGATGAATTCAGAGATGGAAACAAGCCTGTAACTGATACCTCTGAATAGAATTTTTTCATCTTTTACAATACAATAAATTACTAATTTGTACAGAGCAATACTGGTTCGCATCATAAATAAAACACTGAAGTCCAAACTGAAAGCACAAAAAAAAAACAAAAGTAGAAAAAGGATTTTCAACAGACCTTCATAAGATGCCTCGCAAACTTGCCGTAGCGCTTCCAGAACTTGTTGAAAGTGAAGTGCATGCTGCTGTTGTGAGCAAGCTCCCTGGGGATGGCCATAGGGTCTCTTTGCGGAACGCCATCACGGAGCAGGCTCTCACTGAGAACGATCATGATCCGCTTCCAGTTACTGCACGCCACCTAAGGAGAATTGATAACGTAAAGGTTTAGCCTCAAGTTCGGGAAAATTATCACAGATAAAAAGATATGCTGCTACAGTGGTCCCTCGTTTTTCGCGGTTAATGACCAGAACCCCCCGCGAAAGGTGAAAAACCGCAAGTAGGATTTGCCCCCACCAAATTTTCATGTATGTGGGTACCAGAATGTTTAAAATATGTAAACCGTATTTATACTTTACATATTTGAGTCAAAAATTACAACAGTAGACGTATTTACTTAAATCTTGAATTATAAAACCTTATACAGTAATTAAAATTCATCAACATTGCCTTCTAAGAGAGGCGAAGAGGCTTGCGTTGGTGGCGGAGGAGAGGCTCTCACTTGACTCGTAGAGGCTTTAGGTTCACTCGGAGACTCTTCTGCTGGAGGCGCTGATGGTGTAGCTGGGGTTTTACCTTGGAGGGAAACATGGTGATGGGTAGTTGTTGTCTTTGTTTGTTCTTTTGCTTCAAAATTCCCCTGTACAAGGACATAACCCCCGTCTCTTATTACGCGGAGTTACCACACGTTTCGCTTCCTTATTGAAGCACTCTTGCGGATGTTTGCTTCCTCTTTCTTGATGTACCGCACTGTAGATTCATTCACGCCATAATGGCGTGGCACAGATGCATAACTTCTGCCCTCTTTGATCATATCTAAAAGTTTCACTTTTTCGCTGATGGTCATCATTTTCTTCTTCCTCTTGGGTGCCCCAGAGGAAGCTTTCGCAGGGGCACAGCGCTTAGGCGGCATTGTAAGGGCTTAACTAATCAAAAAAGGTTATCGCTTAAAACAAAAAAAGTTATCACGAACACAACACTAAGATACAGTATGCGAGACAGTCAACAGCGTGGACGAGACAGGTGAGACACAACAAACGAAGATGTGGGTGAGGCTGCGATGATGCGCAGCCAATCAGGTCACAGGATAAATCCACTCGGGCTCTCATTGGTCGATGTCATGCCGGGAACCAATCACGCGCCTTGTATGTGCCTGTGGCATGTACCTTACAATACAGGCATGTACAAAGCCTCTGAGTCCACTCATCTCTTTGTTTGGCATGCAGGGAAACCTTCTCTCTCATGCATCAACATGAAACAACGCGTCTTTTCGCAATATGGCTGCTGATATGGCTGTATTTTTTCATTTTTATTTTTTGATGAATTTTTTTTTTTTAATGAATATTTTGGAAAAACCCGCGAAACACTGAAGCCGCAAAATGTGAAGCGCGAAGTGGCGAGGGAACACTGTATATGTGAAAATAATGGCATTTGTGTGTGTTTTGTCCAAAGACAAATGACAGTGGAACCTCCAAAGTCAAAAACAAACCATTATAGGGTTAATAAAATGTAATGTTGAGGTGAATGTTGAACTCTCATATGAGACTTGCTGATGCTTCACCTGACATCACACACAATGACTGCTTCAACACCATATTATTACAGAAAATGATGGTTAAATTCCAAATTGAGCCATTTTTGGACCGTTAAACTTCGGAGGTTCCAATGTATACCCGAATGAAAAATGCAGAAGATTGTGTACCTTCGGAACGTAGCAGTAGATAATACCATGCCTGTCATCAACTATCAGATGATCCAGCTCCTTGTTGGGAATGTCGTCAAATGAACGGTTTTTGCCAGGAAATGCCAGGCTGTCATTGGCACAGAGATCCTTAAGTAACTTCTGCCGGTTCTCCTGTTGATTTCATTTAGAAGGCAAATGATAGTATCATCAGTAAATAAAATGATGAGCCCAGTTTTTAGCCAACACCTTATAGCAGACCTAATACAATGAGAAAAAGACATGAAAGATGGTAGGACCAAGATGCCAGAACTACTGTTACGTAATGTGACAATAAAACACATCCCTTACCAGTTCTTCAAAGATACTCACCTGTACAACTATATATGAGACAAGACCTACAGCTGGAGGGTGTGCGGCTACTTTAATCAGAAAAAAACATTTTGTGGGGTAAAAAACCTGACACCTTATTTTATACTATTATGTATTACAGCTACAATGAGACTGAATCCATAAATTAAGACTCATAAATAATTCCTTTACTAGTCAAGTAGCAACTACGCCTTCACCTGTCTCTGGCGGAGCTCTGCTGCCACTGGAGTCAAATGAATCTTCCACTCCTGCCTCGGTATATATCGCTCTTCCGCCTTCTCTGATTGGTTACTTGTTTCAGCTGGCACAGGGTCTGTGGGTTCGCCAGTCCCAGGCTCTAAGAACTGGTTGACAAAGGCATCGATGTCAGAGAGGAAGGACGGGGTTCGGGTGGTCTGAGGCTGCTGCGGTTGTTGCTGCTGTTGGGCAGGATTTGGAATCTTGGGCCCCGGTGAGACAGGGGTGAGCAAAAACTGATGAGATGCTCCAACTTCCTCCCAGTACAGGATGATCAGAAGAATCATGAAGGCGGAGCCCAGGACGACAAAAATGTGAAACATCCTGTTTGTTCCCATCCTGAGAATGCGGTGTGCCAGATGTGCTTTCCCTGCTACAGGATGATCGATAGCGATCTCCTTTTACTTTGAAGAGCCTCGTTATTGCATCACCATGGCAACAGATTGAAATAGTTACCTGGCTCTTTTATAGGGTCACCAAGGCAACAGATCTTAGTTACAGAGCTCTCGCTACAGGGTCACCATGGCAACAGTCAAGGTCCTCTCTCACCATAGGCGGCAGCGATAACGGAGCCGGCGCTTATCATGTTGCCGTGCAGGACGCATCCACGGATGAAATTCTCACCTCCGCTCCATGTGGCCACCTCACCTTCAAAGAGACAACACACACAGCAATATGAGGGCGACGCATCCATGGAGCCGCCACTACATTTTAAATCCAACACATAAGCGTGACACTTAAGATTTACCATCAAAACGCTACCAAGTGATGAATTCCTGGTGTTTTCATTGCACAGATTCAAAGAGAAACAGCAGGAAATTGTTCATTTGGCGCATTACAAAGAACACTAAAATTTGACCTACCTCCCACATTCAGCTAGAAAAAAAATTATTTCAAAAAAATAATAATGCAAAAATTTTTTTTAAAACACATACTAGTGAAGGGAAGTGCTGCACACCATACACATTCCAGGCTCTTAGGATTTCCCTGCAGCAATAGTAGGTCCACCCAGGTTTAGGAAAAATATATATATTGTTTTTTAAAATATAGGTCCAACTAAGAACTGCAGCTTTACTACATCTGTGCTGTGGTGAGCTGAGAGATTTGGATTGGATTGTGGGTCTGTTCAGTTAGATCCCATTCTGCAGACTGTCCTCCTCTTCATGTGCAGTGTATCAGCAGTAATAGTCACAGAGCGTTTTCCACTCAGACATCCTTCTAAATTTGGAGCTCCCGTGCAACAGTTGTCACTTTATTTCCTGTACCCTAAAGCTATGAGGGCTGCTTTGGCCTGGAAATTCATCACATCGCTTCTCTTCTCATGCTTCACTATATGCGACACCACATCCGACACATCAGGAGCTGCAAATATGAATGCCTTTCTCATTGTTCTACCTCAACTGGATTTCTAATTTTACTCTAAGCCAAAAGGTGGACGTGCAAAACTGTTGCAGGGAGGAGGATGCTCTGTGCCCAGTAACCTAATCCCACTGGAAAGCTCAAGACTAGTGACTTTACAACTTGTTTTGAAAGCTAATCCAGCACCAGTCTGTACTTCACTATTTCCATTTCGTACTACAGTACTTCATAAAATCAATCGACATATATATTGGGACACCTGGCCATTACACCTACAAGAAAATACAGAGTTGCTTCCACTCTTCTGTGACGTTTGGAGTGGGTTTGTGGGAACTTTGGATCACTGGTGAGGTTACCAGTCACTGATGTGGAACCTGAGAGAGGGCCTGGCTCACAATCTCAGCTCATTCCAAAAGCATTTGAGGAGGATGTGGGACAAGGCTCTCACATTCTTCCATACTAAACTCATCCAGGTGCACTTTAAATTTACCCTGTACCATTTGAATAATATATTGTGCAATAGTTTGAACTCAGTTGCAAAGCTCCATTCTCATAAACGCTTACTACATATTGCTGGAGTAAATTTTCTATGCAGGAGTTTAGAGATGCGACAATGAATGGAATAATAACAACTGCTAAATAGCTGACTATTTTAATGACCAGTTACTGTATGTCAGTTTGAACACTTAAAAGGAAAACAACAAAATATGATGTACAGTAGTATATTTTTCAGTCCTTCTTCTGTTCTGTGGACAGATCCAGTTTGTGATTGTGTAAAAGTGTAGTCCAACTAAATTTTGCTTCTTTTAAACCACATAACCTTCCTGAGTATCGATTGATGACCATTTTCTTTCCACAACTGCCACTCTACTATTTTCTGAGGACCATCCATCCATCCATTCATTCATTTTCTAGAGCACGTCCTTGCCCTCAATAGTGAACGCGAGAGAACTGGAGATGTAAGAGGCAGATGACTTCGTGTAAGAGGCAGCACAATCGCAGACCAAACCAGACACACAACATTTCACGTTCACACCTACGGACAATTTAGAGCAGTGCTTCGCAACTGTTGTCACCCTGGGGCTTGCGTTTTCCTATTGTCACCAAGTTGTGACCCATTTTTACATAAGTGAATAACAATAAAGAACATGAATTGTTCAAAACTTATGTATATCATACTTTTAAACATAAAACATGCTTGTTTTATAGATGGATAGATGGACATGCTTACATGTTCAAAGTGCCTTTGAGCACCTTATTAAGAAACTGATTTACAAAATTAAAAAATACAGACATGAAGAAAATGATAACTGCACAAAATATGGCCACAAAATTTCACTTATCTTGACATTCATCCCGTCTTTTTCGGGAAAATAATGCTATTTTCCAAATAAAAGTCCGACCTGGTATACACTGAATATTTTGGTCAGTTTTTTTGCATATATACATAATTTATAAGTAAATCGGGCGTGCGCCGTAATCTTATCACTAATTTACACTAACACAGTAGTAAATGTCATAATAACGTCATCTATTTGTATTAAAAACACAAACTAATCCAATGAAAACACACAACCCCCCCCCCCAGTAATTTTTTACTACCTGTTCGCGATCCACGGCCCACTTTTGTGTCCCGACATAATAGTTGAGTACCCAATGTTTTGAATGTGGGAGGAGGGCTTCATACCTGGAGAAAACCAGTTAGAACTCTGCGCCCATATGGACGAATATTTACCTTGTTGACTCCATGACAACAAAAATGAAGGCAGTTCTCGCTTTCTGACGGGAACGATCGTCTTGCCTAAATGACTTGGCTTAAAATGGGACTTTTAAGGGAAACTGCAGGCAGTTTCAAACTAGTTTTGAAGGTCTTTGTCTCGCTTTAGCACCGCCTCAACAAAACGGCGAAGGGGGCGAGTGTGCAAGCCTCACAGCCGCACAGCCGCACAGGTTCAGCCGAACAGACATGAGCTCCCCTTACGCGCCGCCGCCGTCGTCGTCCTGTCAGCGGATGCAGAATATCCACAATTATAGCATTTGACCGAGGGGTAGAGCCCGGGGAGAACCGGTGGTCCTCTCGCACATGAGCATCATCTCGTGGAAAGAGCTCATCTCATCTCGCGTGGAGCTGCTCGCCCAAATTCTGGAGGTAATAATTCGAGGTAGCCGACGAAAACAGTGTTTTTTTTCCCACGCTATCGCCCTGTCTTGCTAGATTTCATGCCAAAGTAGTCTCCAGCATTCAACAAATGTACCCGGCGTTTCTTCCACGATTTGGCGACGCTAATATGAAATTAAAGCATGTTACCTTTTGTTGGGGGGTGGGGGGTTGGGGGGCGCTGCCTGCCCCGCGTCAGCTGAGCTCGCCAGCCGGGATGCCAGCAGGTCTTCGATGCGCCCAAGGTTGCCTTCCTCCCGAGATCAAGCGAGATTTCTCAGAGTATCGCGATAGTTTGCCTCTTTACAATTCTGCTTTTCTGGGTCATTTCCATCAAAACATGCTTGTTCTCGCTGCGCAACAGGAAAACAAAAATGACGACATAATTGGATGTGTACATTTTTATTTGCATAAGGTTAACTCGGAGATGTCGTCAATCTTCAGAGAGTCACGTACACTAAATGGAAGGAAAAAGGGGGAAACTTCACCTTGTGTTCAATAAAATACGAAAGCCAATCAAATATACAGTGGGTCAACATACAGTATAAGCCCAAACTAACCAGTCCATTTTTAACAGCCCTTGGCATACAAACAATTACATTTGACACAGCCCGTGTGTCAAGTATTATACACGCCCCTGACAAATAATAGGATAATCAGTTTGGTGATACACTGGTGACAAAGCAAATATTTATTTAATATAGAAAATGTGACAAATTTACATTAAACATTAAATATTTAAAATAAAACGTGTAAATGTATCCATGCAAATGAATGAATTCATTTTAAATTAAAAAAGCACGTGATATATAAAGTGATATCTAGGAAGATTTGAATTTACAAATTTAAATGGAAAAAACTTGTTGTTAATTACTGTTAATGACATATTCCAAAATGGAATAAATAAATTTAATCCTCAAAATTCTACACACAACACCTCACAATGAAAATGCTTTCAAATATAAAAAAAAACAACAACAACTAAGAAATCACATGGACATTAAGTATTCACAGTACCGTTGATACACCTTGGATAGCAATGGCAGCCTGGAGTCTTTTGAAATATTTTGTCACAAGCTTGTCACAACTATTTCTGGGTAGTTTGGCTCATTCCTTTTTGAAGAACTCCAATAAATCTCTAGAAACATCTCGAGGATCAACGGAAACAGAACGCAACAAAGCTCAGTTTTGAGCGTCATGACAAAGGTGTGAATGCGTACTGGAACATGTGATTTCTTAGTTTGTTTTTATTTTATTATTTTTTTTATTGCAATAACTGGTTTAAAAATTAAGTAAATAAAAACTTTTTTTTTTTTAACTTTTTTTCAAGTGTCAAGCGCTGCGAATACTTTCAAGATAAACTCTATATTGCGTGCACGCACACGCACACAGACAAAGTCGTAAAGCACAGAAATATTGTCACGCTATTTAGTATTTACTCCCATGAGTGTAGAACCATGGGAAATGTTCCAATAGGTTATGATTACTATGGCTGAACACATTAATAAATGACATGCAAAATTAACCCTCTGCATTGGTTGCAGGGAAAGTAGCTCGTAAAATATGCATTATAAATGATTTAAGCCAAATTCATAATTTTTTTTCTGCTGCCCGTCCTTGTAGATGAGATTATCAACTCTAAATCCTCTTGCGGCCCATTAAAATAAACAAAAAAAAAAATACATATTTTAGTCCTTATTCAGAAAGAAACTGAGATTTACTTTGGATGGAAGTTGCTGCTATATCACTGAAAAGAATAATATGTAAATAAAGATGTACATGCGTTGTGTTGATGTTTGCAAAACGTGAACCATATCTACAGTATGTTCATCTTGAAGTTAAATCAATATATTCTTTTTTGCTACTAAAACAGGTGACGTCACGTGTTTACAAACCCCAGAGAAGACAGTTGGTTTGAAAGAAGAGGGAGGCCATCTGCATCAAGGTTGAAAAACCATCTCCAAAAAGAGGCGGGGGATTATGACACCGTCTATCTCCCAAATGTAATGCTGTCCTTTCATCCCTTCCAAAGAAAGTCAATAATTTACAAATGCCTCT
This sequence comes from Phyllopteryx taeniolatus, assembly GCF_024500385.1. Classification (NCBI taxonomy): domain Eukaryota; kingdom Metazoa; phylum Chordata; class Actinopteri; order Syngnathiformes; family Syngnathidae; genus Phyllopteryx; species Phyllopteryx taeniolatus. Next base: position 12,957,470 of record NC_084517.1, read on the forward strand.
TACAAATAACAAACAAACAACAGAGACACTTTTGGCCTTCAGTTACCACCACAGCAATTGTTATAATTGAACGCAATATTAACCAGGGTGATTCCACCCAAACGACTGCCACCGCTTGCGTAGGCCTCTCTCCAATGTATCTTAACGACTGACGTTTCGCATACCAAAAGAGTGAAAACCTTCTTGGTTGGGGCATGCCTCCAATTTAGAAGATAAATACTTGGTATTCCACAGGCTAGAGCTGTTCTATCTAGCCTTGGTGCATGAACTGATGAAGCCTGTTTGATGAAAGGGAAACCATCCTAAAATCCAGTTAAGATCGATGCAGTGCCCTCGGAATACAATGACGTGGATGAAAGAGGACATTCACAGGCATGTGGGGTGATGGGATTTCCATCCTGAGAACAAAAATCCTCTCACTCGGTGTGCTTGCTGCTGGGACAGCCAGGTAACAGTTGCAAGCCAAACCTGTCCTCATTCTTGGCCTACGAAAGGAGTGCGCACTGCAAATAATCACAGACCTCGTCGTGTGCAATGGAATACTGTAATTCCCCACTCCCTTTCCACTTTGATAGTGCGGGCTTAAAGCAATTTTAAAATCCTGCTTGAGCCTCACTTTTTTTTCCACCTTAAATGGTTCTCCCTCACTTACATCAGCTGCCATTCACAAATACAGACAGAAAACTATTTAAATCAGTTAAGGCGATTCAACGGAATAGTCAATGTCACGCTCTAAATGTCACTGGGTGTAGTGAAATCGACAAATCAACTCATCTACAATATGTAGTACAACCGCTAGTTTTCTATTAGCCAGGGCTTTGGTGGCATCTTTACAGAAAGCGTAAAAAAAAAAAAAAAAAATACAACAGAAAAACAAAAATATTTCCATGACGAGCTCGACTGGTTACCACATCTGCCTCAGGGTTCTGATAATTCGGGTTCAAATCCGGCCTCGCCTGTGTGGAGTTTGCATGTTCTCCCTATGCCTGCATGGGTTTTCTCCAGGCACATTCCAAACACATGCATGGTAGGTTAATTGTCATCTCTAAATTGGCCATAGTTGTGAATAGGAGTGCGAATGGTGGTTTGTTTATGTGCTTTGCAATTGGCTGGCGACCAGTTCAGGGTGTACCTCGCCTCTCACCGCCATATCTGGGATAGGCTCCAGCACACCCGCGACCAAAGTGAGGATAAGCGGTATGAAAAATGGATGGATGGATAGATATAAATATGTCGAACCGCGATTAGGCGGGGGTTTACTGCAGAACCCAGGTCGATGATATTTTGATGTTGTACTTATCATATTAGCCACTAGAATGCAGTATAGCCATAGTTGCAGCAAATGGTTCTAATCTTCACATGTACTATTTAATTTCTTCCAAAAAAAAAAAAAATGCAAAAAGAAACAGCTTTACAAAAGATAATGTATTTATTGTTTGAGCATTAAATACAGGTATAATGTAAACACTGTTTTTGTTTTGTGGTTCGGCCACACGTTTATTTTCATGTACAGCCCATAGTGAGAAAGGCTAGTGGTGATTACAACAGATCCTGCTCCACCCATACAGTCTTCTTCTGCTCCTCAAAGATTCGCTCTTTGACGACCCTGATGAGATCATCTGTCCCTGGCCAGGCGTCCGGTTCCAGGCTGGTGTAGAGGCAGGGAACACCCTCCAGCTCCTTCTCCTTTGCCCTGCATGACCTCAGAAACTCCTCCTCCGACTTCAGGCGCAGCGGCAACTTCCTGTGTGGACAGGAAACAGGAAGGAAACGACTCTGTTGTGGTAAGTGTTGTAAAGTCATGAGTCATCAGTCACGTACTTTGACGGATGAGAACCTGCAATAAAGGTGTGCGTGCCTGGTTGTATCGACACTGTAGCTTACTCATAACAATCAGATTATATATTTAATACTAAGACCTTATTTATTGTGCATGCTCATGCATACACAACAGTGGACCTGAATTGGACTAATCTACAGACGCACAAGGCAGGAATTTTAGGATGATGTGCGAGAAACAGTCCATGTCCCTTACACCAGGGAGAGAGAATAGAAGTTATCGACATACTGTATCTACGTACAGTATACGTGTATTTGGTACCCAGGCCAACAGCTGGGACTTAGCGAACCTAAACCACCTCGTAATACCGCCACTATCACGTCGCAATTATAGAAACCATCAATGCTATAAAAAAGGCAATATAACAGTACGCAGCTGGGCCACACAAATGATCTGGAGCAGTTCAAAACCATTATTAATCTAATGGCATGACAAAAGCAAAGCATTTGAATAAAATACATCAATCATACTGACCAGTGATGCTGATTATTAAATGTATTCGTTTGTGCGGATCGCTAAAGACATGTTTTGCTAGTTGAAGTTGGCTGGAACAAGTTTTGGTCTGACCAACCTATGACAAGACATAAAAAATGTTGATGTCATCAAGAAGCAGGGCGAATTTGAAATCTGATTGTGTAAAGAAACACTCAAATTGCGAATACAGTGGATTTAAAAAGTCTACACACTCCTGATCAAACAGTTTTTGTTTTGTGATATAAAAAAATAAAGTGGGATCAAGATAAATCATTTCAAAACTTCTTCGACCATTAATGTGATCTAACCTTTACAACTTAGTTGAAGAAAAATATTTTCGAGGGCAAGTACAAATGAACAAGTGAGATAATGTGGTTGCACAAGTGTGGCCACCCTCTTACAACTGTGAATGTGGCTGTGTTCAGAATTAACTTTCATTAACAACTATCACATTAAAAGTAATTATAAATGGGAGTCAGCACACAACTTCCATCAATTAAAGTTCCTATGATTAACCCCAAATAAAGTTCAGCTGTTCCAACAAGCATCTCATGGCATTTCTTTCTCCTTCCAGCAGAAGCTTGAAGGTTTTGTGCTAACACTGACTGGTATTTGGAATTGTTCATAATTCCCTCCACCTTGTCTAAGGCCCCAGTTTCAGCAGAAGAAAAACAGTCCCAAAGCATGATGTTGCCGCCACCATGCTTCACTGTCGGCGTTCTGTGGAATTTTGGCTAAAAAGTTCGACCTTGGTTTCATCGGACTGTGACACATTTTCCAACATGCGTTAAGGACACTTCAAGTAGTTTTTTTGCAAAATGTAGTCAGGCTTCTATGTTTTTATTTATAATATAAGGCTTCCATCTTCCCACCCTTGGAAAACCCTCTTGTACCCTTCTAACTGATACTTTTGAACAGTGACGATCCCACTGATAGCGTGGAAGCTCTCTGCAGGCCTTGGCTAATGCTGCAAGATGTGACTGCACAAATGTCAGAACAAGCCATCTGAACTTTATTTTGGGTTAATCAGAGACACTTTAAAAGGTTGCAGGTGCATGCTGACTCCCATTTAACATGAGCTTGAATATGATTTGTTAATTCTGCACACAATTACATCTCCAGCCTTAAGAGTACACACATGTGCAAACACATTATCACAGTTGTTTATTATTATTTCCCCTCTCGAAAAGATTTCCTTTTTCTCCACTTGAGTTGTACATGTTACAGGTCACATGAATGTTTGAAAAACCTTTCAAATGATTTATCTTGATCTATTTTTTTATAACACAAAAACCTGACATGTAAACAAGGTGTAGACTTTTTGCTGTGTATTCATTGTAGTTTGTTATATGGGCCAGCACTACTGATTCTGAAGGCCTTGGGAGGATAGATTGACGTAGCAGCACATACTGCAGAGGCTGAAATGTGATTGGACGAAAACAATAAATAAATAAATCCACCATCCACATGTACTTGAAGCAGTGCATATATATTTATATAAACTATGCGGTGGACGACTGGTTAGCACATCTGGCTCACAGTTCTGAGGACCGGGTTTCAAATCCCAGCCTCGCCTATGTGGAGTTTGCATGTTCTCCCCGTGCCTGCGTGGGTTTTCTCCGGGCACTCCGGTTTCCTCCCACATCCCAAAAACATGCATTAATTGGAGACTCTAAATTGCCCGTAGGCATGACTGTGAGTGCGAATGGTTGTTTGTTTCTATGTGCCCTGCGATTGGCTGGCAACCAGTTCAGGGTGTACCCCGCCTCCTGCCCGATGATAGCTGGGATAGGCTCCAGCAGGCCCGCGACCCTAGTGAGGAGAAGCGGCTCGGAAAATGGATGGATGGATGGATGTATTTTAGTTTCATTATACGAAGTGTTAACCTTTCCTGCAACGGTCACCTGACCGTGGTCGGGAGACGCAGGAGTTAACTCCCTTCTCTTGTTCCACAGCTGAGCTGGGTGGCGGCAACAATAAAGGCACGAAGCACTGATTTGCTGCTTTAATGGATTTATTAGCTCCGTCAACGGGTACTCCGCTAATCGCTACTCTTCCCCGGTCGCCGTCACTACACTTCCTCCTTCGCAGTCCCCTCTCACTCACGCATCGACGCACACGCCCACACACACTGAGCTTGCTGTCACAATCACGTGGGACAATACCCGTAACAGAAGTATTTCACAAAAACAGTGAAATCAGACTCATGCGGAAATTCGTGTTACGTCGCCAGCGTAGGAAGGGAACTCGTTCGTAAATCGAGGACTTCCTGTGCAAAACTGTGTCAAACAGAAGTATCTGTCAGAGGGGGCTTTTCTGGACACTTGTATGACAAAACCAATGTGTTTTTTTAAAATGAAATTGACACTTTTATACTAAGTCTATGTTAGAGAGTCACTCTATGGAGGTCTAAATAGCCAAAATACAGGACCTTTCAATTAACTTTCTTTGTTCACGTGTGAAACATCTCTTTGCAAAAATCTTTTAGCTTCTCGACAGTGATGTCTAAAAATGGGCGTGTAACAGCTGGATCTTAAACAGAGCAGAATTTTAAATTGAATTGTTAATCTTTTGTTTTTGTCATACTTGATTATTTTAGTTTGAATACGCTGTACATATTTTGTTGAGTCCGTTTTTTGTATTTGGGACAGGATGTGATACTGAATTTATTCACTTACACTGGCTCATGGTTACTACACAATAAAAGTCTAATATTAGGATGTCATTTTGTCAAATGCATTGGGCCACATCAGAAAAATAAAAACGTTTTGGCACGGTAAGACTTGAGAGTAGCGTTCCTTCCTTGTAAAAATACTTGAGTATAAAAGCAAAGTATCATTGACACAACTCTGACACATACAATTTTTCAAAAAGTTAATCAAGTAAATGTAACGTCGTAAATGTAGCATGTCATTACCCACCTCTACTTACAGCAAATGAAAACCCCAAATTCACCATATCAAGAATTTAGAATATTACATCACGAACAATCAAGAAACAATAATAATTTTTAACATACTAATTAGACAGGGTTTTGGCCTTATTTTGTGTTCGATTAATCTTTATTATATATGAGTACTCAAATAAATGAAACTAAACTAACTACTCTGCATTGTAAAGAATTGAAGAAAGAAAAGCTTTATTCTCTGGTGGGGAAACTGCACCCTGTGCCATGACTAAAATGCAGTATGTTGCCAAAAAAGTTACCATAATCTGTTTGTCACAGTTTCAATAATGTCACGCATCCATGCGCGTTGTGTATAATCATGTGTGTTTCAATGTTTGGGGTTTTCAGTAAAAGAGTTATTTGTGCTGTGATTTTGCCTACCGCAGCTTCTTGACATTTTTTTCACAGATCTTGACAAAGACGATGATTGGATAAATTTCCACCCTCAGAAGGTTTTTGACACAGCTGAGTTCAGCCTCCAGTAGGCAGTGTTTGCCCTGGTGACAGTGAGAAAGGAACACATAAGCATGCTTTAGAACAAATAGTGATCAAATCACACAAGTTCAAGCACAAGCAAGTAAATCTAGTCATGAATGGCTGTGCAAGCAACCTTTGCAGCGATGGTCTCTATGCTCTCTCTGGTGATGAATTCAAAAGAGGCATGTTTTTCTTTGTAGTAAATGAAGGACTCCACACTCGGTTTCTGATTAAACTCCTCTTTGGATAAAATTTCTACAAAAAAAAAAGAAGAGGATAATGGATACAAAGGGACATTTCTGAGAATGGTTGAGCAAGTGTTGGGTGTATAATCAAGACATTTGACACAAGCAAGAGGAACAGAAAGTTTTGATGTTGGTCTCTTGAGACATCTGCGCAAAAACTCTGACATCAGTCAACTGACTTCTCAGCACCGACACAGACTAGATTGACTATAGTCATTGTGTTTTGCAATACTTTTTAAAGTAAATGTGTCAAGTGGTTAAAACTCATTTCACTGCCATTGACGGCGTTTGAATTCAAATAGCCACGTTAACATGGAGGACTGGTAGTGATGAAGTGTGTGAAATCCTAATGAATCTCCCTGAACACCGCCACCTCAACAGCATGCATATTCCTACCTGGTTTGCACACACTGAAGTCCATGGCAGCTCCCATGTTGACTAATTTCTGTGAAAGTGTTTTGGCTAAACCAGTGGGTGTGAAGAGGACCGGTCTCTTCCTCTCGGTCCATTGTGGGGTGACATGACTGTACGGGATCAGGTTTAAACTCCTGCTCATATCCCCCTCAGCATCAGTGGCGTCTGCTTGCACCAAAGACGACACGTGAAAAGACAAGTTATAGAGACTGATTTAAATGAACACTCTTTCCTTCAGAAGTGTTCTCGGAAATATTATGCTTATATTAGGGATGACCACTGTAATTCCTTTGATTGATGTTTAAAATAATATCTTGATGAATTGATCATTTTTATTAATGATGATTACGGGGGAAATCCCGAACAAAATATCTGTTCCAAGGAAAAAAAAAACTTTGACAGTTTTCTTTATAATTAAATATTTTGTATAAATGGAAACAAAGTGAAACGGAAACATAATTTGAAGGCAGCTGAGCGCTAAACCTTTTTCAATTCTAATGCAGAATCCAACTGTGATCTAATAAAGTAACTCTGGCCTGGTGCTTCTTGTTAAGAAAAAGGAGCATGAACACATGTGAAAGCAGCTTAGTGACAATCGGCCAATAATATATATCCTATACTCAACTCTCTACCTATGAATGCAGAAATATTCACAGGTTAAATTCATCTCACGCCATTCCCTTTATACCGTCCGTAAAGTGTAGTATAACAAAATATACAACTACATTTTGTATTGTTTGATTTTCAAAGCTTTACTCTCTTCCTGCTCACTTTCTGTTTTGCAGCAGGCCTTTTACATCAAACTATTTGGACCTCAATGAATTGTGCCCCGGCGGCACGGTGGCCGACTAGTTAGAGCGTCAGCCTCACAGTTCCTGCCCGATGACAGCTGGGATAGGCTCCAGCATGCCCGCAACCCTAGTGAGGAGAAGCGGCTCAGAAAATGGATGGATGGATGGATGAATTGTGCCCATCTACTGTGCCTCCATGGCTTCCACTTATTGATACAAATATTCAGAAAATTATTTAAGTTTCACATGACTCACCACTTCCCTAACAATAGTAAAGGAGGATGTAATAATTCAAAAATCTGTGTAGGTGGAGTCATATTGCCTCGGGTCCCAGGAGTGCAAAACCTCCCATAAACCTGAACATTTGATTCCAAAACCTTACACAACAGTCGCTATACATGTGGGAGTTTAATTGTGCTGCATCATTAAATGACACCTTCAGGTTTCATGTCAAACAGGCTCCTTGTTCAAGGCTCACAGCACTTTGCCACTGGATTTTGTACAAGCCTCACATGAGCTGTCTAACCTCTGCAGGAATCTCACAATTAATCAAAATCACAATCAAAAATGAACTCATCTGAAAGCTTCAGCTGAATCTTAAATTCCAAAATTCAGCTCCTATTTTCAAACCTGTGAATGTCAAGAATGTCACATAAAAGCTTTGACATTTTACATTTGATGATTAGCATCTTTTCCAAATGTATGAGGAGTTTGTCTCCCTTTGCGTCACTTTGTACTGACCTTCTGCTCTGAGTGTGTCTAAACCTTGTCTGGGGAATATTGTGCTACTGGAGGTTATGATCCTCACACGCTCATTGCTGTTCAGTCGCTTGTATTTGGTATCCACCCTGCTGACAAGCTACAAAAACAGCAATCTTTAATAGTGAAGTTATTTGATGACCTCACCTTTCACATCATAACACACAATAGAGGAAATTAAGTTGGTTGATTATCCAGTTATAACAAATGTTTATGCAGGATAGTAAGTAGCGTATATGTCATTTCAAACCAGGGTCTCTCGGTTCCTACACGTAGACGCTCCACTATACTGCACAGACAGTTGCTATTTGTACATCTGGAGGATGTATTCATGCTTCGTTACCTGCAAGATCTGAGTGAGGAAGATGCTTGCTCTCGACATGCGTGGGCTGGCTTTGGGGTCAGAAGAAGGGCTGCCTTCTTCTGCCTGCAAATTGTTCTAGACCGGTGGATAACATGTAAACAACATATTCCACTAATTTGAGTGCAGTCAGTATTTTACGTCATTATTGGACTTTGATTTCTTGTTCTCTATAAGAGTAAAAGAAAGAGTTTGAGAAGAATTCATAAATCTGAGAAGATATTTACCCTCAGGTTACGCGGAGTTTCATTCTCTTCTCTCCCGCCTCGACACATCAACTTCTGTATCTTTACTAGGAGGAGCTGCTGAGCCCTAGGTTTATAATAGATCACACACACACACACACACACACACACACACAAACAAACATCCACACATGTTAACAGTTTTATTGAGATGCTGCCAAGAGATTATGTAGATAAGAAGTGAAAATATGTACAAGTGCTGCAGGCAGATTTGTAAACCTCCGGTGAGTGAATGCAGGCACTCATTGCTTAACTCGACCCAATGGTACCAGAGGTGGCAAAACATTCTGTAGTCTACTTAGGTAGAAGTACAGATGCAGATATTTGTAAAGACAAAAAGACTTCAAATTAGAAGTACTGCTTTAACTCCTTTATTTCAGTAAAAGTAAAAACTCCAAAGTAAAATGTTTAAATGAACTTATACTGTCAATTACATTCAATAACCGTTTTGATAACCTGCACACAAAAAATAGTTTCTTGCTTTTATTAAATTGCATTGTGTCCATAGAGCGAGGGGTGGGGTGGGGATTGGGTGGGGGGGGTTTGCTTTGCTAACACTGTCAACTGACGGGAAAATTTTTTTAAAATTAGCGGTCATGGATACGGAATCTGTTCCGGGTTCACATTCCTCCATGATTTGTCTGCCTTATAAGTACCCCAGATCTCAATCAGTCAGTCAATGATAATCTTAGCCGTAGTTGACATGACCTCTCTATATTTACTGTATGCCTTTTGACATCGTGTCATCATCCGTATCTTTACTCAAGTAAAGTACAGATAACCTATTACTTCCAACCACTGAGTGTTACATCACATTTGCTTCATGATCAGTATAAAGTACATTAAGCCACTGAGCTCACTGACTTCTTTGACATCACGATTGTTTGAAAAATCTGCAGTAAGTGTAGGCTTAGCATCAAAAGCAAAATCTAGCTTTGACTCCTTGATAGACTTTCTCATACCGTGAATTGCTCGGCAGAGTCCCACAGTCTTGCAGGTCGCAGCCGCTGTAGGGGTCAACGCGGGCACACAGCCACTGACTTAGGCCTTGGGGCTTTGTGTCCAGGACATGGACCACCTCATCACATTGCACACTCAGCGAGCAGCTGTCTAACTGGCTGGAGATGTTGAGGTTGACCCGGATGTAGAAGGAATCTCCAGAAACCCGCGTGCCTTCCGCGAGGTCCCTCTGAAGACGACGGTAAGCTGGTGGGCACATACAGTAATCAGATTCAAATATGAAAACTGCTAAATCCTATAAAGTGACATATTTACAATCAAAGTTGGCTCGATAGTGCAGCTTGATCGGTCCAGAGCAGTGCTGCAGCACCCAGTGGGCTTCCTCCTGGGTGCTGGTTTCCAACAAAATCCTCTGGTTCTCTCCACGTACGTGCCCTTCAAGCTGACAAATCAGTCATATCACAAGAGACAAAAAACATATTTACGTGACGTGACAATGGTGGACTGTCAGGGGAAGGAAGGTCCTCTATGCTGGCCTAAACGCTATTAGAAGAACTGTATTACTTTCATTGATTCCGTGGCATTTGTCTTGGCTGCACTGCTTCCAGTACGTGAATGTGGATGTTAGATTATTTTGTCCAATAAAATTCAGAATCAAGAGTGCTGGTCAACGTAACTTCAACTATATTGTCAGCGGGACTGTTTCTTTAAGCAAACAGATTTCATATTCATCCTTAACAATGATGTCAGCATTTTTCCATCCTCTGTTTGGTTGAGCATATCAAAACTTGTTACAGCAAACTTTGACTAACAAAGCAAGCTGCACACATTTATGGAGTTAATTTCCGCTTTTCTTTGTCAGGGCTCACCACAGTGATTCACTCGCATGATTTGTTTAACGCGGCACAGTGAACGACTCGTTAGAGCGTCTGCCTCACAGTTCTGAGGACCGGGGTTCAATCCCCAGCCCCTCTGTGTGGAGTTTGCATGTTCTTCCCGTGCCTGTGTGGGTTTTCTCTGGGCACTCTGGTTTCCTCCCACATCCCAAAAACATGCATGGTAGGTTAATTGAAGAATCTAAATTGCCCGTAGGTGTGAATGTGAGTGTGAATGGTTGTTTGTTTATATGTGCCCTGCGATTGGCTGGCAACCAGTTCAGGGTGTACCCCGCCTCCTGCCCGATGATAGCTGGGATTGGCTCCAGCACTCCCGCGACCCTTGTGAGGATAAGCGGCTCAGAAAATGAATGGATTTGCTGAACGCAGTTTTTACGCCGACTGCCCTTCTTAACACAATCCACACATTTTTATCCAGGCTTGGGCCCGGCAGTGGCTGGGAATTAGTCAATTAACCGGGAATCAAATTGGCGAAGTCTGCATTAAAAGACGGCAGCAGCATGTACCAATACACCACAAGTTCGAGCTTGACATACTTAAACAGTACATTTAATAATCAGCATTTCTGGTGAATATGGTGTATTTTATTTACGTTTTTTTTAAATATTTTTGTCGTTATTAGATAAATATTTATACTTAACTGCTCCAAATGATGTGACATTTTTATGTAGAATTGATGGTTTCCTGAATTGCGATCTCACCAATAAGAGGCGGTGACCCTCTCGCAAGCCAGTCTTGTCAGCAACAGAGCCCGGCTGGACTGATGAGATGAAAATCCCACAGTCATTGCCGCCAACAAGAGTGGTGTCCTTTAGCAGGTTTTCACCTAGTAATGTGAACTCCTGCACAGGCTTCCGGGTCGAGTTGATACTAGACAAGGAAGACAGAGACGGACGAAATGGCCTGCGCACACACAAAAATATGAATAGGAAAGAAAGTCTGATGACTTGCAACAAAGTGCTTGTGAGTATTATGTACCTTTCCAGAGAAAGTTTCCTGAAGATATTGTTGACTTGCTCCATGTCGTAAGTGTCCATGCCTTCTGATTGATGGGATGACGAAGATGAGTGGACAGAAGGTGGGCCATGCCCCACGTCATCCTCTACAGATGTTTTTTTTTTTTTTTGAAGGGCGGGGGGTGAAATAAAATGAGATTTGCATCTAAAAACATCAGCTTTGATTGTGGGAATTATTTTTTTTTTAATCATTATTTATTACCAAATCCCATTTATTACCAAATTCCAACTCCATAGTGTCACTGTCAAAGTCCGAGAGGCTGAAAGAAACCAGATGGAGGACAATTTTAACATAGGTAAACACAATACTATAGTTGAAGATGTGTAAAAGATTATTTTGTCCTTTGCTTAGAAAACAGACACACAGTTCCACTGTCTTAGCTATACAAGCACATTTAATGAGGTCCAGTATGAGGAATGTAACAAACATTCTGCTTTTACAGAGATAATACTGATTTACACGCTCACAGAGGTATTCATTTTACAGTATATTTACAATTGTGCTTGTATTTACCATAATATAGAATAATACTGAGAGCTGTTTAAAAACTCAGACTATTATGCAGCTACAAAATATTAGAAACAGCTCTCCGAATATCTCAATATGATGCAGTCCAATTCTACACTGCTACAGACTACAATAATGAACATACAGTAGTCACATTTTTAGTTGAAATTTGAATGTAATCAGAGTTTTGCAGGTGGACCTGATTACAGTAAGTATATACAATAACAAGGCACCACGCCTTGATTACCTGCGGGGCTGGAAGTCATTTTCATTCTCCCTTTCTCTGCGGTACAGAGATGCTTTTTCGGGGGGCTCAGGCTGCATGGATTGGATGCTGTCATTACGGTATCGCAGCTGGAGATCGTGACAAAACAATATTACTGTAAGAGCTGATTAAACAATTCACGTGACAGATAATACCGCCTCGAATCGCATGGCTTTTGGGGTGATCCTCACTATATTCGGCCTGTTGGGGTGTTCTGTCATGGAGTGATGGAGCGAAGAGGAGGACAAAGTCAGGGTGGGCCTCAAACTGTGGGAATACGTTGGGGATGCAGGGGGTAAACTGGGCGAAGGAGGGAGGGAGTTGTTGTTGGTTTGCATGTTTGGCATCTGAATTTCAAGAAGATCTACACCATTGGCTGTCAACGTAGAAAGTTTTTGACATGTTTATCTTATATTGGCAATTAAATGTACTTTCTGAACAATATCATTAATTGCGTGTTACCCGCAGGATGAGCAGCCTCTGTGTTAACTGGAAGGTCTTTGGGTACCCAGCTGGGAGACTTCGCTCTGTTCTAAAAAGACCAAGCATAAATGTTTTGAACTAATAGGTAAATGTTTAAGTGCAGCAACTTAATGAGAGTACACAAAATGAGGCAAATTTAAAAAATGCCAGGCCATGCATCGTGTGCATGGACATGTTGAAACTGAGCAAATACATTGTTTCAACAGGATCAAATTCATGTTTGGAAAATACGCAGGTCTGGGGAAATACATGTTTTTTTTGCACGATCTTTCCTTTCCCTTTTAGCGAAAATGCAAGGCTGAATACACTGTAAAGTTCTGGATTATCAATGATGCAAACACCTTGAACGCAAGTCATATTGTCGTAAATTGATGTGGTGTGTTTGTAGTTCATTTTGATGCAACATTCTATGATGCTGTTTAACAATATGAGTGGTGGACGTTGGCTGACCACTGCTTTCAGATTGGGTCTTCGTCTGAGGCGGGACTCCTCGGGTAAAATCCTCTCCTCTGGTGACTCATCACTGGACCATTCCGACTGACCCTGAGCAGGTTTAAGCTCCCGCTGACAGAGGATGGTTGGGGGTAAGTCCCTTGGTAGGCTCTGAGGAAAAGAAGAAGGGAAAAAAAATCCTGAACATTGGTCAATTTGTAAGTGTCCTGAACACTGGTAAATGCGTGTTTCTTTACATAATTAAAAAATAGATTTCTTTACATCCTCCTGTTAAAATGTCAAACCTGATCCAAGGCAATGTCCTTGGAGAGCCGTCGCAGGCGAGACTCCAGTGTGACCAGCCGGGCTTCTTTCCGCACCATCTCAATATGGAGCTCATCGCTCTTCTCCTCCAATTCTCTAATCTGCTTGCGATACTTGTCTTTGTCAATCAGACTCTGTGAGAACTGGTGCTGGGCATCGTCTCTGGCCCGAAAGGCCTGCGGCACAAAATAAACATGCAAATTCACAGAAAACTGTGTGTGCTTTGTAAGCGCACTTGTGCGTGAGTAAGAACATGTATTGAGTTACCTGGTCCCTCTCTTTTTCCACTTCCTTTAGCTGCATGGTAATGGTGTCCATTCGGTTACGGTACATCTGACAGTCTTTCTGCAACGTGGAGCACTTAAGCTCCAGGTCCTCCTTCTCCTCCAGGTACTACAAACACACCCGCATGCATGCACAAACACAGTGATCAGCGACGATCTGAGAGTTAATGAAAGAGAATAAAGTGTGATTGAAAAAACGGAATTTCTTCTTGATCCAAGGGAGGGGAAAAAAGTTAAAACCTAGACATAAACACCAAATTACAACATGATCTGATGATATTTGACAGAAGGTCTGAAGAATCTGAGCATGTGCAAATGGATTCTGGATATTACATACACAAGTCTAGTCACAAAAAGTTAGAGCTATTTGGCTTTTGGGGTCAATTTCAGAATAAAGCTAAAATGCAGCACTATAACTTTTACGTGTGAACTTAATTTGACCATCTCTAAACTTGAATGCCCATGTCCAGGTGTTCAATGCTTTAGTACTTTTTGCCCAATTTGCTGTTCTCTAACAAGGAACTGAAGAAAAATTCAAAATAGGTGTTCAATCCATGAATCAACCAATGCATTTGCATCTGAGAACATCCTGTTTGAAGCCTCGCAATGGCGAGATGTTGATCCATTGTCAGGTGTTGTCTTGGTCTCATGATGTCAAAAATGTGAATGACATCATAAGGAGGATTGTATACAGTTCTAATTGAACCAGATTCATAATTCAAATACCGGCATTTTAAGTTCATACTGAAATTTCACCTGAAAGTCAAATATCCCAAACTTTTTGTAAGTAGTGTGGGCCTATGTGTTTCCAAGATTGTACTACAGAGACGAGGCGACCTGATTAATGGTTTCCCACTCATACCCACATTAACCCTTAAACCACCTTTACCGTATCTGTTTGCTACCTTGTCTCGTAGTTCCTCTGCTTGTCTGACTTCCTCACGGAGGTTGTAGAGGCGATTGACCAAGTCCTGTCGGTCTTCAAGCGCTTCCTGTCTGTCATGCTCCAAAATGTCAAGGATGTCTTTTTCCGATGTAGACAGGGGACCAGGCTGGGCATTCAAAAACCAAAAAAGGTTCCCCTTTTTAACTGTTCGATAAGTAAAACTCAGTTTTTGGCGCAAACCAACTTGTAAGAAATACTTGCTGCTGATTGTATGGAATAGTGGTGTGCAAGCACAGTGAAATTGTCATTTTTAACTAAAAGTGAGTCACTGTTTCAAGTACATTTTATGTTGCCTGATTGCTAGTTACAAGTTAGTTCAATGAAAGTTCATCCACACCTGGATGATGGACTGCAGCTCCTGTAGTTTGATCTTGAGTGTCTCGTTCTCCCGCTCAAGCCCAAAGATCTCCTCCCTCTTGGGCCGATTCTCGATGTCATTCTTCAGTTTGAGACTTTGCTTCCTCTCCATCTTACACTCTTCCTCCATCTTGTTTAGCCGGTGCTTAAACTGATCAATCTGTTTGAACAGAAATGACACAGAAAGGAAGGAATTGTTGGATATTAATTCCACTGCACAATACGTTAGGTACACCTGAACAATCTGATGAGATGTAACAAGTTGGTGATCTTATTGAGCCACATGAAGGACAACACATTAGAAACAGCTCTGCGTTACACACTGGTAAATGACAATAAGGCAATCAAAACTGAGCATTATAATAGAAACAATTATAATAATAAAACAGCTTTGCTTTATATTAGGATGCTTAACAATAACCAATATCACTGATTGTACAACCCCAATTCCAATGAAGTTGGGACATTATGTTAAACATAAATAAAAACAGAATACAATGATTTGCAAATCATGTTCAACCTATATTTAATTGAATACACTACAAAGACAAGATATTTAATGTTCAAATTGATAAACTTGATTGTTTTTAGCAAATAATCATCCATCCATCCATCCATTTTCTGAGCCGCTTCTCCTCACTAGCGTCGCGGGCGTGCTGGAGCCTATCCCAGCTGTCATCGGGCAGGAGAGGCGGGGTACACCCTGAACTGGTTGCCAGCCAATCGCAAGGCACATAGAAACAAACAACCATTCGCACTCACAGTCATGCCTACGGGCAATTTAGAGTCTCCAATTAATGCATGTTTTTGGGATGTGGGAGGAAACCGGAGTGCCCGGAGAATACCCACGCAGGCACGGGGAGAACATGCAAACTCCACACAGGCGGGGCCGGGGATTGAACCCGGGTCCTCAGAACTGTGAGACTGATGCTCTAACCAGTCGGCCACCGTGCCACCCAAATAATCGTTAACTTAGAATTTTATGGCTGCAACACGTTCCAAACAAGCTGGGACAGGTGGCAAAAAAGACTGAGAAAGTTGAGAAATGCTCATCAAACACCTGTTTGTAACATCCCACAGGTGAGGGAGAAAAAGTGGTGAAAGGCTACATCACTGAAGGCTCTGTCACCAACCGTCCAGAGTTTGATGTTTGGGATGAAGAGCACGGGTTGATATACAGTATGCCGGGATCAAGGCACGGAGGGATTTTTAGGTCATTAGGCGAAGTTTGAAAACTATGTGGAACTTGATTGGGAGGCAATGATGCCATATCTTATTATAAGAAGTTGAACTCAGATTTTTGAGATTTTTTTCATGGTGCCATTTGTGTTGTATCTATGTGTTTCTCTGTATAATAGTATGTCTTTGTATATGTACTTAATATTGATACTTTTCATCATTACCTCCAGCTGGAGGTCTCTGCTCCTCATCACTGCTAAGTTCTTCTCCTCACTCAGAGCGGCGTATCTCATAGCCAGTTTGTAGTTCTCATCCTTGACTCTCAGCAGTTCATCACTGTATGTGTTTCTTTCTTCTTTCATTTTGTTGTATCCTGCAGACGCACACACAAGTAGTGAGTATTGACACAGTGGCTTCCTAATTACAGATTACCCCTGTGGATACCACCTTCTCGTTTTCTCATGCATTGTAAGTAGTTCAGATCTCAAATTGTGATTTTTATTTTATTATTATTTATTTTTTTAAGAAATATAAGACATGTGGAGTGGTTGAACACTGTGGACTATGAATCCAGTTAATTTACAATAATAGTGCACACTCAATGTATGTAATGATACAGCAACAGAATGAGGAATAATGAAAAGAAGTCATCATACTTTTCTTAAACGGCACTATAAAGGAGGAACTAGTGTTTTTAGGATTGCACATTTTCAAATCCCCCCTAACCACAAACACTGTAAGCTCAGCATCTCCTGAATGAAAGCGTGACAGACAAAATACAGTTGTCGTTGTTTTGTATTGTTTAGATTCTTGTGTAGTTTAAATGTGAATGAGTTGCTTACTAGAATGCTAAACCAAAGTAGATGTAAACTGACATTATATCAGCACTCCCTCACTGCATACACGCGTAGTGGTATACAAAATGGTGATTGGATTACTAACGTGAAATTAACTTTTAATCAAACCTATACGAGAAAGAGGGACTTTGCACATATTCAATGAGAATAAGATTTTGATTTTTTTTTTTTTTTTACTCTGTTGCGAGGTCTGAAGTTCCTGGTTTACGAGCCGTAGTTTCTTCTGCTCATCCTCCAGAGTGCAGTTCTTCCTGCTAAGCTCCACGTGCTGCAGGGTCTTCGCTTTAAACTGCTGTTGCAGCTTCACCACCTCGTTCATTAAAAACTGGGTCAGACCTTCATGACCCTCCTCGACTGCAGCAAGGAGGCAAGGAAAATCATATCAGGCTTTGTTATGAACCGTATGCAATGTGCAACTGACTGGGAATATTTTTTTCATTTGCATCTCTGAAGATGTGTTCACTGACCTACAACCCCAATTCCAATGTAGTTGGGACGTTGTGTTAAACATAAATAAAAACAGAATACAATGATTTGCAAATCATGTAAAACCTATATTTAATTGAATACACTACACAGACAAGACATTTAATGTTCAAACTGATCAAGTTTATTGTTTTTAGCATATAATCATTAACTTAGAATTTTATGGCTGCAACATGTTCCAAAAAACCTGGGACAGGTGGCAAAAAAGACTGAGAAAGTTGAGGAATGCTCATCAAAGACGTGTTTGGAACATCCCACAGGGGAACAGGCTAACTGGGAACAAAAACCGACATCAATGTGTAAAGGATATCACCACATGGGCTCAGGAACACTTCAGAAAACCAATGTCAGTAAATACAGTTTGGTGCTACATCCGTAAGTGCAAATTGAAACTCTACTATGCAAACCAAAAGCCATTTATCAACAACACCCAGAAACGCCACCGGCTTCTCTGGGCCCGAGCTCATCTAAGATGGACTGAGGCAAAGTGGAAAAGTGTTCTGTGGTCCGACGAGTCCACATTTCAAATTGTTTTTGGAAATTGTGGACGTCGTGTCCTCCGGGCCAAAGAGGAAAAGAACCATCCGGACTGTTATGGATGCAAAGATCAAAAGCCAGCATCTGTGATGGTATGGGGCTGTGTTAGTGCCAATGGCATGGGTAACTTACACATCTGTGAAGGCACCATTAATGCTGAAAGGTACATACAGGTTTTGGAGAAACATATGCTGCCATCCAAGCAACGTCTTTTTCATGGACGCCCCTGCTTATTTCAGCGAGACAATGCCAAACCACATTCTTCACATGTTACAACAGCGTGGCTGCGTAGTAAAAGAGTGCGGGTACTAGACTGGCCTGCCTGCAGTCCAGACCTGTCTCCCATTGAAAATGTGTGGCGCATTATGAAGCGTAAAATACAACAACGGAGACCCCGGACTGTTGAACAGTTGAAGCTGTACATCAAGCAAGAATTTCACCTACAAAGCTTCAACAATTAGTGTCCTCAGTTCCCAAACGTTTATTGAATGTTGTTAAAAGAAAAGGTGATGTAACACAGTGGTAAACATGACCCTATCCCAGCTTTTTTGGAACGTGTTGCAGCCATTAAATTCTAAGTTAATGATTATTTGCTAAAAACAATCAAGTGTATCCGTTTGAACATTAAATATCTTGTCTTTGTAGTGTATTCAATTAAATATAGGTTGAACATGATTTGCAAATCATGATATTCTGTTTTTATTTATGTTTAACACAACGTCCCAACTTCATTGGAATTGGGGTTGTACATAAACAACTGCAAATCTGTGACATTATTTGCTTAGCTTTCGTGCCAAAGTGAAAGTAAAGTTTTTAGTTGGCTTCAGTCAAACCTTCAGACGTGTTTCTCACCTACGATGGTGGAGAAGCGACGTGTGGGGTTCTTCCCTGTGACCTGTTTGTAGAGTTCCGGATAGTAAAATTCCAAGCTCTCCAGAAACACCACATATCCCCGCTCTCCCTTGGAGCGGAGGATGTCAAGAAGGCGACCTGATGGGAGATTGTTGTTCAGATGTCATTAGCTTCCATTTATCTTAACTGTAAGGAAAACACACACTTATCTGACAACATACTTGTGCGGTTTGCTTTGGAGACCAGCAGAAGAGAATTGAGAATCTCATCTTCATCTTGCTCATCCAATACTTTACACTGGCGAAGATAAGGAGTGAGCTTGGCCGGAGAGATGATGCGGCAAACTTCATAGCGTTTGCACTCCACGTTCTCCCACCGCATCTCAACATCGTCAAGTATCCCCGGTGTGCCGTTTTCCATCTCATGCGCCCTGACAAGAAAAGACCCCAAAACACACAAGTTGCCAAGTCTCTTACAGTGAAAGAAAACCAGGAACCCTTTTGGATAGCAAATCAAAAGACACACGTTGTAGTTTGTTTTACTATCAGCTAATTACTTGTTTAACTTCTTTTTGCACTTACAGTCATTCAGATTTGCTAGAAAACCTTGAGTTTTCTTTCCGAATTTATATCCAGTATTTCTATGGCATACTGCAGTGTTTCCTAACCCTTATTTCATATATGTCAAACTCAGGCCCGGGGGCAAAATTTGGTCCACGATGTAATTATATTTGGCCCGCAAGACCATATTAAATGCGCATTAGAGCTGGCCTACCAGTATATAGCACATGCGCCACTAATATTACAAATCCCAGAATGGTTTGCTAGTGTGTTGGCCCATCAGTCTAGACCAGCAAGCGCCTCTTCCCTTTCTGTTGCAGTCGTTAGCAACTATGCAACCAGTCCAAATTTACACTTCCTCTTCCCAAAAATGACCAAACACAAGATGGAAAACAGTAAACTTCCAAGACAGGTGGGAGGCAGATTGTTTGTTCACTAAAGTAAAAGACAGACCTGTTTGTCGTGTGCGGAGCAACGTGGCTGTAACAAAGAATATAACATAATTGATTTTAATGTTTTTTTTAATGCCCTTTATAAACTCCTAGGCAGGAACTACTAATAGTTTGAGGTTTGGATTTTTATTGAAGCACATTCTTATTTTTTTTGGGTTGTTTTGTTGTTGACCTTTGAAAAAAGATTTACATCAAAAAGAAAGGTAGCTGGAGAAAGGAATACATTGAGATGCAACATAGGGCAAAGGTAGAGGTGGCAAAGGCCAAACAAGAGGCATATGATGACATGTATGCCAGGTTGGACACTAAAGAAGGAGAAAAGGATCTATACAGGTTGGTCAGACAGAGGGTTAGAGATGGGAAGGATGTGCAGCAGGTTAGGTTGATTAAGGATAGAGATGAAAATATGTTGACTGGTGCCAGTAGTGCCAGCTTGTTTAATACAATTCTAGCGCGTGAGAAGATGCCTGAGGAATGGAAGAAAGGTGTGCTGGTGCCCGTTTTTAAGAACAAGAGTGATGTGCAGAGCTGTGGGAACTATAGAGGAATAAAGTTGATGAGCCACACAATGAAGTTATGGAAAAGAGTAGTGGAAGCTAGACTCAGGACAGAAGAAGAAGAAGAAGAATCATCTTTTATTGTCATGAACATGCATGCATGCACATGAAATTTGTTCTCTGCATTTAACCCATCACAGTGAACACATACACATGTTAGTGGAACACTCCCATGTTAGTGGATAAATGAATGATAATTTTCTGACTATCCATCCATCCATCCATTTTCTGAGCTGCTTCTCCTCACTAGGGTCGCGGGAGTGCTGGAGACTATCCCAGCTGTCATTGGGCAGGAGGCGGGGTACACCCTGAAATGGTTGCCAGCCAATTGCAGGGCACATACTAACAAACAACCAGTCGCACTCACGTTCACACCAACCGACTAATTAAGTAAAATTTGATAATTTCCCCCGACACCCTTAATTATCTGTCAGTGTACAGCAGTGTGCCATGGTGCACTGGTTGAGAATCACTGGCATACAATACTCCAAAATAATCCCACAAATGTGGGATTTTGCTTCCAAATGAGATTTGTCAATGTGCACACACAAAAAAAAATTTTTTCTAAGAATTTCCTAAAGAACCTGAAAGTCTAGCAAAGCTAATTTTGTTTTATTTTTGAACATTATAATAATAATTTTTAAAAAAGAATTCACAGGTGCGTTTAATCGTCAAAATTCTGAAATAAAAATTATTGTTTTCATTGACAAATGGATTAAAAAAGCCATTACTTTTCAAATGGTATGTACTTTTTGTCACAAATGGATTTAAAAAGCCATTACTTTTCAAATGGTGTGTACTTTTTGTCACACTCTTTTAAAGAGTTCAGGGAATGTCAGTGAAAACATGTTATCCCAACGGATCTATAAATAATAAAAAATTGGGGATCCCAAAAATTGCTGTATATCGCCCAAATTCCCCCTGAGAACATGCTAAGAATCCTGAATACATCCTTGTTAAGAGTACTGCGTTGAAATGGCATAAAATACATAAGCTTTCTTGTCTGTCAACCACTGTGACATACAAGAAAAACAAGGCCTAAAAATAAGGAGCAGCCACACAACATTGTTTCTATAGTCTTTAATCCTGGATAAAATCTGTACAGAGAATGAAATATCTAAATAACTTAAAAATTGTGAAATTGTAAACTTTATTAGGCAGATACTTGGACTTAGGTCTAAAATATTATATAGGGTACTTTTTATACCAATATCTTACATCAAGTTGAGCAGATTTTCTGTGTTATTGTGCTTTTTCCTAACATGACGATAGACTGCACCGTCACAGTGTCTTTGTGTGAAGAGAATATAAAAAGCGGGTGTGACTAACAGTAAAGCACTGTGAACAAGCTTGGCAATAAACAGCAACGTGACTTCCTTGGGAAAGGTAACAATGAGAAAATAACACGAATGTGATCGTTAGCATAACACAACTTGCTATATGACAGATGTTAAAGCTTTAAGTAGATAATTGATACATATCTGCGACACAGGTATGTAAGGCTTCCTGATGTAGGGCTTTATTATGACGAGAGAAAAAGAACAGTTTCCCCACACAAGAGTTGACCAATGCACATATTTCTATTTCACATTTCCATTTTCCACTTTATATTCATGTTTTCCAGCCAACAATTAACTTTCTCATGTCAGCCATACACAAATCTGCACCATGACAGTCCATCAGCATTTTGCATGAGGAAGCTGCGCTGTTAAACAAATAAAGGCTATCTGACGCTGTCAATCATGCATGTAAACACTCATGTTTGCATACAACTGGCATGTTTGTTTGTGTGCAGCATTTCAGAACATTGCTACTATGCCCGTATAGGTGGATAACGTTACCTATATCCGAATTTAGAATCAACCCTCTTGACCAGGTATGTTAAAACACAGGGAATTTGTCTCCGGTAGTTGAAGCCACTCTAGTACTACTGCAAACAAGCCACTATACCAAAATATAAATTTGGGACATAAACACAAAAGTACAAAAAATCATTTAGCAATATAAAGTTTCCAGTAGTGCGGTAATACTGATCAACAACAGTTTTGCAAATGATGCAGAGTGACGTGTCTACAACGATGAATACAGTAGTAATGGCAGTACAGAGGTGTGAAAGATTGCCAAGATGTACCTATGAAACAATGAATAACTGTTTAAGAAGGGGGAAAGCTTTTTTTATTTATTTATTTCAGAAAAATGTAGCCTGAGGGGTGACAGCTAAATCACATACTACAACTTGAGTGTGTGCTGCCAGGGATCAATGCAGATCATGAACCCTCAAGAGCACAGACCAACAAACATGAACACACACACACACACACACATATCTATACACTCGTGCACACACCTCTACAGAAACCACAGATATGCTTCCTCTTCTCTATTCTCTTATTTAGAGTTTGTTGTTGAGAACATTCTCCTTTCCTTCCTCCTTGCCAAACCAGATGTGAGTGTCAGCCTCATTTCGGGTAGAGTACTTTACACGTTTGACTTTCATAGCATCTTTGTGAGGACATTTGCATTGTGTACTCTCACCTTTACGTAGCCTATTCGGGCTTCAGACTAGGTGTAAGAAATTGACTAAGAAGGACAAGGTTTAGGCAAGGCTAAGGTAGACCTTGCATCTCCCTTTTTTTTGTCAGCGTGCCAAGTCAGACAGTCATGTCTTGTTGTAACAAGCAGAACTTGGCAACTTGTACAAGCAGCATGACAATATTTTGCGGCAACACATCCTCATAGCTACTGTAAATGACAGAATAGGTCCACTGCCAACTCTCCCTCTACAGTGTTAGCAGTTCTGGGCTAGGGTGCCTCATGCTTGAATGCAAAAATATCATGACCAAATGGGAATCAGTT
Organism: Phyllopteryx taeniolatus; assembly: GCF_024500385.1. Lineage (NCBI taxonomy): Eukaryota > Metazoa > Chordata > Actinopteri > Syngnathiformes > Syngnathidae > Phyllopteryx > Phyllopteryx taeniolatus. The sequence goes on from NC_084517.1 coordinate 12,980,830, forward strand.
TTTTTTTTTTTCTTTGGTGGCCTGAAAATCTCATCTCTGCTCTTCGCAAAGGATGTGGTCTCATTTGATATTCAGCACCTCCTAATCGGGGATGTGGGAGGAAACCGGAGTGCCCGGATATATATATATATATATATATATATATATATATATATATATATACACACATATATATACATATATATATATATATATATATATATATATATATATATATATATATATATATATATATGTTTTGCGATTGCATGACACGATAGCTTTGCAATTAGCATGGCTTTGACATCTACTTCGCCTATCCACTCGTCATCCTCTCTTCATGACACTTTTGTAAGAAGCATGGTTAGAAGTGCATCTTATTCGCTACCATAGAGGCGATCATCAGTGACTTACAATGCACTGACACGGGACGCAAAAATAACTTTCGTCTTGGCAGCCAGGGGGCTTAATAAATCAGCATGCACCAAGCAGCTGTCCAACTGATTTTTTTTCCCCCCAATATCTGAAACAATCAGTGTTACGGCCATAAAAAGTCAACGTTCAGCGATTTCTGTAACAAAATACTGACGTTCCGTAACATTTGACAACTCTGGGACTCTTCTTAAAGTAATGTTTTCAAACTGCCAGCAACATTTGAATGTAGTCTCATTCACTCCCGACCCCGGCCACCTCACGTCTCTGCCCAAAGAAACGCCCCCAGCTCACTAACGTGCTTACCAAACACGAAATGTTACCAGTTTGATAATAGAGAGGTGATCAATTTAACTGACGACCCGGTGAGAATGGTGACGTCACCGTTCGTTTATACGTCAGCTTTGGTGGTGGTTTTCCACGCCCAACAATATGCAGCCGTCCATATATTGGACACCACTATTATAGTGTATATGTTTACTAGGGCTATGAATGAATCAGTGGTTCAAGACCGCTGAAAAAAACTAACGCCGGACCAGAAAATTCTAATTTGAATCATAACAAATCAAACTATATTACTTACTTTATAAGAGCTGCAATGCTGCCACGTCGCATTTACTTTATATATGTGTATATATATCTATATATATAGATATATATAGATATATACATATATACATCCATCCATCCATCCATTTTCTGAGCCGCTTCTCCTTACTATGGTCGTGGGCGTGCTGGAGCCAATCCCAGCTGTCATCGGGCAGGAGGCAGGGTACACCCTGAACTGGTTGCCAGCCAATCGCAGGGCACGAACAACCATCCGCACTCACATTCACACCTACGGGCAATTTAGAGTTCTCAATCAACCTACCATGCATGTTTTTGGGATGTGGGAGGAAACCGGAGTGCCCGGAGAAAACCCACGCAGGCACAGGGAGAACATGCAAATTCCACACAGGCGGGGGCGGGGATTGAACCACGGTCCTCAGAACTGTGAGGCAGACGCTCTAACCAGTCGGGCAGCATGGCGCCGTTTCTAAATTGTATTATGTCTATATGTGTCTATAATGACAGGTGATCTTTCTGGGACAGACTCAAGCTCCTCAGGATAAATGTTATAGAAAATGCCACAAATGGCAGTCACACTCATACAATCTATATTGCTTCAGACCAAACAACAAACAGTGATTCTTTTTTTTTTTTTTCAAATTTCCAAAGAGTTTGAAATTTGTATGGAGCCCAGTGTGTAAACTAAACAGATTGAAACTATGTGTGCATCCTGTGTATGTGTGACAGCTTTTCTGAAACAAAATAAAAATAATTCCACTGTTGTCTCCTCCTCTGTCTTGTCTCATAAATGCTTGGTGGAAAAAAGACAAAACAGCTCTGGGTTTGGATGATATCCTGGCATAATTCCTGTTTAAACCTGCCTTCTAGCTATCTCTGACAGCATCTGTATTGCAATACAATGAATATCTGACTGTTTTTGTTATGCAGTTTTTATATCCACAAACCTCTATAATCTATTGAATGATTTGTTTTTATTTAGTCACTAACTTTGTTTATTTGTGTTTTAAATCATACTGTACATGTATTTTCAATTAATGTGCTTTTTTTTTTTTTTCTCACGTCTTTACTTTTAGAACACATTGATGATGTACCCAAAATGTTTATGAGATACCGTATTATTTGTCTTTTTAGATGTATGTACGTAGTAGGTATTGGAGAGACAGGGTTTGTCAGATAGCACCTTGTGTTCATGTTGTATGAACATGCCCTTAGATGTTGCGAAACAGATTTATTACTTTTTCTATTAACCACAATCTTTCGTTGTTGATTTTTTTATTTTATTTTATTTTTTGGAGGGGGGAGGGCAAACAGGAGCAGGAAGGAAGAGACAAAAAGAGAGGCTATTGTTGCAGATGTACTAAACACGTGTTCACTGTTCCGACCTATTGTTCAATCATTGTAGAGAATTATTGTGAAAAAGTGTTAATATATATGTTCAGTGTCCTACCCCCTTAGGTTAATATAATTCATTATTAAAAATAATATATAATGAAAGTTCATTTGAAAAAATGCGTTATTCAGAAGTAGTTTCAAAAAGGCTGGAGACCGCTGCGTTAGACTGTTGGTAGTTATCATGTAAAATCTGTTTTCAACAGTTGGACGATTTACTTCCAGACATAATGTTATGTCATTTTTAACAGATTAACTTTTAAAGACTGTATCAAACATTACGACTGAAACTAGGTCATGCATCACTGTATGTTGGGCTGGAATTTGACTGATGTTGATTTAATGGTTCAGGTGTGTGCAAGCCATCAGAAAGACTTCATTGTCCGAGCCTTGAGAAATGTGATATACTGGTGTGGAGTGGAAGCAAGAAGAGGAGTGAGTGGGCACTTTTGTAATGACTGCATTGTTTATGAAAAGGTACAGATACACCGGCAAATTTGAATGATAACTAACCAAAAAAATTGTTATATATATAAAAAGAAAGCCTGCCACTACAAATAATAACAGACTGAGTTCTGATTGCCAGTTGGACACTGTCAGAGGTAATAATTTAAGATTGTATTTGTTGTAGTGGTTGTATTTTGCAGTGGTGTCAAACCATCACACTCAGTTATTTCCTAGAATTTGGTGACTTTTTTTTTTTTAACTATCTACATCAGAATATTAAAAACACCAATGAGTATGATGCAGTGAAAAGATGAATTATAAACATATTGTTTAAAAAAAAGGCCTCTCTGCCAGTGTCACTTAAAAGTGAGCATTGTTATCTTTGGACAGGTAAAGTTCTTGTAGTGGCAGGTGAGTGCAGGAAATGCAGAAATTCACGAATGCCCAACCCTTCAAGCAGGGTTCAACTTGTTGATGAAACCTGATAGTGAGTTAATTGCGTTATATATTCTTCTATATCCTTGCTCGAGCAACATATCGACAGAGAAATTCCATTAAAATGGTTTATACGCGTATTTTTGTTAAAAGCCTCATGCGACGCGTAGGCTATACGGTAGTCAACAGTTTGTCTTACCTGAGATGTGGACGACAAGCAATCGGGTGAACTTCAAAGTAGGACGAGGCGTGCCGCTGTGTGTTGCTGTTGCTCTTTTGATTTCGAATACTGCTATGCTCTTTCGCCACGAGAAGACACAGAAGGTCAACTTTGTCTCTGCGTTTGTCCAAAACAGTCCTGAACAGAGAGCGTGTGGCACTTAATGAGGGAGGAGAGAGAGAGAGAGAGAGAGAGAGAGAGAGAGAGAGGTCGGGGGCGTGAGTGTATTTGCGTTATGAAACAAAATACCTGTACTCGATGACTTTTCAACCTTTTTTTAGGTCACTTTTTTTCTTCTCTCAATACGTGTTGCCGTGTTATTTTTTTCCTCATTACTTCATTTTTTTTAAAACCGTGTACAGTAGGGGAGTAACCCTTTTGATTATACAAAAGTATTAGAAATTATTAGAATATTCTGTTTTCCTCCTCTACTTTTTCTTCTTCCTCTCCCTGTATTTTTTCTCCCTCTTTTTCTTCTTTCTCTACTTTTTCTCCTTCTTCAATCTGCTTTTTATTAGTAGTAGTATTAGTAGTACTGGTAGTAGTAGTACTAGTAGTAAAAGTAGTAGTAGAAGTGGAATAAAGTAATCCCTGAGAGATTATTTAGTTTCGAGGTGTGTTGCCTGATGTACTGTATGTCCATAATTTTTTTCTTTTTATTTAACAATTAGTATGTTTTTACAACAACAAAAAACAACAACAACAATGGCAGAGGAAGCAGCAAAATTGTGCTTGAATGTAAACAGAAAAAAATAACAAAGTGCTCAAAATGAACAACTGAAATAATAACAGACGGAAAGGATTTGGAAGATATTGACCATTTTGCATACAAATGTATTTAGGAAACGAAAGTAAAACAGGGGGAACACACCCAGAATTGGGAAGGTGTCTGCCGCATTCAAGACCCTGAGATCAATTTAGAATTCGCAGACTGCATTCTTAAAAACTAAAATGCTAGCAGTATGCCTGTGAGGCATGGCACAAGTTCTGCAACACTAAATCATTAAAAACAAAAAATAAACTTTATTCAAACAGATGTCTGAGACAAACCCTTCACATCAGATGGTTTGACAAAAATTTCCCGATGAAGAACTTTGGAAGAAAACACAATTAGAGCACGTGGAAACTCAAATCAAGAGACAAAAGTTGGAATGAGTAAGATCCATGCTTACGAAACCAACAAAAAAAACATGTAACACGTGTTGCATTTCAGTGTGAGGCCAAGGAAGACTAAAGACAACTTGGAGGTAGTAAACTCAAGGAGAAGCTTAACAACCTGTAACTGGACACAGGAGAGGGCCCAGGACTGAGAAATGTGGCGAAACTTCATTGGCGACCTATGCCCCACTTGGCAAAAGGATGTAAGAAATGTTTTATTTGTTTGTTCTGTTTGTACAGTAATTAACTAATTTCAACACACTTCAATGGGAATGTTTATCAATAAATTGGTCATTCAGTTTCTTTACAATTAATAAAATGCAAGTACCAGTTTGTGCAAACTGAGTTTGCTGTTTATGGAACTAGGATCACCTACAGCGCAGGTGAGTGTCAAATTCAAGACAAGATCACTCAGGGCCAAATCTGGCTCGACACATCATTTTATGTGGTCTGCCAAAGCAAATAATGTAATTATTCTTGTGAACGTTTGCACCAAGATTGCAAATTATGTTTTAACTTTTAATAAAGTTGAGCTATTGCAAACATTTTTTGTGTGTGTGTGTGTCCAAACCCCTTTTAAACATAAATTGAACAACGGTTGAACGAATTGAAAACCATATTTAAAAACCCTGCGTTGCTCACAAAAAAAAAATAATAATAACTTTGACACCCCTGACCAACAAGAAATTAAAATAAATATTATTTAAAGGTTTTAAATATTATTTAGTGTGTGTGATGTTGATGATGACTTTCTTTGGTTGCGGTAAAGACTAATGAGTTTTTGGTTTCTCCTGAAAGCGGAACTGAAAACTGAAAAATCACATGATTTCAGTCGGGACTCGATTAGGGTTGCAATATTTATCTTCCGCTACAGGAGGAAGTGTTTGCTAGAGCTCTAGCTAGCTGGGTTAAACCCAATATGTACTCTCACGGTTCCGAAAGCTTAATTAAACAAGCAAGGTAAGGCGCTGTAACAGCTATTCCGAACATATATTCTGTCTATATAGTTTACACAAATGTTATTGTTCCACTGCTTGCGAAGTAACATACATCTGTCTTCTCTGATGTGCAACATAAAACTAATTTAAATGCCACAAAAGGGCTGATGATTGGTGATGGGGTTCAACTTGTAGGGAGATCCAGGAGTCTGAGCTGCAGAAGTTTTACAGCAGATTAATGAAGTTGCTCCAGGGGAAAGATCATGGTCACGAGACTGTTGACTCCTTGGAAAGATTGCGCCTCATCCTCTCTGCCACAAAGTACACCAGGACGTAAGTGCTATTAAATTACAACCTGACTGTGTTTTTTAACGTCTACAATCGGAGTCCTTCCCTCACGTTCCAACAGTGGTGGGAGGTAACGAAGTACAAATACTCAACTGTACACTACATAGTAGATTTTTGTGGTACCTACTTTACTTGAGAATTAGTTTTTCTGGCGACTTCTTACTTTTGCTCCCTACATTTGAAATTGGATATCTGTACTTTCGTTCTACATCATACTTTGCAAAAAAAAAACAAGGCTTAATTGTTACTCTTTTCAATCGCCACAGATGACGAAACGACGTAAAAGAAAATGTACATAGTTAAGGTAGAGTAAACCGCATTGGAGGTCTTGGGGTCTTATTAGGCAAAACAATAAATAAATAGGGACAGCAGTGAGATGGAGGAGCATGAACCACGGAGCATTAACGACAATGACAACAGATTCAGGGACACAAGATATTCCCCTTCCACTGCCTTATTTAGGAGAATTGTTTGTAGTTGGAAAAAAACAATGTTTCGAGGCAAATGCGAATTGTTCCAGCTTAAAAAACACAAGCATTCAAAAATTCTCTGTCTACCCTGAAAAAAAAACACATAGAAGTAAGGTGCATTTTGTTATCATTAGCAAATTTAGTGGTTTTGTTACTGAGGTCACAATGTTAGCAAAGCTATGGGAAGATGTTTTGATAACATTGTACTCAAGCCAAGCTAGCTAGCTCATAAAACAACAACATGCAACATGTAAGATGTTTTTTCCCCCCTTCTCAGTATGAGTACTATGTAAGTTAATAAAAGAGGAAAACTGTATTATGTGTAGATTTTTTTCTTGTACTAAGTTATCAAAACGGGTAGTGTATATCATTGACAGTAAGAACCTTTGAAAATAATTTTGTTTTTTTACTTAAATACATTTCACAGTCTGTACTTTTTACTTTTGCTACTACTTTTACTAAGTACAGGAATTTACACAAGTAGCTGTACTTCTACTTCCTGTTAGTACAGAGTGTGAGTATTTTTGCCACCTCATCTTTCCAAACCCACATTGACCTCTTAGTCCCGTAACAATGCATGAGTCTGATGAATCCTATGTTTTCTAAACCAAAGGTTGCCCCCCGAGCTTCAGAAGATGCTTCTATCACTCCTCTCTTCACCCCTGGAGCAGCTTCAGGTGCTGAGCTCAGCTGTGCTCAGAGAGACACTGGCCCTCGGTGGTCAGGCAGAGAACTACGGCCAAGACGGCAACAGTCACCTGAGCAGCCACAAAGCTGCCCTGCTGCTCTCTCAGGTGTGCTTATGTCCTATTCTGCTGAATGCATCGCTGCTCTACGAGGGAGTACAGTACACTATAAATGTGTGCAGGTCGCTACAGATGTGCTTTGATGGTTGAAATTGACTGTACCAAGTTTTGTTCAAACCAACCAATCAGAGGATGGAAAAAAGGGGATGTTGTTATGTGTCAGCTAGCTGGTTAATGTAACAGTCCCATGGTTAATGTACTTTTAAGCTACATCAACCAGCACGACTGATCCTGAAGGCCCTTGGGCTTTTTAGAAAGACATGGTACCACATAGGCAAAAATCTGATTGGACAAAAAAATTTAAAATGCACATACTGGAAGGTTTCTCCCAATACCTGGCATACAGTCTGTTGTTGATACTGTGTATTTCGTCATTGCCAGAATACCGAGTATTTCCTAATTTTTTTAAACCTATACTAATGTATAGCTTGACACAATGCTGTACATTGCTTATCTTTTTCATCTCAAATGTATAGTGTTACTTTTCAGAATCAGAATCATCTTTATTTTGCCAAGTATGTGCAAAAAAAAAAAAAAAAACACAAGGAATTTGTCTCCGGTAGTTGGAACTGCTCTAGTACGACAACAAACAGTCAATTGACAGAGAATACTTTTGAGACATTAAGACATTGAGAAAAACAGTCGCTCAGCAATAAAAGGTTGCTAGTAATCTGGTAATGCCGGTACAATATTTATTATTTTTTATTTTTTTGACAATTGTGCAAAAAGATGCAGAGTCCTCTAGCAATTAGAGCAGTTTCAATGACTAATATAGCAATAGTCCGGTGCAATGACCATTGTGCAAAGGGCGCCGAGACTTCAAGGAATGCACGCAGTTTAAAGTGAGTAGTAGTGTGATATTGCGATAGTGCGATTTTTATATTGCAGTGTAGGTTTTTTTCATGTCAGTGTGGCTTTAATACTCATTCGTTGTACTGGGAGATGTTCTTCAAAGCTGTGTTTTTCCTGACACTACTTTAAACATTACCACTGTATGTAGACGCGACACGCATATTTACACTTAACCTTTGCCCACGTTTTACTTTAAACAGGCTGAATCCCGAGATGATCTGTCAGCTCTCTGCACTCAGCTACTTCGCAGTCTGGAGAGCAGACCCTCAGAAGGGCCGACTCACTCGTTTGCACACACCCTGCCAATTGTCAACACCATCCTCACATACAGCCCGGAGAGCCTCACTGAAGGTAACAATCAATAATCAATTAATAGGCAGATTAAATTCGTAATGTGAAAAATGCTACATTGTGCCATTCGGCTTTTGCACACCTAAGTTAAGTTTTTCCAAGTCGTTTGAGTCATAATTTCCCAATGCTTGAATCACTATAGATAACATAACCCTCCTAAGTAAAAAGCTTGTTGATTGGCTGCGCTATGCGAGCACCTCGCAAGGAGGCGGGGCTTCCTCAGGAGGATTCTTCACTGGATCCAGGTCACGTCAGGTATGCACTGGACTGATAACATTGTTCTTTTGTACTTGATCAAATATGTTTCATTATCTGTGTTCCCTTAGCCGCTGCCTATTGCAGAGCTGGATGGGACAGTGTCAGGAGATTTCTTCACAGTGCTGTGCGTCAATCAAGGTTTCACTGAAGACCAGTGGATGAACGTTTACTCCTTTTCCATGCTACGACACTGGCTCCTCACCTTCCACTCTGTGTCCGGTGGCGCTATAGCCGACACTGGTATGTAGTCAACATTCAAAGCTGTTCAATTTATGGTATGAAGTCAACATTCATTCAAAGCTGTTCAGTTTATGTCAGGGGTGTCTGAACTATGGCCCGCATCGTTTGCTTGCATTGCATAGCTTACTTTCTACACTTGGAGAAAAGAAGAAATTTATTCACATCTCTCTCATTTCTGTTTTTCACTAGTCACTCGTAATTCGCTAAGATGCGTCTCAAAATCGCACTTGTTTGCTCCAATTTCTGCTCTTTGTCCAGGTCATCTTAGTACAGATTGCTCATTTTGTTTCTCAGTGTAGAGATGTGATTCTGATGCTGCTATGTACATGGGCGGATCTCTCTTGTAGGATACAGAGCCACTGGCCACCGAAATATCTTGCAAATTCCTTGACTTTTTCTTCATCACCTAACAGTTTTATGTAAAATATATGTGTGTGTATTTAGGCAGCACGGTGGGCGACTGGTTAGATAGAGCGTCTACCTCACAGTTCTGAGGACCGGGGTTCAATCCCCAGCCCCGCCTGTGTGGAGTTTGCATGTTCTCCCCGTGCCTGCGTGGGTTTTCTCCGGGCACTCCGGTTTCCTCCCACATCCCAAAACCATGCATGGTAGGTTAATTGAAGACTCTAAATTGCCCGTAGGTGTGAATGTGAGTGCGAATGATTGTTTGTTTATATGTGCCCTGCTATTGGCTGTCAACCAGTTCAGGGTGTACCCTGCCTCCTGCCCGATGATAGCTGGGATGTGCTCCAGTACTCCCGCGACCCTAGTGAGGATAAGCGGCTCAGAAATGGATGGATGGTTTGTGTATTTATATATGTATGATGGATCGGTTTTAGCGTGTTGAAAGGTGAAGAATGTTAAAAGTGGCCCTTGCATCCTTCGATTTTTCTTTATGTGGTCCTCGGAATAAAAAGTTTGGACACCCCTGCTTTCGGTCACAGACACAAAACAGAAAAACAATTTCTGGTTCACAAAATTATGATTTAACGTATCGTATCGGGGATTTAGCCTTTATTCAACCAATGATGATGCCCATCAGTCCATTTTTTCCCCTCAATGTACCCTCAAACTATTAAGTGAAAGTACAACCCCAATTCCAATGAAGTTGAGATGTCGTGTTAAACATAAATAAAAACAGAATACAATTATTTGCAAATCATGTTCAACCTATATTTTATTAAATACACTACAAAGACAAGATATTTAATGTTCAAACTGATAAACTTGATTGTTTTAGCAAATAATCATTAATTTAGAATTTTATGGCTGCAACACATTCCAAAAAAGCTGGGACAGATGGTAAAAAAGACTGAGAAAGTTCCGGAATGCTCATCAAACACCTGTTCGGAACATCCCACAGGTGAACAGGCTAATTGGGAACAGGTGGGTGCCATGATTGGGTATAAAAGGAGCTTCCCTGAATTGCTCAGTCATTCACAAGTAAAGATGGGGCGAGGTTCACCTCTTTGTAACAATGTTCCTCAACATACAATTGCAAGGAATTTAGGGATTTCATCATCCACGGTCCATAATATCATCAAAAGGTTCAGAGAATCTGGAGAAATCACTGCATGTAAGCGGCAAGGCCAAAAACCAACATTGAATGCTCGTGACCTTCAATCCCTAAGGTGGCACTGCATCAAAACCCGACATCAATGTGTAAACGATATCACCACATGGGCTCAGGAACTCTTCAGAAAACCAATGTCAGTAAATACAGTTCGGCGCTACATCCATAAGTGCAAATTGAAACTCTACTATACACAGCAAAAGCCATTTATCAACAACACCCAGAAACGCGGTCGGCTTCTCTGCATTTTCAACATTTCAAATTGTTTTGGGAAATTGTGGACGTCGTGTCCTCCGGGCCAAAGAGGAAAAGAACCATCCGGACTGTTATAGACGCAAAGGCCAGCATCTGTGATGGTATGGGGCTGTGTTAGTGCCAATGGCATGGGTAATTTACACATCTGTGAGGGCACCATTAATGCTGAAAGGTACATAGAGGTTTTGGAAAAACATATGCTGCCATCCAAGCAACGTCTTTTTCATGGACGCCCCTGCTTATTTCAGCAAGACAATGCCAAACCACATTCTGCACATGTTACAACAGCGTGGCTTCATAGTAAAAGAGTGCGGGTACTAGACTGGCCTGCCGGGAGTCCAGACTTGTCTCCCATTGAAAATGTGTGGCGCATTATGAAGCATAAAATACGACAACAGAGACCCCAGACTGTTGAACAGCTGAAGCTGTACATCAAGCAAGAATGGGAAAGAAAAGCTTCAACAATTAGTGTCCTCAGTTCCCCAACGTTTATTGAATGTTGTCAAAAGAAAAGGTGATGTAACACAGTGGTAAACATGACCCTGTCCCAGCTTTTTTGGAATGTGTTGCAGCCATAAAATTCTAAGTTAATGATCATTTGCTAAAAACAATAAAATTTATCAGTTTGAACATTAAATATCTTGTCTTCGTAGTGTATTCAATTAAATATAAGTTGAACATGATTTGCAAATCTGTTTTTATTTGTTTAACACCACGTCCCAACTTAATTGGAATTGGTGTTGTATTTTGAGGAATAAAAACCTCAAATAATTTCACGTTGCCCATTTCAGATGACCTCCTCTGTGTATTTATCATCTCCAGCAAACAGGTTACAGCTAAGTCTCTCCCTCTCTCACTCATTTTCTAATGGTAAGAAGTGAATTTGGCGTCCCCACGCCCGACCCCTTGCATGTGCGTCGAAAAAGCCAAATGAATGAAATGCTTTCAGCTAAGCCCTTTGTCTGATAATTAATACTACACCTGATCTAAAGCATGAGTTAACCAGAAACACTGACATGGAACTTCTGTGTTTCCCACGGTCTCAGGTTTGTTTTGGATGGAATTTATCCATTAATGAAAGCCCTTTCACTAATATAATCAATATTGTGTATTCCTGTAAATGTTTATTTTTTTCCATTTTTATCTACTTGAGATCCTGGGGAAAAAAATCAATTGTATGTTCTACAATTCCACACATCTGTATTGATGTGCATCATGTATAATAATGTCTATTAACATTTTTATTATTGTTAAAACGAGCAGAGCTTGCTTCTTTTCAGTTCAGCACACAGAACCTTCAACTAAGCAAACTAAAATAAATTTCTTGGTATTTAATATACAAGTGCATCTTCATGAAGTTTTCAGCAGTTCTATTAAAAAAATGAAACTCATATACAAATTAATTAAACTTGTAGAAAAATAATTTTCTGAAGGATAATTCCTACCTCATTTCTATATTAACATCAATGCTTATCTAATATTCTAATTTCTCGAGGCGGTAAATTTTTAGTTGTCATTAACTGTAAACCATAATCATTTCAATTAAAAAACAAAATCATGAAATATTTCACTCTGTTTAGTGGATCTGATGTTTTTCATGGTCCTGTATTTAAATTCTTTGAGATGCACTTATATGCCCTATCTCCTTCCCATCACCTCTCAGCACCACATATAAAATAACTTGATAATTTGAATTTCTCTAAAATCAGGGCAGTATAAGGCAGACAACACCATTTTCTAAAATTGCCAACTCCTGATTGTGCTTTCTAATTCCATTTAACTGGTTCGCATGCCGACACCGCAATATTGTGTGGATATTTGTTATCACCCCAAATTCTGATCTGTGACCTGCCATGTAACAGATGATAGGTCAGAGATAGATGGGTCTGTGGTTTCCATGGTTTCTGCCACATCCACCTCCAGCCGACTGCTTCCTCCGAAGGAGCATCTACGAGAGAAGGCCTTCCAGTACTGCCAACGCCTCATTGAACAGTGTGATCGCAGTACGTGTCCGCCACTGTCAGTGCTTGTCAACTTAAAGCTTAAATGTAATCGGTTGTTGAGCACAATGTTCCCCCCGCTATATCGCGGTTCACCTCCCGCGTCCACACCAGGTTACAGATTTCTTTTGTGGGACCTATCTACTTGTCTGCAGCAGAAATACTTGTTTTGTCGCAGAAATCTGTGGTTTATAACGATCGTTTTTCATGGGTTTTTACAGATTTTTACATTAATATAAATACTGGTACAGTATTGAAGACATTGATGAGAAAAAATGCAGTAATAAGTCAACATGTATATAAAATAATGACCATTTAAGCAGAGTTGTGGGTCTTTTCATTTTCTTGGGCTCTTATCGGCTGCTGTAATGTCACGCATTTGCGGATAGAACACTTTTAATTTCATTTTAAGTCCTACGAAGGCCCCCAAGCGACCTACATCTTCGAAGGCTTCTGGTAGTAAATCTAAACTCCAGAGGACGATCCTGACGTTTCAGGAGAAAATCAAACTCTTGGGTATGCTTTGGGAGGGACAGATTTGTGTGGAGAATGCTGTCAAATTCTGTTCCTTCTTGATATACGACAGCTATGGAACATCATACCTTAAGCATTATTGCCATCTAGGGGTATTCCCAGCCCACAGCGTATACAGTATCAATACCGTACACTATTTTCTATACATTTTATTATTTGATTATATATTTTTAGCAAACATGTTTACAATGTGTTTAAAATTGTAATTTAATAAGTCTAAATATGTTTAAAGTGTATGGGAGGGTTGAAACTATATGGTCTCTATATAGTGGCTTTTTCACCTATTGCGGGTGGGTCTGGAACGTATCCGTGATAAACGGGGGTACACTATAGCTATGTGCTGGTGTTTCTATACACTGTGTAAGCCTGGATAGCTGTAATGTTTAATTTTGAATCTTTCTTTCAGAGGCCCAGAAGAAAACGGATACAGATCTGCAGAAAGCTGTGAGCTCATCTTTCTTTTTCTTTTTCACTCACACTGCAGGGTTATGGGGGAGATACTTAGGAAAACGTCTCTGACAACAAAAATAATAACAAAAGTCTAGTCTTGTTTTGTGGTATTTGTTCTTGAGAGCATCAATAAATATTGTAAGTTAAACAGAAAGTGCAGAAGAGGCCAATATTAGCTTCTAAAACTGAAACAGAACAAACCACATTGCAGATTCAGTACTCTGCAAAGTCATCTGTTCCTATACTAGCAATGATGATTACTAGACATATAATAGCAGAGTAGTGTTTGCGATGTTGGAAAGATTTTATGAGGCTATTGTATTTGTTTCCTCCATCAGTGTCTGGTGGAAGCGGTGTGTATCCTGGACTGCGTGTGCATAGAGGATGCGTCCTTTGTCTACCGGGTGTTCCCGTGCATTAAGGCGCTTTTTGGTCGTCTCAGCTCAGACTTGTCATTCGCCAGAGTCCTGCTGCCCGTGGCACAGTTCTATCTCAATCATGGCACGTATAAGCACAAAACTATGGTCACATTAGCACACACTTCTGGTTGGCCTAACAACAGCAATTTCAAAGTTTCTCCATTTTCCAATTTATATTCTCATCTGATAGTTTACCTGATGTCGGCCAGGTTCAGTTCATTTTGGAATTGTATTTCATTTTTCATATTCCATTACCTAAATAAAGAGTACCAAAATAGCTCATCTGTCTAACCAGTTTTTGGCCCTCTTTTGTGGTTTTGCCTGCAGTGTGTTGATTAGCTAATCTTTACTTCCGCACGACAACAAAAATGGAACGTGGCTTTTCGTAAAGGAAACTTGCCTTCAGCTGTATGCCAAGAAGGAAGACTCCAAAAATGCAGGATCTCTGTTGCCCTCTGTTTACCTTGTTTTCTTCTTTATTGAATTAATTGGTTGTTACACTGTGTCACACTGCCACCCAACGGTAGACACATAAGCCAAATCACGGTTTACTGTTCCAAACTGTACCAAGGTGAACCGGACTGTATGTACAGGCTGTGGTTTAAACATGACAAAACTTTTTAAATCACATCACAAACTCACAAACAGTAATATTTGGCTTTTGGGTGAAAATTTCAGAATGAACCTAAAATGCACTGTAACCTTTCCAGGTAAATTTAAGGTGACCTTCTCTGAACTTCTGAATGTACCTGTCCATCATGCTGTTAACATGACGACACCCAACAATTTGCATAGAAGTGGAAATTCATTGGTCCATTTATGGATTAGATACTGTACCTGTTGTGCACTTGTACACATGCATTCAAAAGTGAGAGAAGGTCAAATTAAGTTTACCTGTAAAGGCCATAGTGGATTTTAGGTTAATCCTGAAATTTCACCAAAAAGCCAAATTACCTCAACTTTTTGTGAGTGCTGTATGTGTCACTTGGTTACTTCATTCATCACGAACATGAATGGCTTGTTTTTTTTTCTCCCCTGTTTAGGCGAATTGGCAGCTGTAGACTGTGACTGCGTCTGGAATCTGGTGTTTGGTCGATTCCCTGCCGAGCTCTTTAATGACCCTTTCTTGGCACATGAGCTTCTGCGCTTCTTGCGACTAAATCTTGAGAATGTGCAACTCCGAGTTCCCCAATACACACGCCACTTCCCAAATCTTTTTAAGGTAAATAAAAAAAAAAATGGGGGGGAAAAGAATGCTGTGCCAAATTGTTAATTCATACTTGCTTGCCGGCATTTGCTGTCCTCTGCAGTTCTTAGCGTGGGACAGCCCTGCAGTGGTTGATGACTTTGTTGATCTGCTGCCCTCTATGGTGACATCGGGTACTGCGCTGGAGCTGCTGCATACTTTGTTGGACCTCCCGTGTCTCTCTGCTACTCTGGTCTTGCAACTGAGGTGCACATTTGACAGATGAGCATTAGCCAAGTCCGGGGAAAAAAGTGAACCTCATCCAGTGTCATGGCAATTTGGGCTTCTTCAACTTTGTGTGCTCCCGCATGTGTTTCAGATCGATGTGTCTGCCCATTTCTGATTCGGGAGGGCGCAGCCTCCCGTCAATGGATGCGTTCCGAAATCCATCTTTCCGAGCACTGTTCCTCTTCCTACTTAGAGGTGAAGCGGGTTCAGGTAATCATACAATGTTTTTAATTACCCAAAAAAAATTTCCGGGGGACTGTTGACAACACGATTAAGGGCTGTGTCCAACAGTCTATTCTGCGCAAAGATTGCAAACACAAATGCATTGGTGTTGTTTTGCACAGGTGACACAATTGACCGACTCAGCGTGCTCCTCGAGCTGTTATCCGAGACTGCCAATTGGCCGAGAGTCGTTCAGTGTGCCCAGACTGTCCCGATTTTGCTGCATATTTTCTTCAACACAGTCATCACAGTGAGGAAAATAAATGTTCTAGGGCAGTGTTTCCCAACCATTATTGAGCCAAGGCACATATTTTACTTTTGAAAAATCCCTCGTCACACCACCAAAAAAAAGTATAAAAAAAAGTAAAGTATATACTTTATACGGAAATAATGATGATCTTGTCCCAGTTCAGTCAAATTTACTTAGTGTGAAATCTGGGCCTGTTTGGTTGAACATATACTCACAGGGATTGAAATAAAAACACAGATCTATTTCTAGTTATTATGGCAGACATGCTGACAGATGGATACACAGGTTAATTGTAGTTTTTGCTATCTAGTGGAAGAGCATTGCATTGTTCTGCCTGTAAGTATACGAGTAAATAATCATTTTCTAACAAAAGTTAAATGGGTAAATTTCCCTCGGCACACCAGATGATCTCTCACGACACACGAATGTGCTGCTGCACAGTGGTTGGGAATCACAGTTCTCGGGACTACAACTGTGTGAATTTTTATCTAATATTTAGTAACATTGCTTTTCTCTTTCATTGGTTCTACCTAATGATCTTTAAATGTAAGATCACTTGACCAGGTGAAAAGATATGATCAAAAATGGCTCTTTGTTTTAGGTGGCTGACAAGACGCTTTTAGGCCAAGTGATTTTGGTGCTGCTGGAGAGAAGCAGCCTCCTCCTCAACATCCCAAAATACAACACAGATATACACAGGTACAGTGCAACACACACAATGAGAACAAAGTGCTAATCCGATGTCTGTCATGGAGGCTTGCATGTTTCACCTTGGGTGCGTTGTCTCTGTAGGGTGTTCAGCCGCCAGCTGATGAACCTGTGCAAACTCCACCCCTCTTTGGTCATGGACCAATCCCACGAGCTGCTGGAGTTTGCTGGAGCCACATCCAACGTTTACGGCAAACAAGAAATCTACACCCATGTGGTAAGAAGAATGAGGAGTTTCAGACTGATACTGCAATTGCAAGTTCGTGTTGTAATTCTGAATTAAATAATCAATCATGGTTTGAGTTACACCAATTAAATCTTGATTGCTCACCTTACTGAGACATTTTGGACTATATAGTCCCAACTTCATGGAAACCGCTTAGGGAAGGCCCTTTTGTGTGTATTTTGTCTTATCTGCTGGGCTTAACACTTATCAGAAGCTGTGACCTACATTTACAACCTAAATTTTAATATTTGTTCCATGAAATTCTAATAATGTATTACTAAATGTCTATTACTTTTTTATTTTATTTTTTGTAGTGTTTGTCTTGCCCGCACTGCTTCCAGTATGTGTATGTGGATTTAAGATTTGTTTTTGTCCAGTCAGATTTCAGCTTCTATGTACTGCCATGTCAACGTAATCTGCCCTGGGCCTTCAGAATCACTAGTGCTGGATGAAGTTACTTAAACTCTATTAGCAATGGGACTGTTACTTTAACCAATTAGATTTTAAATTCGTCCACGTCATGCTTGTATTAGTTGATTAGTTTAGTGTGGAAGAACTTAAGAACCCTGACTTCAACATCATAAAACACCTCTGGAAAGAACTAGAAAACGGATAAGGGACACACTCCTCCATGTAGTTGTAGAAAGTCTTCCTAGAAGAGAGAAAGCCATTTTAGCTGCAAAGGGGTGACTCACTCTAATTTCTCTTCTATATTCACTTTCTGCCAGGAGTCCCAATACATTTGTCCATTGAAAATATTTTGTTTCAATACAAAACAACTCTTGTTATTTTCAAATACATCTGTCTTCAGGTATTAGTGCTCGGGGATTACCTGTCTGTGTCATATGACTCTCGCTGCTCCGTGAGGCTCATCACTTACTGTTTTGAGACTTTGGAGGCAGTGCTGTTTGAGATAACATCATCTGCCCCGCCACCTGGAGCAGGCTGCCCCGCCCCTCGCGTCATCACCAGTCTAATGAGCGCCCTTGCTAAGCTGGCGTCACGATCACATGACCTGATACCAAGGTCGCTTCAAGGAATACTGTACATTTACAATCAGTGGTAATTGGACGTCAATGTATAATGTGTGATGTGTCCATCGTAGGGTGTCCCTGTTCCTCTCCAAACTGAGAAATGTATCCAGAGGGGGGTCCGTTTCCTGGTGCGATGATGAAGAGGACCTAGTTTCCATAATAACTCTCGGGGAGGAGTTGTGCGCCCTTCTGAAGACGCCCGGCGTGGCTCAGAGTGTCCTGAACCCACCGCCGCACGTCACCACACCCCAGTGGCACCAAGACACCAACGTGGCCTTGCCGCTCCAATTGCGAGCGCTCACCAGACTCACACAGGCGCACACGTCGCATGCTAAAAGTCAACACACACCTACTTCTCCGTCACCCTACACAAGCACGTAAACAAACGTCAATGTACATCCATTTTCGATACCAATCCTCCAGTTTAGGGTCACAGGTGACCTGGAGCCTATCCCAGCTGACTTAGGGTGTGAGTTCACCAGCCGATCGCGGGCCACATTTAGACAAACAACAATTCACACTTATGGACAATTTAAAGTTTTGATTTAACCTAACATGGATGTTTTTGGAATGTGAGAGGAAGGAGTACCCGGAGAAACGCACAGACAAAACCTACAAACTCCACACAGAAAGGCCCCAGCCGAGAATCGAACCCAGAACTTTCGACTGACGCTCTAACCAAATGCTCCACTGTTTCGCCTGGGCGTACAAACTGTAATTTGAGGTTTAGATTGATTTTTGCACTTTTTGTAAATACATCAGTTAATGCAGCACTGATGACAAACCCAATCACAAAAAGACACTCAACAATCAGTGTACTATATTAGCTCTTCTTTATTCTTTAACGTGATTTATCAGAAATAAAATATGTACAACAATGATCATCTGATTTGTATAAAAAAGAAAAACAAAGTCTCCGGAGCCTACAGAGTGGCCAGTAAGAAAATAGGTGAAATGTTTGTATAACAACATTTGGAGGATTTCTGGAAATACAGACATTGACTATTAGAAAGTGCTTACAGTTTTAACAAAACAAAAAAAAGGTAAACTATACCAAGAACACCAGATTACAGTTACCAATGGGAGATTACCTCATCTTTAATGCAATCGGTCTTCATAAAATCATTGTAATCGTTGGATTTTTTAAAACTCCCCACTTGAAATGAGCATTGTTTATGCTTACATAGAAATTTGAACTGACTTGAGAAACTGAACTCTTACTGCAAAGTGTGTTGCTTGTGGGTTTTACGCTCCATTTTGATGTTATTCAGCTATTGAAAATGAACAAAAGTTGAAAATAGTGGTCAATTTTGGTACAATTTTAGTGGAGGGGATACAAAGGGCTCCTAAATACAGTAGTTGCAAGAGAACTAATTGTTGTTGCCTTATTTTCTGCCTTAAAACTACCAGGATGCAATTAGTACAACATGAGCAAGAGATGTTCTCCATCAGTTGTTCTCAAAGTGTGGTGCAAGTACCATGAGTGGCACGTGCACTCCCACTAGTAAAGTACCACTGCATGAATTGTTCAAACTGCATAATGTTACAGTAGCTTCAATGTTTTTTTTTTATTTTTTTTATCCATTACATTTTTAAGGTACAGTTCAGTTGTATTCCACTTTTAAGTACAATACCTTTGCATTTAATCTTTTTGAACTGTTTTTTTCATTAGGTAAAAAAACTCTGCTTTTTATGCAGTACATTTTCATTGTATCATTATTCAAATATAGTTACTTTCCTATATTTAAGGCCAGAATTAATGTTTAAACTCTACATAATGTTAATGGGGCCTCTGTTATTATTATTATTTTTTTTTTAATAGGGATAAAATGCGCCTAATTTTGAATAAACACGCTACTGTATTTTCTTGGATACTTGTAGAGCTAAGAATTTTTTAGGTGCACTTTGTGTCAAACGTTTGAGGACCACTGTTCTACACCCTTCGACTTGGTGCAGATGATGTAAGATAAAACTCATGACAAATTTATGTCTCTGCCTTCTCTCGCTACAAAGATTTGCCCAAGTGTCCTGACTTGACCAAATATTGGTCATATCAACATCTTTGCAAGTTGATACTGGTACCTATGAGGTAATTAAAATTACTTTATTACTACCTATGATTGGTCCTTCCAAAATGATTACAAAAGCAGAATTAGTGATTCATATTAAACTCACTGTGCTTTATCATCGTTGAGGTCAAGTGTAGAACAGTCAGGTTTATCAGCTCTTACCTATCAAATAGCATGTAAACTATTTACTTAAGACCACTTTCTTTTCCACCACTGAGCTTGTGTTTTCTCTGCCAGTAACTTGGGATGAATTCTCCCAGCGTGAGAGCAGCGCTCCGTCACCTGGAGGTCTCCATAAGTTGCCGAGGCAAGTAGAGGTACCTCCAGATGGCGTAGTAGTGAATGCCTGCTCCGGCTGCCACGAAAAGATGCCAAATAGCGTGGGCGAAAGGTACAAAGCCGTCACTCTTGAAGAAGACCACACCCACAACGTAGAAGACCCCTCCCATGGCGAGTTCACACACACCTGCATGGTCCACCTGCAACATGACGGGCAGCTTCAATTTCTGATGCATTAGTGACAACATGATCGAATACTTCAATGACATACTGTTTAATTAATTCCTCTTACACTGCTGTCAATCAAAAGATTACATTATTTACCAATTTTGGACTCACCTATTTTATTGGAGCATAGATATTGTTTACAATAATACGAGTAGCAGACAAATAGGAAAGAAATGTATATTATATAATAATAATATTTAGTGTCGTTCTTGAATTTGAAGATTTGTTTTGTAGCGGCTCTCATTAGATTGTGCAAGTGTACAAAATTGCATGTGACCAGTGTTTCTGGACGAAAAGGGGTCAGTGCCCCTTGACAGTTGTCAAATTTTTACGGCCCTAATGGCTGTCACACTGCTCCTATTTGTAGTGCAATTTACACCATCAATGGCAAGTTCCTCGAAACAGGATTAGTTTTAGGAAACAGCAAAGCGGAAGATACCTGCTACTACCACCACTGATGAAAACTCCAAACTCCCTGTGTTATTCAGGACAATGTCAAATAAAGCCTACTGAAAAAAAAATGCATAATTTCAACTGTTCAGTTTCATAAATACAGGCAGTCCGTGATTGCTGCACAATGGCAGGATGTCTGCTGCAATGATAAAATGTTTTTTTTTTATTTTAGTGAGGGAAAAAAATAATAATACAATGCTTCAAGCTACTTACCGTAGACAAGATAACCAGAGCAGGAACAGCTCCCATGGCTACATATCCCAGCAACTCTACCAGCTTGTACCTGCCCGTGGAAACTGTTATTCAATGCCAATGATTCTTGTCCAAACAATGATGGCGTGTACTGTAAACACCTGAGAGTGGGCGTTTGGTTTCAGCCACACTACTGTGTGAAAATCAAAGTGATGATCTTACCGCTCATGGAAGAAGAAGACGTAGATGGACCCAAAACAAGCCATGACCCAGATCAGCCAGCGCATGTGGCACGCCCACGGGCCCAGCTCCCTCAGCATCAACCTGTCCACACACGTCATGCAAACGTCACGTCACCTCCGGTGTGACCTTAGCCACCCGTCAAACCGTAATATCGCGTTATTTGACTCATCGACAGACCTACCAGGGAGAGTAGGACGCGGCTATGAAGAAGTAGATGGCCATTCGGTCACACATATGGAAAAGTTGCTCCACCTTCCTGCAAAAGACAAAAATGCTACAAAATGGAGAGAATATACTGTTGGAAATAAATTAATACAATTTAATGGAACGAATAATAGAATTCAGGTTGCAAATGTATGTCAGTGTTTATGATTGTGCTTAGGCTGAAAGTGAAGGCCTTGTTGGCCCGGACGGTCCACCAGTGATAAAAAAATAAAAAATACAAATTGCTGTTCTACAAATGCTGATATATGCTGATACCATGCGAGCATGCCCCTAAAGCTGCATAGGCATGACATCAGAGCAACTAACTGCACACTCTGGCACTGAATTCGCAAACGTCCAGTATTTCAGAAGCTGAGAAAAATATCTACACATGCATCAAGAATGAGCCGCACATTTTGTACTTTGACTGACTTTAAATCCCTTGAGAAGCGGTGATGCTGTTATGTAAGGTTAAAGCAAGCGGAAGAATAAGAACAGTAAGTACGTTTGACGCACAATCGCACTGGGAGGATTGCTTGTCTCGCAGCATTCACACAAATAATCCACTCAATCCTTCGTACTCGCGAAACGAAAAGAATGGAGGATTTAGGAAATGCTGTCAACCACTGAATTATTGTACACTCCCATCTCCCCTATTGATTAATTGAATCATTTTTTTATGTTCTGCCTAAGTGTTCCGAGGTACAGAAGAACCTCCAAAGTTTCAAGTTATTTATTTTTTTCAAAACAAATTTTGAAAAATGTTCCTGTAAGAAATGATGTCAAGTGACTTAATTCGTTGCAGGCTCCAACTGTCACATAACATGTTGTTATAAAACCTTTATTAACTGTTAGTAACATTTAAACAATTTTAGCAGTGCTACTACAAAGCGCTAACTTCTGTAGAGTAAAAATCTAATCAAAATAAAATAAAGTAAAACTAATCGACATTTGACGTTCTAACAGACAGGTACAGGGAACAGTTTGTTGACAACCTTCTCTGGTAATTTCCATCCTAGTTATTAGCCATTTTGCTATAAAATTATGTTTGCATGAGGGAGAAATTAACTACAGTCTTATAAAAAGTACACGATAGAAATACTTTAGTAAAAATATTGTATAGTATATTGACAGCAAATAACCGGTAGAAGTTAAAGTCACCTAGCAGAGTATTACTTGAAAAAAGTCTTAAAGTATCAGACATTAATTGTACCTTAAGTATTCAAAGGCATTTTTCTTAAATTCTGGGAGTAAAATATTACAAAAAGTTATTGGTTGGAATTTTGATTTTGTATTTTCATTGCGCTACTGGAAGTTAGCCTGGCCATCACTTGACACTGGCATCTGCTGGCTTCATGTCGTCAGAAGAGTGTAAATAATTTTCCAGCGACAACATCTCTCAGCATTGACATTTTTTAAGGAACTGTCATTCTTCATGATGTTACTAGTACGACGTGTTCTATGAATGTGATGCGAAATATCTTTATAACCAGGTCACATCTGTTGTTTATCTGGACACCTCTGGCTATTTCATAATTAACAGTATAATGAACAAACTGTGTGTGTGACTGTGAGCACAAACATTCACATCTGGCAAATCATGCCACATGTGACACCCCCAACACCCCCCCCCCCCCACCCCCCTCCACACACACCTGAGGTGGCTTATTTTCCAGGCAGTAGCGTGGAAGAGCGTTGAGGTGACAAAGAGACCAGTGAGTCCACTGCCATAAAGCCAGGCAGCAACACGATGCCATTGGTCACCTGACAGGAAGTACAGCATGGAACCACCCAGCAGGCTCGGTAGGATCCAGAACTGTAATGACACCAATAGCATTTTTACAAGAAATATTATGATGACCAACCTGAGTAAACCCGTTTGCGCAATTATCCAATATCTTTGAAATCCATTTTAAGGTCCATGTACTAGTATGTTCTTGGTCTGCACTAGTAGAATGACAGTGCCTTACTAGTAAAGTGTCTCCACGAGTCATCTTTATTAGAAAACTACTGTGCTGCACTAGTAACACTACTAGGCTTAACTCATATGCATGTGTCATAGACTGGTAGACTTCTTATAAAGGATATCGGCTAAATTATTACAATTTTCCATTAAATAAGTACTTTTAATGTTATACTACATCTAGATTTTATTTAGAGGAATGTAATTCTTTATGTTTACTAATGCAAATCCTGAGCACATTCAATTTAATAGAAAGAAAAGTGATTTTGCCGAACATTTTAGAGCTGTAATTGCAATACTGTGAAACTGCATTATTTTTGCTCATGGTTATCATCAAGTCAGAATCGGATCCAGGCCCATGCCTAGGAATCCAACCCTATGGTGGGACCGTCATAAAATTGTAGGTGCTGTGGCTTCTCCAACATTCCAAAAACATGCATGTTAGGTTTCCTGAAGACTCTAAATTGTCCCCAGGTGTGAGTGTAAATGGTTGTTTGTCTTTATGTGCGCTGTGATTGGCTGGCAACCAGTCCAGTTTCACCCAAAAGTCATCTGGATAAACTCCAGCTCACCCATAACCCTAATGAGGACAAAGGGTAGAGAAACACACCGTACCGTACACACACAGCAAGGTAAGTCAACAGACTTGCTCCGACTCTTTTTCTTGATAGCGTCATGCCTTTGCGTGGCAGAATTCATAGGCCAAAGAAAAAATATTACATATGCCAGCCCCACCCACTAGGCTGTTTTTCTGGCAAACTGTGGATGGAATGCTGGCAAATACACAAAACTCCCAAAATAACCCTATAAATATTGTAAGGTAATCACACAAGGCTGTGTGAGGTCTTTAACTTGAGTGATGTTGTTTTACTATACAAAATAATGATACGCAACACAGTCCAGATCGTAAAACAATCCCATGTGTGTAACTAAAGGCCTTCTCAGCCATACAAAAACCTCTTAAAACTTTTTGTCGTTGTTGCACAAGGTGAACATGTTGTTGCTTGTGATGTGCGGCTTGCCTTTCACTTGTTGTGCGAGGCTTAACCATCACCATGACCGCGCTTTCTCCCTGCTCTTTTCCATCTTTCATTCACTCGTTTTCCCTCCGAGGCCGAATGCGTTCAGGGATTACAGCAGATTAGGGAACGCTACAGGCTGAATCGTGGATTACAGACCACTGTCCCTAGCAGAGAGCCCCAAATCCTTACTGTTCCGCCTCAATCCTCTGCATCTTTTTTCAGATCTTTCACTGAACTGATGTTACTCATCAGAAATACAGTAGTCTTGGACATAGAGGGGATAAAACACAAATGATTTGCAACTATACCCATCATAATTCCACAATTCACGTGTTTGATGTGTGTTTTTTGTGTGACTCACCCCGTGTGTGGCACAGTTAGCAGCATGTTCGTATTCAGTTGGCTGGTATCTCTCATTGGCTGGCACCCTGGTATTCATGAACCTGACGACACAAAGGAAACGTGTTTGTACGTCATTTGTATAGTGAAGATCTGATGGCATCGTTAGTTAATTTACAACGGAATTATTTCATAACCTGTGAGTGTGTGCGGGTGTGTGTGAGTGCTGGACTCATTCTTGCGGGATTTAAATGCTGCTAATCCACATCACGTTGTAGGGAATTGTTGCATGCCCCATCAATACTCAGCTCACATTTGACATTACAGTATGTACAGTAAATATCAAGTGTTCTAGATTTGTTAACTTAGATGGGTGTTCAGAAAAAGAACCTGCACTCCCCAGTTTTATACTATACAATATTATTTATAGACTCCAGTGATTTTTGCTATTTATACCAATCATTAAATAATGTAAATACACGCGCGTGCACACACACACGCGCACGCACATGTAGTTTCATTGGTCCTGTGACAATAAGCTTCTATTCTATTCACAGACACATATCCACCTATGAGTTATTATTATTATCAGCAGTCATATTAATCATAAAATGCTAGATTCCAACATAAAAATATATATCAGTTTAATGAAAATATGATTAAAGTACAGTATTTTGAATTGCAATATTTAAAATGATTTCCCCCTGCAATTGGCTGGCGACTAGTTTAGGGTGTACCCTCCCCCCTAGTCACCAAAAGTCCGCTCGGCTCGGCTCCAGATCACCCACAACCCTAATGAGGATAAGCGGTATTGAAAATGGATGGCTGGATGGTATTTCCTTGGGTTGAACTATTTCAGGTGAGTATTTCAATATGTTGGTGAGCTCCTTAAGAAGTGGGCAAAATTCCAAATGTGACCTGACTACAATATAAAATCTATGAAATTTACAAATCAATATTATTATATGGACTCCCTGATCCTTTTTGATGTCATAAATCCCTTCCACACAAAATCTCATGAAGATTATCATAATAAAAACATGTTTTGTGACAAACTGCATTGTTCGGCGACGCTAAAGTCTTCCCTTGCATGTGTGTGTGCAATTTTATCCGATTTAAATCCCAGAGAGAAGGAACACATCTGGAGATGTTACAAAAGCACACTTAATACGGCAAGATGAACACACAAGCACACACACACACACACAGACACGGAAAGCTTTACCCAGGGCCACAGGTGCATCTGTGTGGGTCAGCTGTGTTATTTAATCACACATTGAGAGCACATCCATGCTTACAAACATGCTGGCAATCGTGTCTTGCCCCCAGCACACCTACAGTATATCTTTTTGGTGTAACCATTTTTTTTCTATAGAATGTGGAGGGCACTCAATTCTAATATGAAACACAAAACCCCTCTTGTACAACACATGCACCATGTAGAGGACGGAAAGCCTTTATGTTTAAAGTAGGGGATCGACCGATTAATCGGCTGGCACTTTTCAAACCAGCAAAAATTGGCAGATTTTTTTTTTTTTTTTCTTGATTTCTTTTTTACATTCAAACAATGCAGGAAACCAAGAATAAAACAAAAAAAGCCACAGTGCACAAAACAATCAGCATAACAAAAGCACAAAAATCGCATTTGGAAATGTCTTAATCAGGATTGAAAGCCAGGATGTTATGTAATTTTAAGTCCGTGCTTTTTTGCATGTTTTTGTGCTTGAAAATTCCTCTCTGTTGTAAAGTTAAACAAATACTAAAGGACAAATTATTGTAAAACAGTCAAATGTTCTGCCTGTAACTCATACTGTATCTTTGTTGTTGTGAATCATTAAATAACCAAAAAAGAAATGACTTTATTAATGATCTAGTTTCTAAATTAATCGGCCAATTAATCTGTTACCAGAATTTTTTTTCTGCCAAATATCGGAATTGGCATCAGCCTACAAAAAATCCATATCGGTTGGGCCCTAGTATTAATCAGTATGTTCCACTCTAGGAGAACGTTTTGAATGTTTTCCCAGGACCTTCCTGTACTTCCCGTCCATTTGTCATTGCAACACAAACTTGCAGGCACCTTTTATTAAAAGGAGGCTCACACATGAGTGTTGTGTTACTTTGATGAAAGCAAATATTAACCTGTGACATAAGAACCGCCTGGGTAAAGAAAACTGATGTACGGCCTTTTGTTTTCCCAGGGAGCTTGGTGAGCTTCGCCCAGCCGTGTTTTTCTGGGCACTGTTGAAACGCTATCAATGGACCTGAGTGTTGCACTGTGATGTCCTCTAATTGCTTCTGATGGAATTGTGAGTGTGTTTGTGTAGTTGGACTAAAGAGAGGGGAAGACTGATCAGAAGAGACATTGTTGTCATCGTCAGCGCCACTACTCTCTGGCTTGGGCACACACTGTCCCTTCGCTCGTGCACACACACACACACACACACACACACACACGCACACATGCTCACACACACACATACATTATGTACATGCCCAAATGTGTGTGTCTGTCTTTGTGTGTGTGTGTGTGTGCTTCTCACAAAAGTAAGTGTTTGGATAAAATAGCCCATTTCAGCACATTCCATATATTAATAGGATCGGTTACATTTAAGCTGTGCGTGTGCGTGTGCGTGTGTGTGTGCGTGTGTGTGTGTGTGTGTGTGTGTGTGTGTGTGTGTGTGTGTGTGTGTGTCCAGAGCGATTTCATTTTCCAGTAATGCTCAAGTTCACCTCCTCTGGGACTCAAACTCTGATTCTCACGATGACTGTATCACCATGTGCATGTGCACACGCCCACAACTGCAAGTTTGTGCATGTGCCTGTTTTATATTTATTATATGTAATGGTAAGCTTGTCTTATTTAAAAAAAAATAAAAACAGAGAGACCAAGACATTTCATTACAACGGTTTTTCCGCAATTAATGTAACCTATTACATGTACAACTCAATTTAAAATAAAATACATATTTTTGGGAGGGGTAAGTAAAAATGAACAACTGTGCTATTGTGGTTGCACAAGTGTGCACACCCTCTTATAACTAGGATGTTGCTGATCAGTTAACCAGGCAATCACATTGAAACGCATGTTAAATAGGAGTCAGCACGAAACTGCCTCCATTTAAAGCACGTTTGTTTGACACTAAATAAAGTTTTTATGTAACAGTCGGCTTTTCCTGTCCTTTTTTTTCTTCTCCTTATTTAGCAGAAAGCTGAAGCTCTTAAACTAACACTGCACTGTTAGACATTCATGTAAATTCCACAGTTATTTAACACAAGCCAAACAGTAAACTACATTAAAGTTATTATACAGTAATTAATTACAGTTTCCACTGCATCATGGGATTTTGGTTGACGTCACACAGAGTTATTGTGTTTTGCAGCAGATTTGTGAGGCCGCGTGTCTCCCAGCACGCATTGCGCCATGAAATGCTGAATAAAGACATTAATCCTTAATGTTCATGAATGATACGGATTAATTTAGCATGACGTTTAACGTGTGTTTACTTTACCTGTAGTTCGTTGAATGTGTTTTATTAAAATCTCGTGTTACATTAATATTGCAATTTGTTTTCATGAAACCCTGACTGTGGGTCGTGTGCGATAGTGACATCCCAGTAATTTCTGCCGTATGCGAAGTGAAGTGAAGCTAAGTGTTACCTGGTGACTTATCTTTAAACATTGATTTGATTGATTTGATTTATTGTTATTATTTTTTTTGTAACTCTCTTTATGGTGTGTAACGCCAACCAAAATCCCATGATACAGTGGAAACTATGTATTATAATCATGGTACAGTATGTAACTGTAGAATTTACAGTAATGTCTAATTGTATTATAATATATGCCCAATTCCCCAGCATGCATTGTAATATTTATGGCTCCACAGTCATTTCGGTGTAAATAACAAGACATGGAAGACACTGGCAACAGTGTTGCCAGCAATTTACTGTAAAAACCCTATGAAATGTCTAACACTGCATGTTGTTGTTTTTTCAAAGAGCCCTATGTAACTTAATAAAAGAGGGAAACTATTTTGTAATTTTGTTGTTTCACATTTTTTCATTGTGGCAAATTATCAAAACAGCTAGAGTAGTTGACAGTAAAAATATTTTTTTACTTTTGCACATTTTCAAAGTTTGCGTTTTTGTACTCTTGTTGAATCAGTGCTTCTGCTTGTTATTCTTTTTCTTTTACACAAGTACTTCTACTTAAATAGTGTGAGTACTGCACTAAAGGACACGTTAAAAAAAAGTAATATATTAATGTATAGCGGAATGATACACATTTTGAACTGCAGCTTTAGAGCAAAAAAAAAAAACGCACTGTAAAAAAATGTTTTTTTTAAATAAAGTTTTACTGAATGAGATGCAGTTATTGTCACGCACACTCGCGAGTGCACATTCTTTACTGTACACACGCAGTCGATCCAAACTAATCTATTTGGCTCGAACCGTGCGCGTCAGTGCGTTTGGATGCACTACAACCGTTCCAGTTGTAAAAGTTCAAATGACCAAATTTCTCATTACCTTCCAAATGTCGTCCACTTCAGGTCCATCTTGCGCGCGCGTGTTTGCGCGTCTCCGTCTACGGATCCCCCATTCCGGACGTCCCACAGCCGTGCGCTCAAAAATAACAAACACATAAATCCGGCCGGACCGACGACAACCTGTAGGTTCGCTCCGGCACACAACGACGGCTACCCGACTTCAACACAACTTTTCACCACTGTGTGAATGGACCCAGGCTGCATTCCTTTTAGCCGGCTTGGGTCGTGGGCTTGTGGGTCTGCGCAGAGTTTTTGTGCAGCGTCTCAGATGTGCTTGCAGGATGTTCAGCCGGCTGGTCTTGTAATCCCTCCTCCCCTCTCCTGGCCGATGATAACACAGCAGCCAACCACCACTCCTCCCGACGCAATTTATCTCCTCCCTCAAGTCTGTCCTGTATTTTAGCTGTAAATATTTGTAGAGGAAACACTGGCCAATGGACTGCAAATACAGTGCTGACGAAGCCTCTAAAATCGAACCCAATCCCTTGAGGGAGGCTCAATCTGTCGCCATAATACATATCCTGTATTAACTGGCTGCACTGGGGATGGTCTGTCAGTTTTCCTGCAATGTAGTCGAGTCAAATGTCACTTTTCTTTTTTTTAGTCTTGTCCAATACCAGTGGCGAGCCGTCAGGGCATGCAAGGTCTTCTTTGCTAGACATTTGCAACCTACATTCTATTATTTGTTCCATTAAACTGTATTCATCTAATCTCTTCATTTAATAGCATTTCTAATGGCTGCAATGCTTCCAGTACTTGTATGTGGATGTGAGATTTTTTTATTCTTTTTTTTTTTTTTTTTTTGTCCCATCACATTTGAGCCGCTATGTCACTCTAATCTGCTCACGGCCTTGCCTTGGGACTGTTTCTTTTACCAATCAGATTTCAAATTCGCCTCACAGGGCCCACTAGCTGGCCCAAAATAATGTCAGTATTTTTTCGGCCGTGGGTTGGTTAGTTAGCGTAAACCAACTTCAACTAGCAAAACACACCTGTGGTCTGCACACATTTGTAGTCTACATTTAAGAATCAGCATATCTGGTGAGAAGTCACTGATGGTGTGGTGGTACACTCGCCTGACTTTGGTGCAGGGAGCGTGGGTTCAGTTCCCACTCAGTGACGGTGCGAATGTGAGTGCGAATGGTCGTCTGTGTCTATATGTGCCCTGCGACTGACTGGCGACCAGTTTAGGGTGTAGTCCGCCTTTCGCCCGAAGTCAGCTGGGATAGGCTCCAGCGACCCGCGACCCTAACCAGGATAAGCGGTGTTGAAAATGGATGGATGGACATATCTGGTGAGTATGAAATATTCTATATAACTGTTTATTTTTGTCATCTTGTTAGAAAAATATTTATTCTGGCATGCTGTTAGACCGTATTGCATTTTTGTAATTTTGGTGGTTTCTCTAATTGTGACCTAGTGTTGGTATAAAGAGGTGGATTAAGTCAGGCACGTCCCCATCGAAGGTGAAGGTACAAAAGCACGGCCTGCCACTGTGATTAACATTCCTAACTGACATAGCAGTGTAAAGATAAATTAACCACTGTAAATGAAAACTTGAGAAGCATAATGGTGAGAGAACAGGAAGTTTTTCGCAAAGAGATACAGGTGGTCCTCAGTTTACGACGGAACCGACATACAGCGTGTTGAGGTTACGAATGGCGTGCAATGAACTGCGGAAGAATATGTTGTCACACGGCATTAGAAAGAACATTCAGTTACCATTAAACTTAGCTTAATTTGATTGTTTTATGTTTATAGCCTAGAAGTGTTTTTCAAACATATGTTTACTGTAATTATGGTTTTATACAGTATTAGCGTATAGATTAGTTATGCACAGTATAAGAATACATCATCACAAGTATAACAAGAGTAATAGACTGCAGTGCGTTCCGACTTACTGTATGTACAAATTCGGGTTATGTTGTCAAAAAACTTCGTAAAAACAACATTTATATTTACAACAGCAGTGACAAAAACGCCTCTTCCGGAAGATGACGTTCTATGGTTTGATGCGTTTGAGATGGAAGTGCATAGAAAGCAACTCTCACACTGACCCTGTACTGTCGTCTCGTTTTGGTTGTAGTTTTTTTGTTTTGTTTTTGTATTTTAAGAATTCCTACATGTTGTGTAGTCAGTGTATGAAAAATTCTTACATTAACATCTGATTGGTCAAGTTAATTAGGGCAGGAGCACCAGGCAGTCCAAAGGCCCACTTGGAATGATTGTATTGAAAGAACAGATTGTGAAACTAATCTTCCAGTTTCGCCCATCAACGCAAAATTGGGTGGACATAATTTGTTATAATGTTCAAAAAGTCAGCCATTTTTGTTTGAAACAGCCATTTTGATCGAATTCTACGCCTCGGATTTTTGACGAACTCCAAATAGGGATTCACCCAAATGAGTACCATTAAGAACCAGCTATCACTGACAGATGGAAAACACTTTTTTGGCCATGCCATATAATGTGGGCATGTAAATTTTGTTTAATTACTTGTATTTGGCAGCAAGATGTTTATCTTTGTGGAAATAATAAAATGTTCTGGTTCTATTGTTATCCTCAAACTTTTCTTGTTCCACTTTGGAGGTTACAATGTATTCAGGACGTAGCATATGTCCTGACGTTAGTGATTCCACAACCTTAACGTGTTCTCTAAAAGTGAGGTTCAGCCAGAATGTCATGCACGTGCGCAACGGGCACTCACAAAGATTTGTACTTTAGAAATATGCAGACTGGAATGGAAAATTAAATATTATCCAACAAACAGAATTGCTTGTGTGGAAATGTGGGGTTGGTGTGTGAGGCAGAACAAACACATTATGCAAAGAGCTGTGTATGCTCTATACAAATCAGGTTACACATTTACCTCTGACTGTGTTTATTGATAAAAATCCATTACATCAACCACAGTAGCCAAGCAAGTAAAAAGTATCATAAATATCATGGTACATGGTAACTGCCTTACACTATTCTGCAATTTTGTGTATTCTGGTCTTATTTGTTTTTCTTTACATATGATATGAGCATATTTATTCATGCAGATGCAATTATGGCTTGCACAGCTTTGCTTTCTGTTTCAGAAGATGTATTTACCTGGAAGAGAACGTACTGTAAACCAAATTAAACCAACATGTGTTGGATGTGCGCCAATGCTTTCAAACCTCTGGAGGAACCACAACATTAAACTGGACCAAAGGACACAGCTGTCAATAGCCTAACAATAATACAACAGTCAGCACACTTCAGTATTACACATTTTCTATGAGGTTTGTGTGACTGAAAATGTGAAATGCACCAAGTTGTGATTCGGTTAATCAGACACACTGTGTACATTTTGTAAGGTCCAGTAATTAAATGTATTCATGAATGAGGTAAAACTAAATGTGCAACATATTGTATAGTAATTGACAGTACAACACCTGACGGTCAATGTTATTAATGCAACTGTTGATTTTTCTTAAGTAACGAAGTACATTACAACGCTAATAAATAAATATTGTTACTCATAAGTAGATTTTTCAGGTATCTGTACTTTAATTAAGTATTTACTTTTCTGATAACTTTTTTATTGTTACCCTCTACATTTTGAAAACAGATATCTGTACACTATGTTTAGTGTTACTGTTACTTAAGCAACTTTTTAGATGCACTGTTCATGTTGAGTAGTTTAGAAATAACATTTAGCGTATATTTTTTACTTTTACTTGACTATTTTGTTTGTTCAGAACATTACCTTTTATCCATTTCCTTGATGTTTATTTTTATCATCTACTGTTGCTCTTGCATGAACTATTTGATGTGGGTTCTCAGAGAGACTTCTGCCCCGGGTGCTGTCATATAATAAACCAGAGGTTACTCACCAGTTGCTCAGTACATAAGTTTTTTTTTTTCATTGAATATTTAATTACTCTACTACTTGTAGAAGTCAATCAAGTAATCTCCCCCTGTCTTTGCTCTCTGCTCACCATGCATACCACCACCTGCACTCTCCGTTCCAGCAGTTTTTTTAATGTCTTCCGTCCCAAAGTCTGCACAACTTTTGGTCGATCTTTTCAATTTTCTGCCCCAAACAACTGGAATAGTCTACAAGAAATTATAAGACTTAACTCAATCATAGAAACATCATCGTTTAAAAAGTTAGTGAGGGATATTGTACATGGTCACGGCACCTGCCATTTTAGCCCGTTTTGAACCTTTTAGTCATCATGTACTATGATGTAATGTAATGCATTATGTAATTATATCACACTGTACAGTTTGTTGTCTATGTATTTGTATTTGATTTTATTTTACTTTGTTTTCCACTGCTGTCTGCTGCCAGGTCTCCATTGAAAATGAGAATCCTTACCTGGATAAATGGAGGTTGAATAATTTGGAGGACACCTTTTAATTTGACTTTAATATTACGCTAAAGGCGGCACGGTGGTTAGAGCGTCAGCCTCACAGTTCTGAGGACCCGGGTTCAATCCCCGGCCCCACCTGTGTGGAGTTTGCATGTTCTCCCCGTGCCTGCTTGGGTTTTCTCCGGGTACTCCGGTTTCCTTCCGTATCCCAAAAACATGCATGAATTGGAGACTCTAAATTGCCGAATGGTTGTTTGTTCCTATGTGCCCTGCGATTGGCTGGCAACCAGTTGAGGGTGTACCCCGCCTCCTGCCCGATGACAGCTGGGATAGGCTCCAGCACGCCCGCGACCCTAGTGAGGAGAAGCGGCTCAGAAAATGGATGGATGGATGGATTACCCTAAAGTAACAGTAGGCTCTTAACTTGAGTACAATTTTTGGCGACTTTGCAGTACCGCTGGTCAGTTCGAAACATTAGCAAAGCTAGGAACATGTTTTGATAGCATAAAAGCCAACATTTTTTTTTTTCGTTAGCCAAGTTAGCAAAGCAATTTTTCCATATAATTGACAGTTGTTTTTCTTTCTTTTTTTTGTACGCAAGTACTTTTCATAGTGTACTTTTTATAAGTTAAGGAGTAGAGTCAGTCCTTCCTTTTTAGTCTTTTTTCCTCAAAGTATCTCTACTTCTACTTAAGTACAGAGTGTGAGTATTTTTGTCACGTCTCGATATATTTAATAAATCCAACATTTCTTGTACTTATCTGTACTGTATATGATTGCATGCACTACTGTACTACCATGTATCGACAGCTGATGACGCTGTAGCATGAAACATGACATTTATTTGGCTTGCGTTTCGCGGCTTGCGTTTGTTCGCCTATGTTTACAAACCTGGGCAGATATATTCTAAAATAATATTTTCAGAAGCAGCCCGGATAGGACTCTTAAAGTGGGAGCACAATGAAGATATTATTTTTCTTTTTATGTTCAGGCTTGAGCGCTTGAGTAGAACAAATGTGTGTCGGTCACTTTAAGGCCGCACCACGCGTTGGGCTCCGCGCATGCGCGTATGTGTGAAGCACAAGCGGCAACCCCCAATGTAAAACAACAACAATCTTGTTAGCATTAGCAGTGCTACGCTGGCCAACGCAATGGTTCCCTGAAGCGCAAATATACATCTGGCCCCAAATACACACTACCGTTATCAGGCCAGATACTTCCAATTCCCCCGTGACTTGATACGCCGATGGTGCCGGGCTCATGAACCTGGCCAGCCTAAGCGGGGATGCGGGCGGAAGCCAGCTCCTCTTTGCCAACTTTAACCAGGACAACACGTAAGCCGGGGCCGGGCCGGGCCGAATGGAGAGCAGGGAGTGGAAGAACATAGGCAGGCTGCGGGGAACGTTCCGTGCTCCGATGGGCCGTCTATCGCGCTAGCTAGCGTTAGCTTACATTTAATGGGCTTTTGTGTTCAAATGGCGGCCTGACACTGCCGGACGAGACACCGTCTGGCTTTGTTATATCTGGATGCCAAATCTAATACGCGAGTATTGTTGGTTTTCCAATTCTAATACTGTAGCTCGTCTTACATGGTCGGTCGGTAGCGGCTAGCTGCTCAGCTAACGTGATGTTGTGCTAACTGTAGCCACATGCACCAGAGAGAAGAGATTTACATTCATCATTTTCAATGTGGCCATTTTTAATTCACATAATTCCATATGTATTTACTGTAATATTGACTGGCGCCAGGTTTTTGACATAACATTTTCCTACATTTGTGGTTTGATTTAGTTGCGTCGGCTGACATTACAGCGTTATTAAAGATGTGTTGTCTTTCTGTTGTGGTGATGACTTGTGTTTGTATTTGTTTCAAAGGTCCCTGGCTGTTGGTACCAAATCAGGATACAAGTTTTTTTCTCTGTCCTTTGTGGAGAAATTGGAGCAGATATATGAATGTAGTGAGTAGTCTATATTTATCTTCTTATGGTCAGTGAACATATAACACCACTCCTAACTTACTTTACTGTATAAATGTACATTATGTATGTGTACAGTACAGCTACTTGTACTTCCATCAATGGTATCACTTCATTTTATTAATAGCCGTCACATCCTTAAGTATCTAGCTTCCTTGTCATGACACATCCTCCAAAGTCCGATATCGTAAAAGCATGTAACCCTTCTGAAACCACTATAGTGACACATGAAAGCTGATGATGTGTGTGTTTGCGTCCCACAGCGGACACAGAGGATGTGTGTATAGTGGAGCGTCTGTTCTCCAGCAGCCTGGTGGCCATCGTCAGCCTGAAGGCCCCCAGGAAGCTCAAAGTCTGTCACTTTAAGAAGGGAACAGAAATCTGTAACTACTCTTACTCCAACACAATACTGGCTGTTAAACTCAACAGACAGGTAAGAAGACACTTAGATTTATTTGCAATGTCCTCCATCACAGGTAAAGTTTTATAAAAAATGATCAGTTGATATTTAGGGTTTTTGTGTGTGTGTGCGTGTGTTGTTTCCTCTACAGCGGCTCATAGTGTGTCTGGAGGAGTCACTTTACATTCACAATATTCGAGACATGAAAGTGCTGCATACAATCAGAGAGACTCCCCCCAACCCTTCAGGTTTGTCTCAAGCTTGTCATGTCATTATACTCACATTGACCACATTCGGTTAATGAGCTACAATACCACAGCTGTACCAAATATCTACCTCTGCAAAGACAATAGCGCTTACTTTTGTTGATGACTGCAGTTTACCTCTCGGCAAGAGGTATTGATTTCACCATTGTTAGTTCGGCACTACTGATTACCATTAAACATAAGATATTTTCCACAACCCATTCAAGGGGAAATTTGTTTCTATTGGCGCCTTGCGCTCTTTAATGGAATGCCCAACAACCCCACCCTAGAATGCAAATGACACTCTTCCACATAACCAGCTCACGATTTCAACTGCAACTTTCATTTAGGTGAAAAGCTGTATAAAGCTGAGGGTATATAATAAATAGATAAAATACACTTCTTTTATTTGAATTTACGTTTTTCCCTGCACTGAGCCCTGCGCTTATTTCTAATCAACGAGCTGGTCCTATCTTTTTTATTTTCCAAAATCTCAAAAGGCTTTTTTTTTTTTTTTTTTTTAATAAATTTTTTTTTTTAATATAAATGCTAGGGGCTTGGGCCCTGTGTGCCGAAGCAGTTTTGATGGCTTCATTGCCTCATCCGAGCCCTTTGCAACATATTACGGAGAGCAGGAGTTGGTGCGTGAGAGAAAGCTACTAATAAACCTGTACCTTAAGTAGGACTGTGGGTAAACATTGGCTCTTAAATATGGCTTTCTTTTTCTTGTAAATTGTAGGCTTTTCCTCTGTCTCGTTATTTGGCCTTTTCGGCTTTTTGAAGCTCTCCAAACACGGTATTTTATTTGATTCATTTTTACAAATTTTCACTTCCTTGTGGGCTTACTTTTTCCCTGTATCACATGACCGAGATGAGCTTTTTGACCGAGGCACATGCAGATGCACCTAATTTTGAAATAAAACTTCCGACTGATGATTTTATGTTTTTTCCATTCTCTTTGTGTGGTCTGGTACCAAATATCCTGCGGCGTGGTACTGTTCTGCGGCCCGGTGGTTGAGGATCTGATGTGTGGAGGACAGGGCACAAACCATAAATATGAAAATGGGCACTTTGATTTGCATTTTGTTTGTACAAAAATGGCGTTATAAATGATGTTTTATTGATGCATTCGTACATCGCTGCACAAACTAGTTTGTTGCATGGAGTTCGGAACCATGAAATGTAATAACTGCAGTAAATGTTTGGATGAAAAAAAATTGTGTATGCAAAACACTTGTAGGCCATAAATATGCTGTAAAAGAATCAAATGAAAAACCGTAAGTATGGCGGTAACTGGGCAATGTTTTCTTAAATCATGTGGCATTCGTAATCTGGAAATGTCGGAACTGTTTTAAACTGAGCGCCCCGTGTAAACTACTATAACTTCAAGCACACAACACAATCCGTTCTTTATGAGGAATCCTTTGTGTTGATATGTAGACCACAACCTTTTTGCCTCGGCGTTCTTAATGAATTACTTTACAGTAATAATTGTAGTTTTGACCTTTCTTAATGAAATATAATAACAATCAGAAAGAGCCCTCTGTATGAAGCAGTTCGCGGTCTGTAATACTAAACATAAAGTTAATACCTTTGACCGTGTCATTTAATCAGAGTATTTTGGATACAGCGCTATAATTGGATCTTTTCCCTCGAATGACTTCATCTATCCATTTTCCGTACCGCTTATCCTCACGAGGGTCGCAGGTGTGCTGGAGCCTATCACGGCTATCTCTGGGCGAGAGGCAGTGTAGACCCTGAACTGGTCACTAGCCAATCGCAGCCCTTGAATGACTTAATTGTTTAATTTGTTTGTGTTTGTGCACCTTCCTGCAGGGTTGTGTGCCCTGTCCATTAACAACGACAATTGTTACCTGGCATATCCTGGCAGTGCCATGATAGGAGAAGTTCAAGTGTTTGACACAGTCAACCTGGTAGGTGAACACAAAGACAGCATCGCTTCCTCCCCTCAGAGTCTCTCGTTAGTCATGACTTCACTTTTCTATGACAGTATTGAGGCGAATGGAGATGTTCATTATAAACATCCCGTTATCCAACATGTTCCCATTGGATGTTTGTCTGCACACATGGAAGAATAAAGTGAAGCTATCGGGTTTTAACTGGACAGTGACCCTATTAGTTACAGTCTAACAAAGACAGCTCTGTGTGACTGCCTTCTTTTGTCAGTATTTCCACAACCTTTGCTCTGATGTTGCACACCCCTTACACATGTGTGTGCGTGTGTGGTGTTCCAGCGAGCCGCAAACATGATTCCAGCCCACGACAGCCCATTAGCAGCTCTTGCTTTTGATGCCAGCGGAACTAAACTAGCCACAGCTTCAGAGAAGGTAGGACAGTAACAACCCCCATGCCCGGTTCTTTTTTCTATCTGTAGCTCTCTTTCTGCATGCTTGAGTAAATAAAGTCTCCTTACATCGCCTTCAACCGTTGTCTTCCTCTGCGTGTCTTTTTGTGTTTCACTTCCTCGTCCCAGGGCACTGTCATCCGTGTCTTCTCCATCCCAGAAGGACAAAAACTCTTTGAATTTCGACGAGGAGTCAAGAGGTGATTGATATGCTACACCAAAAGTTTCATACCACACTTGAGTGCTATTCACTTAATTGTTTGTGTTCCTTGTTGTAGGTGTGTGAGCATCTGCTCCTTGGCCTTCAGCATGGAGGGCTTGTACCTGTCAGCCTCCAGCAACACAGAGACGGTTCACATCTTCAAACTAGAAACACAGAAGGAGAAGTATGTGTACGTATTTCAAAAAGAATGGTTTGATCTTTGATGTGGCTATAAATGTCACCGATAGTAGTTCACTTACTTGACCTCCGTGCAGGCGGCATGGGTTCAGTTCTTCCTCTGTGACAGTGTGAATGTGAGTGAATGGTTGTCTCTCTATATGTGCTCTGTGATTGACTGTGACCCATCCAGAGTGTAGTTCGCTTTTCCCTCAAACTTAGCTGAGATAGACTAAATAAACACAATAGGTGAGATTTTCAGCCAGTAGCTGGGTATAGGTTCCACAGGAACAACTAGGTTAATAGTGAACCGTGAATATGGGGGGGATTACTCTTGAGAAAACTGATGGAAGGTTGTACTGTGAAATTACCAATGTTTCTCACATTGTGTGTGTGTGTAGGCCAGCAGAGGAGCCCACCACTTGGGGAGGGTACTTGGGCAAGGTTCTGATGGCGTCAACCACCTATCTGCCCTCCCAGGTCACAGAAATGTTCACACAGGGGCGAGCCTTCGCCACCGTGCGCCTGCCCTTCTGTGGCCATAAAAACATCTGTGCTTTAACAATGTAAATTTCTCTCTATACTTTTTTTATTGCGCTAATTTCTGCAAGACATTAAAAAGTACAAAGCACCAGAAGGATATTCAGTGAGATCGAGCTCAAGCATGTTATCTTCCACTTAGCGATACACTGGTCATTGCTCCTTTGAAGAATATGTTGTCCAATCTTTATTATATAGAAATATTCATAGTCAATAAGCTTTCCATATATATTAACACCAATAGGAATTAGGTAGAGGCATGTCAGCATGACATGTCAATACATGAGTTCATGAATTCAATACCACATACGCAGTCTTATTTTTTGTCTTTTTGGTTTTCTCGTAGGATTCAGAAGATTCCCAGGTTGCTGGTTGCAGCGGCTGATGGCTACTTATATCTCTACAACTTGGATCCACAAGAAGGAGGGGAATGCACTCTCATGAAGCAGCACAGGTAACGCAAACTTCGACATACACAGTAAAAGTGTTCTGTTTATTTGGACATCAATAACCCCACTTATGCTAAATAAGACCATATTGGATTTCTGAGGCTTACATGGGTTGCTTAAAGATGCTTCCATTCATTATCATGTATGTGTTATTGTCAATGACAGGTACACTGGCCATGGCGTTAGGTACCCCTGCACAGTAGAGACATAGTAACAAGATGTATAAGATCAAAGAGCAGTATAACAAATTCTACATTTACAAAGATCACACAGTTATATTGCTCAATTTGTATCATTGAGCAGTCTGTTTATTATTGAGTTTGTAGTTGTCAGTGATGAAATTTACACTCTGCATAAGGTTGGATGGTTACTGTGTTACTGTAGTGTACAGATATCAAACTCGGGGCCCGGGAGGCAGATCTGGCCCATTACAGCTTTTTATGTGGCCCTCGAAAGTAAATTGTGTGGGTCAACATCATGTTTTTGGGTAAAAGATCAAAATTGCAAATTTTCTTCACATTGTAACATTTGATTTTTATATAAATTAATTTATTATTGTTTACTTTTGTGTTGTCATTGCTTGGTGTTGATACGAGTCGTTTACGGACAATTTGGGCGTATGCGGATTGTTTCATGTGTTCCGTCAATGTAAACACAGACATGAGATCACATACTGCCAGTGTCAATTGAAATGTACCTGGGAGTTGAATAAGAGAATAATAGATGTAAGCATTCAATCGTAATTGGTGACTTGCACCTGCAGTGTAAATCCAGCCTTTGTGAAACAGAGCCTCTGCTGTTGACCTCAGGTTAGACGGCAGCGCAGAGCCGCCTAATGAGATCCTGGAGCAGGGGTCACATGATCGCCCACTTGTGGCGCAGACCTACAGTGCTTCTGTCACTAAAGGTATGTCACAAAGCATACTAACGCTCATAACCGAGTACATCCGGTGGATTCCTCAGTAAGTCATGCATATAGAATCATGAA
Organism: Phyllopteryx taeniolatus; assembly: GCF_024500385.1. Classification (NCBI taxonomy): domain Eukaryota; kingdom Metazoa; phylum Chordata; class Actinopteri; order Syngnathiformes; family Syngnathidae; genus Phyllopteryx; species Phyllopteryx taeniolatus. Next base: position 13,022,097 of record NC_084517.1, read on the forward strand.
TAAGGAAGGAGCAATGTTAAGCAGGGTATGTAGTGTACATACCAACAGGCAGGATACATTAGAGCGTTTTAAACCTCTAACCCTTCTCAGATGTCTCTGAAAGATTATAGTGTGGTGCGGGGTGTGTTAATAGTCATTTTACCTCCGTGATCTCGCAAAAATATTAAACGATCCCAAATCCTTATGCGTGTGGTCAACACCAAGGTCGGACGATCCACTGATTCTGTGATTGCGACTTGAAAAGGAACGAAAGCCAATTAGGAAGTGACCTGAAGCTCGCGCTGTTGCCGGACACAAATAGAGGAGAAACTAGTTCTGTTAAATCTTTGTGGCAGAACGCCACTGAACAGTCAGGCAGTATGCAGGGTTCAGCAAGTAGTTTTACGAGTTACAGACCGTCTGCAACGAGGTTGGCTGCGATTACAAATGTCGAATCGCAACTGGTGTTCCGGCCAATCAAAATGTGAGGTTGTATCACATGATCTTACACAACAAAAAATTTATTTGTGTGTACCAGGCAATATCCAGTCTGCCACCAAGCCATACGAATATTTAGAAATTGTGTCTTTACCGTAACTATATTTATAATTTCATATCGTCACTGTCGGGCTGGAATCTTCTGTGTCCTAATAATGTCAATTTAATATTTTTTCACAAATCGATACAATCGATCTGTCCCTAAGTTGTCTTTTCTTTTTTCATAAAATTAACCAATTAAAAGTGTTGGGGGGGAAAAAGATTGACAACAGATCTATTAATTCTCTTTGAATGCTTAACTGTCTGCGAAGTGTTGTAAAAGACTGCCTCTTCCCTCACTCTTTGGGAGCCTTGTGGCATTATGGCACGTTAAAATAAAAATTCAGGAGTTTTTATTATTTTATTTATTTTTTTTCTATTTTTTTTAAGAGAATTAATTACAAGTGAAAATAGCCAAGTTACATCAGTGATTCTCAACCAGTGTGCCGGGGCACATTAGTGTGCCGTGAGCGCCCTTCAGGTGTGTCGTGGGAACTTATAAAATTTTACATAATTGTTCATCTATTTATGCCAGTGAGGCATAGTGACAGACTGACCAAATAAATGCTATTCTATTAGATGGCGTGGAAGCACATACTGTAATTAATGTATCCGCTTTTTGTGACATTTCTGTTTGTTGGTGTGCCGTGAGATTTTTCTGTTGTAAAATATGTGCCTTGGCTCCATTAAGGTGGGAAATCACTGGGTTAGATATACCCATGCAGATTCATTTCCACCTATTAAACTGCTTAGTCAGCACGTCGTTTTGTTTATAGCATCACTCATGGCTCCAAGACCTTTAAGAAATAGTTTGAGATGGTGATGTAACCACAGTCGTATGCTTTTGTGAAGTATTAAAGATTTTTCTTTTTTTCTTGTCAGGGGGTTGGTGCGCTGTGGACGGCTGGCACTGGCAATGTGTCCTGCCATTTTAATCAATGACAGCGTAATAAATTAGTGATTTTATTCTGGTGCACAACGGCATATGACAGCAGTCTGAGGTGTAATACCAACTTGAATGATGCAGTGTTTAGTAACTCAAGCAAAATGGCTTTTTTGTTTTTTTTTTTGTAATTTTTTTTTTATTTCCTGCAAAGTAATAATTTTGTACATGCGAGGATTCCGCCCGACCAAGGACGATATGCACCTATAGAACTATAATTACAGCAGCGGTCAGGGCAGTGTGCTTTTTCTTTGACAATGGCCATGTTGTTTGTGGTCCAATAAACCAATACAGGTAGCACTTCAAAATGTTCCTTCCTGATAACGACAGGGGTGGTATTTTTTGTTGCAGCAAGTTAGTAGGTGTGCGAGTGTCAGTTGCCTACTGGATTGTGGTTGCGATTGTACACAGTCCGGCTGGCTTAATGTTTTCCTTCAGTCATTGACTGCAGTAAAAATGACAAGGAGAGACAAGAGCTTTCAAGCACAATGTAAGCTAGCAGTTAGTTTAGCTTCTATTTCTTCTAGTACTACTACTCTTTCTTCTTTGTATTTTCCGTTAGTGTTGATACCCTGTTGCACCATGCTGCCTGTCACAGGTCAGTCTTAAGGCTTCTTTATACTCGCGGGGACGGCAACCGCGCTGACGCCACTACGGCTATCCCGCACGGAGTTTGCCTTTATACTCGAGGGCAACCCATGCGCGCTGTTTTAAAAGTATGCTGCAGTTCTCCTCCAAGTCAGGGGTGTCGCTACGGCTGGTATTGGCTAGGACGCCACAGGGTGGAGTTTCCTCAGGATTTTTTTGACCATTTCCGGTAGCCGTTTTTACTTTCGTTTCCGTAACAAGGAACAAAGCAACAACAATGGCGACCGTGGAACAGAGTCTGCTAGAACAAATGGACCTAGATGACCAGACCATACGTTTAATTATGCTGCAAAATCGATCGAGAAGGCGGCAGCGTAGGTGCTATGTGGAACTGGGACGAACGCTGATTACATCATCACAGCATGTGACTAAAACGGACCAATCACGAGAGATGATAATTTTTGCCGTGTGCACGTCAAGCGATGCAGAGGGGCCACGCAGGCGGATTCGTCGGTCATGTGATGCAATGCGGGCATTGCCGAATGCTCGAGCACGGGTGTATAAAGAGGCCTTTAGTATTATGGCAGACGTGTGGTGTCCTGTGTGGGGTCTCAAGTACACCACACAGGAGAGCACTGATCATCACATGTGCTGTAGGAAATTGGCCAGTTTCACTTCGTTGGTCCTAAAATTTTATTACAAATATGTGTCTTTGAGCATCTATCTATTCCAGCAATGTATAGTGACAGGCAGAGCCATTAAATGCTCTTCCACGAAATGTCACAAGGTACAATTAACCTATGTATCCACCTCTTGCCATTTATATGACATAATGATAGCTTTGTGTTCAACAGAACAGGCCCAGATTTCACACTGTGTCAGTCAATTGAAACAAGATCATTATTTAAGTAAAGCGTACCTTAGCTTAAGAACTAAATTTGTTCTGTGAGAAAGCTTGTAACTCAGTTTACTCAAATACATTTTCCTCATTGAAATGTCATTAGTCTGTTCCAGCCCCCCAAAACAGTTTGTACTTCTGTATTTGGCTGTCGCTCTCCTTGCCCACGTGTTAGGGCATTACAATACCTTATAATACAATACGGTATGCATGTTAAATTAATGAGGGGGGGAGGTCTAAGTATTTTGTGTCCAATTAGGTGACCTTTGAACTCACACGCACCTTTTAACATCCTAGGTTACTGTGACGAGCAGGGTGCCGTGGGAGGGGCGGGGCTAGACGACGACCTCAACAGCTTGCGCCTGGAGGACGAGAATGAGCAGCCGCCGCTCATCCTGGAAACTGACTGACCAAATGAACGGCCTCACCCACCAATCAGAGGGCCTCCTCTGGCGCTGCTATAGACAAGTGACACTAGGGGGAGAGCAAGATCAGAGAGGGAAGGTGTTTTTTGTTTTTTTTAAACACACCGAGCGCTCCAGAGCCTGTCTGTTGTTATCTGTTGTTGTTTGTTTCTTCACATACATCTCCATATTTTATCTTCCTCCCTCTTCCTTGTGCTCCTTTTCCCCTCGGTTTAGTCTGCGCAGGCCAAACTGACTGCTTTGCATGTACATGTGCCAACCGCTCAAACAAAACCCCAATGTGAGTGTGCGTGTTGGACTATTGATCAAAATAGAAATGTAGCAGTGCTCTACTAAAGACACACACGCAGATGCTAGCGCTGTGTATAAAAAAACAATTGTGTAAGTGCCTCTTTGCTCTCCTATCATGTTTTTTTTTCTTTTTAAGATCTCTGCATTGGCTTAATAAAAATCTATTTTCATTTGTCTGATATTATCTGAGGGTGTGTGCTGTACTCTCCTTTCTGACACTTTGCTGTCTCACATGAGCACACACACACACGCAAACACACACACACTTTTTGGGCAAGAAGCCCACAGTGTGTGTCGTCTGCTCGCATGTGACTTTTGATGCTTTTTGCTGGCAGAGGTTTGTGTGCGTGCATGTGGCGTAATTAGCTTATGTTTATCCTCAATCACTTCTACCTGTTCAACAGAGGCTCCCTGGACCCGCCCACCCTCACTTCCCTCCAATCATTGGTCAAATTCCAACTTTGATAATATGGCTGTTTTTGTAAAGCTACAGGCTGTGCTGTGTTAGCCTGCATGATGTTGCCATGATACTGTGTCCATACACTGAAGACATTTTATGACCATTTATTATGCAGAGCTTAGAAACACAACAATGTGTCTGTACATTTCTTATAATGGCAGGTTAGCACTGTAAATTCTTCTGCTTCTGACCATTGACTCTCGGTGGACAGTGTCTTCATTTGATTAATTCGCTGGTTTAGGATGTTAATCCTTTGGGTGACTGAGCTCACTCAGCAAAGATTAGCCAGGAGATTGGGAGTGTCAGGCGTTTTCTATTGATTTTGTATAAAATGTGAAACAATTTGAAACCACAATAAAGATAAAAGTCCATGTTGATGAGTGATGTTGTACCATGACATCTTACTTGCATGCACATTTTTTGTCCTACAATTCAACTACTTTCAACGCCCTCTAAAGTGAATTCAGAGATTTGAGAACTATGTAGTCCTCAATTGTGGAGATTTTTCACCACTTTCCCAGTTTTTGGGGGTGCGGCTAAAACAGGGCCTAGTCACACACTTTGGAGTCCGGCACTAGAACCTGAGTGCCTTCGTTGACATCAGCGGTTATCCGGCGCAATTGCGATGTGTAGGCAGCTAGCTATGCCTACAACCCCAAAATGTTCCCCTTTGTGTAGTCCACTAGCATGGCTCCTTTAGAGCGCCTCGTCGGCCCATGAGTGTGTGCACTTCACACAGAGAGGGGGGGACCAATAGCCAGCGTGTGGACAAGGGCTTCACGCCGGCCACCTTAGGATGCCTCGTTGTCTCGCCGTGGGAAAGCCCCTCAACATCTTGGTGGGATGTATTGTATTCCATCCACCGGAGGGTGTAAGCAGATATATTTTAGAAACTTGAACATGTAGTGTGGGCACAAGAAAGATGATTTAATGACATTTTTCCATGTTGTAGTACTGGTATTTGCCAGTTGAGTGGGACTTGGTTTTCAGTGCATTCAGGGGAAATGCCCATAGCGTTCGAGAGATAATAATTTGATTTTACATTATTTTGAAGCCTCATTTTATATACTTGCCTTTTTTGTTTACTCATTCAAATTTGGCAGGTTTGTTAAAAACAATCTTCTCTGGTGTGTCAACTGTAGAAGACATGGACTAAGGATTTTAAGTTGTTATTTTGAAGTTGTCTGTCTTATGCTAGCCTGCTGAGAGTTTTTTAATATTTATATTTGGATTATTTTTTTGTTTGTTACGGAAGCCATTTTTGTGTGTGTCAAGGACTTCCCCACTTTTTTAAAATACACTTTCAACGCACTCTACTGGGTGCTGTTGTGAAGCAGATTAGATATCATAAGATGTGAGTAAGACCCGAATCTTGCTACTTATAACAAAATATGGAAGCCAGTTAGTTGCAAGTAGTTTATTGACTTTTCTATGCAGGAGCGACACACAAGTGGGCTCTCTGTCCTCAGCTCGTCATGAGACGTGCGTCTTCATCCATCTGCACCTGCAGTTCCTTTAGAAGAAAGCAGACGCAAGGATGATAAACAGAGTTCAGTTTTTCTCGACTTTTCACCAGAATCAATCCTGCAGCTTCTTGAGGGTTTCAACTCGCTCAGCGTTGTTCCTTTTTGGCATGCTCCAGCAGGATTTCCATCTCGTTCAAGTCTCCTTCCATCTTTTGCTTCATCCACAGTCCTTCAGCACACCCTTTGGCCTCTGCCTGTAGGCTGGCTGGCCTGCAAGGACTCCACTGCACGGGCATGATACTTTCTATACGGTACAAAAATGCCAAGTTGCTCGACTGTTTTTTCCCGCATGCCGTTGAACGAGTTCTTACCTAGTCACCTCAAACTATTCCCTTCTCGTGTATTCTGCGGTCGATGTCAGCCTTGACTTGAGCCAGCTCAAGCTGCACACGTACCAGGTTGCCTTCCTCCACCTGAAAACGCACACATATTATTTTAATTATTTTATTTTCATCCATCCATTTTCCATAGTGGTTGTCCTCATTAGGGTTGCAAGTGAGCTGCAGTTTATCCCAGCTGACTTTGGGGGAAAGGCAGGCTACAACATGGACTGGTCACCGGCCGTGAATTTGATATCTGGGCCTACAGTAGGGATTTACCCGACTTAATCCACCTCTTAATACCACCACTATCACATCACAATGATATAAACCATGAATACAAAAGTGAAATATAACAGCATGCAACTGTGCCACGTATATCATCTGGAGCAGTTCAGAATCAATATTTATGTAATAACATTACACCAATATCAGAAAATGTAAATAAATACGTCATACTGACCAGAGATGCTGATTATTAAATGTGTTACAGACGTGTTTTGCTAGTTGAACTTGGCTTTCTCTGACCAACCAATTAGAGGACGGAAAAAGGATGACGTTATTGTGGCCCAGCGAGCTGGCCCTGTGAGAATGAATTGAAATCTGATTGGTAAAAGAAAGAGTCCCATTGCTAATATAGTTTAAGTTATATCGACCAGCACTACTGATTCTGAAGGCCGTGGGAATTTTAAACTGATCTGGCAGCACATAGAGGATGAAATCTGATTGGACCCAAAAAATCCGACATCCACATGTAGTGGAAGCAGTGCGGCCAAGAGAAATGCTACAAAATGAAGAGAATAGACAGTTGGGAATTAATTAATACGAGTTCATGGAACAGTTTTGTTGTACCACTGTTGCCAGCCAATTGCAGATTTAAAGTAAGGGTTGAGAAATAAGGGGGATACTGTGTACAATCACATTCAGGTGACTAACACAAGGTGGGGGGGGGGGACAATGCATTCTAAGTATATGAAGCAAAAATTGGATGGTACAACCATCTCAAATGTATTTTATGGAAGTCTGAATGATAAAATATTGAAAATTATGAGTCAAAATGTGCAGAAATTATTGTTATATTTGTTCCACTTAAATTGCAGTAAACTATTTATGAAAAATGTTATTTTTTTTTGTACCTTGCTTTGGCCAATTCGGTACTCCATACTGTCCAGGCCGATAGAACTCAGAGCTCAGAGCTCCGATGCCTTTTTGTTCTCAACAAATCCCTTCGGGATGATGTTGGGGTTAAGGATGTAGTTTCTATAGGTAGCACAACAGGATGATGGAAGAGAAAAATACACGCAATATCCATTCTTGTGAGCTTCAGATTTGATTATACGTAACACCTCCTTTTGGTGTTTGCCACCCTGGAGAAAGGATTTGTTTCCTCTTGGTGTGAAACTGTAACTTTCATTGTACCATCATCAGTTCAGTGCAGAATTGACCGACTGTTTTTACATATAAATCCTATCTCTGTTAAAAATTCTGGGAACTGCAGCCGATTGGGGAATCCTTTCCTGCATATCCAGATGCCCGAAAACACGCCATTGCAGGCCAACTGGTGAAGTTATCTGTCACACCTGTATAAATCAAGAAAGTGACGTTTTTTGACATTTCCAGACCTTCTAGTGGTAATACAGTCATCTGAGACACTCACCTGACTTCTTGAACTCGTTGGGCACGATGCAGCGCACAAAGTGAGGAGCGGTGGTTCTCAAAGTGCTCATCAGCTTGTTCAACTGTTTCTGTTGGCCACAAATAATCATAAAGAAGCACAGTGAGATTTACCGGTACACTGTTTTGCTTTGTCACGGTCTTTTGTTTTACATGTCCACTATGTATTTGTGTGTGTGTGTGTGTGTGTCTGAAAATCTGGAAACCAGATCTATATTATTATATCTATATTGTTTTTTTCTCAATGCTTACGTACTGTAAACACGACTGGCTAATGTCTCTACTATAAATGATATTTGCACACATTTTTTTTCAATGCCTTATCTGCTGTAAACATTGTATCACAGGCTAAACTGCTCTTTAGTTTTAACCAGAATTTTTTGTACAGTATATTATTTTGAAGAGCTATAAATTTTTTTATCCTTAACAGGTAGGTTTATTTTAGTTTACTACATTTATGTTTATTTTATCCCAAATCATACGAACAGTGTGAGACTTTTTCCTTTCTGCAACACATGAGTGATGGAGTGAATGAGTGCTACCTTCTCGAGCAGATCAATGCAAGCGTGCAGGTCAAGTCCAAAGTCAATGAAGACCCAGTCAATACCCGCCTTCTTGTACTTTTCTTGCTCCAGTACAAACGTGGTGGTTGAAGAACTGCTGGAGTTTTTCATTGGTGAAATTGATGCACAACTGCTCAAAACTGTTAAACTAGATGCAAGAGAACGGGAGATTGAAAGGGAGAGGGGTGCATCATGAAAGGTGAGCGGATGAGATGAAAGAGTCAAAGATGGAGGGGCTCTCACCTCAAAAATCTCAAATCCAGCAATGTCCAGCACTCCTATGAAGTGCTGCCGCTGCATCCTGGTGTCCAGGGTCTTATCTCACCATCCATTTGAACATGCGGTCATAGATTGCTTTGACCAATGCACTGATGGAATAAACACACTGGTCCTGGGGTTTGACCTTGCAAAGAACAAGAAAAACAAAACACAAATCTTTAAACTGTTCAAGGGTGTGCTGAATTACTTTAAATTCTTACAATTCTAAAATCATATTTTAGACCCATATGACATGCATGTAAATATGCCTGGTAAGGTTAAATAGTCTTCCTTATTGAAAAGGGAGACTCGATAGAATAAGAACAATCTATTTCTGACATATCTCCACTTGAGCTGTGTATTTGGACAGCTTTTCTGTAATGCTGATAAGCACGGTGAACAAATTCGTCACATCCAGATCTCTTGTAAATAATGTCTCACCTTTAGTTACAAACTCGTTGCCAACTTTGTCCCGGGGTGGCGTGTTATACCCTTCTGCAGCTCCCCAGAGTTGATGGCCATGAGGTGGGCAACTTTGTCAGCCACTTGAAGGAGAGAAAAGGGGAACGAGAATGTATCAGATGATGTAGCCATGCACAAATGATACAAAAATATTCATGAAACCAAAAGGGTTCAAATAAAGGGGAAAGTTAAAAAGAGAGAGAATAAAAGTCGAGTCGACATCAGCTTGTTCCTCTCTGGGCTTCTGTTTGAACTTCATGTTACAAAAGTGCATTATGCCTCCAGTCAGCTTATACATGCTCATCTTTTCCTCAGGAGTGAAACCTATGACATCAAACATGCACGCACATGCACACAAGCAATAGTGGCACCAACGGTGTACAATATTACAGACAACACAAGGTAAAATGAAAAAGTGGGATAGCAAATTCCTTCTCACATAAAATCTCATAGTTTCATAGGTCCCATCAGTGAGCCGCAGCTCCTCACCATCATCCATGTTGTCCACCACAACACATCCCTGACACATCCATGCATTTTGTTCAGGGCCTGGACTCAGCAGCAGAGCCTCTGAAAGACAATTACTGTATTCGCCTGAACTTGAAATAAATACAGTATGCTACAGTATGTTATCAGCCACATTGGATAAGTACAGGATACAAATTTTGCATTTGAAAAAAAAAGTCATCTATTTTTTCAAGAGATCTGAAAACACTTGGTTTCTTTGAAGCATTGTTTGTTTCTCACCCATCAGTTCTAGCTTCCCAGCAGACAAGACCTGGTATAAGATACGATATCCTCTCTCAGCAGCCTGCTGGGAAATCACTCTCGATTTCTCCAAAAGATCTGATGCACAAATGCACACACGATTATAATTATAATGTACTGTTTAAGCTGAATTATTTCAAACTTTATCTAAAAAAACATGTCAAATCTATATACAGAGTAAAAGAAGAAGAAAACAAGCTCAAAAGTCCTCAAATCAAACTCACAGGTCTCAATGTCGGCGCCAGCCAGTTTAGCTGTTGGGCCAAAGTGGATGCAAAAGACACAAGAATACATTATTATTGCACGGAACTGTTTATTCGACATAATTGTTTCCAATATGAAATACTGAGAATACTGTAATTTGATTAAGTATACAAAGCGTGAGGAGTTGTTGTTTCTGATGGTCTTGGCGTTGCCAAATGCCTCCAGCACCGGGTTAGCCCGAATGATTTGGTCCTCCAAAGAGTCCTGAGTGGAAAGACACATTTATCATAAAGGCATCTATTGCCAAGAAAGAAAACTGAACATAGTTACAGTTTCCGACACGCTGTTTGACCAAGCACTTACCTGGTTATCCAGCTTTTGTGTTCTTTCTCCTTAAAAATCGAAACATTGGTACTAAACTTATAAAGCAATACCCAGCACCTCAACCTAACTTGCTCCATTTAGGGAATAATTAGTTTCAAATAATTTAAAAGACGGGGGATGTACAGTGTAATTATTTAAATTTTTTCCCCACTGATTTCAATCCAAATATGTTCCAAAATGTATTCTCGATGTATAAAAGTCACCAGTTGAGCAACAAATTCTAGAGGTTCAAGATCATTTTATAAAGTTAAAACTATTATAAAGGTGTTGTTAGCAAGCCTGTGAACATAAAAACAGACCACTTTGACCACTCAAGGACAGTGGAATCATTGTATCATCATGTCTACTTTCTTTGGCCCAATCCTCTACCATCTATCTGTTCGCCAGCTTAATACCAAAAGCAAGTTGTATGAGTGTGAATCACAACAGTAAAATTTTAAGCTGAACATGAGGCCAAAACCAAAAAACCTTGAAGCATCATGAGCACCTGGACAAACTATTCTCGTAATAGAGCTTTGTTCCTGGATGGGCAATAGTGAGTCAGTGTGGTGTGAAGGAGCCATGCAGACGCCCCGCAGACACTTCCTGTCAAAGCCACAAAGCATGTGACTTTTAATGGTGTCCCTGTGTTGTGTCTGAAGAAGGTAGCATGCCAAGCAAAAAAAAAAAAAAAAAAAAAAAACTGTACTTGCCTTGGAGTCAGTCAGTTACTGACAAAGTACTGAATCACCTTCTTGGTGTTTTCCGTCTTATCCGCTGGAGAGGACATTTCAGAGATGGACACAAGTAGTGAGAAATGTTGGTGATGCGGTTCTTCGACGGGGTGACTTTTGACTTGTCGGAAGGTTCATACGTGATCGGCATAGATGGGTTCCCGTGCTCTGGGATGAGAGGCAAAATTTAGGGCAGAAGAGCAAACAGACACGTTGTGAGAATTTGAAGCGCTGAAGTGTGAGTGAGCCCATCAGAGGTTTGTTTGTGTTCTCTGTCGGCAGCGTGAACAACACAAACAGCTGCCAGCTCTCCCCCGATGCCACATAATGGCCTCGAGGAATTTAGCTGCTCCCTAAACAAATCATAACATGACAAGCTGATTACACACAAACAACAACCCGCCCCCCCTACCCCCCACTCCGCCCCCGTCCATCTATCTACGTACAGCCATGTAATGATATACCGGCATCCCGTGGGGGTCATAATAGCTCCTCTGTTTTTGACTTTTAATAGAGAAGCAATTAAATTGCAAAATCATGTTTATGAATAAACTTATCTCACGGTCCTTTGTGTATTTAACTGGGTTCCTGCCATCTTTTCCTGTCATACAGACAGACAGACAGATTGCGGGGCATTTGTAGTGTAGCGGGTCACATACGGAAGCTGACTTGATTCCCTGTCAACAGTCCATTCGCAATTGCCCTGTCTCGGGTGTTCTTTACCCCATTTCTTGCTCAAAGTCAGAACAAGAAATCATGTATATAGTGTATAGTAGATATAAAAAGTCTACACACCCCTGTTCTAATGTTTTGTGCTATAAAAAAATACATTTCCAAAACATTTCCACCATCAGTGTGACCTGTAATCTGTACAACTCAACTGAATTTTATTTTATGGATTTATTTGTCAAGATGGGGAGTAAAATTCAACAAATGAAATTATGTGGTTTCAGATGTGGCACACTCTTGTAACTGGGGTGTGGTTGTATTCAGAATCAACCCATCACATTCAAACTCATGTTAAATGGGAGTCAGCAGAATTTCGTTATGACGCCTCTCAAGAACATTGACACAAAAAATTCAATTGAGATGTACAGGTTGTAGGTCATGTTAATGGTGAAAAAAGTTTTGAAATGATTTATCTTGGGCTCATATTTTAATACCCCAAGAAATCTGGCATTTAAAAAGGCCTTCTTGTCACCTAGCATCATGTCATGGTAGGCATTGCCCGAGATGGAGAAGAGGTGAGGAGGAACTTCATTGCGTTTCTTCCCCTTGTACATCTGGGCCACTTTCGAGCCGTAGCTGGGCAGCCACTTGTACGGGTTGATGGTCACACAGAAAAGGCCAGAATAGGTCTAGAAGGACGGGGAGAGCATAAAGGACCATCCATCCATCCATCCATTTTCTGAGCCGCTTCTCCTCACTAGGGTCGCGGGCGTGCTGGAGCCTATCCCAGCTGTCATCGGGCAGGAGGCGGGGTACACCCTGAACTGGTTGCCAGCCAATCGCAGGGCACATAGGAACAAACAACCATTCGCACTCACAGTCATGCCTACGGGCAATTTAGAGTCCCCAATTCATGCATGTTTTTGGGATGTGGGAGGAAACCGGAGTGCCCGGAGAAAACCCACGCAGGCACGGGGAGAACATGCAAACTCCACACAGGCGGGACCGGGGATTGAACCCGGGTCCTCAGAACTGTGAGGCTGACGCTCTAACCAGTCGGCCACCGTGCCGCCATAAAGGACCATTTACATGAATAAAGCAAGACTCAACAAAAGTCTTGGTCCAACATAGTAGGTATGCAATTCACAGGGAAAATGCTGTATGCAAGGTTGGTCACATGCAATACTGTATTCTCTGCGTATACTATGAGGGCTTTGTGGCTTCCATAGATCCTTATGTCGACGTAACGGCTGCGCAGGTTTTCTAAGACGCTGGCCTCATTGAGAAAGGTGAGGTTGGACATATCGCTGGCCTGGAAGAACTTGGGAGGATTCATCTGTTGAACATCGTCCTTCACTGACACCGTCTGATTGGAGGCATACAAAAAAAATGAGTACAGTACTCACATAATTGACATTTACTTTTTAGATGCAAATGCTTTTTGCAGTAGCACTTGTGTTCACCCACTATATTGTATATCCAGTAGTGCCCTATATATTAAGTTCACCATTTTGTAGTGCTGTTGGAATGTGTAGTGAGCATTCTACTATATTTATTTTGTAAACTACACTCAGCTTAAAAAATATAATGTTATTATAACTTATTTATTCAATATTTATTACAGAAGGTGAACCAGCTGACATTGATCCATTATGTTTTAATTATGTCACAGTAATGATGTAATTAACGGTATGCCCAAGTAGTGTTCGAAAACTATTTTTTATTTGACTGATAGGTGAACTATACAGTACAGAGTACAGACCACTATATAAAAATCCCGATATAGTGATTTGGGAGAATGGAATGAGTGCGCTCTGCCCTTCAACCCCCTCACGTCTCCTCTCAACCAAAAGGTACACTCAGCGTAAGACAACCTATATTAAACAGGTCATTTTTATTTATTCATTCATTCATTCATCTTCCGTTCCGCTTATCCTCACAAGGGTCACGGGCGTGCTGGAGCCTATCCCAGCTATCTTCGGGCGAAAGGTGGGGTACACCCTGTACTGGTTGCTAGCCAATCGCAAGGCACACAGAAACAAACAACTATTCGCACTCACATTCACACCTACAGGCAATTTAAAGTCTTCAATTAATGCATGTTTTTGGGATGTGGGAGGAAACCGGAGTGCCCGGAGAAAACCCACGCAGGCATGGGGAGAACGTGCAAACTCCACACAGGCGGGGACGGGATTTGAACCCCGGTCCTCAGAACTGTGAGGCAGATGTGCTGACCAGTCGTTCACCGTGCCGCCCATTTTTATTTATTCTATATTTATTTTGTAAAATACAAAACACTCTTTATACATCAAACAATTGTTTTATTAATTACTACTTTACTATTTTTATGTCAACATTTAATTACGCATTTTTTTCAATAAGGTTTTGTCCATCCATCCATCCATTTTCTGAGCCGCTTCTCCTCACTAGGGTCGCGGGCGTGCTGGAGCCTATCCCAGCTGTCATCGGGCAGGAGGCGGGGTACACCCTGAACTGGTTGCCAGCCAATCGCAGGGCACATCGAAACAAACAACCATTCGCACTCACAGTCATGCCTACGGGCAATTTAGAGTCTCCAATTAATGCATCTTTTTGGGATGTGGGAGGAAACCGGAGTGCCCGGAGAAAACCCACGCAGGCACGGGGAGAACATGCAAACTCCACACAGGCGGGGCAGGGGATTGAACCCAGGTCCTCAGAACTGTGAGGCTGACGCTCTAACCAGTCGGCCACCGTGCCGCCAATAAGGTTTTGTAAAACAACTTATTCCAATCAGTGTTCATAATAAAGATTGATAATACTTTACATAGAAAAGTATGAGTTAAAGTTCACACCAGGAACATTTGGCTGTGAGGCAGATGTGCTATAAAAATGCTTCACTACGCTGCACATTATTTTAATAGTGATTATAATATTAAATATCTAATAATTAGTAATATTAAAAAAACAATATGGTAATTTGATTGACTCTTTTAATGCTATTTGTATTTCTTCAGGACTACTGTTTAAATGTTTCCCCTTATGATTTGTGAGTGTGAAAACACCCAGGGGAAAAATTACATTTGTTTCTACGAATGGAATCATTTAAGTAGTTGTGAGCACCCACAGCTGGTCTCGGGGGGGTTTGGTTGGCTTTTTGAATAACAAACACAAACCCCCTTTCAAAATCACATACAGACAGCTGTCCAGTATATGATGTGTGTATGTTTTCCAAGCTATCCCAGGCATCATTACAGCCACCTGTGGAGTGCTGACATGGAAAAACACAGACAGAAGGAGGACAGATGCAGAGGTAGAACAGAATTGATGTAAAGTGGGGTGAAGAGTCTTTGAAAATGCTGTCAAAAGGAGATAAATGAAACAATATGATTCTACTTTATAAAACTCAAAGCAAGGGTCTAGAGAGCAGCTGCGCATTTGTTTTTTTGAATGTGAGCATTACTTGTGTCCGGTCCTATGTGGATTTACTGAATCCTGTGCCCTGAAAACAGTCTAATCAGAGGCTCCATTGTTCCACTCGTTAATACTGCTGCCGTCAAACCAACCCCGGGGCGGCCTTTGAGCCAAATCCCAGTAGCCAAGTCCATGCACATCAAGCATTTTACTTCCAGATAAACATTTGAAGCACATCATATGACAGACCATCAATGTCATGTGTTCGTTGACCTTCAGTGCAACCGTAGGCTATGTGCAGTCTTGAACATAAATGACGTCAATTGTATGAATAACTGGACATACTATTTAAGTGAAATAATCCTAATCCTGTTTGTGATGAGTTAACATGCAAAGGGGAAAATATATCTATGCTGTTACATGGTAATACAAAAGGATCGAGTTAAACATTCATTCCAAATCCCTTTTTACAATAGATGAAAAAACTGATGATTGTGAAATTATAAAAATCATAAAGTCAAAGCTTCCTGCTAGTATATCTATTTTGTGTTCAAGTAAACAGGCTCAGATTTCACACCAAGAAGTACATTTCTGTGTAAATTGTGAAAAAAATAATGGTTTTCAGTATACAGTGATCACCCGCATGTTCGCGGTTTGGGACCCACAGATTCACCTGTTCTTGGATTTTATTTTATTTTTTAAATTATTTTGGTGGGAGCATAAGCAACCCCCGTTTTTCATGGAAAACGCTTATTGGACTATAGCACGTTCCAGCATTC
Organism: Phyllopteryx taeniolatus; assembly: GCF_024500385.1. Classification (NCBI taxonomy): domain Eukaryota; kingdom Metazoa; phylum Chordata; class Actinopteri; order Syngnathiformes; family Syngnathidae; genus Phyllopteryx; species Phyllopteryx taeniolatus. Next base: position 13,037,931 of record NC_084517.1, read on the forward strand.
CTTGTTTCCACATCACCGACTCACAGTAAGACTAGACCCTGTTCTGATTTTTGACCTTGCCTCTTTGCCTCACGTTTTTTGGATACTCTTGCCTTTTCGGATTGCCTGCCTATGTACCGACCTCTGCTCGTATATTAAACCTCTCTTTTTTTAAACTGTCCATTTGTATTGGAGTCTTGCATTTTGGGTCCTGTCCTCTGTTCCGTTCATGACAGAACAAACTGGCCATAACATGGACCCAGCAGACTCAGACCCGGTGCGCAAAGCCCTTAAAGCGCAGGGTCAACACATCTTGAAGCAGGATGAGCAGCTTGCTGCCCTCCACCTTCATCTAACGGGACTATCGTAGCATCAGGACACTATGATGACACAGGTGGCCTCACAGTTTGAAGTTCTAATAAATATGGTTCAGAAGAAAGAACCAGCTAGCACAGCACCCGATGTCGCCACTGTACCACCGTTTCCATGTGAAGCAGTCACCTGCCACCTCCGCTGCTCTCTGCCCACAGCTCTCTCGTCCGGAGAGGTTCTCTGGAGATTCTGGTAACATTAAGCCATTTATCACTCAGTGCGAACTCCACTTTGAGCTGCAGGCAGCTGCCTTCCCCACCGAGCGAGCAAAGATTGCTTTTGTCATTTCCCACCTGACTGGTCGTGTGGAGGCGTGGGCTACTGCTGAATGGAGCCGCAATTCCGCCACGTGTCATTCTTGGGCTTCTTTCGTAAAGACTATGTAGCACATTTTTCAGTATTCCACACCAGATCGTGAGGCAGCTCGCTCCCTTGTCAACGTACAACAAGGCAAGCGCAGGGTGTCAGATTACGCGATTGAGTTTCGCATTCTAGCAGCTGAGAGTCAGTAGAACAACAGGGCACTACTTGATAAATTTTTTCAAGGACTATCCCCCGCCATCAAGGCTCATTTGGTCCCACTAGACCTGCCGACCGAGTTGGACACTCATCGCTCTCGCCGTAAAGATTGACAAAAGGCTTTTTGATCGCGAGCTGGACGGAGATTGGCGGAAGGATGCGTCACCGCGCACTTGGAGGACGAGCCTCGGTGACCAGCCAAACCAAGGCAGATACCCTGTTGCCGGTCTCAATCCACTGGCTAGCGTCACCACGGATGAACCCATGCAACTGGGCAGGTTCCGTCTCTCCCCTGAGGAACGTCAACGCCTGCCTGAGGGAATGGCGGTGCTTCTACTGCGGGCAGTTAGGTAATTTTGTGAGCAACTGTCACGTCAAGGTTGCCAGTACCAAGGGTACGGGAGCGGTGACTCTAAATTTCATTAAGGAAGACCCTACCCGGGTTCTTCCTAAAGTGAAACTGTGCTCTCCTGATCAAGAGATTCATAGACCTGTATTGATTGACTCTGGTTCTGACGCAAATTTACTCAACTCGCTCCTCGTTAGACGTAGGCACCTTAGAACCTTTCAAGTAAGGCGCCACCGTAACACTTATGCTGCAGACGGCGGTTTTATAGGCAAGATCACTCACCGCACCCAAGCACTCACATTGACATTTCCTGATTCTCACTCGGAACGCATTAGTTTTCATGTTTTTGGCGCCATGAATTATGACCTTATTTTAGGGAACCATCCATCCATCCATTTTCTGAACCGCTTCTCCTCACTAGGGTCGCGGGCGTGCTGGAGCCTATCCCAGCTATCATCGGGCAGGAGGCGGGGTACACCCTGAACTGGTTGCCAGCCAATCGCAGGGCACATACAAACAAACAAACATTCACACTCACAGTCACACCTACGGGCAATTTAGAGTCTCCAATTAATGCATCTTTTTGGGATGTGGGAGGAAACCGGAGTACCCGGAGAAAACCCACGCAGGCACGGGGAGAACATGCAAACTCCACACAGGCGGGGCCGGGGATTGAACCCCGGTCCTCAGAACTGTGAGGTTGACACTCTAACCAGTCGGCCACCGTGCCCGCTTTTAGGGAACCCATGGTTGAAATTACATAACCCCCACATTGACTGGTCCTCTGGGCATGTTATGTCATGGGGCAGCAATTGCGCCCAGAACTGTTTCAAGCCTCCATGTAACGTTCAGGGATATGTTTCTAATGAAATTCCAAAGACCCCATCGGGGGATCCTGACTTATCTCAAGTGCCCACCTGTTACCATGACATTAGAGACGTTTTTTCCAAATCCAAGGCCAAATCCCTTCCACCCCACAGACCTTATGACTGTGCAGTTGACTTGCTGCCTGGGACCACACCTCCACGGGGGAGGTTGTTGTCTCTTTCAGGGCCGGAACACAAGGCTATGAAGGAGTATGTGGAAGAATCACTGGCAGCCGGGATCATTCGCCCATCTTCATCCCCTGCGGGAGCAGGATTTTTCTTTGTGGACAAAAAGGACAAGACCCTGCGACCCTGTATCAATTACCTTGGTCTCAACGAAATAACTGTGAAAAACAGGTACCCTCTTCCTCTCATCTTCACCGCCTTTGAGTTCCTGGAGGGAGCCAAGGTTTTCACCAAACTGGACTTAAGAAATGCGTATCATCTAGTCAGGATAAGGGAGGGGGATGAATGAAAAACAGCTTTCAACACACCAACTGGACATTATGAGTATTTGGTAATGCCTTTTGGACTCACTAACGCTCCAGCTGTTTTCCAAAACCTTATTCAATGATGTCTATTTGGACGATATTTTGATATACTCCCCGGATGAGAAGACTCACATTATTCATGTCCGCTCTGTGTTGCAGCGGTTACTGCAGTATGAACTTTATGTCAAGGCTGAGAAATGTGAGTTCCACAAGGCGTCCGTTTCCTTTCTGGGTTTCGTGCTGGCTCAAGGTGAAGTCCCCTCAGCTAAAGACACTGCCGAGTTGATGATTAACCATGTATTCAAGTTTTTTGGTTTTCCCCAGAATGTGGTATCGGATAGGGGCCCCCAATTCATTTCACGATTTTGGAAAGAGTTTTGCAGTCTAATAGGTGCTACAGTCAGTCTGTCATCTGGGTTTCATCCTGAAACCAACAGATAAACCTTGAGGCTGAACCAGGACCTGAAGACTGGGCTCTGATGTCTCACTTCACAGGTCTCAGAAACTGGTTTGGGTCGAGTTCTCTCACAACTCTCTCCCCTCTGCATCCACTGGTCTATCGCCTTTTCACATTGTGCATGGTTACCAACCATCTGTTTCCTGCCATAGCCCCAGAATCCACGGTTCCAGCTGCATTGACCTTGGTGAGACGCTGCAGGAGGACTTGGGAGCAAGCCCGCCAGATGCTGCTCCGCCAAGGACGGTCTTACAAAACTGCAGCTGACCGTAGGAGGACACCGGCCCCGAACTACAAAGTGGGTCAACGAGTGTGGCTCTCCACCAAGCATATTTCAATCTGGGTGGAGTCCAGGAAGCTCGCTCCCACGTTCGTTGGGCCCTTCCCCATCACAAAGATCATCAACCCTGTCACCATGAAGCTTAGGCTCCCAAGGTCGATGCGGGTCCACCCTGCATGTCACGTCAGCCTGCTCAAGCTCGCCCGGGAGTCCCCTCTGGTCACGCCTTCCAGGCCCCCTCTACCCCTGGGTGTGTGTTCTGGTTGTTGTTTTCCCCCTGTCTCGTACACACTTTCTCCTGAGAGCATCTTCCCCACTCGTGCCTCGTTTACCCTAATGCATTTAACCCCCTGTCTCATTCTTTCTGGTCGCCAGTTCGTTGTACCTTGTTGTCACGTTCCAGCATTCCTTGTTTCCATGTCACTGACTCAACGTAAGACTAGACCCTGTTCTGATTTTTTGACCTTGCCTCTTTGCCTCACGTTTTTTGGATACTGTTGCCTTTTCGGATTGCCTGCCTGTGTACCGACCTGTGCTCGTATATTAAACCTCTCTTTTTTGAAACTGTCCATCTGTATTGGAGTCTTTCATTTTGGGTCCTGTCCTCTGTTCCGTTAATGACAGGGGGCGTCAATTATGTGCATGATTTTTGCTATTCGCGGTCCGGCCCCTGCGAATAGCGGCGTCCACTGTAAACGCTTTCTTGGTGACATTTGGGGCGACGTAGCGTGCAAATTTTCTTAAGTAAAATATGCGCCTTGGCTCAATAAAAGCTTGGAAATATTGGTATCAAACATTAAATTAAAACTCACACAAATTTTGCTTCAACAATGTAAATCATAGCTCTGTCTCTTATTGTTGTTTTGTTTTTGTGCGCATCACACAGGCAGAACCACATCAGAGTTCAACATCCATAAATTTAAAAGAGAAAATATTGAAACTGAATCAGATTTGGTGGGATTTGTAACCATCAGAGGAACAAAATCCAATTTAGACGGTCTGATGTTGTCTTGAGTTCATTTTAAACATTTACTTTATGATACTTTTTTACGATGATAATTTATAGCGAATAAGAAATATATAATAGCATTGAATAGCACTAATAAATAATACAGAAAAAAAAGAATCTTACTTTGTGCAGGGACTTCCACGGACACTCCCACCGGACGCGAGCACCTACGGCTGCACAGTTAAGACTATGACGTCATGACGTGCTTGAGCCTGCCCGAAAATGTTCTCCGGTGTTGTTGGATTTCGAAGAAACGCAGGACTTTGCGATGAAATAATACATTCGCATCCATGAAGAACCGAAAAACAAACCGCGTGTTTGTAATCTGAAGACATTCTCCGTCCGACTGAGTCGTGAAACGGTCTCTTTTTGGAGACCCGAAGGGGAAATTTGTCGGATCGTTTTTCACGGAGGGATGTCGAATCCTGGGACTCGGAGGAACGGGTCCAGCATCAAAATCCGACTGACAGGTAAAAAAAAAAAAAAAAAAAACGAGACCGTAAGACCCCACACACTGCATGTTTTAATTTGGACCTTAGGTGCACTGCTGTGTATCGTTTATGTTAAGTAAGCCTAATGCGACCACACGAAGTAGCTTTGAAGGTCTGCTAGTTGCCTAAACATCCGGTTTATGTGCAGTAGACACAAGCACAAGTGCTAGCTTGTTAGCCGCAATGCTAGCCCAATTGCCCAAGGGAAAATCAAGAAAGCAGTCCGCTAGCAAGAAATAATTCACTGTCCTGTGGAACTTGCACCCGAGCCAATAACCTATTCTTAGCCGCTGGGGCCATTGGAAACACAGCCGCTTGAAAACCATTAATACGTGATGAATTATTAACACTAGCCAGTCGTTGTTAGCTCGCTCTAACGCTGTAGTTAACGTTGACCGCTACTGCTCGTTAGCTACGCCCATCGGGGGGGCTAACCAACCACCACCCCAACGTAACCTTTATACTTAACTACATTAAGAACACAAACATTGAGCAGTTAGAGTGATCGAGTGTATCGGTTTGCTGATTTTAACAGCCGGTGGTAGCTGACAGCTAGTTTAATCATGATAACTGATAGACATCGTAATGCCAAGTCTGCAGTCACATAGTTATCCGGTGTCTCCCCCTTTTTTATTTATTTATTTATTTATTTTTTGTCTTTTGGCTGCTCCATTCAATCATTTAAAGTTATTTTGGGGTGTTCAAGCTCTCCTGTGTTGGACATAAAGGAGTCTCTCTGATACAGGGACACCGCCGGAACAATGGCCACTCACTGTAGCCGGTGTGACCCCAATGGGCTCCAAGGGGGCTCTATTCAAATGGAAATGTATCTCTGTGCCTAGGGCCAGACTCCTTGGTCACCTGATGCTAAACTGAGAAATCGCACCGAAGAATTGTCTTAATTGCAGGGTTAATGCACGTATTTTGCATTAGAAACAATCTCACGTGATGGCACACCACCAAACAAAGATGTCACAGAAAGTGTATACTGTTACACAGATTTTTGTTTTAATGTACCTTCTGCAATCAGGTGGAAAAAACATTTAATTGTCCTGACTGTAGATATATGATCAAAGATGCATTATTTTATTTATTTATTGTAAAAAAATTATTTTTGGACAAATGTGCCACAGCACACTAGTTGGGAATCACTGCTGTATACACACTCAGTAGGCACTTTGTTAGTTACACAGAACAATCTCATAATATCCAATCAGTTGCGTGCTGTGTATTTGGTACCTGGGTCTTCATTAAGGACTTAATCCACCACTACTATCACATCACAATTTTAGAAACCATCAATACTATACAAAAAGGCAACATAACAGCACGCAACTGTGTCACATACATCATCTAGAGCAGTTCTGTATCAATATTGATCTAATAACATGACAAAAAACATAAAACATTTCAATGAAATACATCATATTCACCTGAGATGCTGATAATTAGTCTAGAAATACGCTAACATTGCAGATGTGTTTGTTTTGCCAGTCGAAGTTGGCTGTAACAAGTTTTGTTATGATCAACCAGAGGACGGAAATATGCTGACGTCATTGAGAGCCAGCACGCTGGCCCTATGAGGACAAATTTGAAAATCTGATTTGCTAAAGAAACAGTGACAGCCCCATTGCTATTATACTGTAGTTTAAAGTACATCAGACAGCTCTACTGATTCTTAAGGTCCTGGGCAGATTAGATTAACATGGAACCACATAGAAGCTAAATTCTGATTGGACAAGAAATCCAACATCTCCATACGAAACATGTACTGGAAGCCATTGCAGCCAAGAGAAACATTGCAAAATGAAAAGACTGTTTTGAATCAGCCATCCATCCATTTTCTGAGCCGCTTCTCCTCACTAGGGTCGCGGGCGTGCTGGAGCCTATCCCAGCTATCATCGGGCAGGAGGAGGGGTACACCCTTAATCGGTCGCCAGCCAATCGCAGGGCACATAGAAACAAACTGTCATTCGCGCTCACATTCATACCTATGGGCAATTTAGAGTCTCCAATTCAAGCACGTCTTTGGGATGTGGGAGGAAACCGGAGTGCCCGGAGAAAACCCACGCAGGCACGGGGAGAACATGCAAACTCCACACAGGCGGGGCCTGGGATTGAACCCCGGTCCTCAGAACTGTGAGGCTGACGCTCTAACCAGTCGGCTGACGCTCTAACCAGTCATCCACCGTACCGCCAGTTTTGAATAAATTAATTCAATTTCATGGGGGGGGGGGGTTGTACATGTACGTTATGGCTTCTGATAGTGTTTCAGCCGGAAAGGCCTTGCTGACCATGACTTTCCACCACTGTATCCAATACAAGAGCTGTAACAAAATGTTTCTCCAAAGACAGGTCAGAGAGGTGCACCTAATAATGTCTCTAGACTAGAGTGTTGCTGTTATTGAGGCCGTGTGGCGAAACAAAGCTCATCCGTATTAGTGATGGTCAGTACCAACTGTTTATAAATTGGCACTCTTTTGTGACACAAACCTCGGGCAGACTCACTAATCCAGCACAATCACATCTTTTTTGACAATTCTTGTAGTTATTACTGTTATTTTACTACTACCTATGATTTCTTGAGCTTCTCACTGTAGTGCATGTCAGAATTATTTGAGGGGAGGAGTAGTATTATTAACAAATCTGCTTATGATGGCAAAAAGGACATGACACTGCTGCATCTAGATTTTGTGCTCCAGTATCTTAATAGAACAAATCCCTCCTCCTTAACGGGTTGATGTCATTTTAATCAGACAAACAGATTTTTAAATGATGAATATAAGCAAATTATAAAAGTAATAATAATTTTAAGGCGGCATAGAAAATGGATGGATGGAGTATATTTGGAAAGAACATTTTAATCTAACCATATCGGTCCAACAATCTGGTTGAATGACAATGACAATCTGATTGTTTTACATTCTCAGCCAGTGGAGCCCTGATGATAGAAAGCAGAGAAAGTGTGTTCAGTGTATGTGTGACCCAGACGCTCATTAGTTCTGCTTGAATGCAAACAAAGGTTATTGCCCCTGACTTTGCCCCGCCCCTACAGGTATGAGGGGTATTCTAGTTGGCTGAGGAATGTGCAATGAACCAATGGCAGGGTAATGGTCTTTGGCTGGCCAATGTGTTTTTGTTGAGTCTGTCAGGCAGAGGGGATGTTTGGCCTACATTAGCACAAGGCTTGTGCGCCTGTGGCTGGGAGACACACACAAAGGTCTGGCCCCTCTGATTTTAGTTACATATTTGACCGACAGTCTCTTGTGACTACATTTGGCTGAAATAAAGAGTGATGCTACATATTCATTTTCCCAAGTGATGAGGTATTTGATAGTTGGAATTTTCTCAAATACAGTACTGTAATGTTGCTATTATCCACACATGAAGTACTCCTCCTCCTAGCCCCTGTCACATCACGTTGATGGTCAACGATTGTATGTGGTCCTGGTCCTTGTGTTGCTCTCATGTTGGCAGTCGTCCCTCATTTGCTTGTCTCAGTCTTTTTAAGAAAGTCAAATCAATGGTAGTAAGAGGAGTGAACTCGGTTGACTGGTCTGCATCTTCAAAGGATCAGTCACTCTGAGTCCACCTGCAAAGGATGCTCAGTTTTAGTACTTACTGGGCTGACCCAACATACTGTTTGAATCATTTGCATGAAGTCACAACTTGATTGGAAAGTATTTGTGGCATATTATATGATGGAAAAAATGGTGTCTGCTAGGTAAAATAGATATATTTTCCAACGCATGTGTTGACTATCCATTTTCTGTAGTGATTGTGCTCGTTAGAGTCGTGGGTGTGCTAGAGGCTATCCCAGCTGACTGTTGTATATTAGTTTGATTTAAATTTTTTAACTTGGGTCCATGTATCATTCACACTTGACCTGAAACAAACATAACCACTCCAGAGTTCACTTGCAACAGGAAACTCTTAAAGTTGTCTCAGCTATCCTGGTGGCATTCAAACTTGACCACATGAACCTCACTACTGTATAACAGAGCCTTTGCACCTGTTTGTTTTAACCGAGCCAAACCTGACTAGTGTAAACACAGACTTATTATTACATGTTTTGAAGATGAGCAAATACTCACAATACCATGACGACAACACCAGATTGCTGTTACATTTTTTTTAAAGTGCAGACAACCTTAGATAATGAACTCTATGGTTTGAGGGAATGATTGACGATGATAAAAGTGGCATAGTTATAGTTTCAGTCAGTTGAGTCTGATTGATGACATGCAAGTCAAGATTAGGTGGCAAACTTTGCTATTGCAATTTGCGTTCTTCTTACACAAGGGCTGCAGCTATGAAATATTTTTAAAATCGGTTATTCTACTGCTAATGATTTGTCTGGTTGTGTAATTGGATAAAAATAGGTTTTCCTTATTAAATAACAAAATGTGCATGTGAGGTTCAGGTATTAGTGTTTTTCCACTTGATCACTAACCTCACATTCCATACTATAATATATGTGACTTAGTGCATGTGGCTTTAATAAAATGCGGGGTCTGGCCTTGTGACCTGGTAATTACCAAACAAGAGTATAGAGTTGGCTGTTGTCAGCTCAGGTTAGCCGCTGATTGTGCCTGGTTAACTGTTAGCCAGTTTGCGTGTTAAATGTCTCGCCGTCTGCTGCCGCCGTAGTAGCTTGTGTATGAATATGCTTATTGCATGTTTATTAAGTTACCGTTTGTTGTTGTTTACTTTTAGGCAGACTTTCCTCCTGGCTCGCCAGCATCGTGCCAACTTATTTCTACATGAGTGGTGCATGAGTATGCAGTAACATTAGTACATGTGGAAAAATGATCACTGCGAAGTTTTGCGACAGAGATAATTCTTCAACCTTTTTGTAATTACTATCCATCCATCCATCTATTTTCTTCACCGCTTATCCTCACTAGGGTCGCGGGCTGCTGGCACGTATCCCAGCTAACTTCGGGCAAGAGGCGGGGTACACCCTGAATCGGTTGCCAGCCAATCGCAGGGCACATAGAAACAAACTATCATTCGCGCTCATATTCATACCTATGGGCAATTTAGATTTTCCAATTAACCTACCATGCATGTTTTTGGGATGTGGGAGAAACCGGAGTGCCCGGAGAAAACTCAACCAGGCACGGGGAGAACATGCAAACTCCACACAGGCGGGGCCGAGATTTGAACCCCAGTCCCCAGACCTATGAGGCAGATGTGCTAGCCAGTCGGTGACCGTGCTGGCTTGTAATTACTAATTAATATTAATTATCCAAGTCATTTGATTCCTTTCACAGATGTGTCGCTTAAATGTCCATGTACAATATATTGTGATGGTTGTCAAAATGTTCATTACATGAGCTGCATCAGATAACAGACGGAAAGCGTTTATTAAATACATGCTATAAAACTGGTATGTTGCTCCTGAAAGAAAACAGAAATGAGACATACACCGCAACATATATACAGTGTAGGCCATCTGGATATGCATGGCATTTTCTTGTGTCTTGGCCACCTATGTAGTGTGACGCCAATAAATATTTAGGCCAAAAAAAACTAAAGCGTAGTTTGGTCAAAGGTAGTACAAAGCGTTGTTTTGTCTAGCGAAGAGGGAGGTTTTTGGGCTTACTGCGCAAAACATTGTCGGCTGAACGTTTGCATGCTCGGCAACACGTGCTGCTTGGATTTTGATGCCAAGTATTTGGATTGTGCGCCAATTGGCTCAGTCGACACGGGACACTCACAAGACACAGTAGAAAGCGAAGAAATGAAGGAAAAATATAAGGAAAAATATGTGTTAAGGAATCAAGAGTGGAGGAATAAAAATCACACAAAGTAGCTTGCAAGTGAGGAGAGGGAGACAACATTTAGTAGGCAACCTAAGCACCTCTAATCCTCTCACGGCCCTGCCTGAGCCTGCAGCATGTACACAAATGTACACATGTATCCTAGTTTGAAAGAGGACAAGCACATAAATGAAGCTACCTATTTTCTATTCGTGTGGCTGTATGCATTAAATCCCATTGATGTGTTCGGATGCAAGTATTTGCTCAGATTTTTTTCCTCTATTCTCACAGGAAGTGATGACAATGTCACATGCTGGCCACTCTAAAACAGTAAAGTCGTGTCTAAATTGTAATATTTGGTATTTTATGGCTCATTCTGTGGGTATTGATCAGGAAACTTCACATGGCTTTGTGTGCTCAACACATACTTATATTTTTATAGAACTCATTTCAACTGTAGAACTCTTACATAGCTGTTTGTTGTGCTGAAATAGCATATTGTGGCTTTTAAATTCCTCAAGACAGCAGTCGCTCACTTTTTCAGCAGGACTCTTGTGATGTTTCTGCTCGTTTCCCCCAAGACCGGATGAAAAGTATTCTTCCCCTGCTGACTCCCACCGGTTCTCAGGTTCTCTAAAAAAGAGCAGGCTTGAATGCCAAAAAGGAAAAGCAGCAGTGGGGAAGTAGAGAACCAGCTGAGAGGCTAGCTATGTATGTGTGTGTCTTTACCAGGCATGACCTTGGCAGAAAGAGGAATTTCCTGAAATGCTAAGAAAGGGCCCGTCACACATTTAATGCCACGGAAGAGCCGGCGGACAAAAGTCTGAAAAGAGAGATGGGGTGAAAAATCTTGTCATTCTCTTGTCCTGGCAAGAGACGGACGGAAGAGTAAAGGGGGTGGGTGGTAGTTGAGCAATGACATAGAAAGAATGTAAGCGGATTCAGGATAGATAAAGAAATGTGATTTGTCTCGTAGTTGTGCTTCTCTGGTGGTGATGTCTCACTGTGGAATGTGTGAGTCAAGGGAAAAGGGAAGGATATCTTGCAGCCATTCTCCACGGGTTATTCACAGGAAGTAGAGGAGGACACAGCAGACATATCTCCGCCACCACAGTCACCACATCCTAAACCTGCGGCAGACTAACTTCCTTAACGGCCATCTGGGCCAAACAAAACCATTCCACATTTTTAATTGGAATAGAGAGCCAGGATAACATTGCGGGTGCTTAACAAATCAATTAGTACCAGCCTGTCAATCAATAGTTGATTAGATTGCTCTGTCCCACAACATCGTCACCATTTTTTTTTCTGCTCCCGACAGTGTCCACTATGTGGGGCAGCTGATAATCCACTGCGAAAATACCATTACATGCTGTATACAATTTCAAATAAATGAATGTACTATCCCACTCTCACTGTGGGTGGCCTGTGTGAGTGTGTATCTGCTCTCATCCAGACCCCCCCACATACTGCATTATTTATTTTTTCATGTTTTGACACAGGTCCTTTTAAGGCAGACAGTTTTTTTTTATGAACAGCAGCATGCATTGTGGCAACCTACGCAATTTAAAATGTGTGTGTGATCCATATTCATTGTGTTCTGTCTTTTCTCACAGTATTATGTGCCAAGAACCTTGCAAAGAAAGACTTCTTTCGTAAGTCACTCTTTTGTTTTGCATATGCATTGATGTTGTGCCACGCAGACGTCTGTAGATCTGGGGATGATTCAATGAGATTCTTTGTGCAGCACTTCTGTTACTTATAGTACTTCTACTACTATATGTCTTCACTAAACAATTATTGGGTTAGATCAAGGATTCTCAAAGTGTGGTATTTACTTAATTAAATGTTCAAACTATCTATAATCTTGCAGTGGCTTAATCTTTTTGTCAATCTAGGAGAGTACATTTCTTAAATACAATTCAGTTGTATTTAACATTTTTGTACTATGCATTTGCATCTAATCTTTTAAAACTGCTTTTTTAAAGCATTTAATTACGTACAATGTTTATTTATGTATAATACATTTTAATTGAATTGTTATTTTAGTTTTTTTTCTGGATTTAAGCGCAGTGTTAATGTTCAAACTGTGCATAATGTTCCAGTGACTTATAATAATATGAAAGATACTTTTTAAGAATAAAACCTCTGCCTTGTTTTTGATGAAGACTTGGGCCTACTGTATTTTTATGGTGATCATGATGTTGGTACTTGGTGCCCATGAGGTCTGTTCTTTTTAGGTGTAAAACATTTGAGACCCACTCTGTTAGATGGTAACAGTTAATATTTGAAACGCAGGTCTACCCGATCCTTTTGCCAAGGTTGTGGTGGACGGATCAGGTCAATGCCACTCGACAGACACAGTCAAGAGCACACTGGACCCCAAATGGAATCAGCACTACGACCTGTAAGTATCCATCTTCCCACTCACAACAACTCCTATAGTCTGTGGATGAGCTAGCCTCTCCTCACTGTCTCCTACTAGTTCTGGTTCGGAAACCACATGATTTTTTGTCACTTGTCACCCGTGGGTGTCGGTTATACAGTTTACAAATGTGTTTCTGTAGGTGTCACACTTAAAACTTCTTGGATACGTTGTGCTGACATTAGGTTATTAATTTTAGCTCATTTTGTCTGTTTCTATGTAGGATCCTGTCAAAAAATAGTATGATGTGTTATTTTTCAGCTACATTGGAAAAGCAGACTCAATCACCATCAGTATATGGAACCACAAGAAGATCCATAAACGACAAGGGGCAGGCTTCCTGGGGTGCATTAGACTTCTTTCAAATGCCATCAGCAGACTAAAAGACACAGGATGTAAGATCTCTCATCTCTTCATGACGCTGCTTGTACAAAAACTCTCTGCATAAATGTGGCATGTTGAAAAGAAAAACAAGCAATGTGTCGTTTTATGTCTCCCTCCAGACCAGCGACTAGATCTTTGTAAACTGAACCCCTCAGACAGTGACGCAGTGCGGGGACAGATTGTAGGTGAGGCTGCACACAAACGCAATGTTGGTTCTCCCTTGGTGTCTCTGTATGTAGAGACAGGCCAAAATATTCCTAGTCTGACATTTAAATCACAACTCCTTTTTTTCTTTTTTCTTTTTCCCAGTGAGCCTGCAGACACGAGACCGCATAGGTAGTGGAGGCCCTGTGGTGGACTGTCGAGGTCTATTAGAAAATGATGGGTGAGTTTGCCACAAAATGTTTATCCTCCCAGCATCAAATTGTGACACTCAAGGATGAAAATATCTATTACTGTATTCTACCAGGATAGATTGGATGGAGTTTGTTGACACGTTGATGATATTGTAAATTACCAATTTCCCCCACTAGGTCCAGCAAAAAAAAAAAAAAAAAAAAATATATATATATATATATATATATATATATATATATATATATATATATATATATATATATATATATATAGAAGAGAGAGAGAGAGAGAGAGAGAGAGAGAGAGAGAGAGAGAGAGAGAGCACTATAACTGTGCTTTCGTCAGCATGGTATCGGAATTCATGAGAAATTCAGAATATGTCCACTGGGAAAAAACTTTGTCGTTGTCATTCATGCAGTTTTTACATATTTACTCTTTTATCAAATATGACCTGTTTTGTGGACTTTGCACATTCCCGTTTTGGTATTAGTCGGGGTGTGATATTTCATTAACATTTGCATGTTAATGTGTTTGATTCTTTGTGTAGGCCTGTGTTAGAGGGATGTTTCAGTGAAGAACCGCTGCCTTATTCTGACCCCACTGGTGCCGCGGGTGGCGGGAACTGCCGTCTCGACTCACCCAGTCAAGAAAACCGTCTCCAGTCCCAGCGAATCCGGGGGCAGGATTCCCGAGGCCATGGCCACACCCCTCAGAACAGACCTCATGGGCACCAACCACCTGACCTGCCTGAAGGATATGGTCAGTAAAACATAGCTGGATCTCATCTCTTATCACGTCACTCTAACAACCAAATTATTCATTCACTCATCATATTTATTGTCTTGTTTGTTTCTTCTCATACAGAGCAGCGAACAACAGTGCAGGGCCAGGTGTACTTCCTTCACACACAGACAGGTGTCAGCACTTGGCATGACCCTCGGATACCAAGGTATCATTCCCACCTACATCAGCTCACAAACGCCCCGGTTCATGAACAATTCCGATTACGAACAACATTTTTGAACAAATATTGTCTCGGTTCAAAAACTGTACTTTGGTTTTATGAACAATCTTGACAATGACGCGCATCACTCAGTTGTGCTTTTTCTCACGTTGTGTAAACATTCACACCGTGCATCGTTGTATCTTTGATTTTTGCTCACAATTATTAAGAACCCTAAACATATTACTGTTGAAAAGAAGGAAGTAATACCTAAACATGAGAATGTTGTGATCTCAGTGCGCAGTTTGGTTTGGCAAAATCCACCATCTGTACTAATCTAAGAGTTGGATGCAGCGTAAAATGTCTAGTTACACCTGCTGAGTGAGGTGAAAGAGTCACCATAACACAACAACAGCATCTTTAATTCATCATCGTTGTGCCTCACCTGGCATGACAAGCAAATTTATGCTGCGTCCAACTCTCACACTATGTTAACAACAAAGAGGCAATAAAGGCAATGTATGTAGATGATGGAGTGACTGTTCTGCTGTAAAGGTGGGTCTTTGCATAAGGATAGTAACAGAACAGAATGACTGAAAACAAAGGAATCAGCATCTTTTTGTAATACAAATCATACAATAAAAATTAATGCGTTACCACCCTGTGATATGAGTTGAGTTCTGTGCTAGGGGTTAAGAACAAAGAGCGTGTAAGGTCAGCGCTCTTTAGCGCTTGAAGGCGTGACGCATTGTGTTGGAGTTTCCTATCCCGACCCCTGTGTGCTTGCATGTTACTGGTGCAGGGACCTGGCCAGTGTAAGCTGTGAGGAGCTTGGTCCATTGCCAGTGGGCTGGGAGGTCCGAAGCACTGTGTCTGGACGCATTTACTTTGTGGACCACAATAACAGAACCACACAGTTCACAGACCCACGTCTACACACCATCATCAGGTACCAGCATGCTAAAAATGCTTCTTCTATAAAGCCGGCCCCATGGATGTTTGCACCTCAATGAAAAATACCCCCAACACATGGGGAAAAATAAACAGTTTCAACACTAATCTGTTGTTAAGCTCACTGCTGCAATGCGGAACTCACATCGAATCTGAACATGACCTACTAAATGTGTGATTTTTATGGAAATGGAAATGTGGGCTTATAGTAGATTTAGCTGGTGTGGGTGCGTGGCCCCATAATCCAGTACGTACGTAAATTTTTTTTAAAGGTTTTTGTGGAATTTTGTTCATTTGTCAAAAAAATTCGCTTCTACCTCGGTATGTTGTCTTTCCACCTCCAGCCAGCAATCCCAAGTGAAGGAATCCTCACAAGCCCCCCAGATGGATGTGGGGGTTGAAGAGGGCGGAGTTGGAGGAATGGGCGGTGGTGTCGGTGGTGACGGGGATGTGGCAGCACGCTATGAGAGAGATTTGGTCCACAAACTGAAGCTGCTGCGTCACGAGCTTTCCCTGCAACAGCCCCAAGCAGGACACTGTCGCATCGAGGTATCTCGCGAAGAGATATTTGAGGTGGGCACCGTTGTACGTCATTATTTTCTCAGTTATTGATGGTACACACACCGAGCACATAATTGGCCTCAGATATTGTGGGTCCAGATAGGCTTGGGAAGAGTACTGACTGTCAAAAAATTACATGTGGCGCAAGTTGGGAGTTCTGTTAACATGAGAATTCATTTAGACTACGAGTGTCTATCTAACTCAAAGCCTCATTTTTTGTGGCCATGTCTTCATGTTTCTTGCTAAATGGATTTGTTCTTTTCATTTTGGAAGAAAATCTGGATCAAAACTGCAATTTTTTTACTAACTTTTTACAGTTATGACAAGTTGTTTTTCTTTAGTGTTTAAAGTAAAAAAATAAGGTTGTGCACGTCTGATGTTTTAGGAGTCGTATCGGCAGATAATGAAGATGAGGCCCAAAGATCTGAAGAAGCGTCTCATGGTTAAATTCAGAGGAGAGGAAGGCTTGGACTATGGCGGTGTGGCCAGGTGAATTTCTATTTATACCAGTTTTGAAACAGTTACTATATGCTCAGGTAATACTGTTGACAAAAGTGGTACGTTGTAAAAAGGGCAATCCAGAAAAATGTATTAACCATAAAGACCAGCATGATCAAACTAATGTTGTGTTCCTTCGTGTTTGTCTGTTATTTGTTGTATGAATGAGTTTGACCTGCATAACATTGTAGTTGTTCTCTGTAGGGAGTGGCTGTACCTGCTGTGTCATGAAATGTTGAACCCTTATTACGGCCTCTTCCAGTACTCCACAGACAATATCTACACATTACAGATCAACCCTGACTCCTCCATTAACCCAGTGAGTACTCAGACAACACATACAACACTTCACAATTGACCTTACAACTTAGATATACCTCCATTAACCCAGTGAGTACTCAGACAACACATACAACACTTCACAATTGACCTTACAACTTATATATACAATGTGTCTGCCCATATTCCAGGATCACCTATCATATTTCCACTTTGTGGGCCGTGTAATGGGGTTGGCAGTTTTTCATGGTCACTACATCAACGGGAGCTTCACACTACCTTTCTACAAACAGCTGCTAGGCAAACCCATACAGCTCAATGACCTGGAGACCACCGACCCAGAGTTGCACAAGAGTCTCGTCTGGATATTGTAAGCACAAAGGTCACCTTTTTATTATGCAATTCATTTTGATACATTTGCCACACACGTGCCATTCTCTGCAAGGACAAAATCTCAACACAAACAAGTAGAATGGCTCTAGTGGACTGTAATCTCTGACAACATGCCTTTTGTAATGCAATTCATAAACTAGCCAGGGCTGCCAATTTATAATTAAAGATCTGGATCTGGAA
The DNA here is from genome assembly GCF_024500385.1 of Phyllopteryx taeniolatus. NCBI lineage: Eukaryota > Metazoa > Chordata > Actinopteri > Syngnathiformes > Syngnathidae > Phyllopteryx > Phyllopteryx taeniolatus. Next base: position 13,055,480 of record NC_084517.1, read on the forward strand.
CAGCAAACCACTATGGCAACAAAATCATCCATCCGTCCATTTTCTGTACCGCTTATCGTCACTAGGGTCGCGGGCGCGCTGGAGCCTATCCCAGCTATCCTCGTGCAAGAGGCGGGGTACACCCTGAACTGGTCACCAGCCAATCGCAGGGCACATATAAACAAACAACCATTCGCACTCACATTCACACCCACGGGCAAGTTAGAGTCTTCAGTCAACCTACCATGCATGTTTTTGGGATGTGGGAGCAAACCAGAGTACCCGGAGAAAAAACACGCAGGCACAGGGAGAACATGCAAACTCCACACAGGTGAGGCAGGGATTTGAGTCCCGGTCCTCAAAACTGTGAGACAAATGTGTGTGATGTCGTCCACGGGTGCCGCCTTGTAATTACTAATTAATGTTAATTATCAAAGTCATTCACAGATGTGTCGCTGAAATGTTCATGTACAATATATTGTGATGTGAAATCATTACATTATAAATTATTTTGTTGTTATAGTGATAATGGAGTTACGGAGTAAAAGGGAAGGGAAAGTACATTCTACTACAGTATGGCACTGATGATACGACTAATTGTGTTTTTTTTGTTTTGTTTTGTTTATTTCTTGTGTCTGCAGAGAGAACGACATAACTTCTGTCCTGGACCACACATTCTGTGTGGAGCATAATGCCTTTGGGAAGTTCCTACAACATGAACTCAAACCTAACGGCCGTAACATCCCTGTTACTGAGGAGAACAAGAAGGAATATGTGAGGTAATGACAGTGTGAACAAGTATACGTCCTACTAGGGGTTGAACCAATTAGTCAACGAGTTGACTTTACTACTCCGCATCAAGTCTGGAATCGATTAATCTCTAATGGCGTATTTTTGGCGTATAATATTCCAATCAGACAATGCCCCGTCGTCTGCCGTTGCCGGACTATAACGCTCTGTGCAACAGCGAATTGTCTGGCCAACAAGCGAGCACAGTCTTCATACGTCCGCGCAGGTCGGAGAGTACGAAAATAAGCTGGTTGTGAATGAGCATAGTGGTTAGCTTCGCTAGCTTCGACCATTAGAAACTTTACTGGTCTTAAAATATTCATGCGAGCGGCAGCGGAATCCAGGGACTGGTGGCGAGGAACAAGGGTAACGGCGCAACGTGCAGCTCCATCTTCGTCACCAAAATGTTAGGTCCAATAATGCGCGGACAACAACTGTGATTACGAGAACTTTATTCATCTTAGAAGTTGTATGATATAACACCCACTAACAGCACAACACTTGTGTAGCTTTACGACGCTGATGTTAGTGTATATTGCTGGCGTATGCTACAAGCATGACTTTAACGCAACCACAAAAAAATCTCTAGTCATTCAACCCCTACTTCCTATTTTACTCTCTAACTTACTAATTATAGTCTATAAGAAATAATCTCCTTATTTCATACAATGATTAAACACCAAATATGCGGTGTGTTTTAAAAAAAGAATGTTTATTGTTGTTCTTAGGCTTTATGTGAACTGGAGGTTTATGCGAGGAATTGAAGCCCAGTTTCTGGCTCTCCAGAAGGGATTTAGTGAGCTTATCCCCCAACATCTCCTAAAACCTTTCGACCATAAAGAACTTGAGGTACGTTCTTTTTAAAGACTACTTTTAAGTAACTGGCTTCCCCTCTTAATTTATGATGTCCATGATACCTTTTTCCTTCTCTGCTGCCTATAATTCAGCTGATCATCGGTGGATTGGGGAAAATCGACTTGGCTGACTGGAAGACCAACACGCGCCTGAAGCACTGTACAAGTGAGAGCAATGTGGTGCGGTGGTTCTGGCAGGCAGTGGAGGCGTTCAGTGAGGAGAGGAGAGGACGCCTGCTGCAATTTGTCACAGGCTCCACCCGGGTCCCGTTACAGGGGTTCAAAGCACTGCAGGGTGGGTCATGCACTGGTTCAGTAGGCCACACACACATTCCTTTCGTATTTGACTCTCATACTGTATATTAATGTACACCACCCTTCTAGAAATTCAATGTATTAATGAAAACATAGCCAATAAGTAAAGGTTAATTAATCACATTTTATTTAGGTTTGCACTTCTTACAAGAAGACACAAAGCACTTGAACAGTTATTTCCAGTGTTTCTCAACCTTTACTGAGCCAAGGCACATATTTTATATGGGAAAAACATCACAGCACACCACCAAACAGATGTCACGAAAAGTATATACATGGAAATAGTGATCTCGATTGACTTGGAAATTTACTAGGTGTAAAATCTGGGCCTGTTTAGTTGAAACAAAGATATTCTGCTTGGCAAAATGTGGATACACAGATAACCTTCTACTATCTAGTGGAAGAGAATTTAATTGTTCTGCCTGTCACTATACATCGCTGGCATAGATAAATGAACACAGCTATGTTATTTGTAGTGTATAAATAAATAATTTCGGCCCAATTAAGTGAAACTGGATAATTTTCCGCAGCACACCTGAGGATCTCTCACGGCAGACTAATGTACTGCAGCACAGTGGTTGGGAATTACTGACGTAAACCATACTAACTTGCTATATAATGAGTCGAATAAAAGTAGTAATTAAACTATTTCAAATGTTGCTCTGTGTAGTAGAATAGAGCAGTGATAACTAGAATGTATGTGTGTAAGGCTCTACAGGTTCTGCAGGACCAAGACTTTTTACCATCCATTTGATAGACGCCAACACTGACAACTTGCCTAAGGCACACACGTGGTAAAGAAACAACAAATACCTCTTTATTTACAAACGTGGTCCAGCTTTGTTTCTCTAACCATGCCTCCCTGTGACCAGTTTTAACAGGATAGACATCCCCCCCTACGAGTCTTACGAGAAACTTTATGAGAAACTGCTGACTGCTGTGGAGGAGACCTGTGGCTTCGCTGTGGAGTGAAAAACCCTACAACCAAACCAACGTACACACAGTCACACTCGTGCTTGCACTTGCATTCAACTCTTTGACTTTTTTTAAACGTACACAACATGCACAGAACATGGAATATGCACAGAGTATGGAGGGTAACCCGCCGCTGCCCGAAACTTTGGCAGGAGGAAGCACAGCAAGGAAGACAAATGAGAAAAAAAAAGAAAAAAAAAACAGAATTTCAGATGTTTTGAAGAAGCATTTTTATCTTTTCAGTTTTAACAAGCTATGATGTCAACTCCTTGGAATGTCTACAGCCACAGTGAACTCGTCACCAATCATGAGCCTGCAAACAGACACGGTGCAATGATGTCTGGACGGAGAACAAAGCTGAGGCTGACTGTCTATGTGTGATGTCCTGATTGACTGACTTGTACTCAAGCGTTCACTTTTGACCACTGTCGCGTATCCGAATGTGTCTACGTACGTGTGCATATGAGAGTGTGCGTGCGTGGGTGGGTGGGCGGGCGTGGCATGGCACCCGATTACGCTGTCAAACGATCAAATGAGCCTGCTCCTCTCTCTGTTAGATTACTTTTGTGTCTGTTCTGTTTGTATGTACCTGCGACCACTCTGATCCACTCTGATGTTTTATTATTTATTAAGTGATTACTGACCAAGCTGCTATATGCTCTGCAAGGAGCTCACACTAATCTGTTCGTCCCCTTTCGCAGAGTTCATGGGTCAATTCACTTCCAATTCAAGTAATCCACAAAGTGGGTTTTGATTAATTTCTTTACTTTTTTAACATGCATATTAATGCAAATATTCTTGTGAGTGTATTTACACTATGAATGCAATGGTATGCTTATTGAGGTGAAAGGGATCAATCTTCCAAGTCCTGATTTTAAAATCTTGCTCTACTGAGAGGTCAGGTGGCGCAGCGTTATTCATTTCTAAATGAGCCGAGGAAATGCAAAGGAAGAGTCAGCTTCAGGAAGGTTTTATGTGACCTGTTTAATAAAAGCTCAAACATTTCACTCTGTTTTAATATCAACTTTGCAAATGTTCCCCTTTGGCAACCCTGATGTTTCTCTGTCCATCTATTTTTCTCCAGCTCTTTGTCGAGCAGTCATTAACCTCAAGGCAGCCATGAATGAACAAGCGCTTTTAACCGTTACCAGTCCTCCACATATGTGAATGAATTAATAACAAATCTAACTCTTGAGTGAGAAATGTGGAAAATATCAGGCTTTACTGTAGATTGATGACTGTTAAGCAGAATAGTTTCAATCTGCGTTTTTTTAGGTTCTGACTTCACTGTGTATGGATGCAAGAGTATTGAAACTTACTATGTACTAAAACATTTATGAAAAATACTGTAAATAAGATTATATTAAAAGAAATTAAATTGAAACTAATATCCTTGTGTGATCAATTGTTGTACTTATTTTTCTTATTAAAAGATCTGTCATAGGTCAGTACATGGACTATGATGAACATCATTGAATATTTCGTGATTGAATGCAGCGACACATTTAACAATGTTAATTTTATTTTTCCCACTCGGGAAAATAATTTAACAAAAACTAACAATTACCCGCCACTGTAACCACTTTTTAAAAAATACACTACTTCCGTATTTTCATTAATATGAAACTACAGCTAACTCCAACCGTCGCCATGAAGTTACAGGCGTAGCAGGCTACGCTAACTTCGAACTGCACAATTAGCTCAAACTACGAGAGATAGATAGATATGTGGGGGCGGGGATAACGTGTTTGGAGGACGTCAGTATGTTCGCCATATTTTATGTGGCAGATCTTTTCTGTAAAATACACCAAGGTAATGGACTGTACTTCATAAAGCGGCAATGTAATAATTGTACAAAGCTATTGTCTCTCATTTAGCCAGTCAAGCTAATATAACTAATATCATGAATACTTATGGGGAAACAGACAGGTGCCAGAAACAATAATATGTCATTTCTAAATCTGATAATTATATGTTTTTACTCCCATAACTGTATTGGTAGCTGTAAACACTCATGCAAATGTTATAAAAATAATGTATGTTTAGCATATCAAAATGTTATTTCATACTCTAAATTGTTGTCCATTTAGCTTTATAGTTATGTGTTATGATCAGTGAAAGACATTTTATTATCACTCCAATATATGTTCTAACTGAGCTTTTGTGACTGACTTGACTTACATCTTGCTTAAACCAAGTAATGACTTGCCGTGACATGCTTTAAATTTAGTCTGGATCGATTTGCTTAATTTTTGCCACAGTAACTTGGGACTTGTTTGAAACTTGAAGGTTAAGGCTGACTTGCCACTTGCACATTGTGACTTGCTCCCATCTCTGCAAATAGCTCCAATCCCTCCAATTATTTATTAAGCATTGTGTAATTGCTTGATAACTTTCTTCTGAGCGATAAGCCTGAACATGGTATGCTAATCAGTAAATAACTAGTTTTATATTACTATAGCTATAATATGGAGGCATCTTAACTATTATAGATCATTTGTGGGGATTATAGCTACTCAGTCAATGTCTCATTGGCTAAATCTACGCTACTAACAAACATATCAGAAACAAAAAAATATTGTACGTTATAGATGCATAGTAGACAACATGTATTGATTGTGTTTTTCAGTTCTATATTTTAAATCACAGTGCTTAAATTATTTAAAATATTTTACTTTTAAATTGGGCACGGTGACCGACTGGTTAGAGCGTCTGCCTCACAGATCTGAGGACCGGGGTTCAATCCCCGGAACCGCCTGTGTGGAGTTTGCATGTTCTCCCCGTGCCTGCGTGGGTTTTCTCCGGGCACTCTGGTTTCCTCCCACATCCCAAAAACATGTATTAATTGGTGACTCTAAATTGCCCATAGGTGTGACTGTGAGTGCGAATGGTTGTTTGTTTGTATGTGCCCTGCGATTGGCTGGCAACCAGTTCAGGGTGTACCCCGCCTCCTGCCCGATGACAGCTAAGATAGGCTCCAGCACGCCCGCGACCCTAGTGAGGAGAAGCGGCTCAGAAAATGGATGGATGGATGGACTCCGGTTTCCTCCCACATCCCAAAAACATGCATGGTAGGTTAATTGACAACTCTAAATTGCCCGTAGGTGTGAATGTGAGTGCGACTGGTTGTTTGTTTGTATGTGCCTTGCGATTGGCTGGCAACCAGTTCAGGGTGTACCCCGCCTCCTGCCCGATGATAGCTGGGATAGGCTCCAGCACGCCCGCGACCCTAGTGAGGAGAAGTGGCTCAGAAAATGGATGGATGGACTTTTAAATTGGGTTTTATTTTATAAATTAAAGACTGTTAAAGCAATCCTATTTGAATTATTGTTTTTAAACGTTTGTAATTCGCAAATGAAGGTATTTGTTGTTTTTACAAGTGCTTCTCCTTATTATCACATTAATGAAGTTTAAGAATAGCAGATCAATGCTGGTCTCGGTCCGTCTCGACAGAAAATCGCGAGTGCAGCCAGTCCGAAACCGAAACAAGACCAAGACTTTTGGGAGTCAAGTCCGACACAAGACCAAGACCTTCAAAATGTGGTCTTGAGACCGGTCTTGATCTCAAGACCGACTTGAGTTTTACAACACTCATTTAAACATCATGTGATTCATCAAGTTGGTGGTCAGTTGTTGTGTTGCTGTTTTTACACTTTTATAAAAGCAACAGCTTGATACTAATGTGCTCCTACTGGAGGAACTATAGAACTGCAGATAGGTGCTCTGTTTGCAAGCCTCCAAATTTTCATGTGGGTTGATGTCAACATCACTGTGTAAGGCCAAGACTTAGCATCTGCAGACAAAACTTTGAGAGTGGTCGTCTAGAGAATTTAAGATGATGTATTTGTTTGTAATTGTTTATAATGACACATGATCTCGATTGTCATATATTATCTTGTACGGGCAAGGTGGAATTTTTATCCCCTGCATGTGTGAGAGGAATTTGAAAGTCCGGATATAGTGTGTTTTTTGTTTTGTTTTCTAAAATGAGGCACTCGTTACGCCATGGAAAGCAGACTTGCAAGGGGAAGGAAGAGATTTTAAAAATATATGTTTTTTATGGGTGGCACGGTGGGCGACTGGTTAGAGCGTCAGCCTCACAGTTGTGAGGACCCGGGTTCAATCCCTGGCCCTGCCTGTGTGGAGTTTGCATGTTCTCCCCGTGTCTGCGTGGGTTTTCTCCGGGCACTCCGGTTTCTTCCCACATCCCAAAAACATGCATTAATTGGAGACTCTAAATTGCCCGTAGGCATGACTGTGAGTGCGAATGGTTTTTTGTTTCTCTGTGCCCTGCAATTGGCTGGCAACCAGTTCAGGGTGTACCCCGCCTCCTGCCCGATGACAGCTGGAGGTTTTGACGTAAACTGCCTCTAAGGTCATCAATCTTCAAACCCCAAATCAGTGAAGTTGGGACATTTTACACAATGTCCCAACTTAATTGTAATTTGGGTTTTTATTTTATATTTTACATTATGTTTTTATGTTTTATGATTTGTGTCGGCCGTATGCTGGTACATCACATAATACAGTTTGCAGTACTTTTTTGTGTTTGCTTTTATTTTGCGCTGCAGTCAGATCCCCACTGTGAATGAGTAAATGTTCTCAATTGCCTTACCTGGTTAAATACAGGTTAAATAAATGTAGAAAAGAAATGAAAACACACATCGTCAAACAACTAATGAAAACACGTTTTATATCGAGCATCTGTTGGCTGACAGAAGTGGTTTTCAAAAAGTATAGACATTACTCATTAATTATTTTGTTTCTTTCCTGTGTCTGCTCTATTGTGTGTAAATGTAAATGTGTAATTGACTTGATTTAAATGAAACGTATTTGTTACTGCATTTTGCTTTTTATGTTTTTCCTTACAAGAATCCCCGTTTTGATTTTCATATTGGAAGGCCCTATGTATTTCGGTATCTTGTTTTGAAATGAAGTACTTGCACATTATACCACAACTACCTCTCCTGTTCACTTTGAAAACAAGCGACAACATGCGATGGGTTCTGTGTCACTTTTCATCTACTGCAGACAATCTTGGATTATTATGAAAGTAATATTTTGATCAGTCCTTTTCCACTGACTCAAAGTCTGAGTGATGCATGCCGGTCAGTTACAAATTATGGGAGAGGGCCTCTACCTATTGAGAACTACATTTCCCAGGACGCCATGCCTGTCACCAGGCTTTGAACGCATGACGTCACTAACTTCCCCGATGCTCTTGTTTTGGCAGCTTGTTTGGCTTTTCCGCGTATTATCAGTCATTAAAGAAGACGGCTGGTACTGGCATTCAAGCAAAAAGCAGTGGTATTGTCATGTTCTGTTGTCTTTCTACCTAACACGTTGGTCCTGTATTGAATGTGCACGGTTTGAGACACTGTTGTGGACACTCATTTAGAAGTCCCCTAACTAGTTAACCTACTGGCTAGCTCGCTAGCTGGCCGAGCTGATTAACGTTAGCTTAGCTGGCTACATTGCTTTTACCCCTCTTTCAATTTGTGTGGAAATGATCCGTTGCTTTTCTTCATGTGTGTGTTTCACGGCGGCTTCCTATATACAAGAATACTATGATAACGTTAGCGCTAATGTCAAAACCATGATGAAGAATTTGGTTGAATATTTCAGCATTGTCAGCTATATGTCGTTGAGAGCTTTAATAGTCATTTCTGTTTAATCATACAACATAGAGATTGTTATACTTTATTCCCTAAGTCTTTTATCTTTTAAGTTAAAGACCCAATCTCGACGGGCGACGTGTTTGTGTTTTTTCGTGTGTTCTGAGCTCTTCAGGTTACTTTGAATGAACACTCGTCAACTTGTAGGTACAGTATGTGTATAATTTTTCAAAGTTTAACTGATTTACACGAGACCGACATTATCGGATAGATTTTTCTAAAGACGGTTGCACTGATATAAGTATTGTTTTCCTGTGACAAATATTAATAGTTATTACTCCTTAACACGCGTGAAAATTCATCAATTTATGGTCAACGTCATAAGAAAAGTCAATGAGTCGAGATTTTAAGTGTGACCCTTTCTGTTGAATGCGAGTTTCAAACTTTAATAGCTTTCTTCATCTGTATTCTATTTTTAATTGACTAGTATCAGTGGAAAGCTTGCTAAACAGATTCACACAACATATGAATATGATGGTGATGTTTCTAATTCATTGGTTAATGATTATAATTACACTTACTATGTGAAACAATAAGTGAATATATACGTGTGCACATGTGTGTAGCAGGCGCGGCTCCAGATTTCTTTTTAGGGCTAAGGGTAAGGCTAAGGCGCTAAGAAAATAATAAATTTTCATGACTTAAGTTACTTTAGAAGTTTTCTGACAGAAGTGGTTTTCAAAAAGTATAGACATTACTCATTATTTTTCTTTGTCTCTGCTCTATTGTGTATACATTTAAATGTCTAATTTACTTGATTTAAATGACTCTTATTTGTTACTGCATTTTGCTTTTTATGTTTTTCCTTACAAAAATCCCCATTTTGATTTTCATATTAGAAGGCCCTATGTATTATGGTATCTCATTTTCAAATGAAGTATTTCCACATTATACCACACCTACCTCTCCGGTTCACTTCGGAAGCAACGTTGTTCCTGTATTGAATGTGCACAGTTTGAGACACTGTTGAGGACACTCATTTAGAAGTCCCCTAACGAGTTAACCTACTGGCTAGCTCGCTAGCTGACCGAGTTGATTAACGTTAGCTTAGCTGGCTACATTGCTTTTTCCTCTTTCGATTTATGTGGAAATAATCCATTGCTTTTCTTTATGAGTGTGTTTCACGGCAGCGTCCTATACACAAGGGTTCTATAATAACATTAGCGCGAATGTCAAAATGATGATGGATAATTTGGTTTAATATTTCAGTATTGTCAGCATTATGTCGTTGAGAGCTTTGATAGTCATTTCAGTTTAATCATACAAAATAGAGATTATTATACTTTATTACCTTAGTCTTTGTCTTTTAAATCAAAAATACAGAATCTCGACAGGCGACGAGTTTTTTTTTCGTGTGTTCTGATCTCTTCGGATTACTTTGAATGAATACTCGTCAACTTACAGATACAGTTTGTGTATAATTTTATTAAAGTTTAACTGATCTACACGAGTCCGGCATTATCGAACAGATTTTTTTGTTCGACAATTCCAGTAATATAAGTACCGTTTTCCTGTGACAAATATTAAAGTTATTACTCTTTAAAACCGGTGAAAATGCATCAATTTATGGTCAACGTCATAAGCAAAGTCAATGAGTCTCGAGATTTTTAGTGTGATCTTTTTTGTTGAATGCAAGTTTTAAACTTTAATAACTTTCTTCATCTTTATCCTATTTTCAAATGACTAGTATAAATGAAGTGGGAGAGTCCAACCCCTCACGAGAGGACTGGTACCAGAGGCCAAGGTGTGTGTGGAGGCGAATCCGACTATGTCCAGTGGGAACTTCTCAACCTCACACACCAGCTCAGTCTCTTTCCCTGCCAGAGAGGTGACGTTCCACGTCCCTAGAGCCAGCTTCTGTAGATCAGCTTCCGGGGATCAGATTGCCAAGGTCCCTGCCTTCGGCCACCGCCCAGCTCACACTACACCCAACCCCTATGGCCCCTCCCACAGGTGGTGAACCCATGGGAAGGGGACCTACGTTACCCTTACAGCCCGGCCTGGCCCCATTGGTGCAGGGCCGGTCACCAGGCGCACGCCTTCGAGCTCTACCTCCAGGCCTGGCTCCAGAGGGGGGCCCCGGTGACCTGCGTCCGGGCAAGGGAAATCTAGATCAATTCATTTTATTTGTCAAAGGGGGTCTTTTAGCCGTACTTTGTCTGGTCCCTCACCTAGGGCTTGTTTGCCAGGGTGACCCTGCCAGGGGCATAAAGCACCAGACAACTTAGCTCCTAGGATCACTGGGACACACAAACCCGTCCACCATGATAAGGTGACGGCTCAGAGAGGGTAACTCCATCGTTCTGCTGGGGGACTTCAATGATCACGTGGGCAATGACAGTGAGACCTGGAAGGGCGTGATTGGGAGAAACACCCCCCCCCCCCCCCCCCCATCAGAACCTGAGCAGTGTTCTGTTATTGGACATATGTGCTCCTCCTGGTTTGTCCATAACAAACACCATGCTCAAGCAAAAGGGTGTCTATATGTGCACTTGGCACCAGGACACCCTAGACCGCAGTTCGATGATCGACTTTGTGGTCGTGTCATCGGACTTACGCCCGCATGTCTTGGACACTCTGGTGAAGAGTTATATTGGCTCCGATGGTGGGGGAGGATGCCGGTCCAACCTGGCAGGCCCAAACGTTTTGTGAGTGTCTGCTGAGAGCGTCTGGGAGAATTCCCTGTCAGAAGGAGTTTCAACTCCCACCTGCGGCAGAACTTCACCCACGTCCTGGGGAAGGTGGGGGACATTGAGTCCGAGTGGACCATGTTCTGCACCTCCATTGCTGAGGCGGCTGACCGGAGCTGTGGCCGTGGGAGGTGGTAAGGTCATTGAGAAAAGACTTCCAGAAGGCTTTGAGGAAATTCTGGTCCACCCTCCGGCGTCTCAGGAGGGGGAAGCAGTGCACTGTCAACACTGTGTATAGTGGGGATGTGGTGCGGCTGACCTCGACTCGGGACGTTGTCAGTCTGTGGAGAGAATACTTCCAAGACCTCTTCATTTCCACCGACACGCGTTCCCATGAGGAACCAGAGTCGGGGATCTCTGAGGCGTGCTCTCCTATCTCCACCGAGGTGGTTAAAAAAAGCTCCTCGGTGGCAAAACCCCAAAGGTGGATGAGATCGCCCGGTGTTCCGAAAGGCTCTAGATGTTGTGGGGCTGTCCTGGTTAACACGTCTCTGCAACATCGCGTGGACATCGAGGACAGTGCCTCAGTGAAAACAGCGCTGCCGCCGCCACTCAAAATGTGCGATTATGGGTGTGGTTGTTGAGTGAGCACATTGGAGACCCATTCAGCGGCAGATATGCACATACCTACGTCAAGCTCTTGAGTTTTATGTCCAAGTGACGCCAATCTAAATTTCCTAGTAATTCACTTCATTTAAATGAGATATCAGCTTCCTCTCAAATATTCCTCGGCTCTTCTTCATTGATATTTGGACCTCATATTAGTCAACCGCATGTAAAATAGTGTAGATAGATTCTGGAAGCACCTGCACTTTAACTTGTTTGTGTGTTCTAGATGGTGTAAATCAAGCAGGGACTGTGTACAAGCCAATTTAGTGAGCTGGTGAGTTGAGTATCATCATGGCAGATGGATGTAATGATGACGATGTCATTCACCTAGCAAGTTTCAACATCCACCGAAGCCAAGGTAAATTGGGACAAAATAATACAAAGATGAAGGATTTTAAAGAAAATATCAAGAAACATAATTTTATTAATCATGCCATGCTGTTTCTAAATTGCCTCTCCAGCATGTCTAACAATATTAATGAATGAGTTTGTTTAGGCTCCAGCAGCCGTCAGAGGGAGCTCATCACTATTTCTGATGATTCGGATGAGGAGGCTGTGACTCTGTTACCCAGCAGTCCTGTTTTTTTAGTTCCATATGATGATTCTGAAGATGATGTCAGCATATTAGAGGTGAGTGACGAACAATGCTTCTTTAAAGCAGTGAACCGTTTTTCCTCTTTACGGGGGTTCCAAGCACTAAGGGGTTGGGCGTCATGCACTGCGTCATAAGGCCACACATGCACACACCCTTTATTTGACTCTTATGTTAATGTACAACACCTTTCACTAGAAATGGTAAATTTAAATTTCTTGTCGCAAAATAGGTAAAAAGCCAAGGAGGCTGAATACTTTTGCAAGGCACTGAAGTTGCTACATTGCTTGCTAGGTGTCTATGCTAGGTGTTCGCGGGGAGGGGTACGACCACATCCCAAGTCAAACTATAATAATATTACTGCCATAGTCTTTGGTCAGAGAAGCAGGGAGAAAAGAGGAGTTGGTTGACTGAATGCACACTATTCTCTGACTTGTTAGTACCAAGATAATGTATTTGTTAAAGACACATATTTGAATTAGCTACTTTATTGCTTCATCTCACGCTGACAAACTAATTTCCAAGGCAGTACTGTTTAAAACATATGGGGAATTGCTGAAACGTTTTTAATATATCAGCTGATATTTCACTATGACAAAGTGGAATTATTAAACTCATTCACTGCCAGCCATTCCACAGTTAACATGTTAAGATTGACAACAGCCAATCACACATAATATGATGACAATTACAAAATATAAGCCTAATTATTTATTCTGCAACAATCCACTGTTTCAGCCTCTATTGAAGAAAATAAAATGACGGTCATTATGTCACTGAAAACAGCCGAAGTTTTTTTTAAAGGGACAGTTACCCCATAATGACAGAGTGGACAGCAATTTCAGGGACACTTCCAAAATGTTCAATATGAGCAGAAAAATACAATACAGTGGAACCTCGATAGAACGGATTAAGGCTGCATTCACTCTGCAGGGCATGATGCCCAATTCGGATTTTTTTGTTAAATACGATCTTTTTATGCAGTCATTTACATTACAAAAACAAATGCGGCTTCTATTGTGGAAGGAACACGTCTGTTTTGGCAAAAGCACGCATACAAAACCGGACGTCACAGTGCGCATGCGCACAACTGCGAGGCAAGTAAATGCGGTCCCTCGCAGAGGTCTTGTCATGACGCACTTGTGGCGATTTCACATATTATCCAAACTTACCACACCGGTGTGCTTGGTCATGGGGACATTGTTGACGTACAGTACTCATCGTAGGCAAGTCGCTTTCATGAGCCGTGAGGAACTAGCGTGCATACTAGTTCCAAATCTGTGACAAAAAGTGAACGGCTTCTCAGAAAAAAACTGTTACTGTACAAAAATAGCATGTTCCAGACTCCAAAGACGTGTTTTGTACTCCTCATCACTGTAGCCTTGACGCTCTCTCTCTCTGCTCGATGTACAATAGATATACCATCTTCACATGGCCGCCATGTCAGTCCCCCATATTCAACATGGCCACCACATAGGCACGGGATGATCTAGTATTATTGTATATCTGTGACCCGGCAATACTTTCTTCCCTTTCTCTGCCTGCATTGCGCTTCACCACCAGTAAACAACAGCGGCGAATTCTGGAACTAACAGGCTTTGTCAACGGCATTTTAAGTGACAAATGGAAACTACTTTCGGGCTCATTGTTCAGTCCCGACAGTTTGTTTTAACCGTGACAAATGGAAACTACTTTCGGACTCATTGTTCAGTCCTGACGGTCCGTTTTATCCAATATCCCTTATATCGGGGTCCGTTTTATTGTTTTCCATATTTTGTAAATTATGTCAAGAAGAAATTATGTCAAGAACATTACTGTGGGACAGTTATTATATCCTATTATTATGTAATAGGATAAAAATAATTCTGCAGACTGTTCAATTGCTCACCATAATCATGACTCTATAGTTGTAATTGTTAATAAATTATGGCTTCAATATTTATTTTAATGTATTTCTTAGGGTTTGGTTCTGTTCATCACTTAACCGTTAGGGTATGCACTTAAACATGGCCAGTCTGCCGGAAATCAAGAAGGCGTGAAGAAACGTGATGTCATGTGGAATGGATACAATGCGGCGATCTGTTAAAAAAAAAACTAATAAAAAAAGAAATACAAGACTGATTCTTGAGCATGCCATACTTTGGAAACCCAACTGTCCGAAACACTTGGCTCGGACAGCGACGCCACTGTAAAACTATTTGGGTTCGCTCATGCTGCTAAAGCTAATTAACTAAACCTTGTGAACAATTTCTATCTCGAATGTGATCAACAAACTGTTCTCCCCGTGCCTGCGTGGGTTTTCTCCGGGCGCTCCGGTTTTCCTCCCACATCCCAAAAACATGCAATTTAAAAGGAGAAGCTCTCGGCCAGCCTCTGAGAGAAGCTCTAGTTCTTGCTCTGGTTCCTGAGCTCTCTGGGTGCTAGGTTTCACCCTAGCTGGCTTAGCTCACAAGTTTTTTTTTTCTTTCTATGTTTATCTTTTATTTTTCCCTGCCGCATTTTTGGATACGTGCCGCTGGCTGGCGTTGTGTGCAGTTGTCACCGAACGATTCTTGGCCGTTAAGACCAAAGTGGAACCCTGGTTTTTGCTGTAAGGCAAAACCACAGTCTACCCACGTGGTGAGCAGCCATTTGTTCCCAAACCGAGCCAAGGCCGTGTGACCCGCCTAGCCAGCCAGACCTCGGCCCAGTTGGTCCCAGAAAATCGATTTTTGGCGAAACTGAACTTTTTTCTTGCTGCAAGTCGGCACTAAGGGCAAACTTCTTCCTCATTGGGCGCAGCATCGTTGGCCGCCATTCAACCCGTGTCAATTTGCCTCACCTTTCTTAAGTAGAATATAGATTTTCCAGACAAACAAACAAAGCAATGTGGTGTCAATTTTAACGATAAAAAATCGGATACTAGGTAATATCAACACTTGAAGAGTCAATTTCAACCAGACTCAGAATTTTGACAGACTGTAATTTTTGGGGAAATTTTGTCACATTGCTATTAAAAGTGGGATGATGGTTAGTGTCTTTTGGGGCACCATACACAAAATATTTACTGAACTGTACCAAACTACTACTATACTTAACACATCACAGGCTGGAGTTAATGTCATATTACTTTATCATTATTATTGCTCTCGTGAGCATAATTGTTTGTATTTATCTTGAAATGTGGTCTTTTCTGCAACCTCTTTGTAGCAAGTAACTCCAGCGCGCAGACATTTAATACGGCCAGCAGCAAAGTGGAGTGGGGCCTCACAAAACCTTATTGAAGTTGCTGCAAATTCTGTGGGGCTAAGGAACCCATCTGCCCCCTCTACCTCCAGAGATGCTATTTCCCACTTGTCTGCAGTCAGCGCATCCACAGTCAGACAACCAAAACCTACAACAAACGCCCAGCAGGCAAAAGCTGGTATGTCACAAGAGATAAAAGTGGAGGACCGAGCTGATTGTTCGACTCAAACCCGATCTACCTCCTCACTTGCTCAAGCTGTCACACTAGGAACGTCTGAAGATGCAGCGCACCTTCAGCCTAGCACATCTGGACTGGCTTGCTCCAAAGGACATTTAGTAACCAGGCCCCAGCCAAGTACATCTCACGGTGTTGTTTCAAAGACACTTCCTGCCTCCCCGACGACTCGAGAAAAGGCATATAAAAGTACCAGCATTAAAGACAATCCTCAGGCAAGTACTTCATCTGCAGAGGCGCAGCCTAAAGCGAGCACATCTACACAGCTTCTGCCTAGCGGGTCAGTGACAGTAGTAGCCCGTCCTTGCCAGGTGAATAATTTGAAGCCCATCATCCTTCCACAACAACCAAGCATCCAAGCCTTCACTTTGATCACACAGCCTCAGAAGCAGAACACTCCCCAGCCTGTCTTAAATCCCATGCATGGCAATCTTATTCAGATTGAACCCCAACCCCTCGCCCAGGCCCCGGCTCCAGCTCCAGTCCAAGCGCCCCAGGCCCGTCAGGTGGCACCTGTAACACACACTGCAGTGCTAGTAGCTGCAGCCCCTCAGAGGTTAGGACCTCCAGTGGCGGGCCACCAGATCATGTTAGGGAGCCAGTTAGCTGGGAAGGCTGGTTCCAATTCCCGGCCACAGGGTGGCGCCCCCAGTGCGTTTCCACAAATCCAGACCAATACAAATTTAAATCCTCCAGCTGGTCTAGCTATGGCAGCTTCAGTTCCCCACAACAGAATAGAGATGCATCACATTCTGGATCTAGACCCAAACCCAGAAAGGGTCAACCCAGTCCCCGGTCTGCTCGCATTCCGTCCTGTTCCTGAGGATATTCCGAGAATAGAAGACGCAAGGCCTGGTCCCTCTCAGCCACAAGAGAGGCTTGAGTTGCAACACCATGTCAGAACCCTCATCACTAGTGTCGTAAGTAGTAAAGTACACCTCGTTTTTGTCATTTTCTCTGTTTTAAATGTCTGCCCTAATTTTTTCTCTCTCTCTCTCAAGTTGGATCTCTTCCCAAATGTCCAAGAAGCCTATGTAGCAGAACTGATTCAAACACATAATGTCAAAGACTTGAATGTGTGAGAAGCATTTTTATTTTAAACTGTGGTTCTGAATTGATTTTCTGCACTGCTAATTGTGAGAACACAAGGAGAGCATTTGTCTGTGAATTTGGACTAGTATCTGAATGTCAACGAAATGTTTGGATTATTTCATGGTTGTTTGTGTGTGGTGATTTATTGTATTTCACTGCACTTAAACTGATTGGATGAGCTATCTTTAATAGTCTGGCAGCTACTATTGCAAAATCATCATTGTGCCTAACTATAACAGTGGATAGTACACACAGTCATGTTTACATGGACGTTTCCTCTTCTGTTTTCAAGTATCTGTAACCTGCTGTTGGAGAACCCAGAATACCCAAAGACAAGCGCTGCTGCAGCCACAGTAGCGCCCACCAGTATTTTACTCGAGTCCGGAGACAGTAACACAGAGGTAATTAATGAATGAAGCAGTTTATTTCGAAGACCAAATATAAAATTAGATGAACAAAAATAAATTCAAAAAGACAAAAGTAGCAGAGTTCAAAAAAGTAGGGAGAGTAGGGAGAGTTGCGTGTTCATTCTAGGTACTCGTTTTCGATTTGGCGGTCAAACGTTCAACAGGGGAGTTTAAAACACTGCCTCTGCTTATTTAAAATTTGTTTATTATTCTGATGTTTATGCAGGCGGACAGAAAAGGGTTTTAGGGGACAGACAGAAGGACAGAGTGGACAAGCGGAATAGGGGTGCGAACCACAGCAGAAATGTGAATGCCCACCACCCACCCTATTACTATGGTTACCAGGTCTCCGACTGGCAACTGTTGTCCTTGTACCGTGATCGTGTGTGTGGTGGG
This sequence comes from Phyllopteryx taeniolatus, assembly GCF_024500385.1. Lineage (NCBI taxonomy): Eukaryota > Metazoa > Chordata > Actinopteri > Syngnathiformes > Syngnathidae > Phyllopteryx > Phyllopteryx taeniolatus. Next base: position 13,073,313 of record NC_084517.1, read on the forward strand.
GTGTCCTGCATTAAAATTGGGGAGACTGGTGGCGGTGAGGCGAGACGGTCACAGGGCAATGATGACTAATTTCAATTAGATAAAAGAATATGTGTAAAATATGCTATAATTTTTTTTATCCTTGGGGTGGTTTGACAAAAGCGTGTCATAGAAATTATGACACCTGGCAGCTGTTTTAATTGTTAAAAAAAATCATACTAATTCACCTATAAGCTATATAAAATACAACATAACAATACACCGCCCCCCCTAATACCAGTCAAATAGTATGGTGTATTTTAACCTTGATGTATCTTTTCAGGTAACTGAGGATTTGTTTGATTATGCCAAGCTGGGCCCGGTAGGTCCAGAGACGGTGATGCAGGCCGCAGACTTGCTCATGGCAGACTTCCGGATGATCAGCTGTCAGGACATTAAATGGGCCCTCAATGCCCTGAAAGGACACTATGCAATCACACGCAAGGTAATCACTGTCTCCTACCCCTGCTCGATTATTGCTCTGAAGTTTACTTCGCTTTAAAAAAGTTACATTTTATTCAACCAAAAGCCAGGATGATTGTGTTTTTTTGTCAAAAGAGAGGTCAATTGGATGGAAGGTGGAATCATGCTTATGTTTGTGCCATTGTAACAGCAAGTTTAAATAATTAAGTTCAAAGCTCTGTTTGCGTAAATGGACATGATCTGTTTTTACCCATTTTTACATATTTATTTTTATGGGGATAATATGCATTCAAGTGCTTGTAGTTTCACTCTGTCCCTCTCACACCCACTCTCTCGTAGGCCTTATTTGAAGCGCTGAAGAAGTTTCAAGATTCAGGCGACCCCTCAGGAAAGCGACGACGAAACAGAATGTCTACTGGGCGCTGCTACATCGATTTCCATTTTGAGCATGGTGAGGGGTAAAAAGCTTTCTCTGTACTTGTGTATGTGAGAATTGATATTGAACCATAGAAGAAGTGTTAATATAGCAGTGTGCTGCCCCCCTGTGTGCTGCAGGTCAGGTAAAGTTTGACAAGAGGATGTACTTTTTGGAGAAGGGTCGACGTTATTGCAGAACTTACAACAGTTTGGAAGGTTCTCTACAAAAGGAGCTTACCTTCTTTCAACAGAAAGCCAAGGAATGGGCAGAGGTATTCTTAAATACAGTTCTTTTTGTCACGTTGTTACATTTTTATTAAAATGCGATTCAATATGTTGATATTTCCTGTTCTCTTTCCAGCATGAGGACTTCCTCCTGGCACTGCAAGTCAATGAAGATGAATATAAGAAAGTAGGTTTGTTTCACTCTCTAAGATAATATAATGTATTTTTATGTGTTTGATTTTTCTACCATGATTGAATAAGAGAAGTACTTTTCCTGATAATTCCTGTTTCTCCAGGATGGCCAGCTGATTGAGTGTGGCTGTTGTTACGGAGAGTTTGCCTTTGAAAAAATGACGCAGTGTTCAGACGGTCACCTGTTCTGTAAAGAGTGCCTCGTCAAATATGCTCAAGAGGCAGTGTTTGGCTCCGGAAAGGTACGTCCACACCACCAATAAGTGATACTTGCAGGGTCCACAGTATCCAAAAATATATACTCCAGGAAGTTGCTGTGTACTTTAAAATTAACTGAACTAAATAAGGGCCCATTCCATTATTTTATTTTTTTCCCAGTTTACTGAAGTGATCAGTACGATTGTATGTTGGCCACTTAAATTACTTCAGCACATGTCACCTGAATAATCAATGAGTGGTGCTTTGACGATCTTAAGATTTTCATAGCAGGCCGTCTGCTGTTTAAGAATGAAATTAGATTTTCAAAAAAATAGGGCCTTTGGTATCCTTCAAAATTACATTTAATCCTTAAATTTGACTTTTGAAAGTCTTAAAAATGCCATCGAATCAGTGACAAACATTTTATTGAAATCTCTGTGTTGTGTCTCAAATTCATGTTTTGATGTTTTCAGTCCACCCACATCAAAAATAAAGGAAGAAGTAGCACATCATTTCTGAAAGTAGTATTGAGCCAATATACTGAAGATGTTGAAAAGGAAATTGAAAATGGTCCCAAATGCACACACTGGATACAGTTAGGTTTGACATTACACCTTTTTAACATTGCATACAAAGTGCAATCTGTTCAAATCTGATTAGATTTAGCCAGCGGTATAGGGTAGTTTTTTCCCCTCTCTTTTGTAACAATTTGCAAAATACTCTTACCAAACTATTAATGTAAGTAAACTAATTTTGGAATTTGAGTTGTACGTGTTGTTTGTAGTGAAAGCATGAGTAATTTTCTCTTAAGATCTGTCAGTTTCTGTATGTGTATGTATTTGCTTTGCAGTCAGAGCTGAGCTGCATGGAAGCAGGCTGCCTTTGTTCCTACCCAGTCTGTGAACTGGAGAAGGTCCTACCAGAAAACATCCTTTGCAAATATTACGAGAGGCAGGCGGAGGAGGCCATTGCTGCCACTTGCGCGGATGAACTAGTTAGGTAAGCCTGTGTCTGTGTAATCACGTTTATAAACTCAAGCCTAATTTATTGAAATGTACCTTTATGGAGGTTATGCTGAGACCAAAATTGATTTGACTATTAGATATTAAAGGTCCCACTCCAATGCAGGTGACGGCTATGTGTGTACAGCAGGGTGGAGCTTAGTTGTGTTCTATATAGTGCTGCAAAGAAAGATTAGACATCACATTCGGCAGACTTTGAGAATTTAGACTTTTTAATGTATTGTGAATCGCCTCATTATAATCAAAATAAAAAACTAACAGGAATTCAACCATGATGTATGACTCTAATGATAGAAATTCTGATAATAGTTCTTGTTGACTGAGAAATGGATAAACAACACTACATATTGACCTTAAAGTATCTTGTGCTTTTACCTACAATATGACAAAATATGGCGTTAACACTGTATATCCTACCATGAGTTAACCCATCTAGCAAAGTGCAGTAACATTGACGCAAAGTAGTAACCTTTTAAGTTGGCTTGTAACATCAGTTGGCTGCATCATCTTAGATATTGTATAATTGTGGTTTGAACGTTAAAAGTAACATCACTTTCACCCATCTCCCAGGTGTCCCTTCTGCAACTTTCCAGCCTTGCTAGACAAAGATATGTGTCTTTTTAGCTGCCCCAACCCTCGCTGCCGCAAGGTCAGTCCTCTATTTGCTTGATTTCTACCATATAGATTCATTAAACACCTGGGAAAGTACTTTTCAGAGGGCAATTTCCTGCCTAATGTCTACATTAAAAATCATATACATTGTTTGATTGTTACGTAATATTCTAGTTTCTAGAGATGGTGAATTTGGGGTTTTCATGTGCCGTAAGCTATAATCAAAATTATATTTAAAAATTATGTAATATTTCACTCTGAGTGTGTGTAGCGCATCTCTAAAATATGAGTTTCACTTTATGAATCAAACTATCTAAATTAAGCTTTTGACACTATTCTAATTTATTGAAATGTACCTGTATGGAGGTTATACTGAGGCCGAAATTGGTTTGACTATCAGATACTAAAAGTGCATTTCATTCAATAGGAAATACACACCGGCTCTTGTACAGCCTGTAACATTGTCTCAGCTGTTAAGAAGAATTATCGAAATTAAGTAGGCGACAACGTGAATTTGTTGGTCCAAATGCACTGAAAGTGAGTGGTCCAACAAGAATCATGAAGGCTGCAGAGGTCACCCAATGTGTGAGAGCAAGGATTGACAGGGACCAAATGGGTTCCATCTGGAGAGGTCACCGCCTCTTATCACGACCTCTTCGCACTGTCTGAGGAATGCTGGGGTGTGAGGGATGGTAGGCGGGCAATGCATTTCAGTCTCTAAATCACCTTTATCAGGAGGAAATGCGTACCAACACACATGGCCCTCCCATGAATACAATCTAACCTTTTACCCTCCACATAACACTCCATAACTCACTAACTTTTTTTTTACCTCAACCAAAGAAGTTGTGTGACTGCAAGGAAATGAAATAGTTGTTGATTTCTTTTTCCTGGAGTGTCCAACGGCAGTTTTTAGCTTCCTTTTGAGCCTAGCCCCCAATTGTTGCAACTAGCTGTAGACAACCTCTACATTCTTACCTCCTCAGCCTGGATTCCTTGTTCCTCTCGCATTGTGTTCTGACATTTGAAGATCCAAACACCACCTAATGAGTGACTGGAGCTTCAGTTTTGCCAGCTAGTTGCTCTACCTGTTCAACATCAGATTTTGATGTCGAAAGCCTTGGAGTTTAACTTCTTACGGGAGCACATTGAGAATGCAGAGTATCTTGACAGCTTAAAGCAAGAAGTTCCATACAGATGAAGAATTCACCCTGAAACCTGGAGAACTGAATGTAACAGTAAGGATGCGCAAGCACAAGCAGTTTACAATATAATCTGATCGTTGATTGACAGATATGTATATTTATGTCTTAAATTTGAGCCAGTGCACTTGGCTTCTCTTGAGAATGGCAGAAATTAACTAGAATTTTTTTTTTTGGGGGGGGGGGGGGGGGGGGGGGTTAGGAATGCCAATAAATACCTATGATTTGACATCCTGATCCTAAAAATAATGTACTACACAATAATAAGAGGCTGCATGGTGGACGACTGGTTAGCACATCTGCCTCACAGTTCCAAAGACCGGGGTTCAAATCCGATCTCGCCTGTGTGGAGTTTGCATGTTGTCCGTGTGCCTGCGTGGGTTTTCTCTTGGTACTCCAGTTTCTTCCCACATCCCAAAAACATGCATTGTGGGTTAATTGCAGAATCTAAATTGCCCGTAGGTGTGAATGTGAGTGTGGGGGTGGTTGTTTGTTTATATGCGCCACCAGTTCAGGGTGTACCCCGCTTCTTGCCCAGAGTCAGCTGCGATAGGCTCCAGCATGCCCGCGACCCTAGTGAGGATTAGCGGTATTGAAAATGGGTGGAATGAAAATAATAATAATATTTTACTTAGCATTGAAGATAACATTTGTGTTAAAGAGCTTTTTCCTACTTGTGTACAGTATTAGCTGTCACAGAAACATACAAAAATAATTTGGGTAATATATTATTATTTAGGCCGGTTCTGGAATAAACTTTACATTGGGTGGTCGTGTCATAAATTTGTTTAGCACTGTATACAAAAAAAATATATAGAGCATTTAAGACAAACCGTCATTGGCAGATGTAATATGAAAAGACAATGCTATCCGGGCAGCATGGTAGTTGTGGTGGTTACCACGTTTGCCTTCTGAGGTTTGGGGTTGGAATCTCAGCTCCGGGCCTTCTTGTGTAGTTTATATGTGCTCCCCTGTGCCGGGTACTTCGACTTCTCCCCGTACTACCAAAACATGCGTGTTAGCTTATTTATAGACTCCAAATTGTCTATAGGTGTGAATGTGAGTCTGAATGGTGTTGTTTCTATTGACAAATGACTGATAAGCAACCAGTCCAGCATGTACCCCACCTTTGCCCAAAGTCACCTGGGATAGACTTCTACTCACCGATATAGAAAACGAATGGATAAAATTACAGGATGCCCATTTCTTCTCGTGCAATTCCACCTTTGAGGCCGAAGGTGGAGCACTTTACTCTTCGAGTGAACAATGTGCACTCATAGCCCAATAGTATTTGTCTGCAGCATGCAACCTCTCCTTTTGGTTACGCCTCTCCTTTGCTTACGCCCACCCTTGGGTACGCCCCCACGCCCGAAGCTTATTTAAGCTCAGGCACACACCCAAGATCCTGTTCTCCGTGTAATATGGCTGCATTCAACAGCTGCAAATGTTAGTCAGATAATATGTCCATATGGTGACACATACGTGTAATGTGTTCTCTTAGGAGGAGCAGATAGGCTGGGGAAAAAAAGGGAGGGGGCGGGGTTTTTTGTTTGTGGGCTTACTACTGAAAACCCAGATGCGAATGAGACCTCCATTATTAAACGGGTAGTTTTCTTAGTGGAGTGTTTTTTTATTTTATTTTTTTCTCTATTTCACGATGAGTCATTAAGCAAGCCCCATGGTCTTCTTGGGCTGGGGTCTTCTTATGTAATTGGCACACTTCCACAAGTCCGCCCACCTTTCCTTCTTCAGGATGCTTCAGCATTGGCGGGCTCCTCTCGCCACACCCCTCAAACTGGTTTCCCATTGGCTGAGAAAACTTACTCCTCCGTTTCAAATGTGGTTCACATCAAGTTTGACCCACATTCTCCTCCCCTCCATCCCGCCTTTACCCGCTCTCTTTTAATGTATTCCACATGTGCTTATGAGCACATCTGAACAAGCTTGTTCCTGGCCTGCATAGGATTTCTCCATTGTGAATGTAAACCAGTAGAAAATTCTCTGTCCGACAACTGCTACATAGTTGCTGTTTTAATGTAGTAACGTCACTGCAATTACATTTCAAATGTACTATTATGTCTAAACCATCTTTCCTCCCCATGACCTGTCTGTTATCCCAACGGCATAAAAAAAACAAAACAACTCGTATCATGGCTCAATGCAGACCCCACCCCGATCAGAACAGCAATAGGGCTTGCACCACCTTATAAGGTAATGTGTAGACAAAAGAAATGGAGGAAGCGAGGAAAAGGCATGCTATGAATGAAGGAGGGGAGAACCTCAGGGAATGGCGCGTAATGACAAGTTAGCACAGGAGGGACGGATGCTCGGGAGGGGCACAAGCTGAGGCTTGAAAGGGCAGATGTGGGGTGCATTGGAGAATGTGTTCTTTGCTTGTGTGTGTGTGTGTGTGGGTGGGTGGGTGGGTGGGTGGGTGGGTGTGGTGTATGTCTTCCATTAAGCAGCCGTGCTTCCTGGTAAACATAGTTGAACAGTAGGGGGCGATGGTTCACCACACTCTGCACCCCTTTGTTAGCCACCCTCTTTATGAAAAGTACATTTCTGCATCCTGTCACCTTTTTATGTTGTCTATATTAATGTACAAACACTCTTGTCTGACTGTTTAATGTATCCTTCCATCACACTTTCTCAGAAAAAAAACATTAAAATGTGTTTTTTGGTCACCTTTTCATGTGCTTCTCAAAACACCCTTTAAGCCTCTACCGCAGACTGTCCCCTAAAGGGAGAATCGTTGAATCAGTGGCCATCCACAAAGTGCATCTCTTCTCTGCATAGCCGCATACCATCTTAAGGTTCCTGCCTTTTTCTTTGTCCTCCGTCTGACCTTGGCTGAAAGACCACAGACATACACATGCAACCCCCTCCTCCCAGCTAAATCTTCAATGTTAGATGAGTGATGACTCAAATATTGATGATGCCTGGCTCCACTTAGGTATGGGTTAGCACTAGCTTCAGCATGCATGCGAAGCAATACTGTGTATATGCTGTAGCTGATGCTCAGAGGATGGGTTTGCAGTTTCTAGGCAACCAGGAATTGGTAAAAGAGAAAATCCCGCCACACTCACGCATGCACGACGCAGGGCCACACCTTGCTGTGTCTGCAGCACAGGCTGATATTTTTCTCTGGTTTTATTCAACGATTGTCTTTATCCCAATATGTAGGAAAGCTGTCGAAAATGCCACGTGCAATGGAAGAAGCATGTGGGGAAGACGTGCGAGCAAGTCCTGGAGAAGGACGAGATCCGCATGAGGGTGCTCATGTAAGTGGAAACGATAACATAGGGAAAAACACTCTCTCCAGTCTCTTCAAACCACCATCCTTTCCCCTTTACACGCCAGAGGATGGCGGGTAAACTGCTCCCTTTACCGGACAACCCTACGGGAAGCAAAGGGGCGGTCTGCTTCCCGTGGGCCCACTAGGCAGTACTTCCTGTTTTGAGCCATTGAGCAGATCTTCCTACTTCCTGGTGATGACAGAGACAGGAAGTGGCCTGATAGAAAGATCTGTGGATCAACTTGATCATTAAGACAACAACAAATTTCACAGATATACATTATCAATCATAAGTGTTGAGGTCACTAAGAAATGTTCTTATTTTTAAAAGAAAAAGCTTCTTCTTTTTTACCACATTAACAATATCTAGACTGTCCATCCATCCATCCATTCTCTACCGCTTATCCGGGTCGGGTCGCGGGGGCAGTAGCTTCAGCAGGGACGCCCAGACTTCCCTCTCCCCAGCCACTTCATCCAGCTCTTCCGGGGGGATCCCGAGGCGTTCCCAGGCCAGCCGAATGATGTAGTCTCTCCAGCGTGTCCTGGGTCGTCCCCGGGGTCTCCTCCCGGTGGGACATGCCCGGAACACCTCACCAGGGAGGCGTCCGGGAGGCATCCGAATCAGATGCCCCAGCCACCTCATCCGGCTCCTCTCAATCTAGACTGTATTTCTGATTAATTGAATGTTATTGTCATTGGTTTTTCTTTGCAAATTAAGGGCATTTCTAACTGACCCCAAACTTCCCAACAGGAGTGTGTCATTCAGTCAGTTTGAAAGTTAAAAACAAGAAATGGCTTTTCAACAGTCAGTTAATAGAGATTTAAGGAGCACATTCAGCGTGCAATTCTTGGAAAGCAAACGTTTTCTTCACAATGTAAAACAGGTCACAGGTTTTTATTACCATGTCTGGTACGCATTCGTCAAAATTAAAGCTGACTGACTTTACACACCCTAGTTCTGTTAAAAGTAGCCTGTTTTAAGGGGGCCAATCCTGTCTCATGCAAGTGAGCGACTGGACACCCCGTGCCATATGCTGCTGGGCCAATGGCAAATACCATGACAAATGGGAGCATGGCGTGGCTATTGAGTCGAGAGCAGCTTCAACTTGTCGAGAGCAGCTTCAACTTGATGGAGAAGTAACCAGAATATCAGGTTGTGTGTGTATGTATGTATGTGTGTGTGTGTGTATATATATATATATATATATATATGTATATAGATATGTATGTATATATAGATATATGTATATAGATATGTATGTATATATAGATATATATATATAGATATATATATGTATATATATATATATATATATATATATGTATGTATATATATATGTATGTATGTATATATGTATATGTATGTATATATATATATATATATATGTATGTATATGTATATATATATGTATGTATATGTATATATATATGTATGTATATGTATGTATATATATATATATGTATATATATATGTATATGTATAAACATATATGTATATATATGTTTGTATGTGTGTGTACATATAGGTTAGGGTTAGTATCTATAAAGACAATAAAAGCATTTTCACTTGTGGATGCAGCATTTCATATACTATACTGTGTATGTGTGTAAAATACCAATCACAAATGCCCACTCCACTGCGGTGACAACTTCACAGAGCAATCTAAGCTAGCACCATAAGATAATGCTCATCTGTGCAGCCAACAAAAGTCAATGCAGCTCTGCTTACCCTTTGGCTTTGACATGATAGCAGGGCCGTTGCACCCATGGGGAATGTGATTGTTTCTGCATGATAGTACCAGTGGAGTCTTGGCCGCCACCTGCAAGTGGCTCTGGACCTTCACCCAGCCTCGTTGGTCATATTGTGCAGAGAAAGTGGGTGTGGCGTGGTTATTACTAGATCAGCCCCACTGTTAGGTAAAAGTGCAGGGGGAATGCAAAATTGCACGTTCAGAATGTTTCATAAATGGACAAAAAATGTTTACTTGGTTAATTTCATACTTGATGGGTGGTAGGGCATTCCAGATAACTATTTGTATACAGTACAAGCAATTAAAAATTTCCACTGGCCGTGTACAGTATGTGTTTGTTTGACTTGAATATAGTCGGTTGTGTATTATTACACTTTGATGGTCCCGTTCTAGTTATTTATATTATTTTTGATACAATATACTTCATATCATTAGTACTTTATTATGTCATTACTACTTTACATGGATGAACCTGTTTTAAGATTCTTAGAATATAATGTATACAATCAGCTTCTTAAATCATTGTTATACTAGTGAGGTATATTTGCAGAATTATGGGTAGGACATGATGCGTTTTTTTACTTACTCCTACTCCCTTTCAACATACACAGTCCCCTCCAAAAGTATTGGAACAGCAAGGTAAATTCCTTTGTTTTTGTTGTATACTGAAGACATTTGAGTTTCAAATCAAAAGATGAATGAGACAAAAGTTCAGAATTCCAGCTTTTATTTCATGGTATTTAGATTTAGATGTGTTAAAACAATTCAGGACAGAGCATCTTTTGTTTGAAGCCACCCACTTTTAAAGTGAGCAGAAGTATTGTAACAGACTTCATTAAATGTACTTAAAGTGAAAAGTGAATAATATATTTAATAATATTAAAAATATATAATAATAATATATTAATGTAATATTTGGTGGCATAACCTTGACTTGCAATAACTGCATCAAGCTTGGGACCCATTGACTTCACCAGACTGTTGCATTCTTCATTTGAAATGCTCTTTCAGGCCTTTACAGCAGCCTCTTTCAGTTCTTGTTTGTTACTGCGGGTTTCTCCCTTCAGTCTCCTCTTTAGGAGGTAAAATGCATGCTCTATTGGGTTAAGTTCTGGTGATTGACTTGGCAAGTCTAAGGCCTTCCACTGTTTCCCCCTGATGAAGTCCTTTGTTGTGTTGGCAGTGTGTTTTGGGTCATTGTCTTGTTGCATGATGAAGCTTCTCACGATTAGTTTGGATGCATTTTTCTGTAAATTGCCAGACAAAAATGGTTTTGTAAGCTTCAGAATTAATTCTGCTGCTACCATCATGTGTTACATCATCAATAAAGACTAGTTAGCCCGTTCCAGAAGCAGCCATGCAAGCCCAAGCCATGACATTACCTCCACCATGCTTCACAGATGAGCTTGTGTGTTTTGGATCATCAGCAAATCCATTGTTTCTCCATACTTTGGCCTTTCCATCACTTTGGTATAGGTTAATCTTGGTCTCATCAGTCCATTAAACTTTGTTACAAAACTTTTGTGGCTCATCTCTGTACTTAATTTGCAAAATCCTATCTGGCCTTCAGATTCTTTTTGCTAATGAGTAGTTTGCATCTTGTTGTATGGCCTGTGTATTTCTTCTCTCGAAGTCCTCTTCAAAACAGTGGATTGTGATACCTCCACCCATGCCCTGTGGAGGTTGGCAGTGATGTCACTGACTGTTGTCTTAAAGTGTTTATTCATAGCTCTCACAATGTTTTTGTCGTCCACTGCTCTTGATGCCCTTGGCCGACCTGTTCGATGTCTATTGCTCAATACACCAGTGGTTTCTTTCTTTTTCAGGACATTTCAAATTGTTGAATTTGCTAGGCCCAATGTTTGTGCAATAGCTCTGATTGATTTTTCCCTCTTCTCTCAGCTTCAAAATGGTTTGTTTTTCTCCCATAGACAGCTAGCTCTCTGGTCTTCATGTTTGCTTAACAGGAATGCAGTTTTCACAGGTGAAATCCAAAGCCAAAAACAAGCACCATCTAATGTTTAAGCAATCAATCTAAAAGCAACACCTGAGCAACTAGAAACACCCATCAGTCACATGTTCCAATACTTTTGCTCACTTGAAAAGTGGGTGGCTTCAAACAAAAGGTGCTCTGTCTTGAGTTGTTCAACACGTAGATGTAAATTGCATGAAAAAAAGCTGGGATTCTGAACTTTTGTCTCATATTCATATTTTGATATGAAACCCAAATTTCTTCAGTATACAACAAAAACAAAGGAATTGACCCTGCCATTCCAATTCATTTGGTGGGGACTGTATATTCTACATTCCTTGGAATATTATTTAGTTTTTTAATTTGCTTTGTTTTTCCATTGTCAAAAACGTTTGTTGATTTTGTTTAAACGCCTTGTTTAAACGTAAGAAATAAAATACAATATAAAAGCAGCCTAAACCTCTTCACATCATGAGAAAATGAAATCGTTCCAGCCTACTGTCGCAAAATATGAATGTGAAAGCAACCCACTGACAGTCAATGCAGCAGTAGGAAAACACCTCAGCCAGAAGCCAGGCAGTAAAACATGCCAAGCGATCGAAGCTTGGATCGGGATGATCTGTCGTCTCATTGTGCATATGTGGCTTTTTTTACAGTCTCATATTCTTTTGTGCTCAGTGAGGAGCGCATGACGGCCGCCCGGGTGAGGAAGTGTGTCAAGTGCGGGATGGGCCTGGTCAAGTCGGAGGGCTGCAACCGCATGTCGTGTCGCTGTGGCAGCTTCATGTGCTACCTCTGCCGAGAGGCTATCACTGGATACAACCACTTCTGTCAGCACGCTCGCTCGCCAGGCGCTCCCTGCCGACACTGCCGCAAGTGTTCCCTCTGGACTGATCCCACGGTACAGACACACGCACACACAATATAGCTTTGAGAACTATGAATTCCATCATTGGGCCCCAACCACCTGGCTGCAGACCAGCACAATGTAGCGTTCACCATAAGCTAGCAAAAATGAATAAAAACATTCTTAAAGGGAGCTTCTTCAGAAAGGGGAAAAGGCCAAATGATGAGACAGAAGACAAGCCTACAACTTCCAAGAAAAAGATGGTTTTAAGATTATATCAGCAATCCTACTAAAAACAGGTTTATCACTACAGGTGATTCTCAAGCGCCATGCCCACTCTCCGTAATATGATGGTAATACTACATTTGATTTATATAGCGCCAATTATGATGATAATACATTAGATTTATATAGCGTCTGTCCGTGACAGGCTCACGAATGAGGAAATGAAGCCTTCAGAACTGCCATAAAGCAATACCTTGTTTAAATTTCCCACATTTAATCTTTGTGAAGCAGGATTTTCTGCAATGACTGCGACCAAAACTAAATTATTAAGTAGACAATAGGGCTGTCACTAACAAATCTTTTTAGAATCGATTTTTTAAATTTTTTTATATATTTTTTTTTTAAGCTACTGACGTGCATTTTATTCTCATTTATGAGGGATGGACTCGGTTCTTAAACTGCATATGTTGGTATGGTATAAATTTGTTGTACAGAATTTGAAACCGCAAAATGCTGAATGCCAAACGGTTAGCAAGCGCGATTAGCATTAACGCGCTAGCGATTGCCATTTTAGGCCAAAAACGCTACCTACCATTCATCAAACTCATAAATCATGTTAGATGTTTATTACACACCTAACAGTGTCTTAAAAATCACTTACAGAAGCTCCTCTGTCATTTTTGGCAAAGTTTGTGAAACATTGGTTCCGGGGGCGCAAACATGGTTCCAGGCGGAACTTTGTATCCCGGCGGAGCGTCAAGGCAGATATTTTCGAAGTCGACTTACCGAGTCATTCAAATTATTTTTTTCTCCCCCTACTGGAAAAGTAGTAAACTTTGTAATTGTGGTCCATGGCACAAAAATGTTTGGTATCGCTAAATTGTGTGACCTCATCTCTGTTTTTGGCTTGTTCTGTTGCCTTTGCATACCTTCTATTAATGTACATCCAGTCCCAGCACCTAATATGTGCACAAACTCCCCACGGTCTTTGACCCAGACCATCTGGGCCCTGTGGAGGCCCACAGTGATCTGGCTACAATACCGCTGGCAACCAGATAGTAGTAATTAGCACTCGTACTCCTCACGAGCTACAGTGAGCTTGTCCCGAAGACGCAGCCAAGAAATGACAAAATACTTTCAACAAGGCTTGGCAAGAGGCTTGTGGAAAACAGACCTTGACACTTCTGAGCCTCTTTTTACTATTAACTGTGTGTAACTTAAACTTCATTGACAACTAATAATGCTTAAGTGAGATGCACAGCATTACTCTTTTGTTAAGAATGAGTGTTCAATTGTATTGAAGTCTCAATTTTACCAGCGTCAACTAAGGCTGCGTGATTAGAGTGAAGTTAGGTAACATAAGCACAGACAATAACTTAGTGAATGTTCTAACCCCTAAATTAGTTTTGTTTATTTTCTCAACTAAAAGCAACTACCTTTAATTCCTGCCAAGAAACAGACAACATGAGTGGATTTTTTATTTTATTTATTTTTTTTAAATGTGTTTTATTTTTTTTAAATGTGTTCCGTATGGCAAGAAAGGAGCCCAGTAGCCATGGGGATACTGTCGTGCCCAGGGAGCAGGTCTGGGTGTCGGTATCTTGCACCACAGCTGTTGGTCAGGCGAATGTTGGGGGTGGATGATGCGTTGCTGCATCCTCTCAAGCTCTGTCAAGCTGACATTTTATTTATTTATTTTTGCACACATTCTTTTGCCGTTTGGTTAACTTTTGCCGTAGGTTAACTGAAGACTCTAAATTGCCCGTAGGTGTGAATGTGAGTGCGATTGGTCGTTTGTTTATATGTGCCCTGCGATTGGCTGGCGTCCAGTTCAGGGTGTACCCCGCCTCATGCCTGATGATAGCTGGGATAGGCTCCAGCACGCCTGCGACCCTGGTGAGGATAAGCAGTATGGATAATGAATGAATGAATATTTTTATTATTAATAGTTAATTATTATAATTTATGTGAAGACACTGATCATGTCAATTATTTCTCACAATCATTGGAAATTATTAATGAATCTCTGCCAGTGTTTACATTTTAAATGATGACGTCTACAACATCCCTTGAAAATCACAATGTCCCATCACTGGTGAGCTATTTTTAGAACAGGCCCGCGGACTACTCATGCGGTCCTAGGGGGCTACTTGGTGCCCATGGGCACCACGTTGGTGACACCTGCTCTAATGGCATTTCTCTTGGTGGAGGTGGAGCAGCCTACCAGAACAAATTGATTTGGACTTTTTGAAGAGACGTACACATAGCTGACTCGTTAACGCTGCGTCTGTGTGTGTGTGTTGTCCTGCAGCTAGATGACGAGCGAAATATTCAGGAGATCCAGAAGGAGGGAGAAGTGCAGCTGAATAAGAAGTTTGCAGGTGAGTTTTTAGTTGGCTATTCAATGTGAACGACTGAGACCCTTTGTTACGAACTCCCCCGTCTTCTTTGCTCAGATAATTTGGAAAAGAGAGTCGGCCCACCCCCAGAGGACATCCATAAGAGCAAGCATCCACGTGTGGGTCCGCCCCCCGAAAACCCTCCTCCCCCGGTTCCCCGCCATCCCCAAGCAGTGCAGGCTCCCCTCTTTGTGCCCCCTCGCGCCCATTACCCTCCTGCCCTACCCCAAGGCCGACTTTTCATGATGCCGTTGCCCCAGGCGCCCTACGTGCCCCCCCTGCCTAACCTGCTCCCTCTAAACAACAATAACCATCACCATCAGCACCTACATCACCACCACCACCACAACAATCGGCCCGGTGACCGTCACCCTCTAAACATGGACGTGTTTGACATGCCCATGCACTACGGGCCCGCCCACCGCTTCTTCGGACCCCTATAACACACACGCGCGTGAGGTAATGTGTTCATTCAGCTCCAAGCCCACGCATACTTCACAGATCCACTTTCTGCTTTCACAGTGTCGTTACTGTTTATCTTTTTTTCTGTGCGCCTCCTTTCTGCCGACCTTCATCCAATGTCAGTCGTTTAGCGTTCATCTGATGGAACGCACAACTCTAGACAACAACATACACACACACACACACTAGGCCTTCTCGCACCGAACCATGGACGCCGGCTTGTTTGCACCCCCAATCTGTTCTGTTTAAAAAAATAAAAAATAAAAAAAAAAATTTAAAAAAATATGAAAGCATTGTTAAATTTCCACTTTATACGTAATTTTTCTGACAAAACAAAGTTGAGCATTCCTGTTAGTACGTCTTTGGAAAAGTGTGTGAAGACGCAAGGTTTTCTAATAAAGCTTTTTAATCACATTCTCATGCTTGTCATACACGTCTTATCATTTCAAGGCTTGACTTTTTTTTTTTTTTTTTTTTTTTACTCTGAACATTTATGCACACGGTGGATGAAGTTGGGGGTTTAAAGCCAGGCTCTGGTCTTCCTGTCTGACGTATGCATGTTTTCCTTGTTATGCATGAGTTCTGCGCGTACTCCACATTCCTAAAACATGTTAGGTTAATTGAAGATAAATTGTCCTTAGGTGTGAATGTGAATGAATGTTTTGTCTGTACGTGCCCTGCAATTGACAGGCCTTTTGTCCAAAGTCAACTCGGATAGGCTCCAGCAAACCTGCGACCTAATGAAGATAAGCGGAACAGAAAATGGATGGATGTAATATGCAATTAGACAAGTGCAGAACAATATGGGACAAGGGGCAATTACAGGACAAACAAATGAAAGGACCGGGAGTGGTTGATGGTTCCATGGACTTGGGCCTGACTCTTTCTGGCTCCCACAAAAAGAGCTGACTCCTGATAAAAGAGCACCAATCGCATGACAAAGCACGCTTTAAACCAACAGCGGTATGGCGACGGCCCGAGAGTGGACTTCTTTCTTCAGCCAAGTGTGCTGCGAGTATAACTAATCGCACTAGCATCGTGTGTGTGTCGGAAGACGAGGAAAGCAGCATGGGCAAGCTTCTTGATGGCTTTAGTCACAGATGCTACATTTGCAGTATTGTAGTTTCTCATATCTCGGTCAGCTTAGACTACAGATATTGCTAGCCGGTGAACATTTATTCGATACCCTACTATTGCTCTGAATTGTCTGTGTACTAGTACACTCCTTGTTCTCATTAGTAAGACAGGCACACTAGTAGAACAACTAACTACTACATGTTTATTAGTGAAGCAATGGGTGACAACTGCATGCTGCTGGTATCACTAGTCACAAAATTTTACTCCTTAAGATCTAGCACTTCAGTACTATAGGGCTATGGAAAAAAATCTGCTAAGTCGACGCAAAAGTTTCTGTCTTGCGGCAATATAGAATATGAATAAAAGCATATTTGCCTCACTGGGACACAATTTGCGTCGCCCGGAACTATTTGGCCACTGTCACTGTTTACCGCAGGGACTTTAATGTGGACGGACGCACCTTTGGACCAGTGAAAAACATTGCCAAAAACGACAGAGGAGCATTTGTAAGTGATTTTTAAGATGCTGTTAGATATATAATATTATGTATGAGTGCGCTGAATGGTAGTTAGCGTTTTTTTTGTTACCCTAATTGTAATTGCGTGCTAATGCTAATCGCCAATGCTAACCGCTAATTTTTCCCAAAACAATTTCTCTTATTCTGTACAGAGTTTATAACATACACCTCAGTACTAACATATGCAGTTTAAGGATAGAAGTCCAGCCCACACAAATGAGAACAAAATGCATGTTAATAGTTAAAACTCAACAAAATATCTATAACTATAAGTTAGTCGATTCTAAAAAGATTCGATAGTGACAGCCCTACAGTACTAGTAACTGATGCAGTTTTGCTTGACAAGTAACATGTTTTACCAATGTGTCCTGGTCGTTCTACTAGTGTGCAGAAATGTCATAGTGTTTAGCACTAGTAGAATGTCATTTTGCCATACAGTATTGGAAGGCAGTAGTGTAGTGTAGTGCGCTGAATTGCTTTACTAGTGAGGAAAACGATCTCACTAGTACAACCCCAATTCCAATGAAGTTGGCACGTTGTGTTAAACATAAATAAAAACAGAATACATCCATCCATCCATTTTCTGAGCCGCTTCTCCTCACTAGGGTCGCGGGCGTGCTGGAGCCTATCCCAGCTGTCATCGGCCAGGAGGCGGGGTACAACCTGAACTGGTTGCCAGCCAATTGCAGGACACATACAAACAAACAACCATTCGCACTCACAGTCATCAATTAACCTATGTTAAATATATTCTAGAAGTTATCATTTATTTGCTTAGCTTGCATTAGTATTATGGACGATTTTAGATGTCTCGCCTTCAAAAAGATGACTCAGCATCATCCGATGGAAGGGCGCCTGGACCAAGGACGTGATCGGATGTGGTCGGGGACGTGACAGGTGTTGGTCCAATGTTTTGTGTTGTGTCTTATTGTTTAGAACATTATGTCTGGGAAAAACCCTCCTATTTTCAAATAAATGCAGGAGCGACGGGAGAGATTGGTTAGAGCGTGTTGAGAGGCTGTGATCTGAACAATCTCCCATACGCCCTCCTCATGAGAAAAAGAAACCAGTGTCTTCATTCATTTTGTGTCTATTTTTTATAATGTTGGGTAAGATAAATCCAACATTAAATTGGTCCTTCGAGCCGGATGTCAACACACCCGAGGATTCCAGTTGTGGAGCCGACTTCCAGTTAAGAGACCGTGGCCACGGCAAGTAAGACCCTTTACGGGACTGGTCTTCGTTCTCCTCAACTGGGATCTGAAGGTTGACGACAATCCACAGGATTGAAGACGACTGGTGAGTTTAAATTTGAAAATTTTTTTAGGGAAAAGGACGCCGGAGTCCACAAATTCCGCGAGGACGACGGAGTCCTGTATGTACTTAAATTCCGTGTTTAATAAACCTTGTGTAATACTAGTCACTGGCAAGTAATGAGGGACGGCGGAGTCCGATATATTCCGCGAGGACGGCGGAGTCCTGTACGTACTTAAATTCCGTGTTTAATGAATAAAGAAACTAGGAAAGTTTCGTGGCGTCGTAGTTAAATTCCGTATAGGACGGCGGAGTCCTCTAATGAGCTGTTGACAGACGTAGTTAAATTCCGTATAGGACGGCGGAGTCCTCTGACGAGCCAGTGTGAATGAAAACTGTTTGAATGAGAGTGTAAATGGGAAATGGGGAAACCACTAGGTTTTTCATTCCATACCAAAACAGTGGGAAAGTAAACGGTGGACGTTTGTGGATGCAAAGGCAAGAATTCTCCACTCGAAAGAGTTGAAGTGAGAATTACCACAGAAAGTAAATTTGAATCACCGTCTACTGTTCTAGACTACCCTAGGTAGTATTACACTGAACCAAATTCTTTCAAATGGGGAAAGGAAGTAGTAAAATAAAAAACAGGAATACAGTGCAGTGTAAAGGTTGGAGGTTCATTAAATTAAATTTAAAAGAAAAAAAGAAACAGGATCCTGATAAAATGTAATATTTAGAGACAGGGATAACCGAACACGGCTTTAATGGTTGGTTAAATACACAAAAAATAGCCGCGTTGCAGGAATCAAATTATATAAAAAATAAAAGACAAGCCACCGTTAAACATGGGAAAGGCCCTGTTGTCTGCAGCCTTGCAGCTTATCACAAAAATAGAAGATAAAAAAGAATGTGATGAGCTGCAGTAATACAGAGCATGCGTACCAAACCCACGCACATTGTTAAATTCATTAAGACCAGACGCTACTGTGTTTACAGTAGTGGACATTAATGCATTAATGCAGTAATGCATTCTTTTCAGTACCAATAGAAAATAACAGTCAATTTTGGTTTGCATTCACATTTGAGAAAAAAAAATATATATATATATACATTTACTAGATTATCGCAAGGTTACTGTGAAAGTCCAACTATTTATTCACAAGTTATGACAACACGCATGTCTTCTGGCATCTACAGATGGAGAGACATGCAAAGATTCATTGACCTTACTGCATCATCTAACAGAAGAGGGACATAAAGTTAACAAAAATAAATTGCAATGATGTAAAAGACAAGTTAAATATCTAGGCCATAATTTAAGGATAGGAGGAAAGACTAATTAGAAGACAGGAGAGCTATAGTCTTAAAAAATCCTAAACCACAGACGAAGAAACATATAATAATCATTTTTAGGTCTGACAAATTATTGTAGAGCATGGATTCCAAACTATGCAGAAATTGTTGCACCATTGTCAAAATTAATGTATGAAAACAACCTTAAAATGACATCACCTGTTTAATGGAGTACAGAGGCAGAAAAGGCCTTCTGTGACATTAAACAACATTTTGTGTCCAGTGCTGCGCTAGGCCTTCCAAATTTAATGATAAAACATTCATTCAAATGGTAGATTGTAAAAGCTATTGCATGACCTCCGTACTTACACAACAATACGGTGATAAGCTAAGACCAATAGCTTATTTTTCAACTAGAGAGCAGTTCACCCTTAAGGTCCCACATACAGTGTCTGCTCTCCTATTGCAAACCAATATGGCGTTTCTATCACCTGCAAGACATTTATCTTGCATTGCCATCTTGCTATCACAACCACATTTGACTGTTGAGCGATTCACAACCTTAAATCCAGCCACACTAATACCCTTACTTGATGAAGGCACGCAGCATGATTGTCAGGAATTGGCTGAACAAGCTGCTGAATTAGTAGCATTAACCGAGGCATGCAAACTAATGATATGCATGTTTTTGGGATGTGGGAGGAAACCGGAGTGCCCGGAGAAAACCCACGCAGGCACGGGGAGAACATGCAAACTCCACACAGGCAGGGCCGGGGATTGAACCCCGGTCCTCAGAACTGTGAGGCTGACGCTCTAACTAGTCGACCACCGTGCCGCCATGTTCAACCTATGTTTCATTGAATACACTACAAAGACAAGATATTTAATGTTCAAACTGATAAACTAACACGACTTCCCAACTTCATTGGAATTGGGGTTGTATTATTAGTGACAATATAAAATTATACTTGACTACCAGCACTTCACTCGTAGTACTTTAAGCGTACAGATGTCAACTCGAACAATTTTTCCTCACGAGTAACTTGTTCTACTAATGCGCACTAGTCGGATGACTAGGCCTCAAAGAAATGTCTTAAGGTGTCTATTACTAGTACAATCCTTTACTATTAGTGCCCCCTAGTCGTTCTACCCGTGCGCAACAATGCCGTACAGTAGTTGAAGGCAATAGTGTAAAAAATGAGTCTGACATTGTCATTCCAACAGTCATTCTACGAGTGCACTGATTTGTCTTATTGGTGTGGCCTAGTTCAATACTAGTTCATGGCCAGTTCTGCGCACTAGTAGGATATCAACTAAATGCTCAAACAGCTTTTCATACATGGACACCAAATGATTGTGGGACGCGTTGTTTTCTTGTGATCCAGTCACATGATATTTCAGAAAGGCCTTCTGGGCATTTTCCTTCGATGTGGTCCAGTCGACCACTTAAACTAGAGGCTCGTCACAAAGCTCAGTAGAGCTCATACAACAGTGTGTGGGCTACGCTTTTTAGGACACGTTAAAAATAGCCTAATAACATCAGAATGTTGGGAGGAAAACAACTAATGGAAAACAGATATTCAACTAAAAACTGCAACAATAGCGTTCTACTTTATAGTGATGGAATATTATTTTGTAATAAATGTTCTAAAGCAAGGAAGGGTTCTCAAATGTATGTCCACAGAGCCTTTACAAGATGGGGTGCCCGTCATCATCCTCCCCAAAACTCCAATTAAACATAACTGCCAGGTCGTTAGCCTAATAGCATAAATGACCAAGTCATTTCTTTTTTATTTTTTCGTTTCGTTGTTTTCCGAAAACAAGGGAGGAAAAGAACGATATGTTTTTTTGAGTGACGTTGAAAATGACTCGGGCAAATATGCTATTAGGTTAATGACGTGCACCCATAAATTCCATAGAAATATTATTTTTTTTGTTTGTTTTTAATGTTGCAACCTAAATATTTATGGACTATTAAATAGAAAGGAATAATTAATTGCACCTTATATTGTGGACCCCCAAGCTACGACTCGCAGATCCCCAATTTGAGAACCACCGTTCTAAAACACAAATGCAGGGCAATTTTTGGAGTACATTATAAAAATTATTTTTTTTTATTGTACTTATGTGCAAAATTTATAACAGTATTAGATTAGATTTGATGTACATCTTTGTTATTTGATCAATAAATGCAGAGTCTCGGAAGTCTTGACTTTTTGTCATCCCTTCCAAACACCACATCTTTGCTTTTTTTCTGATTTCTGCGAAAGTCTGCCTCTGAGAAAATCCTATTATGCTCTTTATTGTTCGTTTGTTCCTCAAAAAAAGACCCCACGCCTTTCAGACAGAGGACAGGGATTACCACTAAAATGGTATTATCCAGCATTATCTGCCAATGACTAATTTCATCCAAAGCAAGAATGTCGGCTTGAAGAGATGATTAATTCAGTCTAACATTCACCTCATGTTTTAAGGCTGGCATTCAAATGAAAGTTTAAAAAAAAAAGCAACACCATTACCCCACAAATTCAGAAAAGAAAAACATTAACTCACCCGACAAATAGAAATTTGTGTCACATTTACACATTTGAATTGTTTTATGATTTTGTAATTAATTAGAATAAATTATATGTATTAGTCCACTATGTGGTAGATTATTATTAGTTAATAAAGATACAGAACTAGGTTGTCTGTGTTTGAAAATGAATATATAAAATAAATAATAATAACATGTACAATTGTTCATTTTGAAGAGAAAATTTTAAAAGGAAGGAACACTTTCTACTTATTTAATCCTCCATCATTTTCTTAGTCTTATTAAAATGGAATTAATGGAATTTAATAGAAAAAAATCATAGGTGCCCTGTGGTTGGCTTGTGACCAGTCAAGTGCGTACCTTGTCTCCGCCCAAAGGGATAGGCCCCAGCTCACCTGTGACCCTATTGTGGACAAGCGTTATAGAATAAATTGGATGGATATATGGATAAGCAGTACGGAAAATTCAATGAAATATGTTTTTAATAGTAAACATGATTATTACCATATAAAACGCAAGTAAGTTCCTTGCCTGATAGTTTTTGGTCTTCTCATTGTTTCTCAACCATGTAAACTAACCTTTAGTGATAACCACAAATTTGAAGGTCAATGGTGGCGCCACAATTCCGAATTGAAAACTTTAAACACACACACTCACGCACAGTGAATACGTGCTTTAGACATGATGGCAGAGGAGTGCTCCCATGCACACACAAAAACCCACACAAATCTATGAGGCAGACGTGGCACATACAAAGAACTGACACTTCCTGTCGCCTGGGTTCAACTTCCTCGAGCTTTAATTTGGTAATGTCCCATTGAGATGACCTTTACACTATTTGTGCTGTGTGTGTGTGTGTGTGTGTGTGTGTTTGTGTGTCTACAGGGACGTCTGGTGTCTGGCAGCATGTGTTCCCTAGACTATTCCTGTGAATGACATTGTGTGTTTGAGTGTGAGTGTGTTATTGTTTTCATATAGTGGAGAACTCAATGTATGTTTTTAATGTGAGTTTTTGCAGCTGTAGTATTTTTCACCCACAATAGGAAATAGTCAATTTTTTTTTTACCTTTTCAGAAGCTGTGCTCTGTACCACACTGGTGAATATTAATTTACAGCCTGGACTTCTGGTTGTGGACAAAATGCAGTATAAAAAAAAAAAAAAATGAAATTACAACTTGTACACAAAATGTTTCCTCTTGGTCTTGCTGCGCCTTTAATTAATTCACTTTAGTGTCAAATTTACTTTACTTCCTGATCTCAAACATACCCCAGGGGGTTTCTCAATGATTCTGGCTAGCCTCATTTTGATAGTTCTTCACAGAAAAAAAAAAGTCACAACATTCTCCATAGGCTGGTGTGGCATTGTACTAAAATCCCTTTTTCTGTGTGTTTTTTACTGCAAGTCACCATAGTAACATGAACAATTCAGCTGTAGCCCTTTTTCTGGGAAGTAGGGAACCATATTTGCTGACTTAAACTGAAATGGAAGTAGACCACACAATGCTAATAATCAGGTGATAGACCCAACAGAGGCGGCACGGTGGCCGACTGGTTAGAGCCTGTGTGGAGTTTGCATGTTCTCCCCGTGCCTGCGTGGGTTTTCTCCGGGCACTCCGGTTTCCTCCCACATCCCAAAAACATGCATTAATTGGAGACTCTAAATTGCCCGTAGGCATGACTGTGAGTGCGAATGGTTGTTTGTTTCGATGTGCCCTGCGATTGGCTGGCAACCAGTTCAGGGTGTACCCCGCCTCCTGCCCGATGACAGCTGGGATAGGCTCCAGCACGCCCGCGACCCTTGTGAGGAGAAGCGGCTCAGAAAATGGATGGATGGATGGATAGACCCAACAGAACCCATCCATCCATTTTCTGTGCCGCTTTATCCTCACATGGGTCACGAGCATGCTGGAGCCTATCCCAGCTATCGTTGGGCGAGAGGCGGGGTACACCCTGACCTGGTCGGCAGCCAATCGCCAGGCACATATAAACAAACAACCATTTGTGCGCACATTCACACCGAAGGGGAATTAAGAGTCCCCAATCAACCTACCATGCATGTTTTGGGGAGGCGGGAGGAAACCGGAGTGCCAGAAGAAAACCCACGCAGGCACGGGGAGAACATGCAAACTGCACACAGGCGGGGCCGGGATTTTAACCCCAGTCTTCAGAACTGTGAGGCAGATGTGCTAACCAGTCGCCCACTGTTCCACCCCCCCCCCCCCCCTCCCCCCAACAGAACCATTCTGGCCAATCAGTAAAGAGCTGAGCTAATGATTTACTGAATAGTGTGTAATTATAGATAATTTTAAATGACATATCATAACTATAAAAATATTAGAAATATTTTTAAAAGTTCAGTAGAAAAGTCATCAACCTTTTTTGAGCATGGTGAATATGTGGTCAACACGCCTGCCTCACAGTCTAAAGATTCTGGGTTTACATGTTCTGCCTATGCTTGAGTGGGTTTTCTCTGAGTACAGAGTACAGAGTACAGCTTCCTCCCAGAGTCCAAAAAACATGCATGGTAGCTACACTGAGGTCTCTAAAATGCGCATAGGTGCCCTGCGGTCGGTTGGTGACCAGACCTGGCTGCACCCCGTCTCTCGCCCAGTCACCTGAGATATGCTCGAGCTCACTTGCCACCCAAATGAGGACAAGTGTTTTGCATAATTGAGTTGTAAAACACTGTAGCCGCTCACCGACAAATACAAGGCCTACGCTACATGAGTCAAGCAATGAATCCAAATGCTAAAAAACTAAACAAAAAAAAGTGTGTCTTTTAAGATCGTATCTTTGAATAAACATTAGCATGGATGCACTAACACAACATGAGCGGCACATTGTAGCGTGGACTGGGTGCGGTGTTACTTCAGTTAATTTATTAAATTGTTTATAGTCTTATGTATTATCAGAGGTGGGTAGAGTAGCCCAATATTGCACTCATGTAAGAGTACTGTTACTTGACAATAATGTGATTCAAATAAAAGTAAAAATTTGTCTTTCAAAAAAGTACACAGTGTAAAAACTACTCAAGTACTAAGTAAATGGTGAGTAACTTCAGATTTTTTTAATCGGAGCATGAACATCAATAAAATAAAAATAACAAACATGTTTTACAGTTACTTAGTTAGTTAAAATAGGGCTAATGCGGGCAATTTGCCGCAAGGTGTTTTCTCAAGTTAGAAGTCGCGCGCCGTTGCCTTCAATGGTAACAACGACCTTCCCAACATGGTCGCCACGTAGGCACATCGATTAGCCGGGCTGGTGTATCTAGTGTTAATACCTATGCCAGGAAAGCCCAATGGAAGTCGTTGTGTGCGGTCATGTGACTTCATTGTGTCTTTTGATTGGTAAACTAGACTTAATCGTCACTAGCGCTGAAATTGGATTGGAGCAAACAGCGCCCAATGCGGAAGTCGAAGTTTTAGTCTAAACAGATAGGTCGCTCACGAAATAGTTGATAAAAAAGAAATAATTGATCAATAAAAGTAGCGAGCGGCATTTAGATAATTGTAACGGAGTCAAAGTACCTTTTCTTCGCAACATAAATACTCAAGTAAAAGTAAAAAGTATGCAGTATTGACAAGTACAATTTATTCACAATGCTACTTGAGTAAATGTAACGGAGTAAACGTAGTGCATTACTACACACCTCTGTGTGTTATTACATGATAATGTTATGGTGTTTCCCTATAAAACCGTAATAATATTGCATCACTGCCTGTTCTTTATTGTTTACATTCTCAATGCATGTTACAGTTCTTTGTCATTACAATTGACACTATGTACTGTTATATGTCGTTTTGAATGATGTATATTAATATCTTGTATAATAATAGCCACTTTCTGCAACAATGACAAAGACCTATTCTATTCTATTCTAATGGGGGAAATAATGCTTACATACAGTAACACACTGAGCCTATTCCTTATGGACCTGACTCGTGTGTGTGCGCGTGTGTGTGTGTGTGTGTCTTCAATGTGGAATTTTATTTGTGTTTGGCATTGATGTGGCCCCCTAAAGAGATTACCCACTGACCCACTGACCCACTGTCTCGCCATTTCAGACAAAAATAGCCAATGAATAATATTCGTTTAGAGCAAATGTAGGAAAAGACTCCAAATACACACACACACACAAACACACACACACAGGAGGTGAGGTGTGGGCTTATTTCCTCAATCATGACATTTTCACTGATCAAAGGCTCCTTCTTCCTCCTCCTCCTTCTCCTTCACCTCATCTTAACCCTCTGAGGTCTGTGTGCACACACATACACAAACACACACACACACACTTAATCCTCTGTCCATCTGCATTGTGGATGATGAAGGTTCGGACACCCAACTCGTCTCGTCTCCACTCTCTTTACTTCAGACCGCAGCCTCGTGCTAGCCGGGGTTGTCATGGCAACAGGGAGATGGGTTTTGCCTAACAGGGGGGGTGGAGATGGAAGCCATTTCACACATGCAATCTCATTGCCATCTCCCCCCCCCCCCCCCCCCCCCCCCCCCCCCCCCCCCAGCCTCTCCCTTTGGCTCAGGGGGAGAAAAAAATGTGGTGAGCTGGCCGTCCCTCCGGCGTGACGCTTTACCCACAAACCACTGCTCCCATTTCTGGGATCTGGGTCATATTTTGTGTGACTCATCTTTTCAGGCTAAGTCAAACCAAAGAGGGAGAAGAGGGGGGGGGGCCAAGGGCATGGATGAAGGATGTGGGGCGCGGAGGGTGGGCTGACTGTCGACTGGTAGAGGGATTGATGGTCGGGATGGTTAAGAAAGCAGGAAGCAAGGGGCAAGGGAGGTGTTGGGTAGAGAGGGTGTGTCTGTTTGTTTTGCCATGTTTGGCGTCCCTCAGGGATATCTGCAAGCTGATGGGAGCGAAATGGATTAGAGACCTGCTCTGGAGCCTCCATCATTACATTACCAGCATGACTAGTGTGTGTGTGTGCTAGATTCATGTTTCGACACAAAGGCTCTATTCAGAAGAAAGGGGGAAATGCGTTCCCTCATGTCTATAATAGCGGCACAGAACACGGCACTGCTCCATATGTGGTAAGAATACTTGCACAGATTCCACAAAGAATCAAACAGGAGGTGATTATGATATGGATTATTGACCCAACAATATGATCGCCATGTTTTGTGTTGTCACTACAATCACTAGAATAGAATCTTAAAAACCGGACGCTACTGACATTTTGGTGAGAAAATGTCTCACAAGATCAAATACAGTGGTAACTTGAGATACTTGACACAAATCAGGTGTGGTGAAGGACACAAGTGCAAAACACCGAACCATCAGAAAAAAATATTTTAATAATCAATTTAGCGGCACGGTAGACGACTGGTTAGAGTGTCTGCCTCACAGTTCTGAGGACCGGGGTTCAATCCCCGGCCCCGCCTGTATGGAGTTTGCATGTTCTACCCGTGCCTGCGTGGGTTTCCTCTCACATCCCCAAAACATGCATGGTAGGTTAATTGACGACTCTAAGTTTCCCAAAGGTGTGAATGTGAATGTGAGTGTGAATGGTTGTTTGTTTGTATGTGCCCTACGATTGGCTGGCAACCAGTTCAGGGCTGCCCGATGATATCTGGGATTGGCTCCAGCACGCCCACGACCCTAGTGAGGAGAAGCGGCTCAGAAAATGGATGGATGGATGGAATAATCAATTTAAGATAAACTGTGACAGGTCAATTGAAAGCCAGGATACAGAGCCCTTCACTTCACAATCGAGAGGGTCAGGCTTTGAAGATAGGGAAATTGTCTTGAGCCAAAGTGATGCAATGTTCCGTAATCCACAGAGAGCAGGTCAGGAAATTATCAGATTTCACCGTTCACCACGATTCACAAAAAGCAGAAACGGGGAAACTCACACCTTGGTGACATTATAGCAGAATCCCTGACAGCCACAAGGACAGGAACAGGCAAACATGATAAGGCAGAACTCTTACAGGGTCTTGTTGTAGGACTCTTTCATGTATGATTGTTGTTGGACACTCTGACACTGATTGCATCATCAACAAAGCCTTGAATAGGGGATGTATCACTGTTGCTAGTAGAACATGACTGACTGTTTATCATGACATAAATGGCATTTGACAATAGGAGTTTAATTTGTTGCGTGATCACACTCATAAGTCAAAACATCCGTATATCAAATCATCTTTTCCTATTGAAATTAATAAAAAAAATCCCATTAATCCATTCCAGCCTTCCCCCCAAAAACAAAACAACAATTTTATGTGTATTTTAATGGGGAAAATGGCCCTCCATAATATTGTACTTAACAAAAACATACAATAATGACATTTTTAAATAGAATTAAAAAGAATTCAACAGTTTTTTTCAAACTGCATCAATTTAATGGCAATTGTGCTGTGCTTTGTGGTCTGCCCGCCTTAGCCACCTGGGGGCAGTATATGACAGACAGACGGGTATACTGTTCATTGAGACGCCTCAACTCATCAATACGGCACTGATATTAGTCGTTCTTCACAGAGGATAAAGAATATATGACTGTGAGGTCTGTTATTTTGTCTGTCTACGTGTTGCTGCACCATTTGTGTTCAATCTCTTCAAATGGTTATAGCATGGCAAAGTAAATGCTATTCAGTGTTAGCATAAAGTGGTCTGAAAGGCTAAGGAAGGTGGTTGTTTTAAATACACAAGGTGGAGTTCTCTTTGTTTTATGTTTTAGTTCGACAGTAAATTTTAACTTGATGATTTGACAAAGTGCTGCTTATTGTAACGTGCGATGATTTGACTTCACTGCCTCCATACAGCACTCGTATCTTGTCTGCGCTTGCAAGTCAAAGCAACAAATGGCCGAACAGCGGCTCGTATCTTGAAAAACTAATAAGTCGAGTCACTCATATCTCAAAGCACAACTGTATCATGTACGACGTAACGCAATTTAAGCAACTCATGCTTAGTGACTATTTAAAGCATTAACTACCTGTGTTTTTCTTTTTCTTTTTGTTTCCACCAAATAAGAAAAAAATATTGCAACTTTGGAAGGTTGTACCCACGTCTCTGTCCTAGCTGCTCAGTACAATACAATATAGCAAAGAATGTAGTATACAATGCAAATATGTTTAGCCTTAAGCCTGCCGCACACTGGAGTTATCTGCAAAAAGTCATTTCAGACCTTTTGAACAGCGGACTGCTCGCTGTGTGCGTCTTTTAATTTTCCAGGTTTTCTGCCTCATGGAGCCTTGAGATGAATACCGTTTGATATTTTTTGTCTCGTGAGGTGGGGAAAAACTCACCAGTGTGTGTTACTTGAGCTACGTGCAGAGGAGAGAAAATGGTGGCCAATCAAAACTCCTCTGTTGACATTTCAATATGGCAGCCCCCAGCAAAGTAGTCAACGGCTACATATTAGCAGGGTTTATATTTTTTGTTTATATGTGAACAGATTATACCTGCTTATATGATCTTCCGATTTAAAAACCAGTGATAAGCACCACGATAATTCTTTTGTATGGCAACAGGCGGCGACACAGGTTTTGTATGTTCTGCCATCTGATGGAAACCCAATTGTTCTGCCTGCTCACTATACGTCACTAGTATAGGCAGATTAACAAATATATATTATAATTAATAATTTTAAGACAAATTAAGTGAAATTGGATAGTTTCACATGGCACCCCTGTTGGCCTCTCACAGCACACTAGGGTACCACAGCACCCTGATTGGGAATCATTGGACTAGTGATTAGCATGTCTGCCTTGCAGTTCTGAGGTTCTGGGTTTGCATCTCAGCGGCCGCCTTCCAGTATTGAGTTTGTTGAGAATTTCTCCTCGTGCTTGTGTGCGTTTTCCACAGGTAGCTTCCTCCCACATTCCAAAAACATGCACATTAGGTTCATTGACTATTCTAAATCACCCAAAATGGTGAATGCGAGAATGAATGCTTGTTTGGGACATTTCAGGCTGGATTTACACATTAGAAGACATCTCATCTCACCATTTAAATTTACTGAACACCATAAAAAAAACTACCACCACAACCACACAGTATTTGGGTTGGACCAAATACAACCATGTACTAGTAATGTAAATCCAGCCTTGGAAACAGGTTCCAGCAATAGTAACCTTAGGGGCAATGGTACTAGATTAATATACAGATGTGACTGACTTACTAATGGCTGAAGCAGTTCGAAATGTTGTGCATTAAAAGCATTAAAACTTTGTGAATGTATTTGCTGCGTAATACAAATGCTCCTGTGGCAACAATGAAGTGGAAACACATTGTTCCAAATCCCAGTTTTATTGGTTGTTGGATTTCAGGTGAACCAATGGCACGAGAGATGAATCCACAATATCAAACAAATTATACAAAAATAATACAAAAAGGAAGTTCCAGTTATACAAAGCAAAGATGTGGATTTTTACCTTTTTTTTTTTTTTTTTTAACCCATCTAATTTCCTACTGCCCAAAACATAAGCGTAAGGCACAGTCATTACCACATAGTTGCCATTCCACATCAGTTTGTCTTAGCCTTTGTTACCATGGAGACTCTAAGGATAAGTGCACCATTTAGTTAATTGAGATTCTTAACCCTTCATTTAAAAATAAAAAAAAATAAACCTTCATGAGGAGCTGGCTACAATCACATTTCATAGTACTAGTAATTATTGAGTTAAAATAAGGAGGCGCTTAATGGAGAAAACAGGCTGTCAAGTCAGGACTCATGGCTTCACTGCTACATGGCTGTAGAACAGAACATTTAAGTAGAACACATCCTATTTTTCCTTCTCCTGCCTTATAACCTCACTGACAAGCCCAAAAAAAAAAAAAAAAAAAAAAAATAGTCACACCTCATTTAAAAAGGCAGATATGACACTGGTCAAAGTCGATACAGAAAAGAACGCAAGAGAAGCAGCAGCAGATCTGGTTAATGACAAGGCTCTCAAGCGCTTCGTGAAGGATGCGATGCTTCACTGGGTTTGGCTGGAGGGAAAAAAATAGTTGGTGCAAACAGCACATACGTTAGTAGCACCACAGTCCAGTTGTATCAGGTTTGTGCGAGATGACGCGATGGTTGAATCCAGTTTCAATCGCAAGGCTTGGTCTACATACATAATGAGGCTCATGTTGTGCTCATCTGATCCAAAAAGCAGCTTTCAAATATTAATTTCTGGGTTTCCCTATTTCACATAGTCATGATAATGTCTGTGCCTTGGACTTTGACATGTACATCACTCCAAGCCCAAAATGTTATTCTTTTGTTTCTGGTGAGGTGCCTGAAGTGATAGCACCCGGGTTTGTTTTTAATTATTTTTCAACTGATCTGGGGACAATAGGGAGAGACATTTACTTCCTACATCCTGTTTGGTCCCAAACAATCAGACTCCCCACCGACCAATAGGAACACAGCTAGAGGACAACACAGGAAGCTAGTTTACACGTGAACATTTTCATGTTAAAGAGAAGGCCTTACACTCAATCAACAGGCCTGGGAAACACATCTGGTCTGGTTTTGATAGAAGCTTCCAGACTGTTTCTACTCGAGCCAGCAAACTAGACCCAAGGTCTTGGAAGCAGATAAAGAATCTGTTTCTTTGGGATCGAGTAGAAGAACACCAATATACAATAGAGACGAGTAGAAAGAAGACCAGTCGGTGCTAAGGCGAGGAAGGGGTGCACGATGATTAGGGAGAGGGAGACAAGCAGCGAACCAGAGTGGGAGCGAGGGAAAAAGTGCACAGCCCCGTGGTAACTATGGCAACATATAGAGGTCGGCAGCTGGGAAACGGAGGGATGGAAAGGAAGGACGGAGACAGAATAACCTCCTCTTCTATCCTTCCTCTTCTCTCTGTGCAGTTCAAAATATAAAGTCATACAAGATGTCATATGAGGACGGGTGAGGGGGGATAAGTAGATGTTTCGATGGGAGGGTTCTATGTTGTGACGACTGCGTCCCCCCCCCCCTTCAATACTCCCACAGCGTGGCCGTCTCCAGGTCATCCGCATTGGCCTTCAGCACGCCGGCGTGGTCGCCACGGAGATACTTGCCGTCGCTGACGTGGCGGACGGCCAGCTTGTTGTAGTCGCAAAACTCAAAGAGGAAGTCGACGGGCGTGTCACTGCTGCTCACCACCGCTTGCTCGTTCCCGACCATCCAGTACTTGCCAGTGGAATCTGCACATGGGGGACACACGATAAGGAGTGAGGCAAAAAGTGTCTCAATTACAGCATGCCAAAAGTAGCAAATCTTGAATGGCATTCAGTAGTAGAGCAGTCTTCCACCAAGGCCGGATTAGCACCAAACTGTACACGCCATCTTCCAGTTTGTACGGGAGGTAACACCCTTGCCGTAATTAAAGGGAAGTTTGCAATTTGGAAAAAATATTTGTTACAACAGTCTATGACTTGACAGTGGTAAATGATATGATCTGTGGGGGGAAGAGGAAAAAAAGAGCCATCTCTGGCCCATTTTCTGCCCTTAATTTGATACAAGAAACCACCGCACCCGAGGAAACAACCAATCAGAGACAGAAGGCGTGACTTACGAGTTGTCAATCATTTGTAACACACTTGCGTCATCGTGACTATTTTTTTTTTTAACCTAGTTGGTTGGTGAGAATTAGGCTAATTTCATTATAAAATGTAGTGCACTACTCAGCTGAAACTGGCAGAGTTGCTGTTGATTCAGTCAAAATTAGTTTGAGGGTCAAAGAACGGCTCTTTGCAGCATTATGTTTCCAAACAGCTTTTTACTGCTCAATATCACAGTTGAAAAGAATTGTCGGAACATTCAGTGTAATCCTCGCATCCCATTGAAAATTTCAAAATAAAAGTTGATTCATTGATTTTTGCCGTTTTATTTAACCCTACAATTAAAATGTTAACTTCCTGTCTATCATTCTGTGAACCAGGAAGTAGACTGATAATGCAGGGACAAATAAAAAAAAAATATATATATATATTTTAAAAAAATAAATAAATAAATACATTTTAAAAAAGTGGGACCCGTGGGACTTGGCAGTAGACAAACCAAAAGGATGACCAGCCTATTGATTACACTGTATTGCTGACTTAATTAAAAAAATAATAAAAATTACTTATTTTGCAATATTGTCAAAAACTATGTATTTGCAACTTTATCCAGATGCGCACTAAAATTTAATGGATTCTTCTTTAGCCCTATGCTTCACCCCTTCATAAATTAAGGAGTTTGCGCATAATCTGACAAACAAAAACACATCTGCCTTTGGTGTAGATAATGAACCAAATCAAATCCCACTTTTTAGAGTAAATCCACAAAAGGGCATGATAACAGTTGTAATCCTTTTAATGCCTGCAAGAGGTCCAAGAACAATGAGTCTCTGCCAGCTTCAGAGCACATACAGTACAGTTCATTATACACAGGGAGGTCAACATGAAGCACACTGACCTTGGAGGCTATAGGCTCCATCTCTGAACTCCAGCGTGAAGTAGTCATAGGAGGAGCGATTGGAGTCCAGGGTCCCAGTCACCTTCCTGCAGCCGATGAAGCCGTGCTCGCCACGCAGCACGATGATGGGGCGGTTGATCAGCTTCATGATGAACTCCTCAGACTCCCCTGGGGCAGTTAAATGCATATTTCTTACTTGAGTAATGCAAGTTACTGGGTAGTAGTAATTGTGGCAGAGTGAGATGACTAACTGAAGCATAAAATCTCCAATGTGGAGGTATGGTTTGTAACAATAACCCTTTCAAAAATCAAACACTTCTGCTGTCAAGATCAGCAATCATCACTTTAAAAAAAAGAACAAAGAAGAATAGAACTTCTGATCTTGTTCATTCAACATTTTACTTTTATTTACTCTTGGATTGCAATATCCTTCTGAAAACATCTGTACGCTGAAATAATCCGGACAACCAATTCACAGCCTTAAATTAAAATTAGCATGAGACTCACGGCCAAGATTTTGACAGTTTCACAGTCACTGACTATAGCTAGACAAAATCTGTTCAATATACACTAATGGTAACAAAAACATTGGCACAATAAAACATGCTTAAGGACTGTCAACCACATGCCAAGTGCATGGCACTGTAAGGGGCATCAAACATTTTCGTTGGGGGCCACATTGTAGATACGGTTTCCCTCAGAGGGCCATTATGTTTAAGCATATATTATTACACAAACAACAAATTGATGGAAAAAGTAATTTTGAAATCAGAAGTCAAGAACAATATTTTGTTCAGGTTACTGTAAAAGGGGGTTGGTAAAAATGTTTGCAATATCACAACATTATTATTCATTATATGACTGTTTAAAATTTTGGTACGGATTTTAGCAAGAATCCTGGAAGTTAATGCACAATTTGCTTTCACAGGCCACATAAAATGATGTGGGGGGCCGGATCTGGCCCCCGGGCCTTGTGTTTGACACATCTGGGCTATGAGGTCATTTGACCAATCAAAAACTTGAAGTCATAATGGCACAAAAAGGTTTTCCAAAAGCTTAAATAAGATATTAGAAAATATTTTTCCTAAAGTAATCAGAACGGTAAAACCTCACAGAAACAACATGGATCATTCATCAAGCAGTCAAACTGACCGGCAGAGTCAATGGTGGCTGCTAGCTGGCCATTTTTCTTGGCGGCAACGTATTTCCCGTTGGCGGCCCGCAGAGTCAGCCTCTTCCCACGCCACTCGATGTCAAAGTAGCAATTAGTTGACCTACAGACCGACAAATGAAAAGGCATGATGAGATCACATCCACGTGGCACCTGCATGAGCGGCAAGTGTAAACACACGCAGCTGTTACACAATTGGTTACAGAGACAAACTGCTAGATTTGAAGCAAGCGCCTTCATTCATTTCCCTCTACTTGGCACAATGTATTGCTCAAATAATACATTCTGGTCTAGATTTCACATAAGAGAAGCAAGCCTGTGTTTTAGCTCAAACATTCTCCAGTTGTGTTTTTCCTCTTAGAGCTGAAACCAAGAGGAAATCAAATGTGGTTTCACGTGGAAGGTGTCAAGAGAATAGAAGTGAGAGTGTGGTAATGGAATGTGGCTGCCTTATCATGTTTGTCTCAGTTTTGTTTTATCTCAGGTTGATGCTTTTGAGATAAGTGAGTAAGGTTAGTGGGACCTCTGAAGTCAAACTGTTCCGGAATGCTGACCGACCTCCAATTTTGGATTCAAAACCAAGGAAATAATGGAAATACATTTGTAGGAGTACTCCTTTCCACAGTTAAACTGGAACCTATAATTGCCAAAAATGTGTATTTTTATTTTTATTTTTTTTAACTATACAGGCAATGATTTAGTTAACATTTAAACATCATCAACTGCCATGCAAGTGTCAATTATAATGGGTGTCAATTATCTGCCCATTTTCCCTATTAGCAGTCCAGCCCGGTCCCCATCTCCCGCGAACTGTGGGGGTCCACTGTACAATAATGGCGGATTTCCCATCCAAACAAGCTCTCCTCCCCTCATCACAGTCCTTCATACTACATCAAGAGTATTCAATAAAGGTAAAATTGATGTTTAATGTTCATTTATCCATTTCATTTATATTCATTTCACATCGTTCTCTTGATGTTAAACTATAGTTCTCTCAAGCTATTTTTGTTTGCATTTGGGTGTTTCTGGAACTGATTAATTGGTTTTACATTATCTCCTATGGGAAATATTCCTGTAGTTTCAGTTTTTTAGTCATGTTTTTGGGCAACGGATTAATCACAAAAACCGAGGTTCCACGTTTGTAATTTCCAGCTGCCTCTCACAGGTAAGTCTTGGTACTAGGACATCTGGTGTGGCGCTAGGAAATTTGCGATTGTCGGTGTAAGTATCAGTGTGTGGTGGGACTATGGGAACCGTAAGAACACGTCAGTTTTTTTCCCCACCTCGTGTGCCGTCTGCACAATATGGGGGGCGGGGGGAATGACATTGCAATTTTATTTTTTTTTTAAACCTGCAATAATACAGGATCAGTGTTGGGAAAGTGCATAGTTACGACAGCATAGCAGCAAGGTTTACAATCTTTTGAGCATGTCCAAACGGATCCCTCTGCTGTGCAGTTGATTCACTGTATATTACAGTACACCAACATCGCAGTAGACTCTGCAATGTGAATATTGCGCACACGTACATCGATGACAATGCTCACAAAATATCAGGCAGTCCTAGTCTCTCACATTTTAAAAATTGGTCAAGAAGTAAAAAACTAAATTGCTGTATGTATCCAGCTTTCGCTGCTCAGACCCCAACTTAACACAAAGCTAGTCAAATCAACAGTTTGTGTAACTCAAAATGTAGATGCACAAACTATGTGGGATGTGCGTGATAAGAACCAAACTTTGAATTTGATTGATGACAAGGGGCTTTTCTGGTCCCTTTCTAGAGCACCAAGAGAAAGTACCCAGGCACACAGGATTGGAGTCGAGGGTTAACAGCTAGCACTCTTGCTAGACATGAAAGAAAATCACTCTGCACAGGTTGAGGCTGCTGACAAAAATGCATTAGGTCGCCCTCAACATACCAAGGCCTTGACCCCATTCGCCCACGCACCATATAGGACCCCCCATATACACACAGGCCTCAAGTATCTCAAATAACCAGCTAGAACTACAAACTAAGATTAGTGATGGACTATCTGATTCTTCATTATCCTCCCCAGGCCCTGAGAGCAGTGATGCATTGAAACAGGTGTGACTGTGGTGTCAAACACATACTTGGTGGAAGCGGTGCACTGAAGGCCTCCGTTGGCAGTGAGGGTCCAGTATTTCCCAGCAGCTGTGCGGAACGCACACTTCCGGTTCTCACGGCAAATCTCCACTTGGAAGACTTCCTGGTCACCTTCCTCATCCTGATTGGCTGAGAGATCCATACCTGGGGACACGCAGGGGTTAGTTTGTGGGAGGGGTCAGCGGCAAATGGAGATGATCCAGATACACATGTAAATCATCTGGTTACGATCAGACATCCTAAATGAGCTACAGACAGCTGGGATTAGCGCAGGGTTTCACCACGCACGCGCACACACCACCACGAAAGTACTCCTGACCTCATTAACATCACAGCAGTCTCACAATGAGCCAGAGACATAATGTCAGTCTAAGGGACACCATACACAACTGTACACACACATGCACATGCAGTTCATAGTACACAATACATGCTATTGTGCATTATGAGGTCATAGTTGACCGATAGCCGGAGGCCCTGGTTGAGAGAGAAACTGTCTGTGTTGCCCCGTTGTGTAAATGTCTGCAGAAAGAAATCAGTGTTTGAGCAAGCCAATGTAATCATGTGCACTTTTTCAACCTTTTCATCCATGACACCCTCCTGGATGCTGCTGGCTCATTTTTCCATCTTTCTTGTTCTCTACAGGCTCACCACTCACTGTATTAAAATGGGACATTCCATTAGCTTCAAGAGAAAGCTCAAAATAAAGCTGAACAACAAAAATGCTACACTGGTGACCTCGAGCTGCAGATGTCCAGGAACTTCCCACTCAATTTTTCTCATTTCAAACCCAAACGAAAACTTGGTCATTTACAAGACTTTAAAACTGTTCCTATGAAGCCAGTGTGACAATGTGTAATTTAGAAGGCATCGGTCTCTCCAACTGAAGCCAAACCGTGACTATATGGGACAAAAATGTTGTGGGGCACAAATCAATTAGGTAGGCTACATTCCAGGAAAACCTCTTCCAACAGCAATGTACTAAAAGACACCAAATATTCTGTGGTTCATTATAAAAGGACACAAATGTAGAACAGAATAGCTAAGATTTGTTTTTTCCCTTGCTACCACATGTTCACACTGCCAATTGTGAACATTGGCGAATTCATGGGGCACGATAGTTTGTATCTACTGGCCGCACAAAAGAAAAGAGGCCAGGAGAGATGCAAAAACAGTCACAGAAAAAGTAATTACCTGCTGGCACTGGCATACCAAAAGTAAGACAGAGTAAGGGTTACGTAATGTGTAACAGTGAAGAATTACTGCTCACATTTTGTTTTTAGAGGTGAGGGGGGGCATGTCACCTTATTCCTCGTTGTTGGGCACTCACTAAAAGCAACTCCAAAACTTGAGACCTCTGGCCTCTGCAGACATATAGAGTTTCTCCAGATATGTGGACACACACACACACACACATAGATGATTGAGAGGGAAACATAACAGACCTTAATGGAAACCACATGTTCAGAGAAGATGAGAACTAGCAGCAACAGAGAGATTGTAGGAGGAGGAAAAATGACGAATAAGAGTAAAATTCCACCTTTAAGTCAAGACATCGTTGAACAGCACTCTAATCGTCACAGTTTCCTGCTCAGCCCAACACTCAGCACAGTAGCAGACGAGAGCTTATACATTAGTGTGCCAGGAGCGACTGTTTAATCTATCCATCAGCGCTGCAAAGGACACGATTTGTAACTTGTGTACAATTTGTGAGGGCTTAATCCGAAAAGCTGAGGCGCAGCACAGTGATTCAAGCTCGATGGAGATAGGTTTGACGAAGAGATCAGTCAGGGTGCACCAAGGAGATCAAAGCGATGGTTTGGGTATGATTTAGAAGCAACTGCAAACCCCTGATATCGTTAGCAGGGACGCTGGCATAGCAGCTGTTTTAGAGATGACATTTATTAAAAGAGCAAAGAAGCGCAGTAAAGGCTTTCCTTGGTGGAAAGGATTATTAATTCATTTGTTTCAGCAAGTTTGACTCTTCAGTGGATCAGACTGCTAAAGTTGTGACGCAGAACTATCGTTCAATGACCTTTGTTGTTTAAAGTACAACCCCTCCCCTTAAAAAAATAAATAAATAAATAAATAAAGTCTTCTACAATCTCTTTCCCAAACAACCATCAATAACTCCTAGTTAAATGTGCTTTGCATAATGCCAAAGCAGAGGGAAATGTAAGGACGTGTTCCGTTTGTAGCTACCTGCAGTCTTCTGGAAAGACTAAGATCTTGAAGCGTGTCTGCAAGAACTGTTGCCCATTAAAACAAAATCATTTGTTGGAATTCGGAAGAACAGAATAGTCTAACAAAGTTAAAGCAAGAGTCACTAGCAAGTATAGTAGATTAAATTCAAAGCTTTTCAACTCACATGACTAACTTTGTTGCAAGGAAAATATACTGTGTCTTAAAACTAATGTTTTACAAACGCATACATGAACTGCGCCTCAATCTTCCATTCTTCGCAAATAAAAATCAGGCAAACCAGAACACTGCTTTCATACAACATACTTCATACTACAGTGAACTTTGGCCAAATCTGAAGTGAAACAATGTTTGGGTGTGGGGAAATGGTCTTTTTAAAACACACTCAAAGAAGCCTTGAAGAGAGGTTATATCACAAGAAAAATACACAAGAAATGCACAACACTGACACAGACAAAACATTACAGTGACGCCTGTAGAAACAAAGCCATGACCCAGAGAGGGCATGGCTGTGTATGTGTGTGTGTGTGTGTGTGTGTGTGTAAGCCACATACTGTAAATGTACACTGATCAGTTTTTATAAATGTTCCCAAGGGGAAGCTGGAACAAATCTGTACACCAAAACAAAAGTGACCACACATGCAGAAACCTCCCAACCCACACACACGCACTGAAAACACCCTTTCCATCGTTCTGTCCACCTCACCGTGCACATCCATTCTGATGGAGGGGAAGGCACAGATTGTTGGCCACAGTTTAATGTGAGCCAGCACCAGGTCTGCTGTGAACGCACGCGATTGTGCACAGTTCAATTGCCCGTGTGTGTGTGTGTGTGTGTGTGTGTGTGCGCTATTGTTCAGTAGGCCTGACTGAGGAGGTGGACAGCTGGGGCACAAATGGGGAGCCACCAGATCATCAGCCTTTGTTCTGATTCAGATGCATGGTCCCTCCAGCCAGTCCTGGCTTTAAAAAAAAAAAAAAAAAAAAAAAAAAAAAAACTAACTCAAAAAGCCTAATCAAGCTGCAGGAAACAAGCGCACACTACCCTTCCTGTATCAAATGGTAAGGTCACAGGATAAATTGATTTTCAACTCATGCTGAGTGTGAAGGGCATTTCTGTAGAGATGCACCCACACAGGAAGCCTAACCTATAATGAAGATTTAATGCCCCCCCGCCACACACACACACACAGTCTCAAAAACATCAACAAGATGGTCTTTAAACATAGTTTACACATTCTGCAGCAGCCAGAGAACACAGAACGATAACAGCAATCACTAGCCCTCTTTTCCCCTTATTGTGTGCGCACGGTCACAGTTTACAGAATTGTGAGAGTCATGTTTTGGTTTCTGCCAGCCGGAGGAGGTGAAGGACACAGAACTGGTGTCAGGGCTCATTTGGCAAACCACACTGAGCCACACAGAAAGACTGACCGTAAAGAAAACCTGATGTGAGGCAAAGCTTAGATTTGTGAGCAACAGACTATGAAGTAAACCAACGAAAGACAATTTGATGTTATTCTGCCTATCTTAAAAATAAAACCGGAAACTTCTCACTACAGTGTAATTCAGCACATTTCTACACAATTGTACAGTAAAACTTGACACTCAAGTTTTATAAAGGGCACGGTGACCGACTGGTTAGAGCGTCAGCCTCACAGTTCTGAGGACCCCGGTTCAATCCCCGGCCCCGCCTGTGTGGAGTTTGCATGTTCTCCCCGTGCCTGCGTGGGTTTTCTCCGGGCACTCCGGTTTCCTCCCACATCCCCAAAACATGCATTAATTGGAGACTCTAAATTGCCCCTAGGTATGAACGTAAGTGCGAATGGTTGTTTGTTTGTACGTGCCCTGCGACTGGCTGGCAACCAGTTCAAGTTGTACCCCGCCTCCTGCCCAATAATAGCTGGGATTGGCTCCAGCACTCCCGCGACCCTTGTGAGGAGAAGCGGCTCAGAAAATGGATGGATGGAAGTTTTATAGAGCTCATGTATATTAGGATCTTGGTACAGGTTTACCTAATGAATTGCTCAGTAGGGGTCTATTTTATATGCCAGTTCATTGATCTACCAAGATCAATCAAACCACAAAGCCACAAATTTTGTAAAGCTGTTTTCCCCTCACAGGCCAATTATAAAAAAAAAAAAAAAAAGATCTCCCATTTGGCATTTTAAATTTAAAACTCATGCCCTTCAAAGACCAGATGGACCAACCTCCTGGACATCACCTCAGGACGCAAGTGTTCCTTTACAGGCCACATTTAACCCCTCATTAAACCCAAATTTTAGTAAGCTAATACCTCTAAGCAAGTCTTTGTTAATGTATTGGCCAGGAGGCTAATTTTTGAGTAACCTCATACATTCTAGTCCATTTCCTGTGGAAACTGCATGTGATTTGGTGAATTTACACGCAAAGGTTATAACATTCCTTGGATTTTTACAGCAAATGTGTCACATTAATTCAGGCCCTAAAACTCTAGTCCACTCCAATGAGACGGTAATAAAATACATTGTTGAGATAGTGAAAGCTGACCCCATCCCCTCCCCATATTAGCTACTACTGCCGGCGTGGAACCAGATGCAAAGACGAGTCAGTGGTCACAACGGTAGCAAACAGGAAATGATGACCTCTTAAAGCACTCTGCCTTCAAGCTTACCACTTAAAAACACCATTGAGCTGAAGGCTAACAGACTCAAAACATAGTGTCCTAGTCCATAAAGGGTCTCTCTGGGAATTTGGGAGCATCTCCTTAGCAGGGATGGAGGCAAGTGGATGAAATGAGCACCTAGAAGAGGTACTTTCATGACAATTAGGAAGGCCACAAGCACTAATGACAGGAAACAGCTGGTAGACTCATTCAAAATAAAATACTGAAATATTGACTACATTTAGATGAAATCCATACAGTCACATATTTTAGTCCACTGCCCTAAGAGAATACGATGTAATATATAGCTAGATTCTTCCCAGCTTCTTATTCGGCATCACCAATTTTTGGCATACTGTAGGTTTTAATGGACAGATACTCTTCCGGACTCAACCCTCCCGTACTCATCCGAGCTTGGGACCTGCACAAAATTAGGCTGGCTTCTCCCTCAGGGGATAAGATTTATCATATAGCGAGATTATGGCAGTACTATGTTGGTCTGCGAAGAGGATATTCTACAGCAGTATCTCTCAAACTATGGTGCCCAGACACCCGGTGGCTCATGAGCTGTAACTTGGGGGTCCGGAAAACAGTTTGCAATAAATTGTTGTATTGTTATA
This sequence comes from Phyllopteryx taeniolatus, assembly GCF_024500385.1. NCBI lineage: Eukaryota > Metazoa > Chordata > Actinopteri > Syngnathiformes > Syngnathidae > Phyllopteryx > Phyllopteryx taeniolatus. Next base: position 13,115,416 of record NC_084517.1, read on the forward strand.
TATAAAAAAAAAATTAAAAAAAAGCAAGTGAAATTCTTCCTCCTTACAATCGTTTTGGGGCCAATTAAAAGTGCTGATAAGATTTTGACATATCATGCAAGCATGCAGTATTTCTGGCTCTAAATTTGTTCTCATGCAGGTGCAACATGCTGGGCAACACTATGTGCCACTGGAAGAGAAAAAAGAAGAGGCAAAGAAGGTCCCCTACTGAAAAGCAGTAATAGTTGCAAACACAGACCAGAAAGAGATGTGCCTGTGATTATTGTTGCATTATACACAAATGGCATAGTAGCAGTTTAAAATTCAGAATTATCGTAAAATCTATGCTAATTTCTGTTAGCCCATTTATGGCGCTTCACCATATGTTACCAATCAGCTAGCAGACTTTTGTTAGACCAAATTAGGTTTTGGTTGAACATGTTTAACTATAAGATGTTTAATTTTTTTGTCTCAGTTCTACAGTAAACTTCAACAAGGAGTGATGAGCTTGAAGCAAGCACACTTTGCCTCTTAATTGAGAATTGCAACAGAGCGCAAGAACGGACGCAAAGAACTCTGAAGTGTGTTTTAGATTATTAAGTATTACATTTAATAAGTTTAAATGTCTTTAAAGCATGTGGAGGGGTAGAACCTTTTTAAAAATGTTTTTTTATGTTCTCTCTCTCTCAGATATTTGCCTATTCCGCGTCAGTCTGGAACATATCGCCGCCATCAACTGGGGTTCACTTTATCAATCTTACAAGGAAATTTTTTTTACTGCTTTTTAGAAGAGGGCCTCACGTTACCATTGAACCAGAGCTGAATGCATAGTGCACACTACTGAGTGTTTTAAGCTAAGCTAAACCAACATTCACACAAAATCAAGACTCAACTGCATTGTCTTTTTTTTAATTGTGCGAAGTTGATCACCAAATCCAAAACTCAACAGTTCTGATAACACTCGGCAACATTTGGACCAAGCCAGGCCACTTCAACCACCATGTTGGCTCCAGTCGGCTGTGGAGGAAAGCTAGGAGCAGCTGTAGGTCCAAAAACATCTGGAGCCAGTTTAATTCCGATCAGGTTTTTAATACGCATCACAATGATCCCGCTATTTGGCATTGTGAATATGGGCTTCCTCTTGGGATTGTCATTAAAAGACAAGCTCATGCAACATGCACAAGCGGAACGGTAAAAGCCATTTTCAGATTTCTGGCACAAGCCAACTTGCTACAGAGAGCGCCGCCATGTACTTCCAACAGCAGTTGCTAGACTCCATTTTGTGGAGACGGCAGAGAAAGTGCTGATGGGGATAAAAGTGGATAAATGATCCATTGACAAGTAAACACAGCAGGGAGATGGAGCAAACTGGCTCAGAGTGTCACAGATAGAAAGATAGGAGTTGTAAAGAAAAGGATCTCTTTGGAAAAGAGGGTGCCAAACCACAAGGGAGCACAGTGCACTCATCTGACCAAGCACTAAATATAGATTTAGAGCCGCAACCAGTATTATAGTGCTATGTATTAAGCCTGTGCTAATAGTTTTCCTGCTGATTTAGGTGTGACGTGCATGATTCAAATTTAAAGTCCCCCCCCATCCCCCAAATCTGAAACAATGCTCATCAACAGTTGGCCTGCTCATTTTAGTTGGTCTTGGCACTGATTGCTTTTGACCTTTAACGCACAGCAGACAGGCCTGATGGCTTGAAGAGGATGGGGGGAGGTCCGCCATGAGGGAAATTATGCAAGAGGTGTGATGGAGAAGGAAGGAAGAAAGAAAGGAAGGAGACAAGCTTTTGTCTTACCCACTTGTGCAGCTGGAAACCACAACCATCACACACATCTAACATGGGGTCAACTCAGCCAGTCTCCTACAACAATCATTCAAAGGTATTTTATGAATAATTACACTGATAAATGTGTCATTTGCCATCTTGGCTATATGGATAAAATATTCATTAGTAATAGCAACAATCTGGATTTGATACAAGCAGACATTCAAATGTCGACTGAAGAATAAAAATAATTGACGGCAACAAAGACGGGTAAGAGCTCCACATAAAATGAGATGTGAGCAGCAGAACACAAAGCCTGAACTAACCTCATTCACTGCCAGCCCTCCCAGTTAACATGGATATTTGACTTCTAAAGCCGTCAATGGCAGTGAATGTGACTTTTAACGTGCAACATAGGCCAAAGATGAGCCCACTAAATACTTGCGGAAGCTCCAAAATCTTACAGCTCTGTGGCTTGAATGTTCAAATGTCAAAGGTGTGCCACTGGGTCCTTCTACTTTAAGGCTCGTTTACATGTGAATGATGACACACATGCACGTAGACAAGCGGGCCTAAAGGCCTCCTTTTTGCACTCTTTCCACCACAATCGTCCGTAAAATTAGAGAACCATAAGTTTCCTCCAAAAATTGATTTTTGCCATCAGGTTTGTGGCTTCAAGATCCTTGAGCTTTTACCCCCCAATATAATGTATATACGGTGTTTTACATGTTTATATCGTCCATATTTATTCATCTCTCAATTGGCACTCACTGTTCAAAGAAGACTATGATCAGCACATTTTAAGATTTGTTTTGGGTTCAAAGTGCAATAGAACTATTATTTATGTGTGAGTCTATAACAGTATAAACTATACTGTATAGTATAATTTCACTGTCAATATGCCCACTTTGCACAAATTGTACAATTACTGTAGCATAATTAGACTACTTACCACAAACTGTATCAACATGAATAATATACAGTAGATTAGATTTCACTTTATTTTAATTCCACCTCAAAATGCTGCCATTTGCATTTCCTTTGTTGGGTGTTTCTATTAATACAAGTGTATATGGGTGCATTTTGCTGCTGTGGCATCAAGATGATCAAAGCTGTGTGTGTGTGCGTAAATTTTATATATATATATATATATATATATATTTTTTATTTTTTTTTTTAATACAGTATATTCTTTTTTTTTTTTTTTTTTTGCGTACTGCGTGCAGGGGGTTGTAGTCAAACATGCCATCACAGTAATTACACGTCCACTGACAGACTGACACACAAACACAAACACACACACACACACACACCTTGGCGGGTGGAGACGTTCCTCTCGTTGGCCGCAGTGAGGACCACCTGCGGGTGGCTCTGCTCCAGCTGGAAGAGCTCGTCCTTGCCAACGCGCGCGCTCTTGCCGGCCTTCATGGTCCCGGAGGGCCCGGAAGGCGCCAGGTACTTGCCGCCGCAGTCCCTGAACGCCACCTTGCCGGAGCGAAACTCCAGCGTGTAGCCGGTGGTCTTGTCCGTGGCGGCCACCAGCGCGCCGTCGTTCCTCAGGAAGCGGTTGTCGGAGGTCTGCAGGTGGTAGCGCTGCTCTCGGAACACCAGCGTGATCGTGGAGTCCACGCCCCACGGGACGTCCCTGTCGATGGCGATCTCGTCCACCTTGGAGCTCAGGTGCGCGTAGCGTTTGCGCGTCAGGCTGAAGATGTTGACCTGCGGGTGCATGGCGATGTGCACGCTCCATTTCTCCGCCACGGACGCGGTCTGGGCGAAGCAAATGATCCGGTCCTCGGTTCCGCCCAGGTAGCGGCCGAAGGGTTCGGACTGCAGGGACCAGCGGCCGTCGTCGTGCGCGGTGATGATGAAGCGGCACTCGGGGCCCGGAGCCTCGCTGTCCCCGGTCACGTTGCCGTCCTTGTCGGTGGCGATGTAGCGGCCCAGATGGGACTTGAGGAGGAACACGTTGCCGCTGGCGTCGTCGCCGCTCTGCTCCAGGGTCCAAATCTGCTTCTTCTTCATGCTCGACGCCGAGGCGTTGATTTTGAAGCCGAACGTCTCGGCCGTCAGGTATTTGTTGCCGCAGTTGATGAGGCCGAACTGGATCTGCAGCATGTCGCTGGTTCCGTTGGAGGCGCCGTTAGTAGTCATGGTGGCTTCGGAGCGGTTCTGTCTGAGGGCAGTTGAATTTTCGAGCGTTTCCTGCCTGGTGGGATGCTGTGGTGCCTCGCGTGCTTCTCTTTGTTTGAGGAGAGTGTCCGTGAACGCGCGCGCCCGCTCCTCTGCCTGCCTCATCAGCGCAAGCACGCCGCCACAGCTGCAGCCTATATAAGCATCAGTGACGTCACCGACAGGCCACGCCCCCTGCGATGCTCGGACAACCGCAGCCTGGCAAAGGCAGCTTCACTTTTTACATGCTACTACTTTTCCAGGGGTGGCAAAAGTACTTTCCTTCTACTTAAGTAGAAGTGTGTGTATGTGTGGGACTTAACTGCTTTACTTGAGGAAAAGTAAAGAAGTGCAGACTCTGTAAATGTCAAACTATAAACGCGACACTGCATATTTAAGAGTGGCCCTTTATTGTGGGCAGTCTAAGACTCACCTGCACAGCAAATGTGTTTCACTGTGTGAGGTCACACACCAGATATTGACTTTTTATTATTATTCCGACTATTATTACGTTATTTTTTTCAAATGTGTGCATGTCATCCGCTCCACCCAATCATCTACGTTGATTACCATACACGCACATTTACAAATTTTTTGTTCTTGTATTTGTCTGTTGCACTGCAATTTGTCATTGTTTTACTTTTACAAGCACAAAGGAATGTGTCATTAATTAATGGGAAGTTTTTTTGTTTCGTTTTTGTTGTGCCAAGTTGTCAAAACTGTATATAATTGACAGTGAACGTTCATTTTTCCATTGACTTTCGTATTTAAGTATACTGAAAAAATATATAAATGCAACACTTGCTTTTGCTCCCATTTTTGATGAGCTGAACTCAATGATCTACCTTTTTCTCCATCCATCCATTTTCTTTACTGCTTATCCTCACCAGGGTTGCGGGCTGCTGGAGCCTATCCCAGCTATCTTCGGGCGGGAGGCGGGGTACACCCTGAACCGGTCGCCAGCCAATCGCAGGCCACATAGAAACAAACAACCATTCACACTCACATTCACACCTACGGACAATTTAGAGTCCTCAATCAACCTACCACGTGTGTTTTTGGGATGTGGGAGGAAACCGGAGTGCCCGGAGAAAACCCACGCAGGCACTGGGAGAACATGCAAACTCCACATAGGCGGGGCCGGGATTTGAACCCCGGTCCACAGAACTGTGAGGCAGATGTGCTAACCAGTCGGTCCACCGTGGCGCCCTTTTTCGACATGAAAACCTTATTTCTCTCAAATACTGTTCACCAATCTGTCCATAGCTAGTAAGCAATTCTCCTTTGCCAAGATAGTCCATCTACCTCACAGGTGTGGTGATGCTGATTAAGCAGTATGTTTAGCACACAGGTGTGCCTTAGGCTGCTCACAATAATAATAATAATAAGAAGAAGAAGAATCACCTTTTATTGTCATGAACATGCATGCATGCATGCACACGAAATGTGTTCTCTGCATTTTACCCATCACAGCGAACACATACACAAGTTAGTGGAACACACTGGAGCAGGGGGCAGCTGAAGCGCCCGGGGAGCATTTCGGGGTATCAGTGTCTTGCTCAAGGACACCACAGCCGTGAGTCCGATGGTCCAGTCGGGGTGTTGAACCTAGGTCCCCCACGGTGGCAGGCGATGATCTTAACCATTGGGCCACGACTGCCCCTAAAATGTACAGTTTTACTGTCGTGGGCGGATACAGCAGATTTGAGACTGGTGGTTAGCTAGCCGTCGCTAGCTTCCAGGGAGGGACTACACCATAGTTAGACTTGATACGCCAGTGCGCTGCAGCAGCAAGGCCCCTATGTGGCAGCCATGTTGGGAGGGTCGACATTTCCATGAAACATACACTAACGTACCGTACACGTTTTGAGGGTGGAAACTCACACTAGCACAGGGACAACATGAAAACTCCAAGCAGGAGGTCCTGAGCTGAGATTCGAACCTGGAACCTCTTGACTGCGTGGCACACGTGGTAACCACGTTTTTTCATCGTGTTGCTAATATTTTTAAATAGTAAGTGATGTACCTTTCCAGCTGTTTTATACCTGAGTAGGTCACCCCCCCACACAGCCCCACCCCCTGCAGAAATGGGCTTGGCCATTTAGAGTAGGCAAGGTAGTCCTAGTTTTTTCTTCATAAACTGTCACCCAAACTCTAATGATATAACACCGCCTTCTCAAACTGCTCAGATGGACTCTCAAGTCATGAGGACGACGGGACGTGTGCATCGTCACACAAAGCTCCATTGATGGCAAGCACGCACATCAGAGGGAAGCAGCGATCTGGCTCTGTAAACAAAGAGGCCAAACAGATCTTGGCGTGCATCTTGTGGGTGCATGTGCATGAGTGTGCAATCAAACACACGTGCAATAAGCATTTCAAGCCATATTTCAGTCCAAGTGAAACTACTGATGTAGCTCAGCCTTTTAAGTTTTGTGCACAGTGAGTGAGCAGTGGAGTCTTCAAAACCTCATTGGCAGCCTGAACGTTATTGATGTTGTTGTTGCTATGCAGAGGGAATCTCTAAGTTGTGGAAATCAACCATCGGAGGTAAAACAACCCTACTTTAAGTCAAAGATGTCTTGTCAGCGGCTCCCTGTGACCTTAGACCCGTTATAAACACATTGAAATGAAAACCCTGTCAGGAATAAATTATTCCCTTTTTAAGAGGGGGGTGGGGGGGTAACGGTGTAAAATCCCCATTTACTCAGTCAGGAATTAGACTCCAAATTCTGTGTTGACTAAGGACTAAGAAAGAAAGTATAACAAATTTTTCCCCTCTATCAAGAGGATTACACGCAAACCGAGAGGAAATTCCAACCAAGACTTCTGTCTAGCTTCAAAGTGGCCCCTATAAATCACACGTTATGGACAAAAGTATAAGAACAGCTGTTTCTCACAGAAGGAACTAATCATGATAGAAAATATTGAGCTGGTCCCGTCATTGCAGCAACAACTGTTTCCACTCTTCTGGGAAGAATTAGATTACAATACTGTATTTTGGAGTTTTTGTTTATTCATCCAGGACATCCAAGGAGGTTTTAGGGACTCAGAGTTGTGTTTTAGGGACTCTCTAGTTCTATTACTTGCAGTGCAGCGTTTGACTTTCAGACATTTTAATCTTTTGCCAAGGTGAACTGATTAGATTTTGTAGATCACGTCATAAGTATGGAAACAACATTATTACAATTTCATGGAACAAATTTTAGAATTTAGGTAGTAAATGTTGGTAGGTGCTTCTGCTAATGTTTGGGCCAGCAGAGACGGCCTTGCTGGCCATGATGCCGCCACAATAATTAATACAGTCAATTATTAAGTCAATCCAGGTCTGACAGTGGCGAAAGCGTGCTTATTTTTGCAAACCCTGAATGCTTTAGAAATCTTATTAGGTTCTGAAACGTACCTAATGTCGTGGCCAGTAAATCCATGTTGAAACGCTACTAAATGCAGTATGCAGCTGTGACAACAAATGATTGCAGATGCGTTACTAAAGAACGCTCCGGCCCACAAATGACATGGAGAGGAAGGAGAAGTGGGTGATGTCTGCTTTGCAAGATGTAGACTCACAAACTGGGCTAGCTGCCTGCTGCAGTGATCAAGCCGCACAAACACACACGGTGTACTGCACACACACTCTGACAACCTGACACACTTGCTGCGCTCACTACACCCGCAGATGGCGCAGCACTACATTGTTGCAGTAAAAGACAAAGATGCCCAATTAGCATCCTTTTTTCCTCACACACCTCTGAGTGTGGACCAATGACAACTAAGGTTTCAACAATTGCGTCACTGTGTGTGCCAAATATGGAATATCACTGACTTGACCAACCCAAAACCAGATTACCTGTATTCATTTTTTTCAATTTTACTATTCTTGTATGTGTTATACTTTGATTGGTTGTCCTAGGATCAGAGATTCCTAATAATAACCATGTGACAAATATGGAAATATGAGGTGTATATATGTCGCTGATGAATGGCAGAGGGAGGGAAGTGGACCAATGACCAATTTATTTATTTTTGGCCATTGTTAAGGGAACAGTTGAATTGAGCATTTTCTGCAAAGAAACTCCATTATCACAGCTGGTGATTCTATTGATTGTATTTACTCTATTCATGGTGGGACTTAGCCCTCCTCATTTCTCTTCCCTGCATCATACAGCTGGGTGGGTCATGTTTCCACACAAGCAAGAGAAACAGCCAGGATCTCATGTCTTCTCAAGACGAAGCGCTCCTGAAGATACGAATCAATCTCGGCAGGTGTTGGACAGCTTTCGCTGGGATCAGGCATTTTATGAAGTGAAGAGACAAACAAGAATCACCACTTCAATGTCAAACCATGACCAATTTGCAGCTGTCTAACTCTATCTATCTGGGCCCTATCTTTTTACAGTGTCTCACAAAAGTGAGTAAATATTAAGTTTTTACGTTTGTTTATAGATCTTTTCATGGGATAAAAACAAAGAAATTGCACTTTGCGACAATTTAAAGTAGTAATAATAATTTATAAACCGCTATCAACAAAAGTGAGAATAACCCGACGTGAAAATGTTCAAATTGGGACCATTTAGCCATTTTCCCTCCCAGTGTCACGTGTCTCGTTAGTGTTACAATGTCTCAAGTGTGAATGCGGAGCAGGCATGTTAAATCTGCTGTTATCACTCTCACAATTTCTCATACTGGTCACTGGAAGTTAAATATGGCACCTCATGGCAAAAAACTCTGAGAATCTGAAAAACAGAATGCTGCAATCTATTTGTCTGTTCATTGAAGTGATGAATCCAGACATGTTTACATCCACAAAGGAGCAACATCAACTCCATCAGGCATCATTAAAATGTGCTCCAAAATTATTGGACTCCAGGTTAAGGACCTCTGCTCCCTTTGGACAACACAGGTGGTCCAGAAAGCAAAGAAAATTCTAACCCAACCCAGTCATGTACTTGGTGGTGAATTTTCCATAAGGTACTCAGGTCGGTGGTATTATGTGCCGGTCCGGAAAACAAACCCTTTTATCCCTTCTGCAATAAGGTTGGTAAATGCACAAAATAGGGAATACATTGAGAAGCAATCATTCATTCTGCATGTCGTTCGGCTGTACAGTCACTGGTTGTGGTTGTTGTTGTGATGCCATGAAATATTAGTGTGTATGTGTATGTATATGTATGTGTATGTACATATATCTATTTCCTTGTTGTTGTTACTTTTTTATTATGGACGGGTTGATTGTAAAACTGAATTGTCTTTCTGGGACTCATAAATAATCTGAATCTGAATCATGACCCCAGGTGGTATTGCTTTTCTTTCTTTCTAATTCATTTTTTTTTCATTTAATACAGAGCTGTGATACAAAATTGAATATTAAATCATTGTGCTCCACTAATTCTCCCTGGCAAAACACGGCAGGAAAAATGTGTGACATGACCAGGAAAAAGATCAAGAGCAATTCTTTTGAACTCTGTTGCTGCCTCTACAATAAAGTTCAGTAAATGCTTCTAATTGGACTTCATTTATAATGAGAAATGAATTATAAAAGTTTAAAGGCCTGTTTAGTTGAGGCAGATAAGTACACAAGTGGTTAGCATGTCTGCCTCACAGTTTTGATGTTCAGTGTTTGAATCCCTGCTTCGGTCTTCCTGTGTAGGGTTTGCATAATTCTCCCTGTGCTTGCGTGGGTTTACTGCAGGTACTTTGGCTTTCTCCCATAAACATGCATGTTAGGTTCATTGAAGACTCAACATTTTCCATTGGTTTGAATATGAGTGAAAGGATGTTTGTCTATATGCGCCCTGTGTTTTGGTGGCAACCAGCTGTGCACTCATGACTCAAGAGGACAAGTGCTTTAGAAAATGGATGGATGGATGTTTTCACTGATATTTGTGAGCAGGATGTGGCATTAAAAAAAAAAAGTCTCTGAAACAATGGCCACAAAACTCAGTGGGCTTTGGTGTGTACCAAGCCCATTTTATTTTGGTCTGGATCTGGATATCGGTGCAGATCTAGATGCATTTTTCTCCACTTTGGTCAACACTAAACATGGGGCATTTTTCTGACTTCCCAGAGAAGACCATTGAGCTGGGGTCAAACTTTGGTATAAAAAGCTGAAATCAGTTAGAAATTCCTCATCCCTGTTCAAAATGGTAAAACGTCAAGCGCTCAATGAATATGAAAGAGTCTCAATTAAAGCACTCTATGATGCTATCTCTGATATAAAGACGTGGCGGTTGTCTAATAAACATGTTAAGCGCTGTACTGTGTATGTATCCGTTGAAAAATGTGAAAAGTTGTTGTTTGTCCAAGGATGTCAGAGGACCTTTATTAAAGTTGAGGGTGCCATATGCGTGTGTGTGTGCGTGTCATGGTACAATCATAAAGGAATGTGCATTTAGTTTGCGAGGGTGTGCACACACAGCTGCAGCCCAACCAAGGGCCTCATCTCCTTTAACAAAGAAATGGAAGCCAGAGCAACTGGGTTACCCCTCAAACTCGCCATTCTGCCTGACAGCAGTCAGGTCAAAGGTCACAATGGAGCAGTGTGTGTCCCCATGCGTGTGTATGCTTTGGCATTGCCCCCCCCCCCCCCCCCCCCCTCCGCTTCGCTTATTGTCATGGCAACAGCAAGGCAGCCTTTACACAGCGTGCGTGCATGTACGTATGGACTGTCTGGCTTGCAGCTGACAGCAAGATGTAGGTCAGTCAACAGAGATGTGAGCCATGAGTAAGTACACTAGCGCTTACATGATCATCAGTGTGTGTGTGTGTGTGTGTGTGTGTGTTTGTGTGTTTGTCATGTAAGGACATAAATGTGTTTACATGGACAAATTATGTGTGTGTGACTGAGCATGATGGAGGTGGCATGAGACATGTGGCTTTTCTTCTGAGGGTAAAAAGGAAAAAAAAAACATTGATACTTCTGACCACAGGGGAAACTTGATCAGGATGCCGCTAAAAATACCTTTTTCTTTCTTTTGACACATCCTGTCCACATGAATGCACTCTGCTGTGCGTGGCGCAAGTATTCCCACTTCCTTCCATGTCTCCTCCTTGTTTGTCTTTTATACCGGCTGCTGCTTCCTTTAGGCACAAGAACAAACCATTTGCACGCTACTATATAAAAAATAGAAAAGCGCAATTGTATATGTTTATAATGATAATGTGTACTGTGCATGCACTTTTTTCCCCACTAAATTCTATTTTGGTTATATTGGGTCAGCAAGGCCTTCTCCGCTGCCCTAAACACTATCAGAAGCAATGACCTATTTACAACCTAAATTGTAATATTTCTTCCATGAAATTGTATTAATTTAATTATTTAGTCTATCCTCTTCATTTCTTAGCATTTCTCTTGGCTGCACTGTTTCCATTATGTATATGTTATATTTTTCATCCTATTAGATTTCAGCCGCTATGTGCTGCCATGTCAGTCTAGTCTGCCCAGGGCCTTCAGAATCAGTAGCGCTTGCTGACCTAACATAAATTATATTAGCAATGGGAATGTTTCTTTAAGCAGTCAGATTTCAAATTCATCCTCACGGGGCCTGTCAGATATCTATGGGGCCAGCAAACTGGCCTTCGATGATGTCATCATTTTTCTGACCTCTGATTGGTCGGTCAGAGCAAAACCTGTGACAGATTGGCAAAACATATTAAAAATGCAATAATCAGCATCTCTGGGGAGTATGATTTATTGTATTTAACTGTTTTAATGTTTTGTCACTTTAGGCCCAAATGCAGATAGCGTTCACATCCTGTCTGCAAGCGTTATGACAATCAATGAGACCCTCTCTCTCTCTCTCTCTCTCTGCCTGGGAGTCTTCGAGTCTCTTCAGCGGAGTTTAAAGGAGCTCCAGTGTGCCACCCACTGGCGACAAGTGAGCATTGCATCACCCACAGCATCCGTAGAGAATAGATGTCACGCCACATCTGTGAATGGATGAACAGTAGCAGGTGTTGTTGGCAATTGCCACCACTTTCCCAGCCCCCATCCAGCCACCCCCATCCCCTTTGGAATCCCCCCACCCTCATCCACTCTCTTTCCCAATGTGTCTTCCGCTACACCCCCTCCTTCCAGTCTTTTCATCTTTCTTTTTATTGGCAATCAGGACTTTTTAGATGCTTTTTGCTACAAAGAGCTGATGGGGCCTCCCCTTAAGACACAGGTGTCAAACTCAAGGCCCGGGGGCCAGATCTGGCCCACCACATCATTTTATGTGGCCCGCGAAAGCAAATCATGTGTGTGAACTTCCATGATTCTTGCTCAAATCTGTTCCAAATTTTTGTTTATTCATATGTAATAAATAATAATGAACTATTGTAAGCACGTTTTGCCTCCAAACCCCTTTTATAGTTACTTGAACAATAGTTGAACAAACCATTATCCTTGACTTCTGATTTCCAAATTAGTTTTAATTAATTAATTAATTTGTTGTCTATGTGTAATAATATGATGAGGCAATAAAACATTGATATGGTTTTACAATCATAATGGCCCTCTGAGGAAAACCTTATCTATAATGTGGGCCGTGACAAAAATGAGTTTGACACCCCTGCCTTAAGAGCTTCAAATACAACACAGCAGTTGTGGGCTCTGCCCGCCTCTTATTACACAGCCCACTGCCCCCCACCCCTCCAAAAGGATTTTTTCCCCCTATACTTTTCAAACGCACATGCATGTACAGGACTCGAATTGGGATATTTAAGCACAAAACTGCTGTCATTTTAACATATACTGTATGTAATTTTTTTTGCCAATTGATTTTACAATGTGTTTTTTTGTTCTCACTGTTTGAATAATTGATGACTGCGAACCTTTAATAGACACACACCATCTGCAAACACATGTGCCAACACACACACGCTCTGTTAAAAAGTACTGAATATGTAATCAAACTCAGCCCTTCTACTGTAAGCGAAGGAAGTAGAGTAACAATCATAAAACGTCTCCATCCATCCATCCATCCATTTTCTGAGCCGCTTCTCCTCACTAGGGTCGCGGGCGTGCTGGAGCCTATCCCAGCTGTCATCGGGCAGAAGGCGGGGTACACCCTGAACTGGTTGCCAGCCAATCGCAGGGCACATAGAAACTAACAACCATTCACACTCACAGTCATGCCTACGGGCAATTTAGAGTCTCCAATTAATGCATGTTTTTGGGACGTGGAGGAAACCGGAGTGCCCGGAGAAAACCCACGCAGGCACGGGGAGAACATGCAAACTCCACACAGGCGGGGACGGGGATTGAACCTCGCACCTCAGAACTGTGAGGCTGACGCTCTAACCAGTCGGCCACCGTGCCGCCCCATAAAACGTCTCTAAGATCCCAAATGTTGTAAATTTTGGGGCTGGGTTTGCTATGGTCCTGATCTACTGCCTATATTCACGCTTGCTCAGATTTAAAACGTCTGTAGCTTCCACTCGGATAGATTCTATTGAACAAAGTTGTTCCAGGAAAAAAAAAAAGAAAAAAAATGTGACTAAAGAATTCATGAAAATGTCACGTCACTGATTTGCAAGCACCGTGAACAGCATTACATGAGCAAGGACCATATTGTATTTCAATTTAAATGTATACAAATTACAAGAGATTATAAAAGTGAGGCGGCACGGTGGCCGACTGGTTAGAGCGTCAGCCTCACAGTTCTGAGGACCTGGGTTCAATCCCCGGCCCCGCCTGTGTGGAGTTTGCATGTTCTCCCCGTGCCTGCGTGGGTTTTCTCCGGGTACTCCGGTTTCCTCCCACATCCCAAAAACATGCATGAATTGGAGACTCTAAATTGCCCGTAGGCATGACTGTGAGTGCGGAAGGTTGTTTGTTTGTATGTGCCCTGCGATTGGCTGGCAACCAGTTCAGGGTGTACCCCGCCTCCTGCCCGATGACAGCTGGGATAGGCTCCAGCACGCCCGCGACCCTAGTGAGGAGAAGCGGCTCAGAAAATGGATGGATGGATATAAAAGTGAGTTTCTAGGAGAGGATTCCAACACGGATGAATGAAAAAACTGGAACTTTGACATAAAAAGGTCCACTGACCTAGTTTTACTTTTGTTACCAAAGAAACAGGAGACAAACAAAGCAAAATGAGGCGTATGGTGACACATACCTTTTTCTCATACACACACACACACAGACATTATGTTTCTCAATGGGTCTGCTAAATCTTATATAACTCGCAACCTTGGTATGTTCCAGGTTATCACCTTACAGTCTCACGAAACAAGAAAGTCTCACTCACTCCATCTTGTATCTTTATGTCCTTCCCCACCTTTCCCCTCTTATTGTCCTCTTAACTCTTTATGAGAAGAGAGTGTGTAAAAGCAGCAGGGGAATTGCAAATTAAAAAAATAAAATAAAAAAAACAGATGCACAGAGGTGAGGAGAGTAAACTCAGGAAGGGAATGTTAAAAAAAAAAGAAGATGTGATCCAATATGAAAAGGGAAGAGGAGGAGCTATGTGGGAGGAGGGATTTATAGCACTACCCGTCCTTAAAAGGTAATTCAGTCCAGGTGATTACCTGCAGTCAACAGCCAATCACTGCAGAGAGCTGTCAACCTGCCAATCAGTATTTACCACTAGTAGAAGAACACACCATGCCGGTTTTACAGAAGAAGAGTTTCCATTTTAACCCCCCCCCCCCCCCCCCCCCCCCCCCCCCAAAAAAAAGAGGGGAAGTGAATACCACACAGCTTGTGTTTTATTGTCAATGTCTTTATGTCTCAAAAGTGTTCTCTGTCAATTGACTGTCTGCTGTCGTACTAGAGCGGCTCTAATTACCGGAGACAAATTCCTTGTGTGTTTTTTGGACATACTTGGCAAATAAAGGTGATTCTGATTCTGATTTTGATACTCATGAATGTAAGTAAGGAAAGTGGTATTGACCTATATTGTGGGGCCCTCCAACTGTGTCCGCTTGGGCTCCAAGCCTTCCCCATAATGATTCCATAATTCCACATAACACTGACGCACTTGTGCATGTACACACTTACACACAAAAGTAGAAGAACACACCATGCCGGTTTTGTAGAAGAAGAGTTTCCACTTTTAAAATACCCCCATCCCTCAAAGAGGAAGTGAATACCACACAGCTTGTGTAAAGCACCTTGTCGGGAACTATGCCGAGGGAGAAGCGAATTTATTGAGAACGAAAGAGAGAAGGGAGTGGTGCTTTGTATAACGCTTGTGAGCCCATCTTGACACAAATACAAGTGTCACAGTTATAACGTGACGCACTCCAAGAATAAAAGACAAAACACACAAAGAGATAAAATGATGGAAAATAAATGTGAGGCTGTGTGTAAGCAGTGAAGTTGCGGGATTAAATGTGATAGGTGCAGTGTCTGAGTCAGGGATCTTGCCAAAGTTGCCTAAAACTTCCTTCCTCATGACTAACATGCATGCTGACACTGCAGTAGATGAAAGTGAAGACGATCCCGTGTTCGTCCGCATCCACTATGTCCATGTGGCGATACCATTAAGTCCATACCTGCAGACTTGTCACCTTATATGGTGCCTCATGTTGTAGGAAGTGGAGGAAGTGCCTCTGTACGTAAAATGACAAGCTCAGGGTTTCAGTGTTCACTCCGGCAGCTTTAGGGGACAGCATTGAGCAAACATGCACCCACACCAGCTGCAACCACAGGTTGTGTTTTTCCACTTCTTTCAACAACACACATGTAGAGAATAGTGTCATGACTCACACATACCGTATCAGGATGGAAGAGTGCATAAAGGGGGAAGATCAGAGGCAAAATGTTCCTACTGTTTGGTATAATAAAAAAAAAAAATTAACCCACTAGTCTTAATTTACCCTCTTACATGCCACACATGAAGTGAAAAATTACTCATCACATTATGAAATGATTAATCTCCTCTTCTGCACTTTCCAGAGACGGAGCATCAACCAAAAGAGAAGTGAAAGCTTTGAGGCCTTGAATTCCCCTAATCTCACTCACTCACTCACTCACTCACTGCATGGACAGAACACACAGTTTTAGGAGTTTATGAGCACACTTGCACACCACACAGTGACATGCACATCATTTCATAGTCCTGAGAGCATTTGAGATTGCATCCCATGTGACCACGGTTGCATTCCTCAGATTGCTGTCATGTGACAAACCTAAAGATCTCCTTTTATGGACGTCAGATTTAGCAAAAGGGTGTGGCCTCGCTCATTCACGTCCAGGTCAACAAATAGATAGAGAAGAATGTGCAAAGCTGCGCACACAGACTGCAAGATTTTCGCACATCTTTGCTAATTCAAACACAAATAAACAAAGACAAAGCAATGAGAGTGGTGACATCACGCTGTCCTCTCCAGTCACAAGGACGGTGAGACATGAAGCATGCATGAGATCAGCATGATCTTTGCTGTGTTGCGTTTCAGTGGGCTATGATTGTCACGCAAAAAGAATGTCAAATTAGGCACAAGTCAAGATGTAAAAGCACAAGACAGCATGAATATTGTCAAATGCTGCATTTTTACAAAAGGTTAATCACATCTGGCCTTGCAGCCCTGTAATATTCATGGATAAATGTACCTCTTGTACTGTACTTTCTACAATAAAAGCTGAGTAACTTGTTTTACTCTTTTGACTAAGCTAGCAGGACTTGTATAATGCTAGCTTTTACTTCATCAAATCAGTTCTGTGCATTTTTTTTAAATATATATCTATATGTCAATGTCTGAATTTTGTAACAGATCTCAATTATGTCATGCTGATGTAACACATTGCTCCACAACGATATTGCTCAACGCAGACTTTGTCCACCCCTCAGTTGTTAAAAACATGTAGCTTTTTTGTGTATGCCACTAAACTGAAATAAATGTTCTTAATGACTCAACACATGACTTTGGACCATGTGAAAGATAATATTGGGGGGGAGGGGGGGGGGGGGGGTCATGGGGAGGATGTTCATTAGACAAGCGTAACAGGAGAACGGAAAGACTTAAGAAAATGCTGGAATGACACGCTTTCAACCAGGGAGCCGGTTCTATACTTCCGCTCTTGTCCACTTCCTGCCTCCTCTGCCGCTGCTGTCATTTCCTTATATGGCAGACACTGCCAGCCAATCATAACAGAGAAGCCTGCTGCACTGACAACCAATCAGAACAGAGGGTCCTGTTCATTCAAACTGCTAAAGATGCCGGGCGCTGCTTTTAATGATGCGTTCAATGTATCTCGGAGATCGGGATTATTTCCCTTCTTTATCAAATTTACATGACATATTACTTAGACTTTGCTCGAAGAATATCTACTCTGTGAATGTTTGGTATATTATACTGAAACCGAAATCAAAACAAAAAAGATGGTGGTTCAAATATATTTAACAAAAAAAGGTGTGCTGATCCACCTAGCTAGGACACTTCTATGAGGTTTCTAAAACGTCCATTCATCTTTCCATACATCTGTACCGCTGGTCATCACTTTATCATATTAATATTCATTCTGTAGGCAAAAGAATGAGAGGAAGAAAAAAAAAAAACCTAAAACGCAGCGTTAACTTTAACTACAGTAAACCATTTGGTGTCTTTATTACGTCACATACCAATGTCCCGCCTGACCGTAACGTCGAGAATATTAAAGAGTTGATTGAAAATGCCCCCTTGCTACGTCATATAGGCATCAAAGAGTCATTGTATATACGCTAAAGCTATAAATTAATCGTGCTCGTACACTCTGAATTCCACTGATATCGTCGCTACTTCGACAGAGAACTTCCAGAACTTTCTCCTGCTTTCATCGCTTCAAGCATCCAATTGAGGTAGGATGGCTATTTATTACCTGTTTAATGCTGTGTTGTTTTTCGCTATTGGTACAAGGATAATGTTATTTATTTGCCGGACTGGAAATCTAGGGGTGTTTATTTGTACAAGTGAACTTGTACTGCATATCAAAATATCCTTGACTGGTTTAGCCATCAGAATTCATTCTGTTGTCTTTATCTTTTCATTTGTTTATAGAGGCTGTGTTTTTGGGACATGTTAGTTGGTACAAGTTGTGGACAGGGCTTTATTTAATGGAATTTGAGAATTAAATACATGGAACTTTGATGAAAGAGTACTGATTATGTAAGGGAAGTGGTGCATGTTAGTGCTTTTAGAAATAGTTGTTTTTTTTAAATACAATTTCAGAATACGTGAAGTTTTGATGAAAGTAAGAAACTGATGTTATTTAAAGGCACTATTTTGGGGCATATCAGTGAACCTGTGGAAATCGTAACATTTTTTTCATACAATTTGAGGAATACATGGCACTTTTTGAGTAAAGAGTAGGAGTAAAGGCCTGTGATGTTATGTAAAGGAACGGCCAAACGGCTGTGTGTCCATGGGTGTGTGTAGGCGGCTGGATTGTGTCACTTGTTGGTGTTGCTGAAGAGGGCATGATGGGATGCGGAAGATCAGGAAGTTGGAGCCCTCATTGTTGCAAGAATGTAATCAAAGGAATGCTAGCATCTGAAATGTGTCAAAACAAAAAGGAGTCTTCCCAACACAGTTGGCTGAGGATAGATAAGCCGGACTGAATAAAGTGTGCGTGCGTGTTATTTTTGCTGAACATAACATTGTATTGCTGTATTATGGCTGTATTATAATACAAAATTGTGTTCTTTTCAAAATGTTGCATAATATGACGTCTATGCACTTTGATTTAAAAGTGATGCTTTTATGTTTAGTTGTCATTTGATGGTTGTGGTGGTTAAAGTTTTGCTCAGTTGTCTGGTTTCCTGAGAGCATGAAAGGGCACCCAAAGCCTTATCTTTGAGCCAATTGGAGCTGTGAGCACTGGGAGGAAGTCAAGTGGGTAGTGGGGAATAGGAACACACGAGCAGGACAGGGGCTCTGTTGTGATTTTACGAGAAACAAAGAAAAAAAACTGCATTCGAAGACTAGGCCTCAAAGCACTGCACTGCATGTGCTTATTATATTTGGCTTTAGAGAATTCAATTGTCCAATACATAAGTGGGTCATGTACTTTTGAGGCATGTGATCATTAGGTCATAATAGTCATTGTATAAAATGTCTAAAGGCCAGAGCAGCTTTGGGCTAATCAATTATTAGTTTAAGATGTTTGTGGCCAGATATTTACTGTATGTGCTGTGATCCAGATCTTAACTGGTTTCTTTGACACATGATGTAAAATACTGGTCAGGATCCCTTGATGTTCTGGGGGTGTGGAGGTGAAGAATTGGGGGTTGTAGATGAAATTGGGATGTAAATGGGAAGCTAATCCAATTTTAGCACGAAACTACAAGCCAGATGGCAGACACACACACACACACACGCACAGCTGGTAACTGGCCCATGCCTTGGAGTAAGACTATCGCCGTGGTGACCCATGGATCAATGACGCTGCAGATGACCAATCTATTGGCTGTTTCATGAAAGCAGGGTAGAGATGAAGGGGGGGGGGGGGGGGGCAGGAAGGGGAGGAGTGAGGCAGCGTTTGTGAATGGCGTTTCGTTTCGCCGTGACCAGCCACAGATGGCAAACAATAGGTGACTCGGTTACTTTGCATTAGGCTGCGGCACAACCTCCTTGCTTACCTTGTACGATTGAGGAAAATGACGCACTCAAATTTAGAAAATGTGAGTCACTGCATTGAATGAGGAAAGAAAAAGTCCTGAGATTGCTGCATTTGGGTTAAATTCAGACCAGACATTACATTTGATGGTTGAAATATTGATTTTTTTTTTTTGTCGTCATTATTGCAATAAGGTTTTTGGCAATCGTGTGTGTCATGTAAAAGTAATTTGCATCATGGCATTTATTAGCAACAGGTCTTCAATGAATCCTGCATATTTGCTCACATTCTCACCTACTTATGGAAAATACGCTGACTTTGCTTTAACAAAAATCTGCCTTTACAAAGATCGGTACTCTAGACCTATCGAACAACGTTTATGTAATTGGAGTTGCCTTGTAATATTTATATTTATGGCATTTAACTACAGTAAAAAAAAAAAGTATGATGCATTGCAAACTACACTTACACTAAGTGTCCAGGCATGTTGTTATTAATAATGTTAATTATTAATGTTGTGGGTCTTGTTTATTCGTATTGTAAACCCCCCTTGTAGATGGTCCAAATATCAAGTGATGTAATATGTTAGTAACGATCAGTGGGCCATTTGGGCATGAATAGAAATTTGTGGTCGAGGAACAGGAAGCTACGGTACAATGGATGACGTAAAGCAGGGAGTGGCAATGAATGCGTGGCCCAACTCGGCTGCCAAGCTGGTTGGTTTGCTCGTTCGACTTTAGTTTATGACCTCGCACGAGGGTGTCGCA
This sequence comes from Phyllopteryx taeniolatus, assembly GCF_024500385.1. Classification (NCBI taxonomy): domain Eukaryota; kingdom Metazoa; phylum Chordata; class Actinopteri; order Syngnathiformes; family Syngnathidae; genus Phyllopteryx; species Phyllopteryx taeniolatus. The sequence continues at coordinate 13,135,628 of NC_084517.1, forward strand.
ACACATTTTTCAAATCACTGGCAAACTGTTTTGTATTGGAACTGCACTGCATATGGCTTGTTAGATTTGTTTGTGCGTGTCTGCGTGGATGGTGGGTGTTGTCGTTATATATTGTTTGGCTGACATGGGTCAGCACAAAGCAAGGCTCATTTTGCTGTCAGAATACAAACACATGCACTGTCATCAGAATGGGCTTGTGCTTATTATTGGCTGTCGCCCTTTGAGTTGCACACTCATATATACACACGTGCTTTAGTGGTTAGTTACCAGTAGACTTGTATATTGACGCAACAGCTGGGTGATCAGCTGTCATTGAATAAGATGATAAAGTAAATATAATTTATGTACCAGAGCCCCAGGCCATTCAGCACATAGTAAATTGTGAACTTTCATTTTTGTTGTAATTGATCAGGTATATCAGTTTGTATATGGCTTGTAGTGTCCGAGTTGAAAATGGACCACCCACTCACCACTCGTCGTCACAACAACAGTTCAAGAGCTTGTGTAAACTGCTGTCTAGATGAGACATTCTGATATATGCATCTTTACTGATGCAGGTTCAGAGAGCATGTGATATAAACTGGCAGTCAGGTTGTAAATACTCTCTTATGATACGTGAGAAGGGTCCACTCAGGACACTATGCCCAACACTTGAAGAGGTGTTGACAGCACACCACTTAACTGGACTGAACAGCTAGCCACATATCTAAATAGCATGCATATCCATAAGCCTTCTTGCTTACACCCACTGGGAGGTCATTTAACGCAATGATTAAGTCACATCATAAAAGTAAAATCTTGTCACATGGTGGCGAGTATCTTGGTTGTCACCATTGTCAAAGTGGGCTCCACAGGAACCACGAGTCACTCACTCACATCCGTGGAAACCTCAGGGCACTCCTCTTGGCTGGTTAAACATTTCCCAGCCAATCCTTTTTATTCTTTACTGGCACCAACTTGGTGGAGGAATCCTCTCCCCAGCTTTTGACATTGAGATTTATCACAGGTCAAATTAATAGCGTCCTTGTAAAATTCAAGTTAGGATGATGAGAGTGGAGGGTAAACTTTTGAGTTTAAGGCCTGTAAATCAATATGTGATCCCGGTGGATGCTTGGACACCCCAAACATGCTTCTTTCTATCCATAAAGTTGACACTTTTCAGTATGAGTCAGCACTCTAGATTAATGTAACTGATTTGCCTTACATTTCATATATTATACTGAATAACTAAGAACGTGGAACCTTTGAGAAAATGGCTTATTTGGAGTATGAGTTGCTTCGCTCATCACATTTGGTCATTATTGTGCTTAAGATTGTGTGTGGTATTGGCGAATGTCTCACGGCTTGTACTGTTGCTGATTTAAGGGAATCTTTGTGGTCATAATGACAGCAGCTACGATATGCATTTAAAGCGAGATGAGGGTTAGTGGACAAGGTCCATAGAAAAAGACATGGGAGTTGTTGCAATACTATAAGAGGAAGTTTTAAGAGGAGGAAGAGGTATGGTTTAAACCTTAAATGCCTGTATTCTACACATTTAAATGCTGGTGTGTGTGACAGATGTTAAGTGGAGGCCTGGGGGTTTCAGTTGGGGTACCATATGGGGAGGCGAGGGCCTCTCTGACTGCACATGTGATCACAGAATACTATTTTTTTTTTTTTATTAGTGAGAACTATCCCCATGCAAGCAAGCAGGCCTTGGCAAAGAGGGGAGAAAGGGGGTGGCCCACATAAGTGGTCTTTCCCAGTCTCCCTCTTATGTGTGTCATGCTAGTGCTGGTGATGCTGTGTCTCACACTAACCTAATAGCTGCTTTGCAAAAAAAAAAGTGCACCGCAACATCAGCATCACCTCATGTAAATCTGATGTATCAGGGCAGCATTTAGATAATTGCTTTCACTGAGAGCGGTGTCCAGTCTTATACATCTAAATATGACAAAGACCTAGTTCTTGTGACAGTTTATGCACGACTTAATTTAATGTATACAATGCTCTTATTGAGGGATTAAGCTGGCTATGTTCTCCACATCAATCCATTGCCACTTTATTTTCGTCAATTCTTGAGCTATGATCGCCTCCCTCTCTCGTCGCCCTCAAATCGCGAGCCGCTCAGTGCAGCGCGGCGTGCACGCGACGTACCCGGCGCATGACGCTGGACCAATCAGAAGGCGCGATTCCCAAAGTTTACCTTATATGGCATGAGCCGGGCCACGGAGGTCGTATAAAAACGGAGCGCCTCGCAAGAGCTGATTCACTCTGAGCACCGTCACACACAGCTTGTGCGGGATATCATTTGCCTGAAACCACTTCCCTTAAAGCGAAAAGCCCCCCCCGCCCAAAGGTAAGGAGACTCACTTTATGGTTAATGTAAACATTTACGCTGCTTTTATTGTGTGTCAAAAATTAGTAACTGAAGTGATGTAACGCGGTTGACAATTGGTTGCGACCACGAGGCTCTATTGTCTGCGCCACGAGACCCCATTTTGCGATTAAAGCTAAATTTATTCAAGTCCTAAGTGCGGGTTCATGTTATTGTGTTGGTGTTCCCAGCCTACTGCTGGCTGTAGCCGTCCTTGGCATCGCTGCACTTCAGTCCGCTTTGTAACCGGCTTAATGATGAATGCCAGCCTTGTGAGTTGCGCTTAGCGGTGGCTTAACGTGTATTTGACGACGTACACTTGCAAGCACCCAGTCTGGGCGTTACTACGGCTTAACTGCTCACGTCGAGCAAGGTGGTTCTTAATTGGCGTTGAGGGTGTCTGGACCCCGGCCGGCTGCTCCCTTTGTGTGAGCTGCGGCGGGGTGTGACCTACTTTAGCATGTTAGCTTTGTTAGCTCCGCCATTGTGCCGCCTGCCACCGCCCTTCATTATGCAACTTGCTTCGGTTCAGGCATTTCCGCTTCCTGTTGGCGCATTTAAATGTTAAATTATTCCACGTTCTTCAGCAAGGGATAGTAATGTTAAGTTAAATAAAATAATTATAATTAAGGCGTGGCTTTCCGGAAACTGCATGGTTTGGACTTCACTAACGAGCATGACTCAAGTCAGCCGGTGCCGTAGGGGTCCATAAGATGGCGTAAACTTTAAAAAAAAAAAAAAAAGCAAAAAAAAAAGCAATGACTACAGGTTATTTCATTTACCAGCGAGTCACTCCCCCTCAAAAAAAAAATAAAAAAAAATGGGGCAACGAGAAGGGAGGCTGTAACAATGGACTGGAGGGAGTGGTCGCTGCAGTACTAGTTGACTGCTCTCTACTCTGCCGGTAGCTGCAAAGCTGCTCAAAACGCGAACCATGCCCTTATATGGTAACAAGAGCACACAGCGCCACTTTCTTTTGTCTGGCCACAAGGAATTTGGCTCGCGCACTCCCCCTAGTGGTCGCTCGCGTCACTAACTTGCGCAAGCAGGAAGTTGGAGCTATGACAAATCAGTGAGCTCAATACGGATGTGATACTTAAGTGTTAATGACTTTCTTTTTCTCTCCCCCCCCTTTCAGTTCAGCCATGGATGATGAAATCGCCGCACTGGTTGTTGACAACGGATCCGGAATGTGCAAAGCCGGTTTCGCTGGAGATGACGCTCCTCGTGCTGTCTTCCCATCCATTGTCGGCCGCCCCAGGCATCAGGTGATTTTGCGTTTGGGTACACAGGAAAATGGTTTTTGTAAGGCTTATGACATTGGTGTTAATTCTTTTGTCTTTTTAGGGTGTGATGGTCGGCATGGGACAGAAGGACAGCTACGTTGGTGACGAGGCTCAGAGCAAGAGGGGTATTCTCACTCTGAAGTACCCCATTGAGCACGGTATTGTGACCAACTGGGATGACATGGAGAAGATCTGGCATCACACCTTCTACAACGAGCTGAGAGTTGCCCCTGAGGAGCACCCTGTCCTGCTCACAGAGGCCCCCCTGAACCCCAAAGCCAACAGGGAGAAGATGACCCAGGTATGCATTAAACTCATTGCAGGAGTTTACCACATTTCTCTTCCTCCATTCGGTTCTCAGTCACCTTCCTCCCTCTCTCCATCCAGGATCTCTCTATGAGATGATCTGTCATCAACAGGTCCCTTGCCTGTGCCTTTTTCTTTCTTTAGCTGATCAGTAGCTTGACATGCACAAGTGTGAAGGAATGTTGAATTTCTGCACCTTTTCTACTAATGTCAATCTGATCTTCACAATTAATGCATGTAGAAAATGTAAAGGTGTTGCTATGGCAGTCATTCTCAAGTGTCCCCTTTTTTCCCCCCACAGATCATGTTCGAGACCTTCAACACACCTGCCATGTACGTTGCTATCCAGGCTGTGCTGTCCCTGTACGCCTCTGGTCGTACCACCGGTATCGTCATGGACTCCGGTGATGGTGTGACCCACACTGTGCCCATCTATGAGGGTTACGCCCTGCCCCACGCCATCCTGCGTCTGGACTTGGCCGGCCGCGACCTCACAGACTACCTCATGAAGATCCTGACAGAGCGTGGCTACTCCTTCACCACCACTGCTGAGAGGGAAATCGTGCGTGACATCAAGGAGAAGCTGTGCTACGTCGCCCTGGACTTCGAGCAGGAGATGAGCACCGCTGCGTCTTCCTCCTCCCTGGAGAAGAGCTACGAGCTGCCCGACGGACAGGTCATCACCATCGGCAATGAGAGGTTCCGTTGCCCCGAGGCTCTCTTCCAGCCTTCCTTCCTTGGTATGTTCAGTGGCAAAGCCTAAAATGCATCCAGAGTGTCTTGTCTGTGCACCTGCTAACAAGTGCTTTGTACTCTTAGGTATGGAGTCGTGCGGCATCCATGAGACCACCTACAATAGCATCATGAAGTGCGACGTTGACATCCGTAAGGACCTGTATGCCAACACTGTGCTGTCCGGTGGTACCACCATGTACCCCGGCATTGCTGACAGGATGCAGAAGGAGATCACAGCCTTGGCCCCATCTACCATGAAGATCAAGGTGAGAAACTGGTCCTCTAATGAGCAAAGCAAATAAATTGATGGCATGTGTGCTAATGGGCCTTCACCTCCTGCAGATCATTGCCCCACCTGAGCGTAAATACTCTGTCTGGATCGGAGGCTCCATCCTGGCCTCTCTGTCCACCTTCCAGCAGATGTGGATCAGCAAGCAGGAGTATGATGAGTCCGGCCCCTCCATTGTCCACCGCAAATGCTTCTAAACAGACTGTTCCTGTTCCCCTTCCCCAACCAAATGCCCAACATTTTCAGCTCTGTGCAAAACGACCACAACATTCTCATACATATTCAAGCGCAGAGCCTGTTGACCAATCATTGGCATGGCTTCTGTTAGTTTTCGGCGCTTGACTCAGGATAAAAAAGAAACTGGAACGATGGTGACAGTAATGTTTGGCAAGGTTTAATAAAGCACCCCAGGGTTTCTGCAGTTACATCTGGGGACTTAAATGTACATGTATTTCTTTGAGTCATTCCAAATGTCTGTTTAACTGCATAAGACGACATGATTCCAAATGGTAACTGCATTGTTCAGACACGTATTTGCCTCTGTGAAGGCTGCCCAGTGGTTGGTGCATACTTAAACATGGTGGTAGTATCGCTTGTATGTAAATTATGTCTGGGTTTTTTGTACTTTCAGCCTTAAAAATATCTTGGTCCTGTTTTTTTTGTTTATGCAAAACCCAGTTGTGACCTGTTCTTCCCCCTGTTGGCAGTTTCATCCCCAGGGTGGTGGGGCAAGGGGTCTAGAGGTAGTGGGGTGCCAGACAAGTACACCGACTATCCCAATAAAGTGCACATGTGTTCAGACCAGAAATTTCTTGTTTTGATTTATTTTAATGTACCATATTCAAAATTTGATTTGTCATTTGCTATGCGCGCCTCTGCCTTGTAGCAGGTACTTGACTTTCCAAAGTGCTCTGCTTACTAGTGCTTATTGACAGCAGTTCAGTTCTCACTTGTTTCCCAATATGCATTGATGATGTGACCAAAGAATGTGCTTAAATAGCTGAATACAACAGCTGTGCAAGCTTTGGTAGCTGTTTCAACCAGGAAATTGCAAAGCTTAAGTAGTTAAAGTAGGGGGAGGTATTGCCACTTATCACAGGCTAACTTTGGTACATAGTTTGCTGTCAATGATGTTACTCCCGAGAAAGTAAATTTCTTCAACTTCCAAGTTAATGCATTGCTGTGATAAGGGAAAATGGTCCCTTAACCAGCATTATTGCAACAGCACTTTTGGCTTTTATTTTTTTTGTAAATTTTAAACTAGTAGTTTGGGATTTCCTGTCAAAAGAAAATTTGAAAAGGCAATGGTTATGTTCAAGACTAAACCCCTCAAAGCTTTCCATTTGGCAGAGTTTATTATTGTACTGGTTAACGTAATATGCTGCTGAAATGAGTGCTCTAGCCTAATTTCCTTCCAATTACGTAAGGACTGTATATTTGCTCATATGGGTGGGTCTCACTAAATGTGTGCAGTTGCATATTTTAGCCGCCAGATAGAGCGCGAGTCATTAAATGCGACAACATGGATTACTAACAGTACAGAAACGATAATGCATTGAAGCCAAGTGTTTGTGTACTGTGTATAGTTAGGCCTTAAGAGCAAGATGAAATTTACATAAGACGAATAATGGCAAGGAATAAAAAATTTTAAATGCTAAAAAGGATTGCATGAGATAAAAGAACAAGATGGTTGATGCTACCCACACCTCTTCGTCTATGTATAACAGGCAATGACAGCATATATGCATCAGTCGCTCAAGTCTCACGCAAGCCCATTAATCAGGCCGTTCCGCTATTACGAAGTACGGTACTGCTGCATAGCGCGACGCGATGGTGAATGATCATCCCAGATGGCTGGCTGAGGATACATAAATGTTTGTGAACGTGCATTTTTAGAGCAGATGTATATACAAAAGCAAATATTTGTGTGCTGTGCTTTTATGAGTGCATGCGTGCAACTCTTATAGCATGCAAACAAGCCAGCTGCATTTTCCGTGTGTGTGGTTTCAGTATTGGAAATGTTTTTCTTATTCCACTGCAGCCCCCACCGCCCTATGATTCTGCTGAGACTGCTTCCCCTCTTAGATCATTTTACTGCCCTGCCAGCAAAACACTCACGGGCAAGAGGAATAGTGCTTGCTGGGCGTGTAGTGTACTCAATTGTTTCTGATCTGATGTGTACACACGTATATAACTACACTTATTTGATTTTTTTTTAAAGAGGTAATACAATGAAGATTTTACGTGGTCATTCATTTACTTCTGCCGAAAGGTCTACATGTCGCCATTGAACCTCTACACATGTAGTACTATTTTTTTCCCAGCAGATGAAGCCAATGCACCGCAAAAATCGTGTTTGGCATGTTAAAAAAGGGGATTGGCAGATAGATGACAGAGGGCCTTCTGAAAATAAAACATCATCATGCTGCTGCTGCTCTTCCTATTATCCTCAAGTGTTCAGAAGCTTCGTGAATGTGAAAATACTAACCCACCGCTCAGTTTTTCCTGAAAATATCATTCGTCCGATTGACTGATGCCAGCAGATGTGGAGTTTTTTCTTTCAGCGAGGTTAAAACTGAGAAAACCCTCTGAATAATGAACAGGAGACTCAAGCTATGCACCTATTTTTGCTCTCTTTTCCATAGCCATATCTAATAATATGCTTTGCACACATGGGGGCAAAATTCATACATGAACATAAATTAATGCTGACCTACAAATTGCATTGGGGTAAAATGATCCCATCAAATATACTGTAGCTAGTGAACATATTTGTCCTGCGGATCCCAATAGAATAGAGGTTTAACAAATTGGAATGATAAGGTTTCCTAAATTTGTACATGGTCAGAATATTGACGTGGACTGTAGGCTTAACCATGAAGGAAAACTTTTTGTTCCGTGTTGACCTTTTAGTGGTATTTGTAACATCTGGCATTAACCACCCCAATCAGTTTGCAAACACATTGCAGATTCATCTAAACATCAAGTATCCTATTTCAGTTATGGTTAAAAGGTAGTAGTAGAGCAGCAAGGTGACCTAATAGTTAGCACGTCGGCCTCCCAGTCCTGAGGTTCAAGGTTCGAATTTCGTGTGTGGAGTTTGCAAGGTCTCCCCGTGCTTGCGTGGGTTTGTTCGGGGGTTCTCCAGCTCCCTCCCACACTCCAAAAACATGGATGTTAGGTTCATTGAAGACTTCAGATTGGCAATTAATGGTTGTTTGTCCGTATGCCCCTTGCAATTGGGCGGCAAACAGTATAGGGTGTACCTCGCCTCTTGCCCCAGAGTCATCTGGGATCGGCTCCAGTTAACCCCAGTCCCCTAATGAGGACAAGCACTGTAGAAAATGAATGATTGAATAGTACAAATACACAAGATGGCTGAAAGGTTTGCAGCTTGGGCATAAAAACAACGTTGTTGCTCAGCAGGAAAAAATATATATATTTGATGTACAATGGAAAGTAGGAGCAGTAGTTTTGTTTGATGGAATGACCTACCGGGCAATGTTTGAGGGACCGAAGCAGTCTATTAATTCTGCAAGAGTCTCGCTACTGCATGGGAGCCAACCGCACTAGAGAATGTTAAATTCGAATAAATGGATTGCTTTTGGGCCTTAGTTATTTAGTACTGATGATTCCCGATTGAGTGTCTTGATTATTGCAGCTTTCAAGGCTAAAAGCAGTGAGCTGGAAACTGTAATATCTATCTGTTGCCTGGCAACAGCAATAAGACAGTAATTGAGGCAGCTTGTTGAAGATAATTAGAGAAGGAATGAGGATTGTGCAAATAAAAGAAACACAAATACAACAGCAAACCTAATGGGAAATTTCGGACAACTGAGAGAAAAGAAAAATGGAAATAGTATCAGGTCGGAAACGTTGCAGGTACTTTTTAATGCAACCCTCCTTTACAACAGCATGACACATGTGTTGCATTTGTGGGTCCTTGTGGTTTGCCGATTGTCGGTTCTTGAGGAAACCCCTGTGTTTTCTCAGAGCTCTGACCGCACGCCTCCTGCACAGGAACATGCACGACTCAAAATATTTGCTGTGCGTACTGCAAGCTTGCCATTGCCCATTGCATGTGACTGTAAATATTATACCATCGATGCTGAGTATCTTTATGCATTTTTGTAACATGACTAAGTGAGTGTGACATGTGACTGTATGTGTAAGTTCTCCAGCACCGAACCCCCCTAAACCACACACACACACACACACACACACACACACCATTAACACCACACCCACTTCCAGTAAAACGCTGCAAGGCACCATCTGGTGATTGACAGGTACCCCATGAGACCAGTATATGTACGTTGAAGTGCTTCATATGGGGGTTGGTGTCACTCATGGCAGAGGGTCATGTTTATTGCATCCGTATGTTTCTTTCTATATCTTTCAGGCCATCAGAAACCACAATGCTACAATTAAGCCTTGCTCAGATTAGCCGTGCTGCAATGCAGTGGTACTTGCCTCAATTCCAATAACAGTAAGGGCTGAGAGCATGAGATGGTGAAGGATTTAGCTTCGTGGGCATGCAAGCCCCCTCAGCGTAAGTGTGTAAGGGAGCGGAATGGGTGAGGTCATCTAAAAGATCTGTTATTTATTATTGCTGCTCCCATGGTTGTGGAAAATAAGTGTGAATGTGTCTCTTCAGACTTTATAACGAACTCAGGGGTGAGTGCTTATGCAGGGGACACATCTTCCTGCATTTATTTATTTATACATCCTTTCCAGAGAGCAGCGAACCTCCAACTGAATTAATCAATGCTGTCTCTGTGCTCAGTCCCCTGTGGGTTTATGCAGTCACATGCTCAATCAGATATTCTTGTCACCAACTCTAATCATTTACCATGTATTGACCAAAACCCCCAACAATATTATTTTGAGATCTGCTTTCATGAGGGTGAAATTGGTAATAAATGTAGATTTGGTGTTACAATTGTGCGTCGTATGCTGTGATTTTTGTAGTTACTGACATTACTGCTTCTGCAGGATGGCTGTCAATCATGATTAATATGTGCTTTTCATCTGCAGCTCAACAAGGATTTGTGTAACGGTGTGAAAGCAGTAAGTATTAAAAAACAGAAGAATTCATTCATATGTTCCACTGTATCAACTTTGGCTGTCTTAAAATGGTTGTGGCATTACATCAAATCACAATAGTGACGTTTTGGATTGTATATTGCATGAGCTCAACTTGCTGAAAGAAGGTTTCATGTTGTTTAACAGTTGTGATTCTTCATTGCAGAGTCTGCAATAACATAAATTGGTTCTCAGTAGTCCATTTCTGACACAATAAAAAAATGGGCCAATAGACGTGCTGTAAATAATATGCATCGTGTAAAACGTCCTAACTGTTCTGCATGATTGAAACCACCCACCTCCAAAGTGGAGATAAGACCCCCACCGTCGCCGCAATATTTGACAAGAAAAACAAGGAGAAGATGAAACCTGCCGAATACTTGTTGGGTGAAGAGAGCAACAATAGGACCCTAATCTGCACCCATTGTCTGGATTCTCAGTCGAAAGGAGGAGAACAATGGGAGCCTCGGTCTCCTTGGAGGGCTCAGCGCACACATCTGATCCCAGCCTGGACACTCCCTCCCCGGGTCCTTTCGAGGGTGAGAGTCGCCGCGAGGTTCTCCGGATGATCGGCCTCTAGTTCTACCTCATCCGGGATATAGTGTCCTTTTTGTGACTAATGGTGATCACGTCGAAACGCGTGTATGTAATTTGGGTTATCCCTCCGTTTATTGACGAAGCAGGACGCGATTCTCTCTTCAAGGACTTGCAGCCTCCTGGTTTACGTTACCGGAGGATCGCCTTGAAACCGACACTACTGAGAGAGGAGGGGCTGGAGGAGTCGGGTCGGGGGGTTGGGGGGCATGGGCAGCTTGAAACCGCGTCAGATTTTTTAATCAACATTTGTTGGAACTGCGTAACGCGCACTCGCGCAGCTTCAGAGGCACTGGAAAGGAGGAGAGCATAGGGAGCGCAGTATGAAGTTTCGGGTTCCCCTTGCAGCAGTTTTTTTTGTTTGCATAAGCAAACTAAAACAACGGCATTTTCCTCCTCTTCTGATGCAAATTTGAATACCCACTGAATGCCCAAAGAAGGCATCCAGCGCTGCACCACCTTCCTTTGGCTTGATATGGGACATTTGCATCTGGAAGGCTCCGTTAGATAAAAACCTGAAAAGCAGTCACGGTGGTTTAGCATATTCCTCCGACTATACGATAAAAACCCAGCATGGTCTTGGCCGAATTTAGATGAATCTATATATATATATATATATATATATATATATATATATATATATATATATATATATATATATGGGTATATGTGTGTGTGTGTGTGTGTGTGTGTGTAATCACACAGTGGGGAAAAAAACAGTTTTTAGCGCTTCCCCCGTGCTTTGCGCGTCCACTCTAATCAGCGTGGAGATGGCGAGCGTGGGGGTCGTCGTCTTCCAACCAACCATCCCAGCACCCCTCGCTTTTGACCGCGCAGTCCAAAAGAGAGAGGGGACCTTGAAACGGCCCTGCCTTTACTCGCTCCATAATTTGTTTTATAGTGCTGGGAAGGGGCCAATGTTTGGAATATGATCGACGTGCGACTTAGCCAATCAGCCAGGAGATTTTGTCAGCCAATGGGCGTGGATTTGTTGAGTGGGCGGTGTCAGCAATGAGGGCGGGGCTTGTAAAACAATGCTATGTTTCATTGCTGAGGAGTAAACGGACGAGACGGGGTCTCTCTCTCGCTCTCTCTTTTCCCTCTTCCCCCCCAGTTCACCTTCGAGTGAGCCTGGAATGGACTACAGCAGTTCTCCAAGCAACTTGGACGCACTTTGCGGGACTCACTGGCAATTAAAAGTCGTCTCCTCGCTTCCTTAGCACCCCTCCCTTTCCAAGTAAGCGCCTTGACTTTGTTTTCGTACTTTTCTTCGGTGGCCTTCCAGAAGAACTGTTGCGATTTCCTCGCCATTTCTTCCAAGATAGGTTGTTTTTGGTCGGGCGCGTAGGTTGTTGGCGGTTGTGAAAACACGACTTTTAAAAAAAAAAAAAAAAAAAAATTTTTTTTTAAACATCACCCACCTCTCCTCTGCCCGAGAAAGTTGAGCCGTTCACGGAATGGTTGCAAACTTTTGAAACGTGGCTCCTATGTCGTGTTTCTCCGCCACATAAACACGAAGATCACAGCCCCAAAATGCTGCCTTTACTCCGCACAGGAGTTAATTAATATCGATGGGGTTAGGAAAACGTGTGTTTTCGGTGCTGCGTTCAAGAAAACAAAACTGTGTTGTCGAGTGAGATCCTGCCCGTCTGGATATCACGAGTCCGTGCTGTAATGTTTGCTTGCAGCATTTGAAGGTTACGTCCACTTTCGCTCCGTTTTCTCCTTCTAAACAAACCGTGTTGAATCACATTATGCTTAGCGGTGACTTTGCGTTATTTTGGTCTTGTTTCGAGGATCCGATTTGCATATTTTAAAATAACTCGTAAAAAAAAAAATCGCAGTTACTTGCCCCGACACCTTTTAAAGTTTACTCGAGTGTTTTGAATAGTAACATAAAAGGCAGCAAATCATTTATTTTACACTTGATTTGAGACGTCGTGGTCGCTCGCAGAAAGTACATTTACAATGTCGGTCGAACTCTTTTAAAAATATCGACTCAAACAATGTACATCGGCGACGTCGTTTTATGTTAAATGAAATTTTTTTTGTGTGTGTGTCCTAATCGTTAAGTTGCAGAAATGCCCCTAAACACAACAAATTGTGTGCAACAAGCACATACCGACTCTGATTAACGACGACAGCCTATTTCCACCTTTTATTTTTAACACGTCCGGAATGTGCATTTGCTTTATATTGACGCTGCATTTGCTGGCTTGCGCAGTGACTACAACATAAAGTGTTAAAATTGAGGTTAAATGGTGAAGCTGCCCGATGTGAAAATGCAAAAAAAAAAAATAATAATAATTAGAAATAAATAAAAAGAACGTATGAGTTACGGTGCAATAATCGGCGAGTATGTTGACGGCGGTGCGGAGCAAATGACCCCCGGTACGTCCTGGTCGTGTTTCCCCGGGAAGCGAAGCTCGGAAGCGGCTGGCTGCTCGCTGCACATCGGAGGGGCGCAGCGCCTCTTTTACGTTTAACCATAAGATTGTGGATTTAAGCACAATTGCGATTAAATGATTTACTTTGGGTTCAACTCGTATAATCCTAATAGCGAACCAACAGTCGCTTGAAGTGTTTTTTTTTCTTTCTCTCTCTCCCCTCTCGAACTGCGTCATTGCACATATGCGCCTCTTAGTCGCCGAGATTATGAAAAATATATAAACATATCCGTCCCTTATATAAATGTTGATTTTTCCGCTGTTCTAAATCAAGTGATTGGTTGTTGTTGTTGTTGTTGTTGTTTTTTGTTTCGCAGGTCAGCAGAATGGCTGAAAATGAGTCCGAATCTCCCGGACAATTTAAGACATTATTATTATTGTTATAGCCAAAACTGGCTTTTTTTTCGGAGTAGTTGACCTATCCGAAAGGACAATTTCTTATCCTAACTTTCCCTGTTGTGGATAATGGATGGCAGAGATTTTGGAGCTCCACGTTCCGTCCACGTCCCTCCCCCGTTGTTGGCGGGGCTCGCCGTGGAGCCTCACCGACTCGGGGCTGCAGGAGCAGCCGGGAGGATCCCTCCTTCCCCCGGCCACTTGGCCGCCACTCACCCGCCACCTCTCCATTCCCGAAAATTCTTACCATCGGCCATTAACCTGCACACGCACCACAGTGAGTACATAATCTTGCACTGTTTGAATACCACCACGTATGCCATAAAATATACTCCAAAGGATAAACTATTAACTTTAAAGGCGGACTGTTTTGCGTCGCTTGGCATGCGTGTTCAGTTCTGGATGATGTTATAATGTGGCAAACTAGACCAGATGTCGACTTGTTTTATGACGAGCAGTGGCTGTAAAATGATAATAACAATAAAAAGACGCTGGGGCATGTTTGCGATATGAAAGTAAGGCATCGTGGGAAGATTCCCACGGTTTCGATGGACAGCACATGAGTGGAAAAGTACTTGGTCCAAACAGGAGCACGGTAGTGGGCTGGCGAGAGTGCAGTGCTCTTGGATTGCATGTGCACCGTTAAACCGCCATTCATGTTTCAAATGTTGCTTGTGCGTGTTTGTCAGAAGTGGTCTGCTCGACGTGTGATGTTGCAGCAATGTGATATTTATACCGCTGGCTGGGCAGGACTGCAGTGTTTATTATAGTGGCAAATGCATCCGTACGAGTCGGGTGCACAATAATCTTGGAACATTCTGCCAGTGGCTGCTGCGCCTCTTTTCATTACTCCTGTTCTGTGTGTTGAGAAATCTATATTGAGAAGGGCCAGCCGAATGCTTTTATGCGTTTGCTGGATAAAGGGACTTTGCTGTAAACCATTAAACCAACCTCCTTGTGTTATTTGTAGCTGATTAGTGAGTGTTTTTGCAATACCTGACCAGTCAGTAGATCAAATGAAGTGTTTTTTACTCCCTTCTGAGCTAGTGATTTATCTTCAGGTTGCACTGCCGTGTCACGTCTGCTCCTGCTATTAGTAATGGAAGTTTTGTGTGTGTGTGTGCATAGTCTTGTGGTCAACAAGGGGAACGTCAGAAGCCTCTAGTTTCTAAACACAAGTTGTATGGAGGAAAGGTTACATCTTTGGGTGTCTTTTTTTGAAAATGGAAAGTCTGACAAATACTGTCATCATGTTACATCCCCCCTGAAGTCATGTCGCTGCAGACAGATATACAATTACAGTTTCTCTGGTTTATGTTCAAGGGTAAACCCCTTGAGATTCTAATGTTTCAGATGAGCGCCATTCTTCGATCTTATTGTCGAATGTGGTTTGTGTCACGTGGGGTGGCAATGTATGATTAAACCTCTGAGGTGAACACGATCCATTTTTTTTTTTGTTACACAATTTTACTTCTGATTTGTTTGAATTAAAAAAATAATAGTGGAAATGGAAAAAAAAATCTGTTCTAGAGACAAATTGTTGCCACTATAGTCTTTATTAAGTATACAGGCAATGTTTTATGTCACAGGTTAAGTGCCTCAAGTTGAAAAATAAACCATACACTGTTAATATTTAGACGTAAAAACAAAACACTCATCCATAGTGCTGAAGGCGTAATGGCAAGGTGACAGACGTCGCAGATGTCATGAATTGTCTCCAAAGTGTGAAACTAAGTTAACTGCTCTTAAAGTAAAAACAGCAAAATGTCTGTCTTAACTGTGACAGCAACTCACTGTAACGAGGTGCGTCAACATGCATGACGGCCAGATGTCATTGGCTTTGTGCGGCTTTAGAGGCATATTTTTCCCAGAATTGTACAGCGTAAGGGGCATACAGCTTTAGAGGTTACACTCTACTCCATGTAAAACGAAACGCGACCCTCTAAAGTGTTCATTTGTGTGTGTGTGTGTGTGTGTGTGTGTGTCCATTCACCCCCCCCCCCCCCCCCCCCCCCCCTCCTCCCCACACACACACATACAATATGATGCCGGCTGTGGAATCAGCATTAGGAGTTAAGAGCATATTGACTGTGTGTGTTGCAGGATGACAATTTTTGCTGATGATCTCGACAGTTTCTCAAGTGTCATGGGGAAACATTTATAGGGCAACTGATCAAAGCAGTGGACATTTTTTAAATATTTGATTTCGATATATACTACTGCGATACTGCGCTGTTAAAAATGACAAGAGTCCAGTTTTTTTTCGTACTGGTATTTAAAGAGTGACAGTTACACAGCAGACGTAAAGCAGCAGTTTGTGTGTGTACAGCCCTCTGTAATGGGCAGCGCCCCAC
Source organism: Phyllopteryx taeniolatus (assembly GCF_024500385.1). Lineage (NCBI taxonomy): Eukaryota > Metazoa > Chordata > Actinopteri > Syngnathiformes > Syngnathidae > Phyllopteryx > Phyllopteryx taeniolatus. The sequence continues at coordinate 13,151,479 of NC_084517.1, forward strand.
AAAAAACGTCACCCCCCCATAATGTGTGTTCGCAGTGAGAAAGAAATGGCCAAAAGCCTTTGCGGTCATCCGCAACTCATTAAGAAAAAAGAAGCACGGAGAGAGATGTGGAAATGTTTTGCTTACACGGCCAACAGTCAGGGCAAGTAAGTCTGCAGAACCTGATATGAAGCTACACTGACGAGATGCGGGAACAACTACAATACAGTGTGGCCAGATACCCCGCAGAACGGCATCGTCAAAGAGTTCCAAGAGCGACAGATGAGACAATGTGACACAATTTTCAACAAGTTACCTTAAAATGGAAGTTTTATTTTGTGACAAGCAAACCTGTGCCGCACTAGTTGCATTCGAAAAGGAAATTAATCAATAGCATGTTTGTAGATGAGCCACCAACTACGCAGTTGCATTGAGTAATTATACATTTCATTAAGACCTACGCTTGTAAGTAACGATGTAATGTATTTAATATGAAAGAAATAAAATGCTCTAAAATATTGGAATACTGCGTCATGTGTTAAAGCTTATATATGAAATTGAGATTTATGTAATGATTTAAACTCATGATTCTGATTCTGATTCTGAAAAACATCACTGTTAAGAATTTTTTTGGATTTAAAATTCAAAAGAGATTGTAAAATGAATTCAGAGATTTGTTTCTAAATGCATTACAAATGTTTGAAGTTAATTGCTGAATACGTGTGCAAAGACTGAAAACTATGTAGTACTCAATTGTGTAGAGTTAAACTGTTTTTCCTCATTTCCTTTTGCTGCGTGACACACTTTGGAGTGTTTGGTGCCCCACCCCCACTGTATAAGAACTTGAGCACCTTCGTTTGCATCAGCGGTTATCCAGCGCAATTGCAGTGTGCAGTTTACTTGCTAGCTATGGCTACATCCTGAGGATTACGGTAATACTGCCCATATCAAAACCCCCCCTGGCCCTGCAAGTTGCACCCCCCACCCAAGACATGCAGCCCTGTGTGATCGCACACATCCCACATTCCAATTACTGGCAATGGGCATGAGAAAGATGCTAGAAGAAGTAGCATCAATTTTCCCAGGTTGTAGCAGTGGTATTTGATTGACAGTACATAGGACATGGTTTCAGCGTGTTCCCTCAGTGTTTGAGAATGGAAAGAAGAGCTTGATTATTATTTTTTTTTTTTACATTTTGAGGCCTCATTTTATACCCTACTTATTTCAAAATTAATAGGGTTGTTAACAACACTATTTGGCCTGTCAAATTTAGAAGACATTTTTACTTTGGGGACTTTAGTAGTTGAGCTGCTGAGTCAGATTTTTTTCTCAAGAGGGAATGTTTGATAATTGTATTTGAGATCTGTCATTGTCTAATATTATTTTGAATTGCTTTTACCAATGTTTTAGGTTTTTGCCATGATATTGCTTCAGTATCAGTATCGAGGTACTTTATTCTAGGATTGTATAGTGTCGAATTCCTAATTATGGTATTGTGACAACACTTCTTTAATCACCCCCCCCCCACCTTTTTTTTTTTTTTTTTTTTGAACTTATTTTTCTCTGAAAAATCTTAAAAGCATCTTGCATTGTGTGGACTATTCACTGGGAGGGGTGTGAAGTGAAATTGACCCAATCACTGTTACAGTCTAGGCTGGCAGTTTAAACTCTCCTTATGAAACGGGAATGCGTTTTGTTTCTGCCCACACACTGACCCTCTCCCTCCCTGACTCTCCTCCCCTCCGCGCACTCACCAGCCTACATGCCACTGTATGAAACGGGTCGTTTGGCTTTATGGCTTCTCTTCAATATCGAATCCCCAGAGATTACATCAGCCAAACAGGTCTGAGATACCAGTCCCGTGCTTGCAATGATAAAACCCTGGCTCCGCGATGTGAGAGTTATTTGGTAATTGCAAATGGTCGCAATGTTCCACTTTTAATTACCACAAATGGCTTGAATCCAGAATTCAAGCCCCGGTCAGTAATCAAATGAGCCAAGCTTGTGTTTTTGTTGTAGCGAATGTTTATTTTATTCATTGTTATTTTTGGCTGCACTGTTATAGCAGATTGGACTGCTGTCTCACACCCTTATCTCTCAGGTGTCTGCCTTAACATCCTTTTACACAACCTGTAAAAGCTGGTATTTTTCCATTTTTTGCCCTTGCCGCTGTTTGGAATCAGGGACCAAGTCGTTCCGAGCTAGACTACTACCAGAACCGAAACAGAGCTGGGATGCAGTCTCTGTGTAATGGTTTTCTGCAGTGCAAAGAGCGATGTGTAAGGTTTTAACACCTGACACTCACTTCTCCTTCCCTGCTATGTTGAAAATAAATTGTTGCTGTACCACAAGTATTTTATACACACCAGATGCTGGCGCTGACGTCGTCTTGCGTCTAATTATCTGATTTGTTGTTTGATATGTGGCTGTGTGAAAGCACAAACAGTTGTGGTATTATCTTGCTTCGCTGGGTTCTGAGTAGAAATCGTCTGTTATGCCTTGTATACATCAATTTTGTCAGATGTCGGTGTAAAAGAGACTTAAAATTTTCACCTTCTCGATTGAGTCTCCCTTGCAACACTGCATACTTGCAGTTAGATGTCAGAGTGAAGCACATTAACAGTTGTGTATACAAAAACACACACACCCCAGTGATTCTAAGCTTTCTGTCTTGCACTACTTTTAAACTGTAAACAATTTGCTATCTCTTCCATTATGTTTACAATGATGTGATCTGAATCACTGTACGTCTACCGGAGATCTGCTGAAGCCTTTCGTCACCAGATTGAGGCCATCTGTCCTGCTACCTCCCTTGTGCATGGAGGGCAGCAGATGTAGTACCTACACAAATGTAACTACACTGATGAATGAGACAAGGCCAGAAATATCTTTCAACATTACTTTTAAAGCTGGAGGCATTTAAAGGCTATTTTCTTGTGTTCTCACAATCAAGACAGTGTTTAGTTGCACAATTCACTAAAAATGCCCCCTTTCCCAGATTTTGCAGTATTTTCAACCCTTTGTGCTAACTTTCACTGCATTTCCCAGAAAGTGTGGTGTGTTTTTCCCTCTAAACAGCTGCTGTCGACTTGGTGCGCAGCATTGCCTGTGAGCAATGTGTATTGTGGATATAAATCCCAGATGCAGATGCGAACTGGGTGTCAGTTGACTTGCTTATGTGTTTAAAAAAAAATTGTCCATTATGGCAGATGATTACTTTTTGCTGAAGCCTACTCCCAATGTTTTGGAGTAGCTTTTGGAACAAAGCCATACTTGACTGGGGCGAGGGGGTGTCCCTCATCTGTGAGGCTATTCTGCGGTGCCACGCATGCTTGCACAAGTGACCAAATGACGATTGGAGAGAGTGAGGGGCCAATGAAGGTGTTGAGGTGAGGGCTTGAGAACAAACTGAATAGGAAGACTCAATTGGCACTGCATCCCTGAGGTGGGAAGCATCTTTTTTTTTTTTTCAGGGGATAAGATCTGGGATTTGTTTGTGGGAGAAGGAATGTCTTGTGTGTGGGAACAGGAGCATGTGATTGTGCTTATTGCTGCTAGGGCCAGGGGTTTCCCCCTGGGACTAGCTGCAAAGAGATTTATCCTGACCACAACGTACTCATATACAGTCAGATGAATGTTGTAGTTCTTCAAATGCGCTCTCTTTTTCTGACTCACACATATGCACACTGAGATACTCGAGTGCAAGAATAATTCATGCAGTTTGTAGGGCAGGAACGTGTTGTTTTAGCCAACACCAATTTGTCTTCCACGGTGCTTGGATAGCGTCTGTTTACGTTAATATTAATGTAGTAACTGTGTGTGTTTATATATGAGAAAAGCACAGTCCTGTGTGTGTGTGTGTGTGTGTGTGTGTGTGTGTGTGTGTGAGAGAGAGAGAGAGAGAGAGAGAGTGTGTGTGTGCGCGCACGTGCGCAAGAAGACGGAGGACACGTCCCCTCTCAGATAAATTGAATCTTTCAGGAAAGAAAACAGGCTCTTTAAGAGAAGCACAAGGCACTGCTGCCCTGCTACAATAAACCTGTCAGAGGTAGACAAACTGCACACAAGCACACCTAGCACACAGCTGTCAAACATGAGACTGATAGACTCGTGTGTGTGCGCGCGCGGGCACATTGGATGATGCACAAATGAGCATGCTGTAGCATGTTGAAATACCCAGTGCATTAGCTAACTTGTCCGCTCTGCCACAACCATCCCTCAAATTCAGACAAAGGTCACATGCAGCGTGATGTCTTGTCTTTTTGCTTGCCTGGTGAGTCTCTGCATGTCCCCTTACAAAAGGTTAGATATTTGTAATAAGACCCTATAATTACTGTCTCAATGTGTAAAAGCGCCAGAGAGAGGGAAAAGTGCTATTCCGACACGCTGATCCTTCCTTTGTTTAATTAACAATTGACTGTCATCTTCGCACTCCACGCTGTTTCTATTGTATGTCAACTGTGCAAGCGAATTCCACACTTGTTCAACACTTCTGTTTGTGTGTCACTCCTGTCACTCCAAAGCATATGCTGTTTGAAGCAAGGAGGTTCATTAGTACCTCTTCCAAGTAAAAATTGTCCAAGGTGAGAGGTATGTGTTGATCATAATTTTTGGTTGATTTACCTAGCAGTTGCTGGGTTTCGGGACTGACTGGTTGGAGACTTGAGAACTGCTCTGGATGCTTGCAAACCATTGTTTACGGCATTTAAAGCTTTTCTTCAGCCAAGACAACATATTTTATAGCAGAAATATCTCACAACACACCACCAAACAAAAATAGCACAAAAAGTATATGCAGCATTCTTAAATACACAGGTTAATTATGTACCTTGTGCAGTCGAGTGGAAGAGCATGTAATTGTTCTGCCTGTCACTATACGTCACTGGCACGGATAGATGAACAAAGTTCAGTTCAATTTACTTTATTCATACCTGTAGGTAGATTTGTTTCGCAGCACAGGTTATACATGTAGACACAACGACCACAACAGTAGACAGAGATAAAACACAAAGATTAAAAGTATTATCCAAACCTCACTTGTACCTTGTGTGCACAATGTTACTTTGTTGGTATGCCTTGTTTATCTCTATAATCACTGCTGGAACAAAGCAATTTCTATACCGCTTTGTTTTGCATTTTGGGACTGTGAACCTTCGCCCTGAGGGAAGGAGGTGAAATTCACTGTGCAACAATGAATTGAACAATTCATCTTCTAAGATTGAGCTAGTTAACCACTGTAACTGTCTGGTGTACAGGGATGCTGGACTAAGCTGTGACTCACCAATCAGCCTACTCGACCAATTAAACATTTGGTTCAAGGCTTTTTTGTTGTTCAAAGATAAAACATGACACGAGAGAAAAAGATAAAATCGATTCAATAAAAGCCAAATAAAATAGGTTTGTGGTTTTGCCAACATTAAAATAAGCCAGTTTCCTCAAACAAAACAAACACTCTTGCCTCTTTTTGCACACAGCTTCACAATTTGCTTCGAACTTCAGTTTTTGAGTCAACAATTGTCCCAAGATATTTGTACGATTGGACATTTTCCACTGTTAGACCCTTAAGAGGTGATGTGTGTGTGTGTGTGTGTGGGCGTTCTTTCTAAAATCGATGATGATGTCTTTTGTCTTCTGTCTTTATTGTCTTTCATGGCACATTAATGTGCTGTGGCGCAGTGGTTGGGAATCACTGGACTAAGGAATATAAAGGTTGGATGCTAGGTGGAAAGATACCAAAATGTGTGTTAAATATACAGTGGTGCTTTGACTTGTGAGTTTTCTTTGTTCCATGACCAAGCTTATAACTGTAAACACTGAACACAAATGAATAGAAATGCCATTAATCTTTTCCAGTGCCCCAAAAAACACCAAAATATATATATTTTTTTTTAGTAAGAAAAATAGCATTCTACAGTATTGTACTTAGTAAAACCTACAGTGATAATATTTATTTAATGTAAAGAATTAAACAGTTTGGGCATCATGATAATTTAGGGGCATTGTGCTGCTCATTCTGGTGTGTGAGCCTCGGCCACCAGGGGCAGTATAATGCCTACAGATATACTACGGTACATATAGATTTGATGATTAAACAAAAGAAAACTCCCGACTAAGCTGCAATGTTATTAATCGTTTTTATCAGTAGATAAAGAATATATAGCTGTGACTGTAATTTTGTTTGGTCTGTCTGCTTGTGTTCAAATATAAGTTTATAAGGTTTGTAGTTGGTTTTATTAGCCTGTTGAGGGCGTTTTGCATTGTGAGTTAGCATTAAGCTAGTGGACTTTCGTAAGACCAAATTGGGCCCTGGTTAAATACACAACGTGTAATTCTTTGGTTATAATGAAAACTTCAACTGGGAGTGGCAATAAACAGCTCAAAGCAAATACATGGCCTCTTTTGTATAGAAATGTTTACTATCTGCCAACCTGCTGCTTGTTGTGAAGTTCGCTGCCACAAGAGGTCGTACTCATAAATCAAGGTGCCACTGTATTCGTATATTTTCACAAAACCTTGCAGAGTCGTCGCACTCCAGCCAAGGAAGCAACCACATTTTTGGTTCAGATCTAAAGGTGCGACTCAAGAGATTAATTTTTGCTGTTCGTGTATGTTTGCATTTAAGGCCAACTAGCGTAGTAAACTATTAAATCCAGTGAAAAAAGCTTTTTGTGTGTGAAAGTTGCCACTGACTTTGTCATCTGCATTACCTCCACCTGCAGGATTGGAATGTAATAGTCTTGCCTAGCATGTGATGGTTTGAAACCAAAAGTCAGACGGACAAGCTGAGATGATTGATTGGCCTTGGCAGAGGCATGCGCAATCCTGACTTACTTTGTTTCCAAAGTATGTGCAGTAGATATTTGAGATACCAAGACAATCTCACTGCTGACAAATGCCTCCTTTTCTAAAATATTTGAATATCAACTGGGAAAATTGTCTGTGCTGTGGTTTGAAATCTTTGTATCAAAGAGCAGCAAATGGCAGTGTCAGATAATCTGAAACATATCAGCTGCATGGTATTTTCTGTAACGCCAGTCAATGCTCAGCATGTAAGTGTTTCAAACTTTTAACATGTGAATGGCTCTGTTGTAAATCTGCATCCGCCTTCTCTTGTATAATGGAAAGAAAAGTTTCTTATGGATACCAGTGGCAGTGTGGTGCTTGCTGGTGGTGGCAGAGACCAGAGGCAGAACAGTTTTATAGTTTGGATGTTTTTTTTCTTCGAGGAAATAAAAACCAGAAATCAATCAATGACCCCCCCCCACCCTCATCACTCCAACTACTGATGGATAACAGATGGCGCACGTGTGTGTTTGTGTGCGCGTAGGTAGGACATTTCACATTTTTTTGTTTTTGTTTAATCTTTTTTTTCTACGTTTTATTATTATTTTTTCGATCGGATTTTGTTATTTATAACCATGTGCTCATGATTTTTGTACTCCTTAAGTCCAATTCACCGATTCCATTGTTGGCCATGGCATCGTCTTTCCCCGAATTTATTTCCAACAGACCTTTTTAGTCGCTTTCATCGAGGATCTGAATATGGAGGCTCAGGAGATGCTTTGAGTCAGAGCATGTTTCCTGGCAACTCACTCATACCAACATGGCAAAGTAACCATCTTGTGAAGTTGGAAGAATGGATTCGGGGAGGAATTGTTGAAGGGTTGAGAGATGTAGGCAAAAAGAAAGACAGGTAATGAGATTAATTCCAAAACATTTAAGGACACATTTTCCATTCAAGCTACTTTGGATGTTGTTTCTGGAATGAGGAGAACAATCTTTTTTTCTCTTGTACTAGTCCTCCCGCTTTCCTCTCCCCTTCAGTGCGCATAAAAACAAAAAGGGAATTTAGGATGGTACAGTATCTTTTCCCCTTCAGTGTGGGTCACACAATCAACCAGCATGTCTACCAAGAGATCCTGCTGTTTGATTTATTCAGTGTGTGAGAAGAGGCGAGAGTTGTGGCATAACAACTTGTGGCTGCTTCGCCATGACAATGCAACTGCTCACAATGCCCTGAGCATCTGACAGTTCCTGGCCCAGAAAAACTTTGCCATGCTGGAGCAACACATTACGCACCAGACCTGGGTCTCTGTGATTTCCCGCCCCCATTTTCCAAGTTCAAAGGGGTCATCAAAAGGGGACTCGTTTTTAAGATTTGGACGACTTCAAGATGGCCATGATGACTGAGCTGCTGAAGGTGTGTGGAAAAGAAGGCTGGGAAAGTGCATTAGACTCCAGGGGGGATTACTTTGAAGAGGAGAACCTATAGTTTGGAAATATACCTTGCATGACACCAGTCCTGGAACATTTGACACACTCGTTCGTATATGTGTGTGCAAATGGAGCCTGGGCCTGTAGGCAGCTGTGATGCTGAGAATGATCCATACCCCTCTGTGCAACTGTGCTGCTTAACGTGTGTGTTTTTTAGTGAGGCGCTGCTCTTTGGCCTGAAGGAATGTGATCTGCTGGGGAACTAAACCCCTGTGGCAGGTGATGATTGGATGCATTGTGTGTAAAAGTGTGTGACTAAATTTCTCTCACACCCACCCACCCATACGCACTAAGTAGCAATTTGAAAGGGGCATAAATAGATCGAACCAAAAGGTAGTTGTAAAAAGACTGCCTCAACAAATGTTTGTAATACAGTATAGGTTTGTTTTTTTAACTCAGGCCTTTTCTGTATAACATGATCTTTATTATTCTTTATATTAATTACATTACATTTATTTGCATTGTTTTGCTGTTGCAATTTAGTGTTGCATTATATGTTTTAAGCACAGTGTAGCGCACATACACCACACACACACACACACACACACACACACACACTGAATGTGTACTCATGTAGCATAGACACACATGCATACTTGGAGAGGCAGCTTGACTAAATGTGTGTAATGGGGCAGTGCATAGGATGAGCCATATACTGCTAAATGTGAGCGTATGTTCCTATTTTGGTGATTGATTGGAAAGTTTTATTTGGTATTGATTTGAACACGTGTTTGTGTGCTGACATACTGCAGTTTTAATGTACTTATTTAGACGCAGAAGGAAATTCTCAATGGCGTGTGTCTTGCTTCCCATAGGACTAATACACACATGCACACTTCTCTCCCCAGTCTCCACGTAGGAGAGGAGAAAGCACCCTTTCCCCTACACACATGGATAGTTTTATCAGTGTAATGGCTGTGCACTGCTTTTGGTTAATGGTCTGGGTGGGGCAGGGCGGTGGTGGGACACCTAAGTTGAACACAAAACCTTTTTCCAGCTCTTGAGACGTACGTTTGGAGGAAGCAGTAATAGTTCAAAGGTTCAAAGTTTGCTAATGGTCAGATGGTGGTTGGAGGAGCCTACTTAAAAACTAGCCTGATAAAAAGTATCAGTGCTGAGTCAAGGATTTTCTTATACGGATTAGGTAGTCTTAAAGGTTGTTTGATTGATTTCAGCATTCTTTGAACAGTGCATCCTGCATGTGTCTATAATGAGGTTAGTGTGAGTTAAGTAGACGCAGTGGACATCATCATGGTCCAACTGATGTCTGTTTGTTGTAATAATTAAGTTAGAAATGATGTCTGCTGAATCTGAAATAAACCTAATAAAACTTAATTACATTTACCCCAAAAGGGAATACTGTATAGCAGATAGTAGATAGATACAATACAACCTCTAAGATTAATCTCTCTCCGTTCCGGTACAGACGTCGACCGGCGGTTTGTTCGTATTTAAAATCAATCACAATCTGTTCCAGGGCCAAATACTCACCATCATAAAATATTAATGAAAATCGTAATGTCATTTACACTAACATTTAAACATTAACTGTCACAAGTATTGGAATAAGTTTACCGCAGTTAAAATGGAACATGTTCTGGATCTTAAAGTGGCGCTATAAGCAGGCCCAAAAAAATGGCATGTAAATTCGACACACCACAGAGAAGAATGTTAACAAGCCTGCCAAATTTTAATGAATAAATTATAATTTTTTTAAATCGCTAATTATATAAAATCAGGTTTCAGAACTTGAATATTAAGGGCCACCACTCAGCTCTCAGACGCTGTGGGCGTGTTGAACGGATGCACCAAAAGGAATCAAACATACTGAGGGGGTGATAGCTTATACGATATCAAAATCACATTAGGAGGCTCAACTTCAAAATCAAAGGTTTTTTCGTGGACTATAATCATTAAAAATAAGCACACGTCAATTTAGCCTCGCTGTTGGTGACATAATGTCACAGCTGAACATCAGCACCTGACGACAGCGGGATGGTAGGAGGAAGCCCAAGTAGTTAGACATTCGGAACTGCCCCATTCAAGTTACCCAGGAAGCCATGTTGTCTCTGAAAATTTACAAAACTATCCGCCGTAAAATGCACACTGCAGAGTCAGGTGGTGGTGTTGATGTTCAGCTCGCCATCTGCGTGTCTTTAAAAAAAGTCACTCCATTTTTATTATTTCCTCTTTTTTTGTTTTGGAGAGCTTAAAAAAATCTCACTGAGCTGTTCTATAAATTGAGGCATCCAGCGAAGATGCATTTTCGGGGTGTAGCCATTGTTAGCTTGCTAACTGCAAGATGGAGTGGTAAATGGGCCTTGTTATGGAAGCTAAGCACAGCTAACCCACAAGTGAGTTATATCGAGGGGGAGGGAACTCGCGTTAGAAAGTATACGCCCCCAAGCCTCCTCACGGGGCTGTGTTTTAGTCCCGCCCACAAAATCAGGAACATTCAAATGGTGAAAAAGATGCTGAAAGTGATATCTCAACAATTCAGCACTATATTGTTATAAGTCTGCATATGTTTTCAGCACTTCAAACATAGTTAATGTATTTAGATACAGAACATTGATATCTGCTGACAGCCCCTTTGATATTGACAGATGCGTTATAAATGACAGCAGTTGGACTTTTTGTGTCACATTTTTTGCCTGAAAATATTGTTTCTATTCTGAATTGTATGACTTGGGCAGCATCGTTAAGAGTGTGAGAATTTGAAATGGTTGTGACACCTAAAATGTCTCTGATGCACTTATACTTGTCGTTGGAATGCAAATCCATGCGGCATAGTTTGGCTCAGCTCAACACAAGGTGCCCTTGTGGAAAAAAAAAAGAGAAAAAAAACTTTGTCAGGTTGAGTGAAGCCAAATTCTCCTATATTTCTTCCTCATAAAGCTTTCATTCCTAGTAGAGAATGTGACCTCAAGATCCGACCAAATGGATCATTTTGTTGTATTTTTTTTTTACATCCGTGTTCTTTCTCGACAGTGATTACACACGGTAAACACTTGGGGATTAATTGTACTGTATACACACAGGTATACACACAGGCTACAGGGTATTGTAGGCTACTGTATATTGATTGGCTTCGGTTGGTTATTACTTTGGTAGTGATGATTACTATGGAGCCTGACAGTCCTTATTATTTTTTTCCAGGTGATGCCTTCCCAACGGGATCCAATCCTTTCCTGGCTGGTTATCCATGCCCCTCCCCCTTGAACTCTGACCCTTCATACAGATCAGCCAATCCCGGTGGTTTGCCGATGGCTCAGCTCTGGGCATCACACGCTCACGAAGGTAAATGGATGCAAGTCCATCAACCCCCACCATAAAAGACACAAATGACGTTGTGTTGTCGAAAGAGTGCTGTCACTCTGCACCCGACATTTGCCCCCAGAGGCCTGTTCTTCTTCCTCCCAGTGTCATCACCCCCGCCAGTGGCGTTCTTTTCCATTTCTCTTTCTCTGCTGCTGGTAGCTCTGCTCCTGGGTCTGTCCTAAATGTGTCTCACTTCCTCTTTCCTCCAGTCAGCGGGTCTCACTTTCACCTGCCACATTTCGCTGTAATGTGCTATCTTCTTGTTCTTTTTTTAAAGCCTCCTGCCCAACATGCTCTTCAACTCTCTCTACTGCCCCACTTTTCAACATTTTTCTCTCCCTCCCTGACCTAGCTTTTTCAACACACATGCATGCATGTATGGATGTATCAATGTCTTTTGTGTCCTCCTGGGAGTCTTTGTCCTCTGTCCTCTCCTTCTTAACTCTACTAAGTGATTGAATGTGTGTGCCCTCTTTACTTGTCCCCTGATTAAGTCTCGCTGGAGTGGTGGAAAGTGTTGAATGAGGCACATCTTGCAATGGCATCTGGGAAAGGTTATCGAAGGAAGGACAAATAGATCTAATTTGGGATTTAAGTCCAAAATTGATTGCATGGTGTACCTGACGGAGATCTCTCAAGACTTTATGGTGATAAGTGACAGTTTTGTTCCACTTCATCCCCATCTTTGTGCAGTTAAGACAGACCATCACTGTCATGTGAATCTCCGTATAGCACTATGATGAATTACGAACAATAAGCATTGGTAGCTCACAGAAAAACTGAAATAAACCCTGTCTGACCTAATATTCAGGAGATGATGGAATAGATGGAAATTGGACATAAAACTTCACCTGAATTAAGGCACCGGGATCTTGCTAAAACCCCACCGGCTCACTCAAGAGGCCATAGTCACGGATATAAGTAAAATCCCTCATGGACTAAAGGAGGTTTTAATGCCTGGTGCCTGGTTGTAGCAGCAGACGAAGGTAAAAAACTAGAAGCATTTCTGGGCAGCAGATAAGACAAGTGAGATTTTGGATATGGTTGGGACGCACCCATGCCTCACAGGACGTCTGTATGAAAGCTGTGAGAGCTCAATGCTCGCTATTTGCTGTGTTTAAATGAAGCTCAGTGACAAAGCTACCCTGCATTCATTTCCCCTCTCAGTGTAACACTGCCTTTTATATTTCTACCTCACCGTGCCTTCCTCTATGCACCAGCACTGCTCGCCTCTCAATTTCTGCATCTCACAATGTAGACAGATTTATACGCTGGTTCTGTTCCTCAGCGTTTCAGGCAGGAATAGCTGCGGCATCTTTTGAGATGCCATGGCAAGACAGTCCTGGGCAGGTGGGAATGTGTGGCAACACCAGTCAGCATAGCAGTTACAAACAAGCACATCACGAGCATGAAAATAAAAAGGGCCTTTTTTTTTCTCTTTTCTATATTAAGAACAGGTCTCTGAGAGCAACAGCTGGCTCTGAGGCAGATTTGAGTCCACTGCTGACCCCACATATGGAACAACTGAGTGCAGGGGGGGAATGAGTGCAAAGTCTGATATGGAGTATGCTAGATATTGTCATGCTCAAATAGGAAGTTCAGATAAGCATTCAGACTATGACCCAATTCAATTCATTTTCCTTCTGTGCACAACTTCATTGGATCTGAAACCAAATAATATAATCAGTCTTTTTTTGGCTGAAATTGCAGAAGTTTAACAAATAATATTAACATTCAAAGTTACGTTACCTGGTAAAATCCGTCTGTTTAGCTAATATGAGAACTGTCAAGGAGCTGCATGGGATGAAGGCCATCATTAGGTTTCGTGCTGTATATATTGCATGTTTATGGAAGCGGCAATCCAACTCTGAAATGTGTTACTCTACCCAGATATAATGTTTTGTAATCAGGCCAAGTTCCTTGAGTGCTTCTAAGCGCAACCAAATTTTCTTAAGTGGATCTAAGCCACAACTATTTCTTTTAATCAGTATTTTCTGCTTCAGGCACTTGAATATTAAATGCTAGTTTAGCAATATATGAAGTATATAGAGCTGGCCAGTCGTGCTTTGAGTGTTTGAAAATGATAAAAGCTTCAACTGCCATTGCAAAATAATGTTATCATCTTGTATGACATGGGACGTTGTACATTCTAGTGACCCTTGTATTATGCTAATAGGCTATTATTATTGCTCTGATTATTAGTAGACCTTTTATGAATCTGTTGGCCAGATTCCTCAAATGGTTAAGGAAAATTTATATTCAGTGCTCAAAATAAAGTACTCTCCCCTTTTGAAAAGTATTTTTTTTAAATAAATTTCTCAGAAGACACAAGAAAAAAATTCTTTTGTGGTGTGATTCTTGTGAATTACAGTTTTCTCCAAAATAAAATTTAGCTTTGGTGGACTTTAATTGGTGTCTACTGATTTTTGCAACTTTAAATGAAGGAGTTGAAAAATTGCTTTCTGTGCGTGCACATTGACAAATCTAGTTTGCAATCAGTGACCCATATTACTATGTATGTATATCATAAAAAATGAAAAGAACTGAAAATCCGAAAAGAACCTTATGGTCTTCTGACAAATCTGTTGGCGTGAACTTATTTATGTGGCGCAGTGTACATGATCATTTAAATGACTTGAGTGGATTAAATGAATAAAGGCTACAGTTCTGTTGTAATATTTCTAAACGTAATCGAATGACGTTTTCTGTTTATGTCTCTAGGCTACCCACTTCCTGGCAGCCTGTATTCAAGCCCTTACCTATCATTGGGGCACTTGGACCCTCCCTCAATCTCCCAAAATCACCTTTATGACTCTCATAAAGGTCAGTCACTGTGTCTTCCTTTTTTCTCTCTCTCAGTATGACTGGTGCAGATACACTCTACCATCTAACTTGTCCTCATGTCCAAAGGTGTGTATTTGAAGTTGGCTTTCTTTTTTTTCTTTTTTGTTTTTAGAGGGCTTTTTCCTGCCAGCTGGTATTAGCCAGTTACCCCTCCACCCCCCATCTGCTCCTCAAAGCACCCTGTCCAGCTCAACACCGCCCCAAAAGGCATCCCGAGATGGGGGCAGAGAGAGGTCCTATCGGGGAGAACGGGACAGAGACCGAGAGCGATCACGAGAGGAGCTGCGACCACACAGTGTGGTGGACCTCACGCTGGATGGGAGGAGTGAGGAAGACCGCCGGGGGCGACCTGGGGATAAGGAGCGAGAGAGAGAGCGGGAACGAGACACAGAGAGAGATGGATGGTCCCTACATCCTCACCACCATCAACAAAAACCAAGCTGTCAGCCCTCCACGGGGGAGCACAGGTCAAGGCCATCACCTGCGCTCCCCTCATTCCCTCCAAGTGGCAGCGGAGGCATGAGCAGGCTCCTTGGACATGAAATGGACCGAGGGAGTCGGGACGGGGAGGTGGGCTCAAGATCCAACCATCACGCGAACGGTAACGCAAATTTGCTGACAGCCTCTCACTCAGAACGACAAAGGAGGAATGACTCCACGCCAGCAGGGACACTCCACTTCTCCTACGCCCTTCCTGCTTCCCTGCAGTCCTCCATCACTGCTGTGCCCCTCCCTCACCCACTCAGAGAGTCCACGAGGGAGCAAAGAGTTAGCGCGCCGACATATGTACCTTCTGTGGAGGTTTATGATGAGCGGGTCGGCCCCATCCAGATCGCATCACAGGCCCGCGACAAGCACGGTGACAGAGACAGAGAAAGAGAAAGAGACCGAGACAGAGAGCGAGAGAATGATAAAGAGCTGGAACGGGAAAGTTATAGATTTCCTGAGAGGAGCTTGTTAGAGCATCCTCGACTCTCCCAGCCTGGCGACCCAAGCAATCATCGAGAGGAAGGTTCCGTAATTTGTTCCAATGGTTCCATTGGCAAGCGAGGCCAGGACTCCTCACACTCTTCCAATCAATCAAGGTTTAGCCCAGAAGTCCGGGACATGTCCAAACACTCAAGCCGTCTGGGCTTAGAGCGGGCTGGGGTGGACAGAAATTGGAATTCCATCAGTCCTTTGACCAACTATGCTACCAGTCAAATGGCTGCCCTCGCTGCCCAACACGGACACGCACACACACACTCTTCGCCACACAGCCAACCATCACACAAACAAAATTCCCATTCCTCTCACACAACGAACCGGGCCACCAGTAACTCTAACTCACACAGGCATTCCCCGCAAACACACCCCACCGAGCATGGACAGAGCCGCACGGGTGAGGAAGGCAGTCAGAAACTCTACTTGGACCCGTCAGCCCTTTACCGACCAGGAGTGTCCACTGGGGGGGAGAGAGCTGCTGGCCCTTCAGAGGTGTCAGCCATGCAGAGTCTCATTAAATACAGTGGGAATTTTGCCGCTGAGGGGCCCGCCTCCTCCTCCAGACTCACCGCAGACACCCGAGGGCCCTTCGGAGGTTTGGCTAGTATTGGGATGGAAGCTGCTCGAGAGAGAGAGCGTGAAAAAGAGAGAGAAAGGTCAGTTGTTGGTTCAAGTACTTCTGGGTCATTGAGGGTGCCTCCCCAGCTGAAAAGAGAGCAGGATCGGCCCGACAGCGCCCGCTCCTTTGGTCGAGAGATTGAGGGAGAGGTGCGCCACCCTCCAGTTGGCATTGCTGTTGCTGTGGCCCGGCAGAGAGAGAGCACCAGCAGTAAACAGACCACTGGATCCACAGACCCCCAGAGAGCCTTGCTGCCAACAGCAATTAAAGGTATCGATTGTTTTTGCTGCGAGAGAGTGCCAAATCATTTGTGGTGCATTCTTTTTCCATACCTCTGTATTGCCAATTAGTCACTTCAGATCACACATTTTACAGTGTCTGGTAAGATATTACAAGTTTCTTTCGCCTTGCACTTTCAAATCACACGCTGCTTTGTAGCTCCCTCCCAGTGATACTGCAGGGAACTTAGATCTACTTCGTTAATTGAACCAAGAGCAAACGATCCCTCATTTTGGTTTCTATGAATTAATAATGATTCATTTTTCTTTGGCTCAAAGTCATATTTCCCCAGCTCTGTTTGACTTGAAGGCATTCATGTCTCTAATGTGATTGGACATCTTTTTGTCCAGATTACTAATTGCGTCATGTGATGCATTTTGTTGTTAGGCTTTTTTTTTTTTTTTTTGGGGGCGAGTCAGTTGGCTCTCCTTCTGCACCCTTTCTGTCTCTATCCAAATGTCTCTTTTCTGTCTGTCACAGCTCCAAGTGTTTTTTTTTCATCCTGTGCTCCCTTTTCATTTCCTTCAATGTCTCTACTTCTGAGTTATTTGGCAAAGCACTCCCTCCTTGTCCCACCTCAGGGCCTCCCCCCGCATCTCTCCGCACTCTTTTCTGCAGCTTGTGGGCTGCCTGCAGTTCCCAGCCTCACCTCCACCCACTCCACATTAAACATGGCATTACAGAGTGCAGCTAAAAGCTACAAATAAGCCTTGAATGACAATAAGACCATTGGTTTGTTGCTAAGCAATGATGAGCTTCGAGAGTGATGGACTTTGTTTATGTGTGAAAGACTGTGAGTTTTTGTGAGGTACAATAGATGACTCGTGGAGTGTTTCTTAGCTGTGGTTGTGCATGCACGTCCATTCCTCGTAGGGGCTTTAGTCTATTCTTTGCTGGGGATGACTGATTTCTCAAATAGCCCCCTGTCTAAAAGAACCTCTTAACAAACAGCTGAGGATTTGCTATGGAAAAATACAAACAGAAGGAGTTGTGGATGCAGGAATGGAAATGGGCAGCACTGTTGTGATGAGACCGGCAGATGGATGAGACGAGAGAGTTCTCGTGGGATGCAAAGAAGAGAGTATTAGGGTGGTGAGCAAGGGAGAAAAGGTGGTGGCTAATCACTGGCTTTGTGATGCACAGAGGAGGATAGCATGTGGGGCAGGCTCCCTGTAACCTTGGTAACAGTCTTGAAATCTTTCCTGCGGAGCATGTCAGGGTTGGTTAAAGTCCCTTGTCCCTACGCACACACACACGCGCACACACACACACACACTCTCTGAAAGGTCCAGCACAGTTGTATAAAACCTTGCTCTCCATCTTTGTACCTTGGGGACCTTGAGTCAGCTTGGCTGGATGGCGGGCTAGAGTGCAAAGAGATCCTCATGTTTATTCTTTCCTTGATAGAGCGAGGGCATTGCCCAGTGAATTGTTGTACCTTTAGCAACTTAAGTTTAAAGTTCACTGTGCATCCAGACAGCCACTAATATACTGTGACGCTCGGCTAATTAGCCGTGGAGGTCGACAGACTAGAAAAGACTATGTTGAAACAGTAGTAGTATTGTCTGTAATAAATGTATATTGTATACTGTTGCGATATGTAAAAAAATATTTAGGGCTGTTAGCTGAAGTTGCTGCAGATACTTTGAAAGAGATTTTAGTTGAGTATTCTATTTTTTTTGTTGGCAAATCCATCAAAACACAAATGTAGAAGGAAGTAGGCTACTGAAGATGTATACGTACATTATTTTTCAAGGACACGTGCCATGGAATAGTGGTATATAAGAATTGCACATGTACAGTAAATGTAATATGAAATACGCTACATTAGCCCGGTTTACATGCATTCATTTCTGTCATTCCAATCGAAGGTAAAAGGTAAACTGTTTTCCATGTGATGTGATCTGTTCGGATCTGGTGTTTACATGTGCCACTACATTCAATTAGAAGAGCCGTTTTACATACATGTGACATGAGGAGATCGATGTCAACATCACACGATTTATCAAGATGGAGGTCATTTATCCATTTAGCACAGTTGTTACGATTGTTGTTACACTTTTATTAAAGGAACAGCTTGATTAAAAACAAAGTTACAAGTCATAAAAACAGCTCTGGTAGGAAGCCGCATTGTTTTCAAGTGCGTAAATGATAACGTCACCGCGCATTTACGTGAAGACGGATCACAGCCCGACACCATTCACAGTTCACAAGACAAAAATGTATTTCTGATATGCTTGGGAAAACGAATATTCCACCCGTGTGAATCGGAATAAAATTCCATTCGGATTTGGCCCGTTTATTCCCATTGAGATTCGCATTTTCATTCGGTTTGGGATCAGAATACAAGGCTCCATGTGAACCAGGCTATCGACGCAAAATTATTGGCCTATAATTTCCACACTCTCAAAAGGTTTTGCGTGTTTCTGGGAATTGTTGTCCATCCATCCAGAGGAACATTTGTGGGGATTACGGTCAGGGCTTTGAAGTTGTTAGGCATTTATCCTGATTGTGGATTGCTTAATTAAGGGATCACATGATGAGTCCCACATAATATATAATGTATAGTATAAGTGTAGTCAGTGTTAATATACCACTGGAAGACTTCAAAATGTATCTTTATTTGAATTGAGGCCTGACTACTGTGCAGGATCTGTGTGACATGTTGTCATAGAGCAGAGGCAGCAGGAAGCTACAAGACATCAAATAGTGTGAATCCTGTCAGGTCAACACTGTGACGATGCGTTTTAATGGTCGGTAAGATTTAGGTCAACCAACTGACCTGCAGTTAATTAATCTCTCATGCCCACTGCCTTGTTGTCGTGTTCTATAATGAAGCCAGGTTTTGATATACAGCAGTCTATCATATACTAAAGTCGAGCGTTGGCCAAACACATTTTCTCAACCCTGTTCATCATTTCCTGACGCCTTTTACCCAGACTATATGACTGGACTTGTCTGTTGTCAACATAGATGAAGAACGAGGTGAAGAGCGTGTTCGTCATCATGAAGACCGAATGCTCGCAGGCCGACTTGAACGTGATGACAAAATGCTCAGGTGAGTCAGACATTTAACAGTGATGGCCTGTCTTTAATTTAACTGATGATTGAAATAGGCTCCAAGTCTGGACATTTATTTTTCCAAATCAGGCGTATAACCTTGTATAACTGTTACATGCATCAGTTACATTGTGTTGTCTATGCAGTTTGCTCCTTGTTTATCTATTTATTTATTTTTGCAGAGACCCCAAAGAGCTGTCCGACTTCACCCAGTTGCACCCTCCCCTGCTTTCAAGCAGCTTGACGCCCAGTATGATGACAACCAGCCTCATGACCCCCAACCTTATGGTGACTGGAGGGGCGGGGCGATGGCATCCTGACCCCTCAACTCTGACCTCTCACCCCTGGCTGCCTCGCCCTGGAGCCCCTCCAGTTTGGCTCTCCAGCTCGCCATACGGTATATGGATAGACAAATTATTTTATTGGTTGTTACACATTTGTCCTGATGATCTGATTTGATAAATGCATTGCAAACAAAAGTGATCCTTCATATAAATTACTTTATTCGCTGATGCATTGTAAAACAATACTAGTAAAGCAGCGTGAGCTTCTGTTTTATATGTAAACGGGGCCCCACTGCCAGATGTGTGCAGGTGCAGCATTCTGTGTGTTAAATAGGCCACCGTATCCCTTTTCGGATGACCTCTATGCTGCCCTCTTTGACATCTGAATTTTTCAACCTGGTGCTAAGGACAGTCTAACTCACGTTAACACTACTATACGGCATGCTTGTGAAATTCTACATGTGGTTGCGTAGCAGTCTTTGATTGGTGTAGTAACAGAGGGAAGTGTTAGCTTTCTCTCAAGTGGTTGGTGCACCAGCAGTAGCCTCCCGGGGTCAAGTGCCGCAGACATTCCTGAACTTTGCAGGACATTCCAGACCTATGCCTCATTCCCAGTCCAGAAATAACCGCGTCATCACTCACACATTTTTAACTGTACACAGAAAACACATGCCAGGCGTACAGAGCTCCCCAAGGGTCATCCCAGTCTAGACACTTGAGGAAGAAAAACACGATCCTCTCAGAAGGAGCTAAATTCAGTGTGAGCCCCCTGATATAACTCTCGTTACGTCCTCAAAGTGGGTATACATAATGGATGGAAAAAACATGACGTCCAAATGTTACTTTTGAGCTTTGTTAGGAAAATGTTTGTCCTTGTCTCTTTGGTTTTCCCTCCTCTGTCTGCCCTTTATCCACTTCCCACCAATATGCACCCTGCCACCTGCATTTTGTCAGGCTTGAGCTCGCCCTCCCTTCACCAGACGCTTCCCCCTGGCTACCCACCATCCCTGCCAGGCTCCATACCACCTCCCTACCAGTTTGTCAGAGACTCACAGACTGGAAAGCTTATAGTCATCCCGACAGAACACCTGCCCCATTACGGTATAAAAGCCTTTCTCTATTTCTCTCACTTTTATTCTTGTAATGTCTGACAATGATAATATGGTTAAAATTGTTGTTACTATACAGTACAACGCACTGAGAATAATCCAATCAGTGTAAAAGTTGGATATAACAATGCCATCAATTCAATAATACATTTTGATTTTATATTTGTTGCTACAACAGACTGCTGTGTAAAACGTATGTTTAAATATTCCTGTCGTCGCCCTTTCATTGCGAGCAGGAGGAGACTTATTGGAGCGTGGGCCCCCTGTGTGGCCTGGGGTATACGGTACGGGCACATCCCTGCAGCATGCAGCCCATCTCCAGCTCATCTCCCAGCAGCAGATGCTCCGACAACAGGAGCTGCTCATGATCCAGCAGCATACGGCGCAGGTTCTGGAGCTGCAGAGGAATGCGCAGCTAGTTGTAAGTGCTATTTGTGCTCTCAAAACACAGTGGGTCTGATTTACTAAGTTTTGCATGTGCAAAAAAGGGAATAAACTTGATTGTTCATGCAAACAGAGGTGGAAGCTGATCTACTAACTTGGGCGCACTAGGATTGCGCCTGCCAAAAGGTCAATATTGCTGGGGAGTTCATTTCTTGTCTTCTGGGAGGAGGATAATTCAGCACATGCAATGTGGTGCATTAAACCTGAGAGGAATTGCAATATAGGCAAAATGAGCGGCAGCACCGAGAACTTTTATGCTTGTGTAAACATTTTTGAAATGCCAGAAACAAAAAAATATTGTGACATATGGTCTGTTCTGCAGTGCAATTTTGGAGCTCACCTATGACAAAACTCCCTTCAACTCTGCATTTAAGAGCATCTGCATCATTTCAGTGCACTGTGACAATTAGTGGTGCCCTCTATTAGAGCATTTTTTTGGATGTGCTGTCCCAAGTTTTAAACGCATTGTTACACAGGATGGGCAGGTACATCCAATTTGCATGCACTCGGGGCATGTCAAACAAAATGTATTTTTGATGTAGTGGCTGGCTTCCCAAAATTATTATTTTTGTTCTAACCGTTTGTTTGACGTCCATGCTAACACTTCCAATTCCAACACTTCAAACTTAATTTTCCGCTTGCGATGGTCTCTGAAAATTCTCCATGGTAAAAACCATCAGAGGTACTTAAGGCACAAAACCCTCTTTAAAATAAGGTGGCCTCCATCGATTTTACACCTGTTGCCATTAGCGCGTGCCATCTTTTATTAGAGTGAGTGAATATGCAATTTAGAACCTGCTATTTGGGGCTCTTAGTAAAAGGTCGCAATCTCAGTTGTTCATGTGCAACACGCCCACCGACAGCTCACTCAATCTGTTAGTGTGAACACAAAATTTAGCACCTGCTAAATGGGTCCTTTGTAAATTAGACCCAGAGTGAGCAGATTAATAGGTAAAAAAGAGATTTGATAGAAATGTGTACGTGTACTATCGATTGAAAGAGAAAGACGGTGCTATTACTGGCTTGTATGTCTGTCAAGTCAAAACAAAGGAGACTTGCTGAGAGACTCATGATTAGAATATCACCTAATATGTTTGGAAAGCTGTCAATCAACACATTTATAAGCAGTTCATCATATGCTTTTAGGAGCATTTAAAGGCCAGCGAGCACCTGCCAGACACTGATGACAAAGCAGACAAGCAGAATGCCGAACCCAAACCCCGGCCAACCTCAACATCTTCGCCCTCGCCTGTCCTCCAGCCCCGCAAGCCTCCCCCTTCTTCTCGCTCACCGACACCTTCAACGTCCTCCCTCGCCCTCCTGCCACTACTGTCCTCGCCAGTGATCAACCTCAAGTCAGAGGAAGCGAGGCAGAGAGTGTTGTCTCACCAGCCCGCGCCCCTGCCACACGCACCCTCCCCGTGTTCGGCCTCGCCACCTCCAGCTTCACCACTCCTACTGAAACACGAGTCTGCTGATGAGGGACGGGCGGAAAGGGGGGAGCGAAGAGATGGCCATAAGGCTGCTTTTCAAGGAATCTACTCAGGTGAGTCATTAAGTTACAGTTTAGTTATGTCATGGACCTTTTCCTTCAGAATGCCAATATTTTGCTGGGCGCGTGAGGCTGTTTTTTTTTTTTTTTTTTTAACTTTACTAACGTGCTATTTTTTCTTACTGGTTACAGAAATCTCACCTGGTTACCCTTACCAGTCGACCACTACTCCTTTCGGTGCGCCTGTCCCAACTTATCATATCGCAGCAAACACAGAATGTCTTCCCCGGCACCACTGCCACTCTTTGGACATGAGTACCTCCTCCTTGCCCTCAGCCCACCTCCATTCAAGGCTGCCGGATGCTGACATCAAACGGCAACAACTGAAAACAAAGAATGAGTCATTCCTGAAACAGGAACCTGTCGTGGAAAAGCATCAGTCGGATTTGACGCCAGAACCACTGGTTCCTCTCCTGCGTAGCTGCAGTCCGGTGGGAGCTCGACAGAATAGACAGGACGAAGGGGGCTCGCTGAACCTTCAGCCGATACCTCTACAGCTTCCTAGTCCTCCACCGCAGCAGAGCCAGAGAGTGGATGAAGCCAGGCTAGAAGAAAAGGAAGGACAAATCAAAACAGAGGTGCAATCATATCGGTGTCAGGAAGCATATTCTTTGCCACTCGATGGAGCTGAGCCTGAAGCAGTGGTTTACAAGGATCCAGAGCAAATGCAATATCCACCCTCCATCACAGCAGATCTGGACAGCCAGCAATCCACTAAGCCAGGCACCAATGCTATATGTGAATCCCAACAACCACCTACTCCAAAGCAACACACTCCAAGTCGGAAGGAAAACAGCAAAATCCCTGCCACCTCCGAGTCACCACTCGCTCAGATCGTTGGTTCTGAAGATCCCATGGCGGGGATGCTTGCTCTGCTCACAGCCAGTGAAATGTCTCAGCCATACGCCCTCAGCCAGACGACGACAACGCTCATCCAGCCGACTGAAAACTCTGCAGACTGCAGCAGCGCTGGTCCTCTGGAGATAGTGGCGCTGGAAGGCATGGCTCTGCTCAGCCAAATGGCCCAGCGGGAAATGGAGAACATCAGCATGGAGCAGGGTGAGGAGGCTTTTTGAAAACAAAAGGATTGAGGATAATATAGACTACTCACCAAAAGCTTGGAATTTTCTGGTGGAATTTAAGGTTGAACCTTAAATGCACTAAAACCTTGCAAAATGAAAATGTTGTATTTAGGTACTGATAAAAATCTACCCTGCGTCTTTTCTCTTCTCTGCATCCCATTTAGATTTGGCAATTGAGGGTTTGGATTGTCTTCTTGAGGCAAGCAGACAGATTCTACTCGAGGCCATAGAGAAACAGTCCCACATTGATCTGCCCAGAACACTCGATCCCAACAGGAAGTACAGCTGGAGGCAGAGGAAGGAGGAGCCGGTATGAAGATAAATATATCCATCAACAAAGGAAAAAGTGGAAAGGCCTCAACTTTTTTTGTCTCTCTTCCCTGCAGCTCTATAGCAAAATGTCCATGGACATGTTGGACGCGGTGGAGGTGGAATATCGCATTCGCCTCGCTGAGCTGCAGAAAACGTACAAAGAAAAGCAGAGAGAGATGAGCAAGCTGCAGAGACGCAGAGAGAAGCAGTGAGTGCACACTACACATGCCAATGCTGCCACATCACTCGTGCATACACACACCTTTAACTCTTCTCGTCACGTCAGCGAGCGGCAGCAGCAGGACGACGATAGGCGGGCTTTAACTAGGCGAGGCAGAGGTCGACCCAGGAAGAGAAAACACTTGTCCACACCTCCCAAACTGGACTGCAGGCCTGCAAAGTGAGTGTGGCCCACCTAGGTGTATCTATAAATCACAACATGGCAGATTTGACCCATTTTGCAGTTTTAAGTGCGTCCTAACGTAAAAATATTCCCTTGTCTCAGGGTGGGTAGGACAGTGCAATACTCGGAGGACTCTGAAACTGGGGAAGGACACAGAAAAAAGTTTCGGGTGTCCAAAGAAGATGAGGAGACGGAGATGGGAAGTTTCGGCGCGAAGATAAAAAAGAAGAAAAAGAGCAAGGGCTGGAAAGACCAGGATGCACCCAGCAGTCATGTTTTAGAGGTAACCAGCTTGCAAGTGCGTATTGTTTTTATATTCCCAAACTGGCCTATTCCATTCCCCTCTGATTAATGATGTGCCCGTGCCGTTCTCAGGGGCCAAAGGTGAAACGTGGCCACGTGTGTGAGCAGGAGCAGCTAGCGTCCGACCTCAACAGAGCGCTTTCGCTCTCGCGGCTCGACTCCATGGGCGCATCTCGCAAAATTGCTTCCAGCTTTAAAGGAGAGTGGCCAAGGGGCAAGACCGCGGACAGCCAATCGAAGGAGCGAACCATCCATACGTCGTCTAAAGGCAAACACAAGTTGGCGGCAAAGGCATCAGAGGCCATACGGAAGGTGAAAGGTCAGAAGAAGACTGCTTTTTTCTCCCCAATGAGATTAGAGCTCAGCAGCTGCTCTAACAGTGAGTACCTACTTCATAAACAAACTTCTAAGTAATGTTTAATTGGGAGTCCGAGAGAGCTGAAAAATACTTTTTAGTCGGAAAGATTTCAGAACTGTTCACATTCTAGGTGGTTTTAGGCCTCCACACATCAACACAAGTCCTATTCTTTTAAGATTAAACATTGTTACGTTCAAGTCATTTTTAGAAACAGAAGTCATTCTCCATTACATTAGTCACCATGAGTTCCCAAACTTTGTGCTATGTGATTGTGGTTAAAGTCCATTTGTAATAGTTCAATGTTTAAAAATGTTAAAATTCCTAGTGTATGTCAATTGAAATTTTGAGCTTAAGATAATTATTTTTAGCTAATTAAAAATACTGTAGCTGTATGGGGTGTGTACAATACTGTGTAAAAGGTCACCACTAGCTTGGTTGTTTTAAATAACTTTTGCAGAGCAGTTATGGTAAAACAACAACAATAGTACAGACAAATACAGTTAGCAAGAATACCCAACAAATACCAAACTGATTTGCAGAAAACTTTGTAGCGATCAGGCCAACATTTTATTTAGGATCTGAACAATGTTTTCGTAACATACAGTGAAGTTTGTCTCAATTAAAAACTAAACTACAATGTTTTTGGGAGGGCTGGAATGGATTAATGACATTTGAAGCAATTTCAATGTGGAAATGTATTTGTTATGAGTAAAGGGAGTTACGAGCTTTGCCACAGAATGAATTCAACTTGTAAGTCAAGGTACCATTTTATATGTTCATTATAGCATTGCTAAAACAACACATGTAATGGGAACCCAATATTATTTTGCACAGTACCTCCCAATTTTTGTTATTGTTGACTAAACTATTGACCACCGTGTCCTTGTACCAGACTCTGATTCTGAGGGTCAAAATTCTGCAAGAGGGGGCTGGCCCTCTCTCTCAGGGACACGGTCTCACGGAAACCTGACCCGGAAGAGACAAGCTGCGTTGTCGCCAACCAACGTGCTGTGCAGTGCCAAGTCGCAGAAGAAGAAGAAGAAAAGAAGAAACACAAGCACTTATCCCTGCTGCTGGAGGAAGCGGGTCTGAGCTCGTCCGACGACTCGTTCGATCAAGGTTACTGACCCCGTCTTAGAACCCCGCACTCTTAAGTCAGACGAAACCTCTGTTGAGTCTTGTCACAGCTTGTCTTTGTTTGCCCCTTTGCTAAGGCAGCTTCCCCCCACCCCCCACCCCCCCAGACTGTGCTTTAGCTTGACCATCCCTACCTCTCTCTTGCTGCTGGTTTCTCTGCAAAGTTGCCTTTGTTTTTGTTTTTTTGTTTTGTTTTGTTTTTTTAAAGAGTTTACATATTTCTATGGTGTTTTTATTGCCTGGATTGCAAAGCATTTTGTAGAATTTGTACATTGAATTGAATCATTGTGTGAACTGTGAGATTTGTTTTCATAAAGTTGTATTGCAGTTTGGTACCTATAAAGCTTTATTAAAGGTTTGGACTTGAATAGTATGGAAAGCGAAAAGCTGTGGTCCTTGTGTTGGCTTCATCTGTCTTGTCCGTCTGTCTTGTCATTTTGTCCAATTGCAGCTTCACATGTCCTCCCAGAGCCTTCTGTTTGTCCAATATCCCTCAGTTTGGCCCAGGAAAGGTTGGAAAGACCGCTCAGTTTCAGGTTGCAAAGACATTTATTAGTTTTTCCAAATCTATTGTGGTAGCTTCATCGTCTAAATGAATGTGTTACATTGATCCAGATGATGCCACCAGTTAGACGTATGGGATATTTGGACAAAAGAGCTCCTTGTCTGTCAACTAAACCTTCCAATAACACTTTCGCCCATTTACTTTGCTGTCAACCTCTTAGCACTGTCGGCCACCTTCCCTCCCTCCACCCCAAATTGTCTTACCCGTGATGCTTTTGAGTGTCTCTCTGCCTGTTCCACGTGCTTGTGCTGCTGCTGCTGCCGCTACTACGACATTACAGAAGTTTGGCAAGGACTTGCTCAGCCTTAAGCCTGATCGCTCCCTCGCCACAGCTAGTCTATGCCGTAGCTAAAGCGTGGCTTAAGCTAGACTGTGCTAAGGCGTGGCTGCGCTAAGGCTAGGGTGCACTCTCGCCGCCGTGCTGCCCCGCCCTGCCCTGCCTGAGGCCACACCCCTGTCACCTGCTCTGTAAGTAGGACGTGCCCCTCTATTTTCTCCACCGCTAACATGGACAATGCTATATGGAAAGCCGTTTCAGCATTTATTCAAAATCCTCTATATCCAGCTTAAGGTCTGTACTAGTTATCGCTGTCCTCACTAGTAGGACAACTACATGTATCTAGTTTGGCAAAACTACAAGTGGGTATTTTGATGGTACTAGTTGGGTCCAGGAGGCTACTAGTGTGTGATGCATGCCTACTAGTTCAGCCTAGTTTTGTTTATTGTGCAGCAGCAGTGTTCGCTAGTGAGGTTTAATTGCATACCAGTAGGACAAAACGTACTAGTAAGAGAGTCGTTCTCCTAGTGTGCTGAAGTGTTTGATTAGTGAGGACAAAGAACACATGGACTTTAAGATGGATATCAAGGTTATTGAAAGAATGCTCAGACTGCTTCCTGTAATGCTGAAATTAAAAATTCATTCACAGAATATTAACTTCAACCTGATTTTTATTTTGTAATATTGCCACTGACAAATTCGAGCGTTTTTCTCGAGAGCCATGGTTGCACCCTTTCTACCTATTTCTGTCACGGGATGGCTTGTAGACATTAAAAGCTACGCTCGCGATGTCGAGCTGGCATGAAGGCTGTTACCATGGTTACTCAAACTTTGTACGAAATGGAAAGCAAGGGGCCTCACAGGGCTGTCCTCTCAGTGCCTGCCTTGTCCTCTGTTGTCTGCCCGCGGCTGTTAACACACAGCGGATTCACAGTACCACTTATGCACCACATCTGCTTCCTAGATCTACTGACGCTGGAAAATTCATTTTAAAATCTGCTTCCATGTTTTGACAGTATCGCACAGACAACAGCGTTGACCTCAAGTGGTTTAACACACACACGTTTCATACAGTAGCTGGTCAATTTGAATCACGATGAACACTGTGTACACCAACCAGCCACAAAATGTATGACCACGTGCAAATTATAATTATATGCAAAACAAGAGCTGGCTCAAAATACTATGCATTTACAAATATGATAATGTAACAATGAGAGCAGGGTCGAATATTTTGGTTACCTCAATTAGGGACATGAGTCAAAGAAACCCGTATAGGAACAGTTCTCATTATGATGCAGTACAGTTGTATACCAATGCAATCTGCAACCACAGTAAATATCAGTCAATCAAAACTGAACATTATCCTTGTCAAGGCAGAATATTTGATACCGCTCTTGTATTGGATTGTTATTTTCTGGCTACTCTCCTGTACTGTGCATCCACCCCAGTGTTAACACTCTAACCCCCTGAGGAAACTTTCCTCCTGCTCATCTGTTGGACCTAACTGCTTACTACCAGCAACACACCGCTAACCAGCAGTATGCTTCAATATCTGTGCGAATGTGTATGTGTGTGCGCGCACGTTTTGTTTGTTTGCTGCAATGTCTTGTCACCGTTGAAGGGGGAAGTGGATTCCTGCTGTTTTTATATTCCCTTAAGGGCTTTTAAATAATGTGCAGTAATGTATAGGTCAGAGGTCACATGGTCTTTGCCATTGTGTGTGTGGATGTACAGTAAATGGTATGTCTCGCTAAATGCACGTATGCTGTGAGTTCGTGTGTGTAGCAGAATTTTGATTGCACAGCATACACGCTCTTGGATGGTGTTGCTCTGTTTGCACTGTGGGTTCCATTCGCCAACATGTACGCGTGAACGAGTGAGAGTGTGTGTGTGTGTGTGTGTGTGTGTGTTTATTCAGTCCAGGCTGCTGTGTCATTTCAAGCAGTTCACAAAATTCAGCTTTTGCGTATCGAGTCTTATCAACGAGAGGTGTTTTTCTTTGTTTTGTTTTCTTGCTCTGTGAGCACCGTCACATCCATCTCTGAGCAAAATGTCTTTTCCGAAACAGAATCTTCGGATGACGATTACGAAGATGACTACAACAAGGAGTCCGATTCGGAAGACGGGGGCTGCGAGGAAAGCGGCCTGGGCCTGTTGGCCAGGTTCGCAGCGAGCGCTCTCCCTGTCAGCTCCGCCCCTTTGAGCCTTCTCCCTGATGGCAAATACCACAGCCGGCCAAGCACTCTGGGTAAAAACACAACACACAAAAGCAGAGTTGCAGCGTGGGTCGATGTGGATCGTTTTGTTGCTCAAAAAGAAAAAGGTTATCAGTTATCTGCTGTGTGAACAAAAGGCTAACCGATGTGATGGTTCCTCTGATTGTGCTTTTTGTGGTTGAGCAGGTTTATCTGCCTGAGTGTTTTTTCAGCACTGCGGTTTGGCAGTGTTGTTAAATATTAATTCATTTCCAATTGTCACGTTGCGGTGACTGTAATGTTTTAGTCTTGAATTATGCATCTGTTTAGATGTAATCAATAGTAATTAGTGATTGCAGAGAATCCAACACATTTGCATGACTTTACACTGACCGACCACAACATTATGACCATATGCGCCATCTAATGAGATCCAATACAAGAACTTTAAAAAAAAAACAATTCTAAATAATAATGCTGACCTGTGTCCAAAACATTGGAAGCAGCTGTGAGTATGATGTAGTGCAGTTACTGTATATACACCACTGCAAAGTAAAAATGAATACAGTCAAACCTCGACACCTGAATTACATTTTTTTATAGGTTTTTCCCAATTGATTTCCAATGATTGGAAATAGAATTAATCTGCCCTATCACCAGCAAGCTCCTTTTCATTTTTACACATTAACATTAATTTCTTGCGTCATTAAAACAGTCACTCCTTTAGCCACAGCAGCTGCCTTATTGCCTCTTTGTACTTGAAAATAGTACAGCTGGTATATTTCACTAAACCAAACTGTAGTGAGATTATAAGCACAAACACGATTCTCATCTTTTTAAGATTTTATTTCATTCTTCCCCCCCCCAACAGTATTGCATTAGGCACTTGCAGTTTTCAGTTTTTGGGGAGCCATACTGATGGCTAATTTACAGTAAAAAAAACAAAAGATACCTAAAATAGGTGACACACGAAGCGAACAATGTTTACGTTGTGCAAGAGAAGGCAGAAACTGAGCATTGGATCCTGTGACTGTTTGCAAATTGAAACATAAGTGAATCGAAGGAAGATTTATTTGAAAATCTTGCTCGTTAACTGATTTGTTCGTGAACCGAGGTTTGACTGTACCCGTTTAGCAGTGTCAAAATACAGAAATACAGTGTTGCTAGGTGAAAAACCGCAATAAAGAGACCATGTGATTTGTTTATAGGCTATATAGTTCTACACCTTCCACACACTTTAAACACATTTAAACTTAAATAAAACACACTTTTTAAAGTCTGCCTTAGTGGCTGTTCTCACTCTCTCACTCACACATTTCTCCAAATAAGAGGCAAAGCATGCATGCTTCAAGCTGTTTATTTTGTCACTCCCAGTTAGTTTACTGTAAAATTGACACACGAAACAAAAGTGCATTAAACAATGTACATATAAAACACCAACATTTTCAACAAAACCACAAAAGTTTTTAAAGGAAAGTCCACTAGCTTAATAATACCCTATAATGTAAAACGCTAAAGATGGACTAACTCAAATTAGCATAGATGGTACGGTAATCATAAACCTTTAGAGAAACTGATAGTCTATGTTCTGTGACTACAAACTATTACTGGAGATTATTTGGAGACATTGTTTGTGTTTTCTTGCTCTTTTTCTATCACGTAGCACGTCTTTCAGTGGCCCATGCTGCTGCCTGGCATGTTGTGGCACAGCATGGTACTGCACTGAAGGCTCACAACTCTAAATTCTGACTTCCCTGTTCAGTTTCTACTGTAAAAAAGCATTTAAAAAAAAAAAAAAAAAAAAAATGATTGCTTAAGAATCTGCGATGTAGCACGGTACCAAAGGTGAACGCGACGGGGAACACTATATATGCATGTGTGCGTGGACATAAGCTTCATTTGAATCTTCAAGATCATGAGACTCTGTCCTCTCCCCATCAGGGTCATCAGAGTGCGAGTGGTCCGACTCCGGTTCCGACTTGCGCCTGAGGAAATTCCCCTCTCTGCTGCATGGCAAACGCTCTGCGCCCGAACTCCCTCTGTTGCCCCCAGCGACCCGCCGCATTGAGCAGCGCAGCCCGAGCAAGCGCGACGAAACGCTGCCCATGAAACGCAAGCCTCTACCCATCACACAGCGTCCCTCGTCTCGGGCTCAACGGCGATTCAGCTTCGATATGGCGACCGCTTCCGGCGAGGACGAAGCCTGGAACCGGCGACGCAGCGAGAGGATCTTCCTCCACGACGCCACCGCCTCGGCCAACCAGATGTCGTCCTTGTCCGGCGCCAGTCAGAGCTCCTCCTCCACCTCGGCCCCGCCGCTCACCTCTAAGCCCATCTCCAGACCCAAACAGTCCCCTCCCAACAGAGATGCAGTGAAGGTACGTCAACTGGGGAGAGACTCCTTTTCTGTTCCATTATCCACTTGTTTCCTCTCAAAATCCGCTCCCTACACTGTGTGTGTGTGTGTGCGTCACAGTTCCAGCAGGGTTTCCCAGCACTTCAGTCACTGTAGCAACCCCCTGCTCTCTTAAATGTTGTTGACAAGATAGGACAACTTCAGGCATCTCTCACCCCGTGTGCGTGTTTGTGTGCGTGTGCGTGCGTGTATGAGTCCAACGGCTCAGTCGATCTTCTCGTCATTCTAACGATGTGCGTTCTGACGTGTAAAGCAGAAAAAGAAGACGAAGGAGTCCTCCTCTCTGCCCGTGAGCCCGTCCACTCTTGGTAGTCCACTGAGAGACGGCGCCGCGGCTCTGAGCCTCAGCCCGGTGCGGAAGAGCCAATCGAAAGCCAAGACCAAGGCCCGCGAGGTCAGTGAGATGGCTGAGGAACTGAGACGTCATTAGACGGCATCAACTAATTGCTTATTATCCTGGCAAGGACGAAACTAGAATGCTGCAGTTAAGACATACGTAAATGTGCGCAAATACATTTCAGTTTCTAGAATGCGCACGCAAGTCTTGAGTCAGTTAAGTGCCTGCTAGCTTCTGTTTTGCCTCTGAGACATAAAGTAAGCCTCTTGTATGGAGTTGATTGTGACATTTTGTCCATCTGTTAGACATCTTGAGCAACTGTGTAAATGTTAAAGGCTGCCAAAGTGTTAGTAGGACTTTAGTGGTTTGGAGGGGAATCTTTCTTAAAGCAAAAAACAGTACAGAGATACCGACTTGCCGCAACATTGAGCATAATCTAATCACATCCAAAATCTTCCTCTATAAAGGTGATGACCGATTATTATCTTGTTGATTATTATGGTTGTATTTTGCACTTGTCGTATGCCTCATACATATTGAGAGCTACATTATTTTCCCCCTCTCATGTAGCTAAATTTGGCAACCAAAATTTGAAAACTATCTCTCAGTATGATGCAGTGATGCTGAACTACACCCACGATAATAAACAGTCTATCAGAATGATTGTTCCCCCCGCCCCCATACTGCCCTTATATTGAATCTAATTACATTATTCAAGTGGTTATGTAGCCAGCTGGTATAAATAATACCAATAATAAAAGGGCAATAGAAAACCCCATTTCCTCAAGACGAAATAAATGTTTCTAAAATTCAATCAAGGAATATAATGTGTTAGCAGAAAAATAAGGGCCCTGCGGCGTGTGATTTGCAGCAGTCCAGGGGAGCAGTGAGCCGGCTGATGGAGAGCATGGCGGCTGATGAAGACTTTGAGCCCAATCAAGACAGCAGCTTCAGTGAAGACGAGCTCCTGCCGCCACGCAGCAACAGCGTTCCCGAGAGGTCCTCGACACCTGGTCAGCGTTTACTCAACGAGAACGTCATAAGAACCTGCACACGTGTGTGTGTGTGTGTGTGTGTGTGTGTGTGTGTTCATGTCCTGTAATTCGTGTTTGATGTGTCCAGCTCCAGTGCAGTGCGTGTTGGACAAAGACTCTTTGGCCGACGGACTTCGAGTTTTGATCCCGATGGACGACCAACTTCTGTACGCAGGACATGTACACACTGTGCACTCACCTGATATGTGAGTATATAAAAGATTTACATAGATACTACAATATGTATTTTCTATGCATTTTTGTCTAAAATATGGTTACAATGTCTGTTTTAATGTTTCATGTGTGTGTGGATAGGTTAAAACTTATTAAAAATGTTTTCTTATATGGTTTCTATGTTGTGATTGTTTTTTTTTGTTTTGTTGTTGTTTGTTTTTTTTTCCTATTGTGGGTGCGTCCAGAACAGGGGTTCACTCACCATAATGCATTTTGTGGGGACTCTTCCTCATCATATAATTTCTTGTGCATTTATGTTTTTAATTGTCATGTAAGTGCAAATTGAGGGCAAAAACTCCAATTCTTACCAAGAATATTTGTCTTATTTCTAGTCCAAAGTCTCAAAACAAATCTGATTACACTACAATAAGACTCATCAAAATAGACCGTTTTCACTTGTTTCAAGCCAATTTTTACTTGAAATGAGTAGAAAAAACTGCCAGTGGAGTATGTTTTTAAAAATAATTTTATTTCCTTACTCTAATTCTTTGAGAGATTTTGAATTTTTGTAGTCTAACTGTAATGGCAAAATCTAAAAACAATAAAACATGTAGGGAAGCTTACCTTTTGGTGAGTTCTGCTATGAACAAGATTGTTTACAACCTGTTATTGATTGATTTTAGTGGAATGTTTAATCTAGACAGGCTGTGCAAATCAATGTGGAAGTTGGCTTGTTTTCAGTGATGGGTTTTGAGGCTACACTGCATCAAAGAAATTCAGTGCGGTGCAGTCTCTTGCTGTTTCATTTTCAATTTCATGTGCCAAAGTGCCTTGGGACGCAGTGTAGTGCATTACAGGAAGTCCTCGAGTTACGACGCACTCGACCTACGACGTTTCGACTTTACGACGCCCGTGCCTCGTCCGCCATTTTGTCCCAGCACCATAGTGTTTCTGCTTAGCTAGTGGATAGTGCTTGCCTTTTTCGCACTCCTTTTTTCACATTCTCAGCAGTAATGGCAAGTACAGCATCTTATTTTTTTAGACGAAGTGTTAACCTTTCCTGCTACGGTCACCTGAGGTGTTAACTCCCTTCTCGCGTTGCACAGCTGAGCTGGGTGGCGGCGACAATAAAGGCACGAAACACCGATTTGCTGCTTTAATGGCTTTATTAGCTCCTCTGCACATTCAACACCAACGGGTCCTCCGCTAATCGCTACTCTTCCCCGGTCGCCGTCACAACACTTGCTACTGTACACACTCGCACCGGCGCGCACTCCTTCCTCCTTCGCAGTCCCGCCGGACGATGCCTGCGCAGTCCCGTCTCACTCACACATCGACGCACACGCCCACACACACTGACCTTGCTGTCACAATCACGTGGGACAATATCCGTAACAGAAGTATTACGCCGTAAATTTCGATTTTAATGGTGAAATCCGACTTACGAGGAAATTCGTGTTACGTCGCCAGCGTAGGAACGGAACTCGTTCGTAAATCGAGGACTTCTGTACTTAACATCTTAATCACTGGAAGCAAATCAATAAGAGCCTTTGACAAACTCTGAAATGGGGAAAAAAAACATCAGCTCTATTTTGCTCACTTAGATGTGCTCAAATCCAATGTAATATTTTAGAGGAATGTAAATGTGAGCTGTGCAACAATCGAGTCAAAGTACTGTGCATCCATAACTTAATGCAAAAATATCTCTAATTAGACATTTATTATAAAGAATGTGGTATGTGAAGCCTTTGGTTTCTTTTCTTGAGAGGCAAGCAATGTATATGTGTTAAATGGAAGTACCCTGCAAAAAGTAGATCGAATATGATGGTAAGTCTCAGCCAGCTACACTTAATTCAACGCACTCCGAAATGATGCAATGTGGCGTCTAGGTAGGAAATCCCAGAAAAAAAGTGGATGTGGCTCTTCCATTTGTTTGCTGCACATTGACCTTCCTGTAATTCTGGACTGCAGATACAGTGTGGTGGTGGAGGGCGAGAGAGGGAACCGGCCGCACATCTACTGCTTGGAGCAACTGCTGCAGGAGGCTGTGAGTAAACTGGATGTCACTCGCATGAGAATGGCGGGGTTAAATGCGCCACATCGCTCGCGCTCGTATTTCTAGTGACACACGAGAGGAGAGCCGCTGGAGCTGAAAGTGAAACATGAAACATGCATGAAACAAAGTAGGTCATACGTCATGTGACGGCCACATGCGCTAAACCTCCCTGAGCTCTCGCCTCTCGCTTATTCAAGTTGGTCTCAGTAGTCTTGATGAAATAAATCAACGAAGCTCATTTGATGTTGGTAAGAAAGAAACACTTAGCGTGCGCTAGCGTGGCCAGTGTTGTGCTGACATTTTCAAGCCTTTATACTTCTCTATGTTCAGATCATTGATGTGAAGCCTCCGTCGGTGCGCTATCTCCCCGAGGGCACCCGCATTGCTGCCTACTGGAGTCAGCAGTACCGCTGCCTTTATCCCGGCACGGTTGTCAACGGTACGTGAGCGCACGCACACAGAACTTGGATGCCATGAGTCATATTCAATTTACAATTTAATTGTAGCTGGCAGCACAGACAAATGTGTAATATCAACTGGGTATTGTTATACCTGATCTTAGTCACATGTAAGTGTAAATATAGCATACAGTACACACCTATTAGCCAAAGCAAGCGGTCAGGAAGGTTTTCATTTGACAATACGGTATATTTATTTTTGTGGTTGTAGTCTGCAGTTCATCATTTACCGGTACAGGTTTTGGGAGGAGCTGTCAGTGTATGCGGTGTAGAACTTCAAGAATTGGCCTTGAAAGTGCTGAAAAAGCCTTTCCGTTGACATTAAACATGGACCAGATCATTTTTAAGGCCGCTTTACACTTAAGACAAGCCAGAATTACTTAACGGAGACATATTGTTCTTTTTTTTTTTTTTTTTTTCTTCCACACTTTCGAACCATTTCCAGGTGTCTGAATAACATGTCTGTGATATGTTTTGGCAAAATACCCCCAAAGGATCAGGACCGATAGACATAATTCATCAGCATATTTCGTGCAATGGTGCAATTGGCTTGTTTTAGGGGCAGATCTGTTAGATCTCATTCCTCACCACATACTGCTGAGCCAATGGTGAATCTGGCTTTTGTTGACATCCTAATGCACGTAGCTAGGTGGCAGTGTGCGCTGCGCCTAGCTGCTTATTATTTATTACTCGTGAAAGCTGAGTGCGGAAAACAAGCGAACGCCCAAGACGACAATGCAACAATGCGAAATCTTACCTCATGAATTTTTCTTACTTCTAGTGTAAACATCCTACTGTACTGGTTACATTGTTGGCTAATGCTAATATTTAATAACACTACAGCTCTGCTTACCTTTTTGGCTTTGACTTGATAGTTCTTCGGCAGTTGTGTCAAAGTGGTTCTTGATCTTGGTCGGGCGTGACTGCCAAGTCGTTTGTTGAGAAACTGTGTGGGTTATTATGTGAAGGCGACTCACTCACAGACACAATTAAGGGAATAGGCAGTTGACAAAAGATTACTTTGCTATTTAATTCCCCTCTGACTAAATGGTGTGAAGCTCGTGTTGTTTTTAAACTCAGACTGGATTAATTAATATCAGTAAACGATAAGCAACAATATTAATCACAATGTAAGGATAAACAAATTGAGACAGTTGCTCAACTTCCTGTCAAATGCTTACTCGCAATTTGCCTCTCCCCCCCACCCGCCAAACAGGAAGTTCCGACATCGACGAGAACGACGATCTCATCACTGTGGAGTTTGACGATGGCGACACAGGACGCATCCCTCTCTCTCACATCCGACTTCTGCCTCCGGACTACAAGATCCACTGTGAGCACATCATTAACATATACACTGCTCATGCACAATTGTTCCTTTTTCTTTCCTTCCCCATTTCTACACAGAACAGCGAGCTTGAAACAAGAAAAATCAAATGCTCCGAGTTGACAAAAGAGGACAATTGTTTTACACAGTCGCCTTTGGGCTTTCGCTTGACCTCTGTGGCAGTAAAACACAAAGTTGGTTTACTATTCAGCTTGGGGGTCTTAGGTCACGCCTGTTTTTATTTGCAAGATGTGTGTGTGGTGGGGGGGTCACAAACATTTTTTTTCACTGCTTTTTAACCCTTTGTGTCCACACAAACTATGTTTTAGGTCACAATGAAGTGACTTGATAAAACTTTTTATAACAGCAGTTCCAGCGTGGATAGATAGATAGATACAAGTTTTTCTAACCTTTTGGCTGTCTGTTTTTTGCTTGTTGTGTTTTGCTGACTTTAGTATATATGAATGTGACTCTGCTACTCTCAGTGCAGACAGACACACACACACGTACATTTTCCTACATTTACCCTTGTTCTCAAAATAACTTACTTCGGGCCTTTGATTGGCCGAGCTGGCCTTAGGGTTACAGCACCACCTGATGTTTTAACTTTATCTTGACAGCCTACAAATGTATTTTTTAATCTACAAAAACAAATGTGTGTGTGTATATAATGCTTAAATCTTAAGCACAAAGACTCAAGCTTCATTGTTGTGTATATTTGCTAAGCTAAAGATAAAATGGAGAGAAATTGGGCAGAGGCATTAAAGAGACGCTAAGCCTCTTCCCAACCTGTCGATGAGACCTCTTACATTGCAGTCAACCACACATTTGACATCTCTCACTTGCTAACGCCTTCAACCCATTTTGCAAAAGTGTATGTAACAAAAATAACTAAGTGAACAAAGAGTTTTCCCTCAGGAGATTATTGCTCCATTATACAAAAAACAAACGAACATTCAAATCCGTCAAATTAAGAGACAACTTTTGAGAAGATGAATCGAACTAGAAACACTTCCAACCACAACTTACTGTGCCAGGCGCTTGAATAAATATCTTCCAGTTTTGCAGCTTAGGGACTTCTGGCATGTTTTGTGTTGTTACTTTGTGAGAGAATAAACTCTGGGGGGAACTGTCACAAAGATCATCGAGTGCTAAATGTCTTCTAAAAAATAGATATTTACTGTAGTCCTGATTGGGGATAAATGGTTTCTGGTTTACTGATAAACTGCAATAAAATCGATTTATTTAGCAGCACCATAACGCTGATAATTTTGGTCACTACAATCGTGATACGGAATGTTCATCCAGTTTTTCAGTATGGCAAACATATGTATTAGAATGTGTGGTGCCACACAGGAAGCATGAGCCCTAAATCCTGTTGGTTATGTGCCCCCCCCCGGGCAGGCGCCGAGCCTTCCCCTGCACTTCTGGTGGCCAGTTGCTCCCGCAGGAGGGTACGCAAATGCAGCAAGGAGGGCAAAGAGACCAAGACTGATGAAACTGCTCCAAAAGTCAAGGGGAAACCTGGTCGCAAGCCCAAACCCAAACCAGGTGAGCTCACCTCACACAAAAATGGTGGAGAACAACAATACGTAAATCATTCTGAGATTTATGATGTGAGTACAATTCAACAATAATGTGTATTTCATGGATATAACAAAAATGAAAACTGCAAATCCTTCTAGAACGCAGAGGTGGATAGAGTAGCCAAATATTGTACTCAAGTAAGAGTACTGTTACTTTAGCATAATATGACTCGAGTAAAAGTAAAAAGTAGTCCTTAATTGCTTGAGTAAGAGTAAGAAAGGACGCATTAAAAAAACGACTCAATTATTGAGTAACTAGTGAGTAACTTCTGATTATTTTTTTTTTAAATCAGCACGAACGTCAAGGAAAATAAAAATAAATAAATAAAATATGAATGTGTAAATTCAGATACTGCTTAATCTAAAATCTTTGTAAAATAACAAATTAAGGCAAATTCAGCACTAAAAAATGGTCTGATACAAAATTGTTTCCACTTGTTAAACAGCACAATACTGTAGGCTCACCAGGCAGATTACAAAAACAGGATATAAAAAGTATACACACCCCTGTTCAAATCCCAGGTTTTTGTGTTGTAAAATAATTTTGACCAAGATAAATCATTTTTAAACCTTTTCCACCATTAATGTGACCTAGAATTTGTACAACTCAATTGAATTTCTTTTTCTTTTTTCTTTTTTTTTTTTTTTTGAGAGGGGAGGTGAAAATAAACAACTGAAATAAGCTTGCATGAGATTGACTTGGACTTGACATTTAACTTGCTGCCTTCTTGGCCAGGTCACAATTGCAAAAGCGATGTTCTGTTTTAACTGCTCTTTTACCTGGTTAAATAAAGTTTAACTAAACTTAATAAAAATAAATGTGCTTGCACAAGGATGCAGTCCCCCTTATAAGTAACATTCAAACTCATGTTCAACGGGAGTCCACACACACCTGCCACCATTTAAATTTTTAAGTGGAAAACATCAACACATGCATAGGGCCTTACAGAAACATTATTTGCATTAGCCACTAAAATGACTGCATGAAGAAGCTGTGTGTGTGTGTGTGTGTGTGTGTGTGTGTGTGTGTGTGTGTGAGAGAGAGAACAGAACGTACCCCAGAAGATGCATGTTTTACAGTTACTTGTTACAATAAAATAAGGCTAATGTTGCCTTATGCACAGCCAAAACAACAGCAGAAACATGTGCAAGGCAGAAGTGGGCTGAAATAGTTGGGGCAGTGTCAATACTCCGCTACATGTTAAAGCTGTTGTTTTTCATAGTCTGTAATATAAACAGGAGTCACGCGCAGCTGTCACGATTCACTTCGATTGGCCCGCGAACCCCAATGGAGACTGTGTGCAGACATGTGACTCGCTTGTGTCCTTTGACTGGTGAACTTGATTCAAACATCACTGTGGTAACGTTGGACTGGAGCAACGGCACCCGATGCGGTAGTCGAAAACCAAAGTCTAAAAATAGATCGTGCGTGCAATTATTGATAAATGAAAGTAGCGAGCGGCATGTAGCTTATTGTAACGGAGTAAAAGTACCATTTCTTCTTAGCAACCATACTCGAGTAAAAGGTATGCTTCATTCAAACTACTCTGACAAGTACAGTATTTATACAAAATGTTACTTGAGTAAATGTAACGCCATTTCAACCCACCTCTGCTAGAAAGACAAGTTGATATTTCCCACTGGAGGTCAAGTATCTTAAAAATAAATCCGCAATCACTTTTGCTTTTATTTGCCTTTATTCTGCCCTTCTTCAAGTAATTCCTTGGGCCCAGTAAAGGATCATTCCTCTCACATGAAACTAAATGTGTTTGCATAGAATTATAACTAAAGAAATTAATTTCACATAATTTGCCTTAATCCTCATGATGGACAGAATGTTTTTCTGTTTTAGTGTTTGAAATATCCATTAAAGACAAATGCCAGCGTCATTTGTGTTAAGTAAGAAAAATGGAAACAAACCTAATGTTGGACTCCTACAGACTATTAAAGGGCTAAAATAGAACTAGCCAACATTATGTCATTGCTTGACGAGTCATAGTCCTCAAAAAACAAAGTAAGCAAGGCTAAAAAAAAAAAAAAAAAATGTCTAATCATTAGATCAATGCTGTCAGGACCACTTTAGTCTCTTGTTTTATTTGCTCAAACAGCCTTTTGTTCTGGAAGGACCAGGCTACTGTAATTTTGAGTCTCATATATGACAAGTTGCAAGACTAAGCATTTTCAATTCTGCCTGGTTTCCCTGCTGGTTTGTGAAGTGCAAAAGTCAGAAAGTGGCACAATGAAAATTAGACAATATCCTGCGTAAAAGTTTCTTTGTCGTATAAAAATAAAACTTATGTAGGCTACGTAGCTGGAAAACATTTGATTCATTGTCAACCAACTACTGATGCTGAGATTTTTTTGTGTCCCAGGTCAGTTTTATTTGGACAAATTTTGTGTATAACAGTATTTGCAATCTTAACATAGGGGGAAATTTTAACGGGAAAAATATCTTTCTTCAAATTTCAAAATACATTCAACATTGCAATTGTATTATTATTTTTTGTTTGTTTGTTTATTTGTTCTCCTTATTATAAATAGCACAGACAACCCAAAACATGATTTGTTGCACGCCCCCAGGCAGAATTCCTGTAGCACAATCATTTGCGCCTCGAAACCCAATTAAAAAAACAAAAGTCATGTCTGTCATGCATGCTAACCTGATTAAACACGAGGCTGCTGATCAAGAGTTAAAAGGAACAGGAAGTCCAACAGACCTAAACTGAAGCAGCGCTTACACTATGTTCCCGTGGCAGTTAGTGATTGCCATGGATGCCTGGCGAGTTGTTTCAATTGTCCAAAAATTTGCAACAGCAGTCATGGGTGCAGATGAGAAACTTGGTTGGCCGTAGTAGGACGGGGTGAACGCAACAAAACGTGACAATACGTAATAGATCAACTTGAAACACAACTCGGAGGCCGTCCTTGGTAGGGCTCACATTTTCTGTGAATAATGGCTCTTTTGGCATGTTTTGGTACAGAAGACGGATTAGTGAATCAGTTGTTGACTGAAAAGTAACATTAGCAAACATTTATTTCGACTCTGGCAGGGCAACAAACGCTGTCCAACTCTGCCTGGCCTCTACGTTTCATCTGTAAAAAGCCTCGACAGAAACATGAGCGATCCCATCAGTACTTGAGGGAATGTACTGGCGTCCGTGGTAAACCGCGGCCTGAAACGTAAAGCGCCGTTGATGCTCCGGGACTCGGCAGCCTCGTCCCAGCACGGCCTGTCACGGACACCTTGATAGACCGTGAGAAAACTTAGCAAGACTTGAATACTGAGAAACGAAAGGCCAAAATCCCACGATGCACTACATTTCCATGGCTGCTGTGGCCGCCACGAACATAGTGTAAACGTAGCGTAAGAAAATTACTCCAGAAAGATCACTCGTAAGTAGGGCTCGGACTTCATTCTTTGTTGGACAGTAACGAATGACTTCCGAATGAGAATCGAATTGTTACTCTTTGTACTAGCAACATGACAAGTGGCCACCATCTTTGTGGAATTTAAAAAAAAAAATGAAATGAGCACTTGAAATGTTTCTAAAATTCTCCATAACAAATAAAATGTTGAAGCACATGAACTATTCTATTGCCCACACTGCTCTTCTCACCAATAATCTTCCATTTGCGCTTGTTAAGTCGAGTTTTCAGGGCAAATGCCGCCGTTTGGAACGTCACGGTAATTTTGACGCGTCGACGTCTTGGAATTTCGGGCCGTGTGAGTGATTGGTGGATATTCTTAACTGAAACTAAACTTTGGTGTTGTTGTTTCCACACACCCCCAGAAATCTCCTTGAGCTCTGATTGCAAGGAGAAAACAGAGTCTCCATCTTGCACCCAGGCTGCAGACAAAGCCCAGGATTTGGCCAAAGCCGCCCAGGAGAGGGCCTTGTCAGTCAAGAAAGCAAATCAGGAGAAGCCCCGGCCTGCCTCACGGCCCGCAGTTGGGGGACAAGCAAAACCGGGACACAAGAGTTCCATCACGTCCCCTTCAAGTAGTCCTACCTCTGCAAGACCCAGAAAGACAGGCTCAGCTCCTGCAGCTAAACCTAAAGCTAAGCAATCTTCTTCACTCTATCCATCCACCTACGGAAAGGTCCTGACTGTGGACCTGTACAGCCAGCCTAATCTGACCTCATACAACGGCCAGCGTAGAGAGAGAGAGAACAGCAACAATGTTAGTACATCCAATAGGCCTGTGTCCAGACCCAGCATGACAGCATTACCAAGTGCAGCAAAGGCCAGTGTGTCCTCAACTCCCAGGTCCGCCTCTACATCCACAACCAAAAATAAACCCTCCTCGGACCGTCACGGCAGCTCCAGACCCGTCGGATCTGTTCTCCTTTCCAGCCCAGTTGCAAGGCTGTCAGCAGGCAAATCCAGCTCCTCTCTGAGTCCTAGACCTTCATCAGCAACTCTCTCTGGACCCAAACTGAAGATGCCGCCCG
The DNA here is from genome assembly GCF_024500385.1 of Phyllopteryx taeniolatus. Classification (NCBI taxonomy): domain Eukaryota; kingdom Metazoa; phylum Chordata; class Actinopteri; order Syngnathiformes; family Syngnathidae; genus Phyllopteryx; species Phyllopteryx taeniolatus. The sequence continues at coordinate 13,194,705 of NC_084517.1, forward strand.
AACAGTTGTCATCCAGGCCCAACTCCATCTCCAGGCTCAAGCCCGCCTCCAGGCACGGGGACGTGGGCGCGGTGATGAAGCGGAAGCCCGTGTCCGCCGAGCCCCTCGTCAAGCTTGATCACGAGGGCGTGACCTCGCCCAAAACTAAAAAGACCAAGGCTCTGATGTTGCTGGAGGGCCAAAGTGTCAGACGGGATCCTACACCCATGGCCACAGCTGAACAGAAACTGCTCAAATCAAAGCCAAGAGGTCCTGAGTGCGAGTCAGGCCTGCGCGACAAAGAGTCCACTTACACTGCGCAAATACTGGCTAAAGAGAAGGCGGAGAGCCACGGTAGAGGACAGGAAGCCGAGGCCAGGGAGGGGAAAGGCAAAAAAGAAGAGCAAAAGCAGGAGGACAGAAGGAAGGAGAGGAAGATAAAGGAAGAGTCTCCAAGCAGCAGCAGCAGCAGCTCCGAGTCAGAAGAAGAAAGCGGCAAAGGGAATGTCAAGAAGAAGAAGAAGAAATGCACCTCAAGCTGTTCCTCCTCCTCTTCATCCTGCTCCGGCTCTTCCTCATCTTCATCGTCCTCTTCGTCTTCCTCCTCATCCTCGTCATCGACAGATGACTCCTCCTGCAGCTCTGACGAAGAGAGGACCCTGACCCCTACTCTGGGCCCGGTCTCTCCTTTGCCTGCAGCACAGGACAAAGTGAAAGAGGAGCAGCATGAGGAAGAGGAGGATGTGAAGGGGGAGCCAGATGTAAAAGTGGAGGAAGAGGAGGCATCTCCTCGCTCCCATTCTCCGTCAACCCCTCAGACTCCCACCGCTCCAGTGAAAATAGCCAAACCAGCCACGGCAAGGGTTCCGGGCAAAGGGGGCGTCCTCCTAAACCGAAGCCCAGCGGAGGAGAGGGGAAGGTGGGGAGGCCGAAGCGGAGAGAGGGGGTGCACCTCCCCACCACCAAGGAGTTGGCCAAACGGCAACGGCTTCCCAGTGTGGAAAACAGGCCTAAGATTTCTGCATTCCTTCCAGCCAGACAGCTGTGGAAGTGGTTTGGGAAGCCCACTCAGGTGAGCAGTGAACCCTCACGCAGATCGCGGAGAATCACCCACCGTATTTCTTGTTCCACTCTGTGATCGTCTCTCCTTTGAAATCCCCTTTCACAGAGACGAGGGATGAAGGGCAAGGCCAAGAAGCTTTTCTACAAGGCCATCGTGCGTGGCCGAGAAATGATCCGCATCGGCGACTGCGCCGTCTTCCTGTCCGCCGGAAGGCCCAACCTGCCCTTCATTGGTCGCATCCAGAGCATGTGGGAGTCGTGGGGCAGCAACATGGTGGTCAGGGTCAACTGGTTCTACCATCCAGAGGAGACCAACCCTGGCAAGAAACTCACTGACAAGAAGGTAGGAAGAGGTCCCAATAAAAGAGAGATTAGCAGTTATGAAGGATGGGACTACATTGCTATTAAATTAAACGTTTTGCGGACTTTTTGATGAATTTTTCTCCTAATTGTGAAATTTTCTCCCCTATGAGAACTGGGAACAAATATGTGGGCAGTCATTACCAGCAGCTCTGCATTCTTCTATTCAACGAAAAGACTTCATGGAGGTAAGAAATCGGATTATTATGATTATGATTATGATTATCTCCTTAACACTTGCCCTTTTATAATCCCCAATGCTAGCTGATTTGTTAGCCACCTAGTAGGACATATTATACGACAACAATGAGCACGAGCACGGCACAATTCCTCAAAAATGCATGCAGCACACTTGTTTGACCTTGTCCAAGGTTATTGTAACACCCAAAATGTGTCTTCATTGCTAATGAATGTTATATTTCACCCTGGAAAAAAGAATGAGTAAAACAACATAACATTAAACTTGTTCGGTTTTTACACATCTCGTTAAGATTTGACACCATTTGAGCAAGAATTGGCTCATGTTATAAGATGATGAAATTTTGGGACACCCTGTCTTGTGTTTGCAAGATTAGAAAATCCTGTTAAAGTGCTCTGAAGGGCAAATTGTTACAATTTCATTGGCATGTATGATGGTAACCACTCGAAAATGCGATGATACATCTCAAGGGGTTTAGCCATATGTTTTTATTTACCAACAATAGAGAGACATACAATGTCTCATATTCGACGTTCACCTATTAATGAATTTCTTTTTCAATTTTGTTTCCATTAAAAAAAAATATATATATATTTTTTTTTGTAAATGTTTTATCTTTCTTTTTGGGGGGGAGGAACCAACCCTGAAAACGCTTACTGGCAATAGGACCCCCCCCCCCCCCCAAAAAAAAATCCCAATGCAATTAGAATGGCCGTCAGTTATTTGCAGATTTTCGCTGTTTGCGGTTGGGCCTGGTCCACGGGATTGTCAAATTAATAACAACCTGACCTGCCCCATCTGTCTGTTTTTAAAATCAAGGTTGGCCCACCTCTGGTTTACACCGTAATAAAATCTCTTTGCTTAAAAAGTACACTGGTAAAGGTCTATGACCCGTGATGTATGCGGTATGCATATGCAGTCATTCACGTGCGTGTTTGTGCCTGTGTGCAGCGCGCCCTGTACCAGTCGTCGCACAGCGACGAGAACGACGTGCAGACAGTAAGTCACAAATGTCTGGTGGTCGGCGTGGAGGAGTACGAGCAGATGACCCACACGCGTCGCTACGCCGAGAGCGAGGACCTTTACTACCTGGCTGGCACCTACGAGCCCACTACAGGCATGATCTTCAACACGGACGGTGTTCCAGTCATCTGCTAAGCAAAAAAAAAAAAAAAAAAAAAAAACAAAAACAAAAGACACAAAATGTGTATCCAACCAAAATGTGACCCAACCAACAGTCAAAATCCACCTGGTAATGTTTTCCAAGTTCATTAGTGAAGACTCGATACATGGACAGTCCACTGCAGACAGTATTAAAAGGACACATAGACACAACTCATGTGCTCATTAGAAAACACACACAACCCTTGGATTGACTTTTATGACCATGCTCGTGTAAATACTCACATGTAACAAAGCTCTATAGAGGCAAATATGAGTGTTTTATTTTCATGTAATAGCTATGTCAGAGTACTTTTTTCTCTAAAAGGTAAACAGTCGAGAAGCTTTAATGAAATGTGAATGACGACACCGGTTGTGATTCTGATGTTGCCGTGGTGATGTTACAGTCATGTTTGAGTCATTTCGATGTATCTAGAGAACAGCAGGAGCAACAGACGCGAAGAGAGGAAGCAATGCACAGAATGATAAAGAGGTAGACTCCCTCCAGTTTGCTGTCCAAGCAGATAGCACTTATAATAATAAAATATGATACTTATGCTCCTTTAAATGCAACCCCTTAGCTTCCCGTGACAATCCAAACTCGGGCAGGTTAAACTGTCTCAAACTCCCTCAGACACTCAGGCTAAAGAGAGAGTAAGTAGACTTGTAGATATACTTTTTAAAAGCACTTCTCCGTTTTCATTCACCTGAAAATCCAAATCCACCCTGAAATTGGTTTTAAGCAGTTGCTCAGTTTCAATAAAGAAAGCAAAGCAATAGATTGTGTCCACATTCTGGGAAATGTGGGATACAAAACTGGGTAACCACCCAAACGGATTGCACAAACGTTGGCGGCACAGCATGGATTTTTCCTACATTTTTCCCCAGGTTGTAAAGGCATCATCAACCTGTACATGTTCAATGTGTGTCTTTTTTCATGCATTCATCCTTTGCCGCCTTACAAGCACATTTGGGCCTCTATATAGTGTTTACCACAAGAGTGCACTTTGAATAACTTTTTGACAGGGAGGTCAAGGTATTTCTAACTGGAATTTTTATCATAGCCCACGGCCACCCATCCGCCCCCCCCACCCTCCCCGACCGCTTTTGCTCACACACACATAAGTATAGCACCTATTTTTGCGCTTTAATTTTTCCCCATCCCACTTTTCGACGTGCCTATTTTGACAGTTTTTTAGGGTTCAACTGTTGAATGTCGTGCTGCGGAATAACCGCTGGCCGTACTCTCCCAGCCAGGCCTTATAACCATAATGATAAGGATTTTTGCCAAATCGTTAAGCATACTCCATCACGGCCCTTTTGTGGTCACTAAACAGGAAACTGTTATCTGTATTTGTGCTGAATAGCTGTCCAGTTAGTGTGGAGTAGAATATGTATCAGAAGATATGTTAGAGTCTGCTTTATACATGTGACTCTCATGTCGTGTTGCCCGTTTTCTGCGCTGCTGCAGACGTTAAAAATTGTCTTGTTGATAATTCAGTCAGTTCCGTTTACCATCTTAAATTCCATTTCATTATGGTTACAGTTTCCAGTTAAAAATAGAAGTCATAAGTAGAGGTGCGCATTTATTCAAATACAGGAACGTTTGATCATATGCTGCTAGTTTTGTTCATATTTGAGGTTTGACAAGGTACAGCGAGATGACCCACACTAGAGTGCAGGTCACACTGAATGAACACACAAAAAGTGCCCATTATGAATGTTTGTTAAAAGCACTTTTCTTATGATTGTGTGTGTGAGAGAGAGAGAGCTCTCATCCATACACACACACACACACACATTTTGTAACCCATCTGGGTGTGTTAAGGCCTTCCATTCTCTCTTGGCCCCACCTCCATCCCAATCCCAGCCTTACAGGGTCCAACATGCATGCCCTCATTCCCAAACTTGTCCTCATTCTTTTCATTTGCTGTCACATTGTTATTTTGTGTTATCACTTTGTGTTTTTCTTTGGCTTGCTTTTGCTGTGACCTTTTGTTGTTGTTGTTGTTGTTGTTGTATACATTATATGCATAAGTCTTATTTTTACCCCTCTCTGAACAATCGTTCACGCCTGCTGACAGGCACTGGGAGCTAGCTGCTAGAGAGAGAGAGCATAAGAGAGGATGAAAGAGAGAGAGAGGTGGACTGGAGGCTGGTTCTTCGTCTGCTGTTCCTTCAGTATCGTAAATCGTCCGGTTACAAAAAAAAGATAAGATTATTTTGAAAATGAATAGAAAAAAATTATCTACGTTTTGTAAATGATCCTTCACTGACGAGGGAGAGAGAAAATCTTATCAGAATATACTTTGTACATGTCTAATCTTGTAAAAATGCAAAATAATACATTTTAATGCAAAATCAGACACCAGATATATACTGTTGCGCTATACTGTATGTGGAATATTTTTATTTTTATTTTTTTTTTTTTTTTTTTTTTACAGACAACGACCACGTTTACCAGTGTTTCTTTTTAATGGTTTTAGTAACTCAGTATTTTATAGTTAATAAACAGATGGAACTGTACTTTTGGTGTTCTGTGTGAATTATTATTTTTTTTTTTAAAGGGGATTTTGAAATGTCTGCTCGACAAGCGATAGAACCGATTGCATTGGATTTCCAGTTACTCTGCACCTGCGGATTCACCTTTTCACATTTTTTTTTTTACAATTATCTGCAGATTTTCGCTGTTTGCAGTTTGGCCCGGTCCCTATCGAATAGTGGGGGTCCACTGCACAGCAATTTCGTTCCCTGACTATTTTTTTTTTCCCTCTTCCCTTCCTAGTTCCCTAATTTCTAAGATCAGTGTTTCCCAACTTTTTTTGAGCAAAGGCACATATTTTACATGAGGAAATTTTCACTGCATACCACCAAACAAAATGTCACAAAAAGTGGACATGCAGGTTATGTACTGTACCTTCTGCCATCTAAAGGAAAAGCTATTAATTGTTGTGCCTTTCACTCTACGTTGCTGGCATACATTGATGAACAAAGATATTTTAAAATAACACTTGTGGGACCCATTAAGTGAAATTGGATAATTTCCCAGAGCACACCAGATGAGCTCTCTCTGCACACTGGCTGTGAATCACTGTCCCAAGTGAATAATGATTAAGAAAACAAATAATGACAAAAATGACATGCATGTATGAAGGTAAACAATAGGTACGTTTCAGAATTCAGCCTTAGCGCAGGTCTGCATGAACTATCGCACAGGTGTCAAACTCAAGGCCCGCGGGCCAGATCCGGCCTGCCACATGATTTTATGTGGCCCGCAAAGGCAAAATCATGTCAACTTCCATGATTCTTGTTAAAATCTGTACTAAAATTTCAAATTGTCATATATCATAAATGATAACGTTGCTATTGTAAGCATGTTTGTGTTACCAAACATTTAATAAGTTGAAAAACCCATTACCCTTGATTTCTGATTTCAAAACTAGTTCATAGATTTTGTGTATAAATATGATGAGGCGAATAAAGATTTTTATGGTTTCACAGTCATAATTAGTTTGACACCCCTGAACTATAGGATTGAAATGTTTTTAACTGATAATAAGACTTTTTCCGAATAAAGCGGGCTAATAGTTGCATTCAAGTTAAAAGTGAGTATTTGGCAGCGTCTGTTAGTTTTGGCTGCTGTGCTCCCTTCCAGGGAGCTGCTGTCAGGTTTGTACTTCTCATTTTGCTTAATTCCTCGTGTGCTCGGTGTGGACTGCCCCCTTTCATCATCAGTGGACTCCATTTTGGCAGCCTTGTAATGAAGCTGCTGGTCGTGATAAAATGGAGGGAACTTCAGCTTCCTCTGCTGAGCTGCACGGGGACCGCAGGAGACTCATTTTCCACCGCTTACCCTTCATGATGTGTGTGTGTGTGTGTGTGCACCTTTTTCGGATTCCACTGTGTCTGTGGGTCATTAAATATTTGCTGACATGGTGTGTGCGTGCGCGCGTGTGTTGAGATGGAGATCCAGTTTCATGGAGAGCGCCGCAGCCCAGGGTTTTGCTACCTCTCCGTTTCTCCCAAAGTTCCAACATCAGCATAACATCAGCACCTGCGGGGAGAATCTTCTCTCTCTCAAGAGGCATCTTTCTAGCATACATGCACACTGCCTCTCCCTCTCTCCTGCCTCAGCAGCACTCTGCCCCAGAGTAGACGCACACACACTTCTGTGGGTGTGTTAGCAGGAAGGATTGTTATTGGCTGACGTTGGATGAACAGCGATCTCCTATTGGCTGAGGCTTCTCACACAAAGGGAGGTATGTCTGTGTGCCATTTCTGTTTGTCTCACTTCAAAAAAAAATTTCTATAATTCTTGGCTCCATCCAAGCACCTGTGTGTGTGTGTGTGTGGTAAGCAGCAGTTTCCCAGGAGACAGGTGTCTAAGTGAGAGGGCGTTCAAAAAGAAGCAGTGCACAAACAGTTGAAAAGCTTTATATTACCGTATATTCTGACTTTTGAGAATGTCACAGCATCAAACAGTGTTACTCCTTCTGTTTTGTCACGGTGGAGAAAAAAAATGGGGAAAAATGTTGTCTCACTGACAGATACCCTCAACATAGCAGTTGTCATTCCAACTGTCAGTTTATTGGACAAACTGACACAAAAAAAAAAATAGAATCTCAAAAAGGACGTACAAAACAAGCTGCCATTGTCAAGATGCTTCCAGTCTTGTCACTATCAGATGGATTTAATCTTTCTTAAATGTTCAAATCATATCAAGACGCCAGCTTGATATAAATGACTTTCTTGATTCGGATGGTTTATCTTACACGGGCAATTCTTGGACTTGATGATTAATTATAAATGCTCAAATATCAACTATCTATCCATCCATCTTCTACTGCACTTGTCCTCATTAGGGTTACGCGTGAGCTGGAGCTTATCCCAGCTGATTTGGGTTGATAGGCAGGGTACATCCTGACCTGGTTGCCAGCCAATTGCAACCATTCCCAATCACATTACCTATGGAGAATTTTGAGTCTTCAATGGACCTAAAAAGCAATTTTTTTACTGTCGGAAACCAGCCAGATTACCCGTAGAAGACCAATACAAACAAGCATTGGGCGAATATGCAAATTCCACACTTTCTGATTCGCTCCCGATTTACAAGTCGATCTACGTTCCGACCCTCGCCTCTGGTCACAAGCTGTAGGTCGGTCATCCAGGAGGTGTTCAGAGGAAAGCGGCCAGATGAGGTGGCTCGGGCATCTAGTTAGGATGCCTCTTGGACGGCATGGCCCCCGGGGAGAGACCATGTCTCTCGGCTGGCCTGGGAAAGCCTCGAGATTTTTCTGGAAGTGGACGAGGTGGCTGGGGAGAGGGAAGTCTGGGATTCCCTGCTTAGGTTGTTGCCCCTGTGACCCGATATCAGGGGTGTCAAACTCATTTTGGTCACGGGCCATAACTGTTGGTATGGTGTTTCCTCAGAGAGCTGCTATGACTGTGAAACCATATACTAAATGTTTCATCGCCCCATCATAGTATTACAAATACACAACAAACTAGTTTTGATATCAGAAGTCAAGGATAATTTTCTGTAAAAAAGATTTTGGTAATGAAAAAATGCTTGCAATATCTCACCGTTATTATTTACTACATATGAAGATTTGAAATTTTGGTACAGATTTGAGTAAGAATCATGAAAGTTGACGTAAATGATTTGCTGCTTTCACGGGCAACATAAAATGATGTGGCGGGCCGGCCTTGAGTTTGACCCCTGTGCGATAGATTGTGTATAAAAAACTGTAAATAATGCTATGCTCTACCATGCACACGTTTTATGACCGCAAAGAGGAGATTCAGGGATGTGATGACTTGGCAGATAATTGCAGTTAGAACAGAAGATGCAGAGGACAGGAAGAGATGGAAGATGACTCACTCTGATGACCCCTAAATTTAGTTGTTCAATTATTTTTCCTACATTTTAGGCACAGGTAGCAAAAATATTCAGTGCAGAGCCTCGTGCAAAGAGATTTCCATCAAAGTAGAAATACTGATGCAACTCTGGTACTAGAGTAAAAGTACAAAAGTAGGGACGACAGCAGCGCTTTGAGGTACGAGTTTAATTTGTTCCGAGACCACAGTTGTAACTCCATCCATCCATTTTCAACACCGCTGATCCTGGTTAGGGTCGCGGGGTGTTGGAGCCTATCCCAGCTGACTTCGGGCGAAAGGCGGACTACGCCCTGAACTGGTCGGCAGTCAGTCGCAGGGCACATATAGACACAGACAACCATTTGCACTCACATTCACACTGTCACCAAAGTCAGGCGAATGTACCACTACACCATCAGCGACTCAGTTATAACTCTTGTATTGCAAATCATCTTTTTCCATTGAAATGAATGAAAATGCCATCGGTCCGTTCCAGCTGTCCCCCATAAACAATAAAAAATTGCTGTAATGTGTATTTTAATGAAGAAAAATACCACTCCATAGTATAGTACTTTATAAAAACATACAGGAATAGCCTGACTTTCAAACAATTGTTTTTTTGTCACACAATTGAATGGCGATTGTGCTGCTCTTTGTGTGCCCGCCTTGGCCACCAGAGGGCAGTATATGACGGACAGATGGATAGACTTCATTGAGATGACTAAACTCCTCTCAGCTCATCAGTCATTAATGTCATTCTTTGCAGAGGATAAAGAATACATGACGTGACTCTAGACTACTGTTATATTGTCTACATGTGTTGCTGTGACCTTACAATGCTTGTATCTCAAATCTGCGCTTGCTACTCGAAGTAAAAATAAATAAATACATACATAAAAATGGCCTAACGGCTCGCATCTCAAAAAACTTAAAAAGTCGAGTCACTTCAATTCTTCAGTCAGTTATATACAATACCTGTTTTGCTAAATTGGCACAATGGGATAAAAAAAACAAAAAACAAAAACAAAACTGCACTCAAAATAGTTTCTCTCTGATTAACTTACAAAGTGTACGGAGAAGAAAAAATGTTTCATGGCAAAATCATATTTCAGGTCAGGTTTTTTTTTTTTGCATCCCGTTTAAATCAAGAGCTGGGTAGCGTTGGCTCGACTTCTCAAAATGTTCCCATAGGTTTGCTGACATTAAGAACCGTTCGCCACCTGTGTATTGCATTTGTAGCTTTACTCAGGTCCCATTTAAGTGGAGAAACAAAAGTAACTGTGTACTGCTGCCCTTATTTCGATCTATGTACATCCGATTTGAATACAATAAATACAGCAAGGTGACAAATAAATAAATAAACCTAAACATTTAGACTAGAATCTTGTGTCATTTTTCTGCATCTCCACTATTGAGCACCTTTGGTTTGTGTCCTGCTCATCCGCTGTGAACACGTGAAGTTGCACGAGTTCGTCACTGCGAGATAGCGAGGCTCGCTTCAAAGCTCTCCTTGTGGTCCTCCTCCAAATCCATGTCAGTGCAGGCGGCTGTGCGCGTGGACTCTGCGGGCCCGTGGGCCACCTGTCGCCCGCTTTGGGCACCGGCCAGGGCCGAGTAGTAGAGATCACTGGAGGATTCGATCATTTGGATGAGCATGAGGCTCCGGTGAAGGTGCTGTCCTCCTCTCTGGCTGCGAGAGTTGTGCAGTTTCCCCCACGAAGTGAAATAAATCCTCAAAGCCTGGGCGCTCACCTCCATGTCTGTTCACATCAATCCAAAACATCACTATCGGTATATTACCGGTATATTAAACTATCTTTAAATAAATAAATACATAAAAAATAAAAAAACAATCTATCTATCTATCTATCTATCTATCTATCTATCTATATATATATATATATATATATATATATATATATATATATATATATATATATATATATATATATATATATATTAAAAATCAAGCAGCATACCTTTATTGTCTGGCGAAATTTCCCATCAGTGGAACGTGTTCTTTCGCTTCCAGGCTTTGCGAAACGCGCCCGTTACGCCACGTACGCGACTACGTCACAAATGCAACTAACCTTTCAACTTTGAAGTCAAACTCACGCCTGTGACGTATCCGCGCGTCTGCGGGACAATGCGACACACGCACACAACAGCTGTGAAGGAAGTAACGCAACCATTTTATGTAAACACCCGTTTCAGTGTTGGCTTTTCACTTTGAAGTTGAACACGGGCTATGCGGATCACATTTTTTGAAAGTGAGAGGTACTTTGGGAGAGGTACTGATTAATACTAAGAGCTAGCAGTTTGATACACACTTCTGAAATAACAAATTGGATCAAATGACCTCAATTACAGGTTATTTTTTAATAATTAATTATATTCATCTATATGAAGACACTGATCATGTTAATGATTTCTCCCAAAAGTTATAAACAATCAATAACTACAGTATAGGATACAGATATACTGAAAGCAGAAGTTTACATACACTTACACTGCATAAAAGGACACATACCGTTTTGGATATCCTTCCACAAGCGTCTCAAATTAGTGGCTGGAAATTTGGCCCATTCCTCCTGACTGAACTGGTGTAACTGAGCCAAGTTTGTAGGCCGCCTTGCTCGCACATGCCTTTTCATGTCTGCTCATAAATTTTCAATAGGATTGAGATTAGGGCTTTGCGATGGCCACGCTAAAACATTGACTTTGTTAACCTTGAGCCACTGTGTAACCATTGACGCTCAAGTTTTAACTTCCTGGCTGATGTCTTGAGCTGTTGCTTCAGTATGTCCACATAATGTTCTTTCCTCATGATGCCATCTATTATGCGAAGTGCACCAGGCCCTCCTGGAGCAAAACAACCCCACAACATGATGCTGTGTGTTTCAAAGTTGAGATGGTTTTGTCAGGCTTGCAATCTTCCCTCTTTTTCCTCCAAACGTAACGATGCTCATTAAGGACAAACAGTTTAATTTGAGTTGCATCAGACCATAGGACATCTCCCAAAATTGATTTTTTCGCCCCTGTGTGCATTTGTGAAATGTAATCAAACTTTTTTGGAATGTTTCTTTTGGAGTAATGGCTTCTTCCATGCAGATTGGCCCTTGAGCCGATGTGGACGCTGAAACGCTCTTACCATCTTCAGACAACATCTCCACAAGGTCTGATTTTCTTCTTGGGTTGATATGCACATTTCAGGCTATCCGGTTCAGCATACAGGGTTTCGGAACAAGCCCGTCACTAATCTACGCCAAAGCAGAGGTAAAGTTGTAATTACCATGAAAAACACTTTTCGGCCATCAATATAAAATAATCAAATGAAAAGCAGCGGGTGCGGCGGTAACTGAGGGTGCCGGTCGCCATATCATCAGTTGGAAACACTTGATCATTGTCTTCTTCAGCCCTATGCTGCCCCCTACTGGCCTAAATTTAAAATGGTAAACTGTATTAAATCTTGATTAATGTTCTTATCCATTACAGTAAAAGCATTGAAATGAGTCACCTGTTAGATAATAATCCTCAAAAAGGATTTTAAGGACTTTATCATCGAAGGCTTTTGTTGGGGAGAAATGAAACTGTTGTCAATGAAGTATGTGGAGGGCCCCCATGACAAGGTTTACCTTGGGCCCCCAAATGATTAAATCTCCCTATATAAGTAAGACTTTGCTTATCACACGAAGCACTTCAAGCCATTAAGTCACCTTAATGCAAACATGTTGCAGCGAGAATGGACACCAGAGCGAATGTTAACACTTCTATATGAGCAAGCTAGTTTGTCTGAAAGAGGAGTTCAAATAGACTCAGATATATTGTGAGGCCAATGTGTTTGTTATGAATCACACTATTTATTATCACACATATTTATTTTTTAAGAATAAAAGGGATTTTGTCACTTAAGAAATTGTTTCCTTTTTTTTTTTTCTTCTTTTGATATTATAGATTTCACTAGGAAGTAGCAATGAAAATGTATATTAAACCTTTGGTGTAGTTACTTCCTTATTGTTCCTGCCACTAAAAGAAATGTCATTTAACAACATGATGCACACACATTGACAACAACACACAAGACAGCAGCAGAAAATATTCCAACAATTTCTGCAAAGAAATCAACAAGATGGTCTACAAATGACAGTTTAGACTCGTGTGCATATTTTATATGATGCCCCTTCTGCGTTTATGTTCACAAATGATTTGCTTAGATCCTACTGGGCTTATAGTCATAATTCAGTTGCTGAGTGACAGTTTTAATATGCATCTCCCAATTAAGTATGACACGACTGCCCATTTCACATGACCTTTTTATATTTATTTGACTTCACATAATTTTTTTAATGTGCCATACTGTCATTAAACAAGTCCAAATTGTTTGCACTTTCTCTGGCGTCATCATTACACTGTCCACAGCCACTAGGCGGCACATTAACATGGTATCCGGGGATATTTAGATGATGATGTTTATTTACAGTATTTTGGGTGCTCAGTGCCAGCCGTTAACAGGAACACATTTGATTTGCTGTTCGTCTGATAAATACATTTCCAATGCAGGTGTTTCTGCATTGTCTCGCAATACAAACGCATCCTTATGCCCACATTGGCATTACATTAACGGACATACAAACTTGAACATTTAGGTTTGAATCTAACGTCAGATAATATATTATGAAATGAATTATGAAGTTGCTGTGCTTTTGAAGTGCCCTTAAACGGTTATAAAGAGTTTCGTCTGAAAGGTTCAGACGGAAATTAGTTCACTTCCTGTTTATTTGCATAACACTACTGTGATGTTACAATACAGCTGCAAACTTAATTTAAATTGTAAAATTAATAGAACTCAGTTAAAATGCTCATGTACATTTAATGTTTCTTCAAATTTGGCCTGAATGTTTATTTGTTAAAACCAAAAACACCAAAACCCCTAACCACAACAATGAAAAGCAATCCACTGAACACATTGACCTTTTTCTTACAGTTAACACAGAGACTGCAATGAAATGCAATTGGAAAGACATGACACAATTTTGATAACAGATTTAATATCTTACTTTCTTGTATGCTCATTCCTAGTAAATGCCTGTCAGCCGTAGAGCTTTGCCGACATACAAAGTGCACTGCTTGTCATCGTTCCACGCACAAAGACATATATTCCACAAATACGCAAAACTGCTTCCAAGAGAAAACAAAACACATAATTAAATCAACACAGCTTGAATAAGACAATAAAATAACTGCAATTGAAAGGAAACCAGACAAGGGAAAAATTGATTTAGCAATATATCGTTTGTAATGTTCCTTAATTGAATGAAAGATATTTTATTAACTTTGCAAATTGGTTATGAGTGGGTACGATCATTCGTAGAGTCCATTTAAAGCCACACCCCTAAGGGTTGCGTCAGAGTTTGCGCCTTCCCTTACTGAGATTTGGTTAAAATTGACTAAACAGTGACAATCAGTTCTGATCAGAACCTGGCCAAACGACAGCAATGTATTTTTTCTACATTGATGACAAGTAAGAGGCCATTAGGACAGTGGGACAAAAATAATTTTGGTTCTAACAAGTCCAACTCAGGCTGTCCTCCACATGATGCAGTGCACTTGAGGCCTGCACTTTCCATTGTAACGTATAAACTCTCAACTCCACATTAGTCCCACTGATCCACAAGATTATTTAAAAAAATAATCCTCACGAAACACAAGAAAGGGGCTGCATCTTTATAAGACATACAGAAATAAACTAACAATAATATCGTTACCCCTGACATGTCAACATCTCCTTGCTGACAGTGACACTGTTGTTTTTACATTCACTCTTTTCTCAGTTAATAACATTTCTTGTAGATGTTTTTGGCACTCATTGTTTTTACCCCTCATAATGCAACATTGATCCAGAAGAACCTCCAAAGTGGAACACAATCGTTCTGTAGTGCTGATTGATTTCGAAACAAATTTTCCAATAATATAGTGAACACATTTTTTTCAATCTTCACAACAGGGGTCACCAACTCTTTTGAGGATGGGAGCTATTTATTTAATACTGATTAATCGGAAGGGTTACCAGTTTGATAGACACTTCTGAAATAACACATGATCAAATGACCTTGATGTTACTATTAATAATTAAAGATATTTATCTACTGTCTGTGAAGACTGATTATGTTAATGATTTCTCACAATAATCATCAACAATGATTTAAGCTAGGAAACAGATAAATATCATTATGCAACACTTCACAGTATTTCTGTAAATCTCTGCATTTATATTTCCAATTGATCACTTCTACAACAATCCTAGAAAATCACAATGTCCCATCACTGGTGAGCTATTTTCAAGAACAGGCCTGTAGGCATTTTACAGTATGTGCTCCATGTTGGTGACCCTTAATTTAGAACATGTACGTATATTAACTGCACAAGCAATATTTTAAGTAAAACCTTAGCATTCCTAATGGTCAAAAATAAAGAGAAGTTAACCACTGTGTGATAAAAGCTAAATAAAACCACTCACTCTTTGACACTTAATGGAGAGCGAACAGTGATCTTCAGAGCAATACTGTCACCTAGTGGCATTTTATAAGTCTGGTCAGAATTATTACGCAGACTGTAGTGCACAATAAGTGTGTATACGTTACTATCGCTTGGTCAAATTAATGGACTATTGTACTTAGCACTAGACAGACACTTCTATTTGCGATTCTATTGTCATCTCACTTTTCCTCTTTGCCATCATTGGTTTTCCTCTATGGTGGGATCACAAAAATATACACACAAGTCAAAGAAGAATCAAAACAATTTCATGTTAATCCTTCTGCGAGTCAGCCTTGACGTTACAAATCATCGGTTTAAACTCCAAGTTTGAAAACCAGAACATTTTGGTTGACTCCCAAATTGTACTACATTTGGGGTGTTCGACTTCGGAGGTTGCACTCAAATGGAGAGCATTTAAGCTAAAAAAAACAAAAACAAAAATTAAACAATAACAAAAGAAAAAACACGACACTCAATACACGAAGAACACGGTCGGTCAAAGATGATCAATACTGCTTTATGAAGAATTTACAGTATATGGTCAATGTTGATCCACTTTGTATGCCACTAATTTCATTAAGGTCGTGGGTGAGCCGGAGCCTTTCCCAATTGACTTTGGGCAAGAGGCGGAGTACACCCTGAACTGGTCGCCATGCCAATCGCAGGGCACATATACAGTAGACAGACAATCATTCACGCTCAAATTCACACCTATGGACAATTGTACAATCCTCAATGAGCTGATGTGCATGTTTTTGGAATGTGGAAGCAAGCGGAAGTACCCGTAGAAAACCTACGCGAGCACGGGGAGAACGTGCAAACTCCACACAGGACGGCCGAAGCCTAGATTCAAACCTCAGACTTCAGAACTGCGAGGCAGGTGTGCTAACCAGTTGCCCACCGTACTACTCCAACATTATTGTATGTAGTTGAATTTAAATTTGGTCAGCCTCCTACTTAAAAAATACCAAGTTAAGACAAACTGACCGAAAAAACAAAGTTGTCATTAGTTTTTTTTCGCGGGGGTGGGGTGGTGGGGAGCAAATGTCAGTTTGTGCTCTGTAATGTCCAGATTTCATCCAAACAGCATTTTAAGATTCATCTTCAACTCTTAGCTATTTAATTGTTTCCCCTCTGTGACCAACACAGCATAGTTTTACCTTATTGATTTCAGTTGTTGTTTTTAATGGTGCATTCAGGGACCGTGGGCACTAACCTTCTCCAGCTACACAAAAAGTGACATAGTAGTGAATGAATGCCATTTGCACAACAGTATGCAGAAACTAATTTCACAGCGAAACACTCCAAAGGACAACCACTGAAGAGTTCGTGAAAAAGTTCCCATCAACATCCTGGCTGGAGAATAGAACGATACTGTATGTAATGCTACATCGGTTCCTTAAAATGGGAGCGCGCCACCTTTTCCCGCTGCTTGTGTCGCATATTTACCTTGTGAAGACATTCAAAAGCCGGTAGTGTTGGCATGTAAGTTGTGCGTGAAGAAGCCTGACTGTGGAGGAGCGGCGAAGCTGTAAGCTGCGTACGCCACAACAGAGCCCACCATCAAGCCTGTCATGTAGGACACCGTCATCACGTTGCCTGCACACACAAAGAAGCCACATCCAGCCATCCATTTTCTTTACTATTAGGGTCACAGGTGAGCTAACTTTCAGATACTACAGTACATAGTAGTACATAAACTGTACGTGAGTATTTATTTTTTTCATAACTTTTGACTTTCACTCCCTACACCTGAAAGTGTTGAAAAAAAAGTTATAGTTGAATGAGAAAAAACTGACCCAAGCACCAGGAGAACAGACAAACTCTACACAGGAAGGCTGGAGCTTGGATTCAAACCCCGACCCTTAGAACTATGAAGCAGATATGCGAACCACTCACCCGCTCTCATTCACACAAGCCTGACTTGAATGAAATGTAACCCTGTCTTACCTGCCAGCTCCCTCTGTTCCGGTGCCACTTTTCCAGCTGCCTGAATCATGGGCACGGACCCAAAGTAGCCGTTGGTGACGCCCATGAGCAGGGAGAAGAGACACGGCCAGGCGGGGTGGGCCAGGGTGGGCGCGTGTGCCGGGTACACGCACATGATGAAGAGAGGGATGAAGACAACTCTCAGGCAGGAGAAGAAGAGCAAGCGGCCTCCAGACCAGTCGTAGGGCAGCGCTGCCAGGATCTGAACACACATTGACGCTTGATAAGTTTTGTTTTACTTCTTTACCAAAAAAATCTCACAGCACACCACCAAACAAAAATACTGAAATAATGATGATCTCAATATACACAGAAAAGTGACTTACTCAATGTGAAATCTGGCGTTTAACTGAACACAAAGCTGATATCTTTGTAGGTAGCCATGCCGTTTTCTGCTGGTCGATACACAGGTTTGTAGTACCTTCTGCCATCTAATGGAAGAGCATTTAATTGTTCTACCTGTCACTATACTTTGCTGACATAGCTAGATGAACAAATATATATTTGTAACTAACATTTTTTTGGGGATAAATTAAGTGAAATTGGAAAATTTCCCATGGCACAGCCGATGATCTCTCACAGCACACGAAGGTGCCGTGGCACCCGGGTTGGGAAACACTAATTTAATGAATGGAAACTAAGGACAATCGTGACAGCCAACATTTTCCAAAGTTGAAACTCAATTTGTTGCAAAGTATACGATATAACGCTTGCTTGCTTGCTTGCTTGATTGATTGATTGATTGGATACATTTTGATTCATTTGGACATAGGGTAAGCGGTATGGAAAATGGAGAATGGAGAACTTAGTTTTACTACCTGGCAGGCTAATGTTAACAATAGTACTAAGCTGTTTGTTTTTGACTACAATTATACAGTACCTATTATAATGTATTAAACCAGCATTCTGTCATGAAATGACTTATGAAAATGAATTTGAATATGAGGGCTTATGTGTCATTGCTGATAATGGAGGCAGCTAAGTGGAAAAAAAACAAAAAAACAACAACAGCTACTGTGAAGTGGAATGAATCCTGGGATGTACAATTCTTCATAATTAATGTTCATAAAATATTATCTTGGGCGCCAGGCAAAATCATCAACATTTTCTATTAACACAGTTGATTTAATAAAATACATTATGAGTATGGGCAGGTGGCACCCACCGTGCCCACCGTGTTAGTACATCTACCTCACAGTTCTGAGGACCGGGGTTCAATCCCCGGCCCCGCCTGTGTGGAGTTTGCATGTTCTCCCCGTGCCTGCGTGGGTTTTCTCCGGGTACTCCGGGTTCCTTCAACATCACAAAAACATGCGTGGTATGTTGATTGAAGACTCTATATTGCGTGTAGGTGTGAATTGGAGTGTGAATAGTTGTTTGCTTATATGTGCCCTGAGATTGTCTGCCGACCAGTTCTGGGTGTAGCCCGCGTCTCGCCCGAGGGTAGCTGGGATAAGCTCCAGCACGCCCGCGACCCTAGTGAGGATATGTGGTACGGAAAATGGATGGATGGATGATTACGGGCAATATGGTGTTTGAGCGGTTGCACATCTGCAGTTCTGAGATTCAGGGTTCAAATCTTGCCTCGGGATTCCTGTGTTGCATTTACATGTGCTTGCATGGGTTTTCTCTGGGCACTCGGGCTTCCTCCCACATTCCCAGAACATGAATTGAAGTGTATGTGACTATGAATGATTATTTGTCAATATGTGAAAATGGATGGATTACTACTCCTGTCACTACTGGTAATTTTAGGGGTGCCAAAATGGATTTAAGGGGTGACAAATGTAAACTAGCATCAGAGGCTCCTCACCTTGCCAACAAAGTCTGACATGTTGAAGGTGGCCATGATGAGGATGGGCAGCCACTCCCCTAAGGTGCGGTTCCTCATCTCTGACTCCAGGCCGGGGAACAGGCAGAGGGTGATGCTATAGGTCACCGCTATGGACACCATGTAGGCCCAAATCACCCGGGACACCACGTAACGATGCAAAATCATGTCTGTTTGGACAGGATGAACATTAACAAGCTTAAACACCCAACATAGAACAAGTTGAGCACATGAGATACATAATAAAAATATTTTAATATACCACGGACACCAGGCCAGGTTCTTCTGATCTTGCTTTTTGGGGCATCAAATCGGACATATGTCCCACTGACAAAGTCTTCAACGCCATCTTCTGCTGTAGGCGGCCCCATTCCACCATTCCCCTGATGAGAGATAAAAAAAACAGCTTGAAATTGTGCATGTTTGCCAATTTGGCAGACCGGTTTGCGCCAAGCTGCACGTTCCGGCACATTGAGGGTGTGTCCTTAGAGATGCGCCTGGCGGGGTGACAATTTGAGTGGTCTAAAGTTACGCATGCTCAGACCACATCTAACTGAATGTGCAGGCTAAACCGCTGGTCTAACACGATTTTGGTGAATTTGATCGGGGCACAGGCAGACAGATACTGAGCTCACGGATGTACATATTTAAGTCACCAGTGGTTATCACTAGCTCATTCTGTAGACAATGCTCACATTGTCAGTTGCCACATCATGGCCACTGAAGTGACAATGCTCCACTCATGCAGAGTGAGTGCGCCACATTTAAAGGGAATGAGAGGATTTCCTTTAATTGGCACCAAATAAAATTGGCTGTAAACACACCCACAGAGGTGCAGTCCGCCCACTTTCGGATCTGCCAGGCTGGATTGGTCAACGAAACACCCGCCACACCAGATTTACACCGGTCATGAAAATACGGCCCTTTGTATCATCATCATGTATGAAATACCACTGAGAAAACATTTCTGGCCTGTTTGCTTTCTTCTTTTAGTCACAGAACATGCTTGAGAAAAAAATGTACAATGAAATGTTACAATTGTGAAGTTGCAACTTGTCACTGTCCAATGAAAAGAACGTACCTGCAAAGTTTTTTTTTCTTTTTATGCAAAAAACTAAGTACATGTATAACTTCAAATTTCTAAGAATTGTCAGTGAATGAGGCTCAAAATGTTGTCATTTCATTTTTGAAGGATGCAATTTATTGACACAACACCAGAGGAACAATAAATCACAGTTCATAAATATATTATCTTACAAGGGTCTGTATTTTTCTCGTTCATTACAACGACACCATATTGGCTGCATGCCTTCAGTTTATTACGGCTACAGCTATTAGTCGATCACTGCGAGTGACTGCAGGTTGACGTCAACACAAACGCACACACACAGGCGCACACACACAGACTAATCCATTAGTTGATTAAAGGGTCTTGGGAGCCAGAAGGAACCACTCCTCCTGATTATAGCCATAATGTGAAGCACTGCCTTTGGTTCCCCTGGCAACCAACACAAAGAACTCCCCGAATCATCCCCCACATGCAGAGGCAATACGCACACACACAAACACATATGCACGCACGCACCCACTGTGAGTTAAACAAAAGTGGGATGTCCCTCTCACACAACAGGACAAATGCACAAATTTAAAAAAAGGATAGCCTGAGGTAATGTGGGGTCTTTAGAAGGCTGTACACGCATGCACACTCGTGATACTCGTGACACTCGTTTCAGCTTGTCCACAGGTGCAAGATGTTGCTTCAAATATAAAAAGCACTTGTTATGAAGCTTTCTTCTCCTTCCTCTCTGACCTTCTCATGTTTATTCATGAGGATGCTTTTGCTCCAAGTCCTCACCTCCTCCTGGTATCAGAGTATCAATCATGCAGGAGGCCCCAAGCCCTCACTTCTACATCTTAAAAGCGACATCTGTTTGTCTGTTTTTTTTTTTTTTTGCGCAGCAAATACTCCAGCGCACCACTCAAGTGACACTCATTTCTTGCTCCCTCTCAGCGTTCTTCCACCTGAGCAGCAACCAAAACGTAGCTGTAGTATAAATTCATTATTTTCTGAGACAGCCTTCCCTGCCTTGCGCAGATAAAGAGATAAGATATGAAAGAAAATAAATTGGTTCAAGTAGTAGTCTCTTTTTGTAGCTCCATCGTATATTCTAAATCAAATAACCTGATCGTAATATTGTACCACATTAAAGGGAAAGTTTGGAATTATAATTATTAGTAACAATAGCAAAAGGATGACGCGCTGTGGCGACCCCTAACGGGACAAGCCGAAAGGAAAAGAAGAAGAAGAAGTAACAATAGCAAACAAAAGAAAGAATTGGACAAATCCCGAGACAAAACAAGAGTAAACCTTGTAGTTGCTTTTTAGAGGTGGAGGGAGAGAGGATTTAGAAGCAACAGGCAATTAGCAACATTTCTGCTTTTTGATTGTACATTCTCAAAAATGTAACTTGAACCGATAACATTTAGTGTTATAGTTAACACTGTATTACGAATAAATCATGCTAATATTGTAGCAGGTGTGGCTAAAGTTGGCCTTTTCCCAGTGCTAATGCTAGCTTAGAATTGCTAGCGCTGCTAATTTGTCAAAGCTTTATGTGCGTCCTGTATGACTATTTATCTTTATCTATGCCAGTGACGTAGAGTGTCAAGTAGAACAACTGAATGCTCGTCCATGAGCTGGCTGAAGTTACAATTAACCTGTGTATCCTCCTGCTCTCATTCACACACGAACCTTCGAATAATAGCTTTGTGTGTAACTAAACAGGCCCAGATTTTGTGAGTAAATTGAGATGAGATCACTTTATTTCAGTAGATACACTTTGTGACAAATATTTTTGTTGTCATATGTTCCTCGGCTTGATAAAAGTTAGGAAACACTTCTGGAGCGTAAACGTAAGGCTACAACTTACAAATTTAACCTCCTCCGCAGTGACGTCATGATGAACCCTGTAGCCGGTGGAGTTGCCGTGGGGGTCGTGGCCTTTGCCCGGAACTTTTCCCTGGGTGTGGCTGGTGTAGTAGCGGATGAACCGGGAGCGGCGCACCAGCAGGTGAAGAAGGAAGCACATCATTTCCATGCCGATGGAGATGAGGAAGAAGATGAGCGTGTTCCTGCTCTCGTCTGGGATCAGCAGCTTGGTGAAGATGCGCGAAAAGGAGATGATGACCCCGGCAGTGCCTGGACGAAGAAGAAGAACAATGTTTAGATGTGTAGCGACACTTTAGAGAGGAAGATAAAGACCATTGTGCAACAGTGGTAAAAAAGAACACAGATATTTTTGAACTCACTCTCTCCAGTCATCACCCCTTGTGTGTACCTCTTGGGCAGCATCCCCATGTAACCATAGAAACTGGACTGCTGCACTGGAAGTGGATGAAGAAGTAAACAATAAACAGTAAACAATGGTGTTAACAGTCAACCAGTGGTGTGATATGTATTTGGTACTTGGGCCTTCAGTAGGAATTTAGTCACCTTAATCCACCTCTCAATGCTACCGCTGTCATGTTGCAAATTACATAAACCATTAAAGCGCAATATAACAGCTCGCAACTATGCCATGTCATGTACAGTACATTATCTGGAGCAGTTCAGAATCAATATTTACAGTGCCGTGAAAAAGTATTGGCCCCCTTCTCAAATTCTTATATTTTCGCACAGTTTCCACACTTTAATGTTTAAGATCAGCAAACAAATGTAAATATCAGACAACTGTAACCCAAATGAACTTAAAATGCTGTTTTTAAATGGTGATTTCATTTAGTAAGGAAAAAAACTATTCAAGGTTACCTGGCCCTATGTGAAAAAGTAATTACTGCCCTTGTAAAATCATGAATTCATTGTGGCTAATCACAATCACAATTTTTGGTTAATTTTCACTGATCACACCCAAGTCTGATTAACTCCAGACCTGTTCAGTGAAGAAATCACTTAAACAGAATCTGTCCCTACAAAAAAAAAAAGTCGACCAAAAGATCCAATCAAATTCCAGAACAGTCGAGAAATAAAGTAATTGACATCTATCATTCTGGAAAGGGTTACAAAAGCCATTTGTAAAGCTTTAGGATTCCAGTGAACATTCGGGAGAGCCATTATCCTCACGTGGAGAAAACATGGAACAGTGAACCTTTCCAGGAGTGGCCGGCCTACAAAGATTACCCCAAGAGAACAGTAATGACTCATCCAGGAGGCCACAAAGGAACTCAGGACAACTTCTAAACAACTGCTGGCCTCCCTTGGCTGTAACAAGTTTTGCTCTGACCAACCAGTCAGAGGATGGAAAAATACAGACATAGCATTGAGGGCATGGCAACACACACAATAGAGGCTGAAATCTGATTGGACAAAAAAAAAAAAATAATAATAGTAAAAAAATCTACATACACATACTACAATCAGTGCAGCCAAGAGAAATGCTACAAAGCGAAGAGAAAAGACTGTTGGGAATAAAATATTACAATTTCACGGAACAAATATCAGAATTTAGGTTGTAAATGTGACTTGAGTTTTTCTGATAGTGGTTTAGGCCAGGAGAGAAGGCCTCCGGCAGTCAAACACATGTAACACGTTTGCTCACATGCTGGAGCGACTGTTGAACTACAAGCCTAAATAATACAAGCAATTTAAAAATGCGTTGTATTTGTATCATTTTGTTTACATGCAAATAGGATGCAGTGGTTGTTTCAGCAAACAAGTGTTTTAATGAAACATCAAGCACACACTCAACATTATTTAATATTCATAAGCAGCCGTCTTTTCGATCCTGTCTGATGACTAATAAAGCATTTTCAGTACCTAATGTGTTAGTTATGACTTTTTGACATTCTTTAACCACACAAGTGATGGCATGACGGATTTTTAGCTAATTTACTCTAAAAATGATGGATGTACTTTATGCATGCATGATAACTGACTGGGTGGAAAATGGATTGGTGAATTAGCCAGTCAAGGGTCCTTCCATCTGACACTTATGCTGACCCAGGTTTGAGAAGTGTGTATATAGCATAACGTGTATTCATACTGTATATTGTTGTCAGTCCACTGCTGATAGCTAATCTTGCTATTTTAATTCCCAAGTCGTTGTATAGTATTGTTAATCCATGTATCGTTTCCACACGCAATGTCACTGCTTATACTTGCTTTTTGCTGCTTTCTGTTCACATTCACAGCTACATACAATATATAGTGTCCATAGTATAATAAAGTAATCTGGTTATATCATGTTTATTCACGTATAGTCACTCAATTGTTGATTATTAATACTGCTGATGGTTTATTTCATTCTCAATTGCTCTTAAAGAGATGACTTATTGACACATGCCGCATAAAATGTTGGTGACTATTCTCACTGTTGTTCACATTAATTTTTGTACTGTACGTAGTGTCTATATACTCATGTGCAGTTAGCATAGTATTCATTAATGTGTACAGTTGGCACATACACTGCCCAGTTTTATTGCCTGGTGTAAATATGTGCATAGATATTTGGGATTTAGTATGATTTGAGTATTTTTCTTGCATGCTGCTACTGTCCACGTGGTTCTATAAAATGCTAATTTCCCTGTTGTGGGACAAATAAGTGTATTATACGGACGGATGGATGGATGGATGGATGGATGGATGGTTTGCTTACCTGTACATCCAAAGGCAACTACCCCCACCGAAACCAGGTTGATGATATAGGCTTGACCGGTAGTAAATTTTGCCAACCAGACATCAAATACGCTGACAAACACCAGAGGACCCAAAGCTAAAATGTAGCCTGCACAAAGAAAAACAGATACATACATCATACATATGTCAAGACAAACATCAACTGGAAGCCTCCACACTTTAATTTGGGCTTTATTAACCCGAGTGTTGAGCACTCTAGACTGGACGTTTCCTCAAGGATTCAAGTGGAGTTCATTTAGGCTGCAGAGGGCACCGTGGTGCAAAACTAATATGGGAAGTGTTATTTAATGTTTTGTTTTGTGATAGAATTATTTTATTTAAATAAACCATTTACTAAAAGCATCCTACTGTATAGAGTTGATCTGAAAATGTTTTCATCTCCCTTTGCAAATTATATTTATTTGCAAAGTTAACTGACCAAACAAGTACAATTTAAGCAGCTCAACAAAGCTAATATTACAAGGCGACATCGATTCAGAGTTATTCTTTATTCTTTTAATATTTTACACCATGTCGGCATGCAGGTGGACACCAATGTGAGAATTTCTTTGTACAGGGCAAACATGTTTCCTGACCGTTCATATGATAACAAACACATTGAATCTTGAATCTAATTGCGAGTAGCAAGAGGTGCACCTTTTTCCTTTCACTGCCTCCGAGTGGCTTCTTAGTTTGATGGAGGTTATCAGAGAGATGTTCTGACAATCGGAATTGTTTCTCTGTAATGTGTGACTCACCCACAGTGATTCTGGTGTGCATACTGAGCCTCTCCACCAGCACATTGTTGAGGAGGACGGCCAAAAGAGCCACCAGGATGTACGTTAGACTCATGTCAAACACGA
This sequence comes from Phyllopteryx taeniolatus, assembly GCF_024500385.1. Classification (NCBI taxonomy): domain Eukaryota; kingdom Metazoa; phylum Chordata; class Actinopteri; order Syngnathiformes; family Syngnathidae; genus Phyllopteryx; species Phyllopteryx taeniolatus. The sequence goes on from NC_084517.1 coordinate 13,220,234, forward strand.
TGGACGTCCCTGGAAAATGTGTTTGCATTACGTTCTTACAAGTTGCAGTCACATTCACACTGATGTATGCTTGTACCTCTGAACTTGTGGTGAAGGTAGTCCACATCTGTGATGAAGCTGTTGTAGGGCAGCAGGAACCCCACTCCAGCCAATAGCATTGCAAAGTAGATGCCATGGTAACGGTCGTCAGGGATCGGCTCCTCAAAGTCTGAGCGTGAAGGTAGGAGACGAGGGTTATTAATGATGAGAATATGAAATCACGAGCTTGGGCCTACACACCAGATCTTCATTAAAGCTAATTAAGATGAAAGATGTACACGGGAACAGACAATCTTCTGTTTGTCTTCTGTTTTTCTGTGATGCCGTTTTACGATGTTGAGGTTTTTGTTATCATTTATCTTCTATAGTTTATCCACATGAAAAAAATATTTTGTTTATTCGATTCCCATTAGGATAAGCAACAGATTAAACATCTGCATTTAACAACTCCTGTAAATTCATAAACTTTGTCCATGTTATTTATTTATTTTACATGCAACATTATTCTCTTAAAATAAAGTTGTTAGGTTTTTAATACAAGTGAAAAAAAAAAAACTTAGGGGATTTTTGGGGGCTGTAGACCAAAAGGAATCTTGTTCTTCCTCGAACTCCTGTTAACAAAAAAATGCTGATAAAAGCATAACTTTCTTTACGGGGTAATAAAAACAGTACATGTACAATGGATATGAAGTCAACACACCTCAATTTACGTGTGTGTGTGTGTGTGTGTGTGTGTGTGTGTGTGTGTGGGTGGGTGGGTGGGTGGCTGGGTGGGATGGTGTTCCACTCCACCAATAAGCAATAACTGACAGCTAGCGGTGGTGGTGGTGTAAGGGAGGCAAATGGAGGTTATCTGATTAGTGTGGCATCTCTGCAATGTCATTGAACAAGCAACACTGCAGTTTCCTGTTAACAAGGTTGTTCCTTGACATTGGCACATGCTCATTTGTGTCCTTCTTAAATTCTCTGATATTTAATGACTGGGGTGAACAACTAAATTGAAAGAGAGTCTCCTTTAATATGTCCCCCAGATTGGTATGGCTTCACTGCATGTCTGTGAACCGTATTGAAATAATCCCAAATTTACTTTATGGGACTAATAAAACAAAGCACATAAAATGTCTTGTTTTGCATTATCAGCCAAACACTCAGAGAAGTGGGCCTTGGAGCCCAGCTTAATTTGAAATGTGAGGTCACAAACTCTTCAAGTCCACAACAACGAGGACATGAAAACAATCCGGTTGGAGATTTTGTAATGTAATGAAAATTAGCATTGTTTGGGCTTACTTATTAAAAAGCAACATCTTTCTGAGGTGTTCGGTGTTAATCTTACTGTACGACCTAACCCTTCCTATGTGTTGTGCTATGGTGTTACTTAATATACCCAGCCATCTTCACCCTCATTAGGGCTGCGGTTGAGCTGGAGTTTATCCCTGCAAACTGCAGGCAGAATGAGGGGTACACCCTGACTGGTTGCCAGTCAATCAATGGGCACATGAATACAAACAACCATTTACACTCACATTCACACCTACAGTATGTACAATTTAGTCGTTAACCTAACATGCATGTTTTCAGGATGTGGGAGGAGGTCTGAGTACCATGAAAGCAGATGCAGAACACGCACGCTCCATACAGATGACGTTCCAACAGAGATTCGAACCTGACTTTGAGGCAGATGTGCTTACCCCTATTCCACAATACTGCGTTACTCAAAATACAATAGTCACTAACCTATAGGTTCCCATGAGAGTTCCTTGGGATTTCATACGAAAAATAATGTACGGTAATTAGTAGGAAAATGTGGCATTTAACGTAAAAACGTATATTCATAAATGATTGTTCACGGCCAATGTCTTTGCCATGTTTGTTAAATGTTTTGAACTAGGATTTCGGTTTAAAAATGTTATGCGTATATTGCTGCATATCATCTGGTTTACTCGTAAACAATATCTTTGCACAATTTCATACTAAATTCTTTTAACAGTGCATTGAATGATATGATTGACTGGCTAGCAGTCCAGGCGAGGCTCCAGATGACCCCTGAATCTGGGCGAGATAAGCAATGGAAAACGGGTGGAGTACAGTTTGAACAATGACCCCTACTTGACTTCAAAATAATATGTTATGTGTCTGCACAGTCAGATAGTCACGTACCAGGCTCAGACAGCGCCAGAACTCCTCTCTCCGGGATGCCTTTGCTGATCTCTTCCTCCTCAAGCTGGTAGGAGTCAAAACTATAGCTCTGCACCACTCCGCTCTCTCGTCTGTCCCTCCATCCCTCTCTGCCTGCATCCCTCCATCCGGCTCTCCCTCCATCCTTCCACACGTCCCTCTCCTCGGGAGTCTGCGCCGGGGTGGGCCTGCGACGCTCTGCTCCCACCACGTCCATCTTCTGCAGCCAAGTCCGACGCTCGCTAGACACTTTTGGGAGTGTGCATGTTGCACTCAATTCCCAAGAGACACCCTGTTCCAGCAGCGGGTGAGGCAGAGAGGCAGGTAATCTTTAGACGGTGGAGGAGCTGCAAGGACGGTGAAACCATGGGAACCAAATGTAAAAGATGTTTAGGTAGAGAAGAAGAGACATCTGTCATAAGCCTTAATAAATGTAGACAGCGTCAGACGAGACAAGGTTATACGAGATGTGCAAGCTCAGTGTGTGTGTGTGTGTGTGTGTGTATGAGAGAGAGAAGCCTATTTACTGAGTTAGACAGGTGACAAAAGATGCATGACTGTGTAACAAGCCAACTGAGGTATATGTGATGCATTCAGCAAAGCATGGAAGCATAAAAGCGAAGGAGAAAGTGTGTTATAAATTAAATATTGAGCTACAAATTAACGGTGTGATGTGAGTATTTGCACTTTTTCCCTTTTCTCTTTTTACTTTTCACACAGGAAGTCGATCCAGTGTATGTATATGTACATATGCTGAGACTATTTGCTTTTTTGGTGGATACAGTATGTGGGAAGTGGATATTATGGGGAGAAATTAAGACACGAATGCAAGGTTCAACAATTAAACAAAAGAACAATAAGATGAATTTAAAAAGAAGGATGGACTTTGGGGTCAACGCTGCTTGCTGTGCTTATGTTACAAGAAGTGTACAAAAAGGCATTTTAAAAACAACAAAACACTTTTAAGCAGTTTTTTTTTTTTACATAGCATAAACTGTTAACTAGTCTTGGCCTCATAATATTTTTCCAGAGATGTACAGTATGTATGTGCATCCATCTTGAACACATTACATTGACTTTGGCCATGTTTCACATTCCGAAGTAACATTTACTTGATTAAGGCAGACAGAAGCTAAATGAAAGCGAGTGCAGATTATCCAGTCTACAGTTTATTACCTGCAACAAAATATAATGTGCACACACAACACCCCCACCCACAGCATCCAAGTACCGTGCCAGTATAGCAGCTGGGCTCCATCTTTCACTGGCTCTATTTAGCTGAGGACCGTTGAGGAAACCATTACATGGCCGATGTGCGGCATTGATGTGAGACATGCTCTTCTGTGTCATGTACACGCAAACGCTTGCGGCCAGCTGCACAATCCACACAGTAGCCACTGTGCATTTGCAACCACACTGTGCAAAGAGTACATACTAAACCACGACATAACCTGAACCAAATGACATAGACATGTGAGCAGTAACAGGCATGCATCCATTACTCAATAGCAGTTGTCCTCATTAGGGTCATGGGTGAGGTGGAGTCTATCTGAACTGACTTCCCGAGAGGTGGGGTACACCCCGGACTGGTCGCAAGCCAATCACAGGACACATATAGACAAACAACTGTTAGTCTTCAAGGAAGCCTGAGTGCAAGGGCAATGGGTAAGAAGCACAGGGAGAACACGCAAACCTCAACAAACAAAAGAAGAAGCAAGAAGGCCACATGAGCCAGGTTTCAAACCTGGAACTTCTATACTGTGAGGCAGATGGGTTAACGCCTTTTTACTGTGCTGCCCCCGTAGCATAAAGATGATATGAATGATCTATTCCAACCTATCAGCGGTGTCGGGCGGAATCTCCATATCTCCAAAAGCCTCACTTTAAAAAAAAAAAAAAAAAAAAAAAAAAAGGCATCTTTGTTGAGCCGTTAACATTGCATCGTCAAAGAGAGCCAACCATTTTCAACACTTTATATTGGTCAATAATTTAAAAAAATAACATACCCACATAATGACTGACCAATTGTATTGGTTTGTGAAAAATATGAAATTGACCAAATTTGGACATGCGAGGTTTCAGCTCAACGCCACCGATATGCAACCACCATGCGGAGAATGTATTATCTGTTTTTAGCATACATCGGTGGAAACTGCTAAATTTGTGACACGTTTTGAGCTTTAGAGCCAAAACATTACAATCAAGTGCAAAATCTTCGTTTAGGCACGCTTTCTAATAAGACTAGATATGTTTTGATTTATTCATATTTTCATTTGATTTTGTACATTTTGTGGTTCTCTTATTTTATGACTTGCATTTTGATTATGTGATGCAGACATTGCAGAGTCCTTTTTGTGAAAAGTGCTGATTAAATAAGATTAACCAGCTTACTGACTGACTTACTTACAATTTAATGACATCAAATAGAAGCTCTGCATCATCAATGGTACCTTTCCAAAAATAATAATAGGTGTATTTCAAACATTTTTTCAAACCAAACTACAACCACAAAATGAGCATACTGATGCAAGAATACCTGACGTACTGTACAAATGTAGTTATAATATGTCACATACAAATGACAACAAAGCCATCTTGAAGCAGCCACCATTGAAATAAGAGGTCATGTTAGGTTTAGTCCCCGGGGACGGTGTTTGAGTTAAAAGCTGTTTACTTGCAGGTGGAAGCCATTCTAATGACAACCGAACGAGGGCGCTCGCGAGCTTCTTGGTTTAAATTAAAAGGCAAGCCTGTGACATTAATGAAACCCAATCGAAGATCTCGCAGGCTTTTTTTTGTTTGTTTGTTTAAATGCGTTTTAGCATGTGCCGATGTGTTTTTGTTGTTTGTGCATATACGCTTAACTGACCAGTGCAAAAGATGATTGCTGTTTATTTTCTCATATTTTCTACCCAGTCTCTCGCGCTCCCTCCAATTATTCTCCCTTCGCTTATTGTGCTTTATGACCCCCCGCCCCCCTCCCGCAAAAAGGCAAAGACAATACCAACAACAGGTTACCTTTGTGCCGTTGGTACCCCCCGTCTGACCGCCCCTTCTCGCCGGCCCTGGTGGGTCCTCAGTTGGTCTCCATCCAGACGGAGCCTCGCTCCTCCTGACGCAGCATCCAGCGGCTGAGGAGGAAGAGGAGCGCGGTTGGATGGGTGAGGCGGAAGGGAGAGAGAGAGAGAGAGAGAGAGAGAGAGAGAGAGAGAGAGAGAGAGAGAGAGAGAGAGAAAGAGAGAGAGAGAGAGAGAGAAGAGAAGAGAGAGAGAGAGAGAGAGAGAGAGAGAGAGAGAGAGCTTAGCTGCTTCCTCGCTGCAATTCCTGAAACAAGCTCTTACCGCAGCTTTAAATCATATGTGCATTTGACATTATAGCTGAATTTGCCAACAAAACCTTTACAAACAACCAACTATGCTTAAATTTTTTTTTTTTTTTTTTAAAGAAAAACACTGATGCGTTGGGGGCACTCAACACAATGCTGTCACTGCAGTTTGTGTCACTTTAATCAATCCTTTTAAAGATGTTAATTGTTGGAGACTCCGCCACGCATGCATATGTTGGAATATGTCTTGAAAGGGGAATAATTTGAGACGCATTCAAGCATTTGCGCTAGATTCGCTTTTAGTCTTTGATTCAACATTTGTTTATTCATTATGTTTTAACTTCATTATTGCAGTCACACCTTGCATAGCCATGTTTTAAATATATGTCCGTCTGTCTATCTTTCTATGAAAATTATTATAATTTTTTCATTAAGATATTACATTACAACCGAGAACTGTGGTTTTACACTAGGATGTTTAAAAACAAGGTAAAGGTTGCTGTTGTTTTTTTTTGGATCTCTGAAATTTTAGAGGCACTGGGATTCATGTTAGGGGTTGGCAAGATTCATGTAACTGCTTGGCAAGACAATAGCAAAGTGAATGTTGACTTATGGGCACGGTGGGCGACTGGTTAGAGCGTCAGCCTCACAGTTCTGAGGACCCGGGTTCCATCCCCGGCCCCGCCTGTGTGGAGTTTGCATGTTCTCCCCGTGCCTGCGTGGGTTTTCTCCTGGCACTCCGGTTTCCTCCCACATCCCAAAAACATGCATGAATTGGAGACTCTAAATTGCCCTTAGGCATGACTGTGAGTGCGAATGGCCCTGCGATTGGCTGGCAACCAGTTGAGGGTGTACCCCGCCTCCTGCCCGATGACAGGTGGGATAGGCTCCAGCACACCCGCGACCCTAGTGAGGAGAAGCGGCTCAGAAAATGGATGGATGGATGTTGACTTACATAATGTTACTCTACCTGTGACTAGACTACCTCAACTCACACGCTAATAAGTGAAGAAAGGAACGATGGCGAGAGAGAGATAGAGGCAGAGGAACAGCAGGGGTCAATCAGGTGAAGAAGAGAGATGAAAGCAAAGAGAACAGGTGCAGATGTGCAGATAGAGAGATCAAGGGAGGGAGACAGATGGAGGGAAAGAGGAGGAAAAGGAGAGTTTATTTGTTGGGTGATGAAGATGAAGAGTTGAAAATCTGCAAAAGATGGGAGAGAGGAGCAAGCCCGCAGGTATTACGGGTCTGTTCATGTGGCAAGAAGATTTGCATGCAAAACTGTGCAAAGGTCATGGGTTACCATTAGCTTTGCTGTTCAATGACATTTCTCAGACAAATATTAAAACAATACATACAATATTAAATATTAAAACAATACATACGAGGACAGATATGAGTCCATGCTATACATGTACTGCATGTACAGTAGATATAAAAAGTTTACACACCCTTGCTAAGATGTCAGGTTTTACTCATATAAAAAAAATAAGATCCAGGTAAATCATTTCAAAACTTTTCCCACCATTAATCGGACCTATAAACTGTACCAACGCAATAAGATTTTTAAAATATTTTCGAGGGGAATTAAAAATAAACGACTGAGATAATGTGGTTCTACAAGTGTGCACAACTTCTTATAAGAGGGGTGTGGCTACGCTCCGAAATAATGTAACCAATCAAATTGTAACTCATGTTAAATGGGAGTCAGCACAGACCTGCTACCATTTAAACTGCCTCTGATTAACCCCCAGTACAGAACGTTCACAGGCGCAATATAGTATGCGCTATTTTTAAAATAAATTATCTATATGGGTCCACTGGGTGGAGGTACTGTATTTGTGAGTTTTAGTGTCTGTGATACAGTGTTTCCTTCTCTGTTATGGCATTAAGTATGGCGCTTTCAAAAATGTCATTGCATTTTACTTAAATATGTTGTAACCCCCCCAAAAAAAAAATGTCATGGGCTTCAACAGTGTGCCATGTATATAATCTACTGTACCTATGATCGGTGTCAAAGACAGAGAGAGGTTTTCATTGTGCTCTTTACAGCTTGTGGCTGTGAGTATACATAATAGTTGCCTAGCACACTATCTGATAATATAAGCTGCAATATACAATAAAATATAACACACACAGTGAAATTCACTGAGTCCCTGAGTGGGAACTTAAACCACGCTTCTCCCACGGAAGTCAGGCAAGTGAACCACTACACTGTCAGTGACACGCTACTATCATAATAATAGTCAAAGTAACAGCCAGCTGGTTTACAAATTAAAATGTGAACAGCGCTGTGCAGCATGTCTTTTTCTGACACGGTTGCAGCAGGTTATTTCATGACAAAGCAAGAGAACCACTGTAAATCAACAAATGTGCTGCATTCTTGTGTACATTTCTAATTCTAAAAGCATAATCAACAAATGGTCACAGAATAAATAGCGGTTCACTCACAAGACGTACGATCATAATCACCATTTTAAGATGCCCGATAGTCATGTGATGGATAAGGAGGGCTGAATGGAAAATGGACAGGTGGCTGGATAGATAAGAAAGTCCAAGACAAATCAAAACACACTTATGGAGTTAATCCTTTGGACACTCTGAAATCTCATGTGATTTTCTGAGCAGGGGTTCCATCTCCAAGTTTTTATTTTTACAAATTTGTTTTCCAGAAAATGTAGGTTCAACTCCAAATTGGTGCAACTTTTCTGACCTCCGACTTCGATGTTACCGCCGTTTGTGTACAGTACACCAAGTTTCAGTTTTTCTGAGACATCCATCCATTTACTGTACCACTTATCCTCAGGTGTAATAATAATATTTTTCTTTTGTTTAACCAGGTGAGGCAATTGAGAACAGTTTCTCATTTACAGTGCTAACCTGGAGGCAATTTAGGGTTCAGTGTTGCCCAAGGACACTTTGTCAGCGGACAGTCAAAGCTAAAATTTGAACCGCCGACCTGATGACCTCCTCTAACAACTGAGCAACAGCCAACATTAAGGTACAATTTGCTGTACACTCAACAATATAATAATCAAAAACAAAATGATAATAAAAATGGTGAGACTGCACTTATTTAGTCCATATTGTGTGAGTGTGGTCTAACTTCAATAAGCTTGTATGCATCACATTTAAGAGTGTGAGTGAAGGAGTTTGATTCAGTGGACAAGACCAATATCAATATTTGGGAAGATATAGTCCTTCGGGAATTTTCCCACACAGACTGTCTTGTCTCTCTCTGTTTCCATATCGTTCATGTCACTTGTAAATTGAACGCCTCACAGCAGGTCCCAGCGCTCTAATGGGATTGTTGCAGAAACAGGAGACAGTCCTATAAAGCATCTCTGTCTGACTGATAGGTCCCATGTTTATTGGCCACAGAGGAGAAAAAGAGACATTGACAAGCGTAAAGGACACACAGGGGGAAAAGAAGATGTGGTGCATGACGGATGGATGAACAGGAAGTGGCTGTGTATTAGATCGCCCCCCTTGCCCCCTTTATTCTTCCAGCTTTTCCCCCTCTTGGTTCAGACTGCCATTTCTTTTTGTATTCCCTGGCATCCTTTTCCACCCCTGTCTACTCTGCTCCCAAATGTCTTTTATTCTCTTTCCGCTATTCTGACCGAGCGCTTCTCCGGCCTCCTCTTCTTCCTCCACCTTCATCTCTCTCCATCAGCTTCAAAGAGTTGTCTCTGTGGCAGACCTCCAGGGCACCTGCCTCTTCAAGTGGAATCAAATCATCCGTCTCACACTGGTTTCCTATGTATGTGTGTGTGGGACAGTGGGTGCGTGCATGCGTGCCTGTTTGTGGGTAGCCGGTACAGACTACTGTGTGAAGTGCACTAAGGCCTAAGGCGGAGCTGCAACAAACAAGTCAAACACAAAAGCAGTGAACAAGCACGTGAACCTGGACAACATGTTTATTTCTTCTTATCAGTTTATTCTAGAAATGCTCTAAGTCATGTTGCAATGCTTCTAACATTAACTGCCAAAATCAAGAGTGTTTGTTTTGTTTTGGTACTTTGTGTGTGTTCTCGAGCAGGGTGTCAGTGTGTTATTGTTTGCAATTTTGATGGTTGTTTTTGACAGTGTTTCATTTTATTTTTTATTACAAAGTATAGTGTATCTTTTAACAAAAGTACCTTTTATCTAATGCTATTTTGTACTGTATATCTTCTATTTTCATGGATTTATTTTATAGTTGTGCAATTATCCATCCATCCATTTTCTGAGCCGCTTCTCCTCACTAGGGTCCTCCTTGTGTACATTCTTCAGGTCCCTGATCAAATTTGTGTTGAGGCATTTAGATGACGTTCCCCACAACGTACTTCAGTTGTGCACAGACTGCAAATAAAACTAGGGTCGCGGGCGTGCTGGAGCCTATCCCAGCTGTCATCGGGCAGGAGGCGGGGTACACCCTGAACTGGTTGCCAGCCAATCGCAGGGCACATACAAACAAACAACCATGCGCACTCACATTCACACCTATGGCAATTTAGAGTCTCTAATTAATGCATGTTTTTGGGATGTGGGAGGAAACCGGAGAGCCCGGAGAAAACCCACGCAGGCACGGGGAGAACATGCAAACTCCACACAGGCAGGGCCGGGGATTGGACCCGGGTCCTCAGAACTGTGAGGCTGACGCTCTCACCTGTCGGTCACCGTGCCGCCTAGTTGTGCAATTATTTAAAATAATATTTTTGTATTTTAATATAGTGTAAAATAGTCCACATGCATTTTTTATTTGCATACGGACTCATATGAGTTTCACGTGTACATGCAGATAAGAACAACTATACCCTTTTAGTCGTTATAGCTTTTAAAAAAAAATAATACATTTAAAATGTGATTCAAAAAGTGAAAGAAACTGAGCAACATACTAAATACCCACACAATGCCCTTAGAGTTAATAGTAGCCTAGACGTTGGACTTTTAAATTAGAATATAAACATTTTGAGTTTATAACCATTGGAGATGTCATCATGGTCTAAAAAAAAAAAAAAAGAGTATTCGTTCTTCACTTTTGAATAATTTAGGTATTTTGTGAAGGGTTAAAGGGGTGGTTAAACTAACGGAACAGCTTAAATAGGCCGAGCAACTTTTCTCCACATGAAATGGAAAACATGAAGAAAAAGAGTTACAAAAATCAAAGGTTTCACTGCTTTCATGACATAAGAGAGCTTGTCAAAGGTCCACTGCTAAGTCTACCCAACAAATCTAAACGTATTTAATGCGCTTTTCTTTGAATTACTTGTGCGTTTACTATAGTCACTGGTTTACAGTGAAAAGGACAAAGGGTAAGAAAGGAAAAATAATTTTTGAAGTCAAAAGGGGTATCATAGTGGCAACTGGTCAGCACATCTACCTCACAGTTCTGAAGACCGGGTTCAGATCTGGTCTCGCCTGTGTTGAGTCTGCATTTTTTTCCCGGTGCCTGTGTGGGTTTTCTCCGGATACTCCGGTTTCCTCCGACATTTCAAAAACATGCATGGTAGGTTAATTGAAGACTCTAAATTTGCCCATAGGTGTGAATGTGAGTGTGAATGATTGCCCTGCAATTGGCTGGCGACCAGTTCAGGGTGTCCCCCACCTCTCGCCTAGAGTTAGCTGAGGTAGGCGCCAGCACGCCCGTGACCATAGTGAGTACAAGCGGTACGGAAAAGGGATGTATGGCTGGATGGAAGTCAAAGTACATTTAATTATAAACAGCAGGCTGGGTGTGGGACATTTATAAGTCTTCCATCTAATTAAAGTAATTGCAGAGAGGCTGGCAAATCATTCTAATAAAGGGAAGGGAAAGAGCCTTGGATGAAGGCCAAAACCACTTCTTTGCAAAGTGTGTGAGTGTGTTTGTGTGCGTGTGTGTATCGATCTACAGTCCATCTCTTATCCTTCTCTTGCGCCTGGCCCTTCTACTCACACATGACAAAATTAGATCTCTTCTATATCTGCACGTATGATACCTTATGTTTGACAGTGCTGCGGGCAGATTTGCTGTTCTTTGATCGACCACTTTCACATCAAAACAATCCCCCATTTGAGTCTCTGGAGACTTGACTGAAAGTACAATTGTTTTTTTGTTTGTTTTTATAAAAAGCCTTGCGATGCATTGGCAGCCTGTTTAGGGTGTAGCCCACCTCTTGCCCAAAGTCAACTAGATAGGCTCCTGCTCGCCCGTGCGACCCTAATGACAACAAGCACTATAGAAAAGGGATGGATGGATGTTTTGATAAAAGCTCAAGGTCATTTTTGTTTTTTTAAACAATTGCGAAATGACCCCAGGCAAGCAGGAATAAAAGGTCAACCTAAACATATAAAAAAGGTATAAACTAATAAATTAACTAATTAAACAAATAATGACCAGTTTGCATAGATATTAGATTACGTTGACTACAGTATGTGTAAATTGTAATTTATTCCTAAATGGTTAAAGTTTGTCCACTGTAACTCAGTTGCATGCCATGTATTTGGTACAAGGGACTTCAGTGGGGACTTACTCGACTTAATGCATTTTTTCATACCACCATCACTATCACATCGCAATTATAGAAACCATCAAAACTACACACACAAAAAAAACGCAATATGACAGCACATAACTTTGCCAGGTCCATCATCTATGACAAAAATGTTTTTAAAAAAAATGAATACAATATACTTACCAGAGATGCTGGTAACTAAATGGATTATCGTGTGCAGATCGCTCCAGCTGTGTTTTGCTAGTCGAACTTTGCTTGCTCTCACCAACCAATCGGAGGGTGGAAAAATACTCACATTACCCTGTATGGTGAACTTGAAATCTAATTGGGTAAAGAAACAGTTCCATTGCTAATACAGTATACAGTAGTTGAGGTTACAGCAGCAAGCGCTACTGATTCTGAAGGCCCTGGGCAGATTAAATTGACATGGCAGCACATAGAGGCTGAAATGAGATTGGACAAATAAATAAATAAATAATAAAAAAAATCAAACATCCACAAACAAATACTGGAAGCAGTGCAGCCAAGAGAAATACTATGAAATGATGAGAACAGTCAGACATTAATTAATAGTTTCATGGATCAAATATTACAATTCAGGTTGTAAATGTAGGCCAGTGGTTCTGATGGTGTTTAGGCCAGCAGAGAGGCAGAGAAGGGCTTGCTGGCCCTCTTGGCTCACCACTGCTGAAACTACAACTGAAAGCCTATCCTTTAGTTAGTGTCAATTGTATTCTAACAATATATTTTTGCAACAGGGGAATATTACAAGTCTTAACAATTATTTGAAAACTGTTTGTTAAATTAAATGCACCTAAACTGTTTATATTTCACATTTGCTGTTTTGTGCTTGTGCTGGCCAAAGCTTGATTTCATCTATGTTGCTGTCCTCTAGCGGAAAGACTACAAAACTACATTAGCTCCCATAATACACTTCGACCTGTTCCCATCATTCTCAGCAGCCAAACTCCACCAGTCAAGATGGCGGACAGACCAGGTATGTAGCGTGTCCTCTGCTCAAATATTCACAATCGGGTCAGTTTTGTGGGCTGTATTGATGAGACAACGCGACATTTGTGCACATTTGACGTGTTTTATCAAGTCAACTTACCGTGAACGAGTCTTTTTTTTTTTTTTATGTGTATGTTAGCCCAAAGGCCGCAGTGGAGTCACGTCAAGGACTTTGCGTGTCATTGCTAATTATGTTAAAAAATATATATACATTTTTTTTGTACCTATTAAAACAAAAACAGTCTGATATACGATTTGGCTCAAAATATTTCTGTTATCTGGCCAATCAATTTATTTAATCAATGCATTGCTGTCTTGGCTAACTTGCAAAGCCATGTCTTAAAGACTCCCGTTTACTCGTAGTTTAAATCGTATAAAAAACAGTGACAGTATTGTACAGTCTTATAAAGGTATTTTTATTTGAGCTACCATTTTACGTGGTATGTCAAACTCCAACTTTCCATTCGAAAATCTAAAAGTAACGTAAAAAAATAACATACATTTATATTCTTTTGCTGTTGTGCCATTTCATATCCCTCCATAATGGAATTTTTAATTCATCAAATTGGAAACGGCTCGTTAAACTGATTGGAAATAGTTTTTATAGATACATTATGTATGTCATAATGATAACATGTAGTTTGGAAAAAGGGGGTATAAACACAGCTATTTGTTTGTTTTGTTCAGACACTTGCTAGTTTTAGCAGCGTTCATTGTGATGTTGATTTGTCCTCAGTGTGTTAATGCAGGTTGAGCACGTTGCTTCCATATAACTGAAATGAGTGCACACCATGCTTCAGGTTGATTTGAACAGGTTTTATAATGGTCTCCTCATTCTAATAGTTCCCATAGCTGAGAAGCGTCTGATGGATGTGAAACTGGGTGAGTTGGGAAGCTGGTTCGGTGCACGAGACTTCACCCCTAACGGCGTCATCTCTGCTGTCCGCAGAGGTAAGGATACCTGCTTTGACTAAAAACCACAGTTCAATTGAACTTTTGGCGTCTCATTTTATTCCCTTTTGTCATTTCACCTCCTTTAGGCCATGACAGATACTACAACAAGTACATTAACGTGAAGAGGGGTGGCATTGGAGGTGTTGCTATGCTGCTCGTTGGTTATGTGGCTATCAGCTACTTGTGGGAATACGACCACATCAGTAAGAAAGACTCGGCTTTCTGTTTACCTTTTGCGATATTGCTTCCAACTTAGAAAAGTATAGACTAACACTATAGAACACAAAATATTAAATAAATTAAATTACAGCTATGAATCAACAAATTCTGTCTGCTTGATCAGTAAAATGGTTTAGAGGGGGGGCCTGTTTACAAGATTCAGTTCGGTATGGCAGCGACGTAACCCAAATTTGTACTCAAGTTGAAACATGTCTTAGTCCAGTGTTTCCAAACTACATTTGAACATTTTCACCCAACATTTACTGAATTGTTTGAATCGAAAACTTAATTTTATCTCAATTCACTCGTAAAGTCTAGGCCTCCTGTTTAGTTGAAGACAAAGCCGCTATTCTGTTGTATGGCAACAGATTTGATACACAGGTTAATTGTACCTTCTGCAATATAGTTTAAGAGCATTGAATTGTTATACCAGTCTCATATGTCGCTGGCATAGATGAACAAAGATACGTTTGCAGTATATAGTTTTGGGATTGAATCCATTCTTCGCAGTACATTAGTGGTTGGGAATGACTGTCGTCTACCTCTGGTAACACAGTCGTAATGTCAAAACTATAGTCAATATCTAAAACACACTGAACATGTCTGTCATGTGACATTCTTAAGCAGCTGTGCAAACAAGTTCATTGCATGCTCTTCATGATCTAGCCCCTGTACAGCATTTTACTGTCCACAGCAACCCAATTTAACTGGTTTGTAAACCCATTTTCGGGAAAGCCTGGTTTAATGTGAGCGTTGCTCTCTTTCCTTGTAGAACACGATCGCTGGAGGAAGTACCACTAACAAGCCCCATCAGACCTTCTGCGATGGACCGTTCAGCTCTTCCTATTCTTTGCTTTCTCAGCCCGTTGTTCAATGTGACCAATAAACAATATTAAGAGTAATTGTGGCTTTTGTTTTGTGCCCCCCCCCCCCAAAAAAAAAGAAAAATACATTGGATATTCTTGTTCAGGATTTCAAATACAACCCATTTTAGAATGGCACATTTATTTACACACTGAGAATGTGTCACACATCATCATTTATGAGGTTATGAAGACAGTACTTATCGGTGTAGCTACTGTTTCTTGTGAGGAGTGATTTCTGGGGTTTGACGCATTTATGAAATAACTGCAAATCTTTAGTACAAAAAGGCTAACATAAGCACAACTAATAGAACAAATAGACACTATTTTTGTCTGTGAGAATTCCAAGTAACCCACACGACAATGGCATCTTGCCATTTTTTCCCCCCACACTGTATAAAAGGCAAGAATACAAATTGATGTAAATCTCTTTGTGCCTGTGTATGAGTCGACTGACTAGAAAAAAAACAAATCACAGGTTGTTCTAGGGATTTCAGTTGGGAGGTCAACCTGTAAAGTGTCCACCATCTTCCCTGTTGTCTCATTACACCAACTTTAAGGTCACTGTCCAATCAAGAAGGCAAGATGGCCCTTATTACACTTGTTGGCGTAGTGGCCCTTTTCTCCGCACTGCGTACACAGAAAAAATGTGTTAACATGAGGAATTTGTTTTGCTATAAAAGCCAATGACCCCACCTCAATCTGGACTCATATTTTATAAAGTGCTCAAAATGGCTAATTTTGCGATACATAACCACAGTGAGAAGCACACGAGCTGAGTCACCTTGTAGCAGGTAACCTGGTCCAGTGGCCGAGGCCCTCTGATGGGAATGACATGATTCTGTTGAGTGACAGGCATGGAAGAGTTGTTGTGCGACCGCGGGCCCGGGCTGGCGTTGCTCAGGTGGATGGCTGAGAATGACGAGCGGCCCATGATAGGGCCCGTCTGCAGTAGTCAAAGCAAGGACAAATGATTCTTTGTCAGAGTACTAAGGCCGACACAAACGTGATGACCATCATAGGGTGTGTGTGTTAGAGCATGAGTCTCACCTTTATCTGATTTTGGTTTTGTAGTGGCAGAGGAGGCTGCTCAGGAGCTCCCATTGGCAATTCAAAACGAGGACTAACAAGAACAAAACAACCCCCCAAAAAACTGAAATTTCAGGATAAACAGAGGTGCAAAACTGCTTTTGTTTTGCATGAAATTGAGATATTTTAATATTGAATGCAAAATAGATACCTACTGCATAAATTTGCAAGACTTTCCTTCTGGACAGAAACCCACCAGGTAGTTCACACAAATCACCCTTCTTGTGTGTCTGTGTCTGCAGTCAGGACCTGAAACAGGAAGATGCACGAGATTACGCTTTTGGTCTGCACATCCAATCATTTTCTAGGGTCTAGGCATGACACCAACTTGTGACTCGACAATTGATATTGGGTATGATGAGGCTACAATGACATAAATATTGAATGGTCAGAGAGACCCACAATAAACCCCCGCTATATTGCGTTTCAAGCTTCGTGGTCCCGCTATTTTGCAATTTTTCATTATTGCCCAATACCCCCCCCCTTTTTTTTGTTAAAAACCAGTTACGGAAATTGACAGTACAGGTAGTCTCTCCGGGATGCAAACAAATGTTCTTTTTGTACTGTATGCGTTATTCATTTTGATATTTTCACAATTTTTTTTTATCAGTTGCTCTTGTTCTCTCAATATATTTGGTGTTTAAATGTGTGTATTGTTTTAAGTGTGTTTGAAGACCCTAAAACAATTTCAAGTAAAACAAAAAAATTATAAAACATAAAATATTTATCTATCGCAGATTTTCACTTATTGTGGGGGAGTCTGGAACGTAACCCCCACGGTGGAGGGGGGTTTACTGTATCTCCAAGTGACGGGGTGAACTGAGATGGACTGTGCGCCATCTCACAATGATAAATGACAAAATGCTCAATGACCTTTGACTTGCATAGCATTTTTCTACCTAACGTACTCAAAAGAGCTTTAGCACTGTCTCCTCATTCACTAACAGACTAACTGGTGGTTCAGCATCTTGCTCAGAGACAGTTTGACATGATCATAGGGGCTCAGGATCAAACCCACACCCCTCAGTTTGGGAGACAACCATTCACCAACCCAAAGCCATGCTGATGTGCAATGGTGTCAAGTCCTGGCATTGCGGCATTCCTTTAAGCTGTGATACCGATGGTGGCAGTCGTCACACACTATAATCGGTATAAAAAAAAATAACTCTGGTAAAAGTATAAGTACTGATTCAACTCCTTAAGTTAAGAACTACAGACCCAAAATGAAGTTAAGTTAAGAACTACAGACCCAAATGAATTTGTGTACAAAAGTGCATATATATATTATATACACCGGTATACATGTCAATATACATACAATTAGGCTTTATACGATCAGGATTTTTGGGGCCAATCACAGAGTTTAAAAAAAACGACCACCGATCCGATCACAAGATGGAGCCATGTGTCCATTTACATGATTTGTTCATTTCTTGTATGTACGTGTGTAATGTATACTGAGTACTGTATCTATCCATCCAGCCAACCATTTTGTGTACTGCTTATCCTCACTAGAGCCGCGGGCGTGCTGGAGCCCATCCCAACTCAAAATGATTCTCTAGCATATTAGACATAAGTTAAAACATAAATGACCTCTAGGGGGGCATTCAAGGATTGGCCACTGACATAGGTTTAGGTCAGATCAACATTACAGAAATAATGGGCCCTAACTTACCGTAATTAAATTACTTTATTGCAATAAGATTACTTTAATAAATACTGTTCATGACATGCTTAATCTAACTTTCTCACTGTCCCGGCTATATGGACGGGTGTTGTCCAGAGTTTGCGTCCGTTTGGCTCCCCCCCCCCCCCCCCCCACCCACGCTGGGTTGCTTGAACGCGGCATGTTCCTCCTTGTGTACATTCTTCAGGTCCCTGATCAAATTTGTGTTGAGGCATTTAGATGACGTTCCCCACAACGTACTTCAGTTGTGCACAGACTGCAAATAACTTACAGCGGGTACGTAAAGTATTCATCCATCCATTTTCTGAGCTGCTTCTCCTCACTAGGGTCGCGGGCGTGCTGGAGCCTATCCCAGCTATCATCGGGCAGGCGGCGGGGTACACCCTGAACTGGTTGCCAGCCAATTGCAGGGCATTCAGACCCCCTTAAATGTTTCACTTTTTTATATTGCAGCCGTTTGCTAAAATCATTTTAGTTAAATTTTCCCCACATTAATGTACACACAACACCCCATATTGATAGACAAAAACGGAATTGTTGAAATTTTTGCAGATTTATTAAAAAAGAAAAACTGAACTATCACACAGCCATAAGTATTCAGACCCTTTGCTCAGTATTTAGTAGAAGCACCCTTTTTAGCTAATACAGCCATGAGTCTTTTTGGTAATGACGCAATAAGTTTTTCACACCTGGATTTGGGGATCATCTGCCATTCCCCCTTGCAGATCCTCTCCAGTTCTGTCAGGTTGGATGGTGAACGTTGGTGGGCAGGCATTTTCTGGTCTTTCCAGAGATGCTCAATTGGGTTTAAGTCAGGGCTCTGGCTGGGCCATTCAAAAACAGTTACGGAGTTGTTCTGAAGCCACTCCTTCGGTATTTTAGCTGTGTGCTTTGTGTCATTGTCTTTTTTTAAAGTGAACCTTTGGCCCAGTCTGAGGTTCTGAGCACTCTGGAGAAGGGTTTCGTCCAGGATATCCATGTACTTGGCCGCATTCATCTTTTTTTCTCCCTGTCCCTGCAGCTTAAAAACACACCCACAGCATGATGCTGCCACCACCATGCTTCACTGTTGGGACTGTATTTGACAGGTGATGAGCAGTGCCTGGTTCCTTAGGAACCTTAAGTGCAGCAGAAATCTTTCTGTAACCATGGCCAAATCTGTGCCTTGCCACAATTCTGTCTCTGAGCTCTTCAGGCAGTTCCTTTGACATCATGATTCTCATTTGCTCTGACATGCACTGTGAGCTGTAAGGTCTTATATAGACAGGTGTGTGGCTATCCTAATCAAGTATAATCAAACACAGCTGGACTCCAATGAAGGTGTAGAACCATTTTAAGGATGATCAGAAGAAATGGCCAGCACCAGTTAAATATGTGTCACAGCAAAGGGTCTGAATACTTATGGCTGTGTGATATTTCAGTTTTTCTTTTTTAATAAATCAGCAAAAATTTCAACAATTACGTTTTTTTCTGTCAATACGGGGTGCTGTGTGTACATTAATGAGGGAAAAATTAACTTAAATGATTTTAACAAATGGCTGTAATATAAAAAAAGAGTGAAACATTTAAGGAGGTCTGAAAAATTTCCGTACCCACTGTACGCGTTTGTCTGAGACACTGCAAAATAGTCCCAACCGATGACATGTTTTTTAACCGACAAGATTGAAAAAAACTTTATTGGCCGTCAGATAGTTACAGTACTTTTGGATTCATACGCAACAGCGACGCAGAGTTAAATGTCTTGTGCGGAGCCGACCGATGACGTCATTGATCATATCGGCTAATTATGACATGAAAGCAGATCGGCATAAAATGCTAATTATCGACCGATACCAATCAGATCGGTGTATAAAGTCTGTATACAATAGCTGTTTTGATAATATAGGATAAAAATTAAATGCACACAATATAGTTTCTCTTTTGGCGGAACTTGCAAAGGTCATTTTTAAAGCTTATGTGATAGACTGTGGCACTTTCATTGGCTGTACATCCGTGCTGTTGCGACACCACTCACTTGCGATTCGATATTTGGAATCACAGCCAAACAAGTTGTAGACGGCCGGCAACTCATGAAAATTAGTTGCAGAACCTAAATGACTGAATTGTTCAGTGGCATCGCTCGGTGTGTGTGGGCTGGCTTAAGAGCGTACCATGTTTGCAGAATCCTCGGTCATACCAGGGACAGTCCTTGATCTTGGACTCAGGATCGATGTGCAGGAATGGACATTCCTTGTTGCTACACTCACCTAAGGGAGGTGACACACACAAAGTATATTTATTTTAAAAAAAAACAATCACAGGGCTCTTCTGTGAAACAATGCCCAGGTCATGTGAACACACCAAACTTGGAGTAGAAATAGCATTCAGGCATCTTCGTCATGTCATACTCGTGGAGGAACTCGCACTGATCTCCTTTTTTGCAAAGTCCTCTGAGCCAGTGCTTGCACACGACCGTCTTCTCTCCACTGATGTGACGGAAAGGACACATCCCACCTAGCGATGCAGAGTAAAAAAAAAAAAATGTTTTAAATGATAATAATAATGATGATAAATTAATTCTTACACAGGCAACTAGTGTATTCTGCCCACGGGGCGCAAATAGAGCGCTGTTACATTATTTGTGGTCGCTGTTGACTGCATGAAGCATCTTGCTTTGTTTTTACCTTTCATGCACGCAGCTCTCATGAAGAACTCACATACAGCAGACCCGGATTCTAAGAGGGTGGTTGGGGGGCAAAGCATTGAGGAAAACACAAGCATCAGCCTTCAGTGGTCTGGATAGCACTTGTGCTGTTGTCACATAGCGAGCAGTTAGCATGCGAGCACTTACTGTCCATTCCGGGGAACGGCAGAGGCTGAGCCCCCAGCTGTTGCTCCACGGCAATCTCCAGGTCGAACTTGATGTGGTCCGCGCTAGCCAGTAAATCCTGCATGCTTGAATGCGATGAGTTCGTCGATTCCCGCTATGAAACAAAACGCCTCTGTTAGCTGCGTACTGTCGCGCTAATTAGCCGGTCATTTCTTCCCCCCCCGCCCCCTCCAGCCGCCAACCAAACGCCAGGTTAGCACTTAAGACGCTGGGTAAATTCCCCAAGGAAACCGTAAAACACTGCTGTATTTTATATACTGGAACACTTCAATCCGGGATTGGTTTAAAAGAGTGTTTTTGTCACGATACAGTTTCCAGCCTACCCAGAGGCGCGCAGATTGACCTTTGACCAAATAAACGTCACTTCCGTTTCCTGTGAGTGGCTTTTCCGCTGCCTTTTTTGGATTGGCAACCAGCTTCCAAGAGCATTACCGCCACCTACCGGACTGGAGAGCATTTTAATAGAAAGGTAGGGAGCTAAACTCCATCCATCCCAGATTATTTCATGATTATTGCAGAAGGATAATTTGGCAGGGTTATAAATGAGAAAATTCGAGTACATTAAACAAAGCATGTTCAAAATTTATTAAATGCCCCATTTTGCCTAAAGGTAAACAAACACATTTCAAAGTTATTAACAAGAGCTGTCCTGTGGCAGATTTTCTGAAGAAAACATTTACATTTATGGTGGAACATTGTTTCTTGTTTCTTGATGGTGACAAAACACTGGATCTTCCATCCATCCATCCATCCATCCATCCATCCATCCATTTTCTTTACTGCTTCTCTTCACTAGGGTCGCGGGCTGCTGGAGCCTTTCCCAGCTATCTTCGGACGGGAGGCAGGGTACACCCTGAACCGGGCGCCAGCCAATCGCAGGGCACATAGAAACAAACAACCATTCGCACTCACATTCACATCTACGGGAAATTTAGAGTCTTCAATCAACCTACCACGTATGTTAGAATCTTGGATCTGGTCTTTCACATGGGATTTGCATGTTCACCCTTTGCTTGTGTCGGTTTTCTGTGGGTACTCTGCCTTCGTCCCACATTCGAAAAACATGCATGGTAGGACGACTGACGAATCTTAATTGTGAATTTGAGTGTGAATGCTTGCTTGTATGTGCCCTACGGTGTACCCCACCTCTTGCCCAAAGTCAGCTTTGGTATGTAGTTCAGCGTTTATAGCGCCACATGGCAATTATTTTCTCAAAGCGCTTTCATGTGGAGAATGTTTAGGCACACACTCCTTATGGATCTGTAAGTATACATGTATGTGAGATTGCTCATGCACGTTTAAATTAGGTAGGCGCTACCGATCAATGCAAACTAGAACGAGCAGACATTCCAACAGCTTCTTCCCTCTTGCAATCAACGTCTTAAACACCTAACCTACAATTCCAATGCAACATGCTGGTAATTTTTTTGTCTTGAGTTTGTTGTCACATTTCTGTGGGACAATTATATATTACTCGTGCACTCACTGTAGTAGTCTCGCCACGCTGCACTATTTGCATATCTGTTGTTGACCAATACTGGCCACTCATGCCAGAGTAGCATCTGCTCCATTTGAACACTGACTGAGGAGTATCTGCAACATTTGGACAATCAACATTGTACCAGATTATCGCGCTACTAGTCACTTTAAACTGCATACACTCCTTGAAGTCTCGGCGCCCTTTGCACAATGGTCATTGCACCGGACTATTGCAATATTAGTCATTCGAACTGCTCTAAGTGCTTGAGGAATCTGCATCTTTTTGCACAATTGTCGAAAAAAAGACAAATGTACCGGCATTACCAGATAACTAGCAACCCTTTATTGCTCAGTGACTGTTTTTTGTCAATGTCTTTATGTCTCAAAAGTGTTCTCTGCCAATTGACTGTCTGTTGTCGTACTACAGCGGCACCAATTACCGGAGACAAAAATCCTACCCCAATTTAGAGGCTCTTGTAAGTTTTACATTAAATTCAACACCAGCGGCTTCAGGTTAGAATCAGTTCATACATAAGCAAAATTATTCTTGCAAATGTAAAACTCTGTTATTCCATTGGCAACAACGCTTTATCGGTCATACAATTGTGATTTCTGACGACTATATGGTGCTTAATCATGAAAAGGAGTCTCTTCAGTGAGTCAAAGATACAATACAGTAGATTTGGAGATTTCAATGAATATTTAGCGTAAATTCAAATGCAAGATCCAGCTGCAGTGAAGAAAAGCACACACAAAAATTTAAAGCCTGCTCGAAGTGCCGTACGATATAAAAACTTGATCTGCTTTTTCCTTGACAATGGCCAAAAAGTTGAGCTCCTTGATTGTACGAGCGATGCGGGCCAAAGCGACTGGAGTGGACCATCGAAAAAAAATAACAGCTGGCAACTCTTCGCCTCACACAAGCAATTAAGTACCTCTCGTCTACGGACATGCTGCAACGGAAGAACTGAGACCCTGTATCGGATTTTGAGGCCTCACATACAATATACTGTGCTCTATTAATATTATTTTTATTGAACCACAAAAACATGGCATGGTTTTCATGGAAGAAGCGGATGAGCACAAAGAAGAGGAAATGTGCAGAATAAAGAAAGAGTGTGGATATTTTGAGAGGCTGTTGGGCATGATCAACACCCCATTCACTGACTGCACAGCTAAAGACCTTAGCGCTTTGCTTTCTAGTAGGGCTACAATAAATCAAATTTTTATCGTGACTGTGATTTTGGCTGCCACGATTAAATAAGCCTGATCGTCGTCGATGACCCTGAATGAGGAGTGAATGTGCCCAATGTGCGAAATACTGAATGTACAGTGTGAGTAATAAAAATGTTCTGAGTGTGTGAAGTAAGAGGCTAGGCTCCTGAGAAAAGGGGGGCAGCCCCTCCACACCCCACAGCTAAATCAAATCCAGTTTGCATGTTCTCCCTGTGCCGGTTACTCTGGTTTCCTCCCACATCCCAAAAACATGCATACTAGGTTAATTGAGGACTCTAATTTGCCCATAGGTGTGAAAGTGACTGCGATTGGTTGTTTGCTTATATGTGCCCTGCAATTGGCTGGCGACCAGTTCAGGGTGTACCCCGCCGTTCGCCCAAAGATAGCTGGGATAGGCTCCAGCACACCCACGACCCTGGTGAGGAGAAGCGGCTCAGAAAATGGATGGATGGATGATTTGAAGAGTTGAGTAGGTATGGTTTCAGTGCATTTAGCAAACACACCAACACCATTTCAGGGCAGAGACCAATGCTTGATTTTGCATGATTCTGAAGCCTCATTTTATATAATTGGCGATTTTTTTAAATCCAAATTTGGCACGGTTGTTTACAAGACTGTGGTGTGGAAATATTAGAAGACTCATATTTCATCCATTCAATCCAGTGTTGTTTATTTGGGGCCAAGTAATCACATTACATTTGTATAATCCCAGAATGAAAATCCTACCTAATTTGAGGGAGACTCATTTAAGGCCCTCTTGTAAGTTTGACATCCACCACCAGCTGCTCCAGGCTGGAGTTAAATTAATACACAGAAGCAGTCTTTTCCCAAAATGGTAACAATTTTATTTGTATATAAGATGTACATAAAATACAGAATTCATGTGTACTTGTATTCTGAATATATGATGACCTGGGAGGAAGACTGCAGTTCCCCCAGGTTTTCCAGATAACCCTAAAGCCAGATGTGGTACTGTTGTCTGAAGAGGCAAAGACAATCTTTCACATCAAACCTACTGTCCCAGGGCTGTTAACAGGCCTTTGAAGGGAAGAAGCCAAGTACGAGGACCTGCTAAGTGATTGCAGGGAGAAAGGATGGCAGGTATGGCTATTCTCAGTCGAATTTGGCTGGTGAGGATTCGCTATTCAATCAATGTGGACAATGCTCACGGCCCTTGAGATGAGAGGAATGGAGTGAAAGGCACCAGCTCGTAAGATGAGGAAGGCAGCGGAAATAGTCTCTTGCTGGTTATGGAGCGAGCAGGATAGAGGAGTTAAGATGTTCCACTGCTGACTCACCATCCGGAGGGTGTGAGGGTTCAGGGTCAAAACACCCAGTGAATAATGACATGATGCCTCATGGCATCAACCCCTCCTGGCCAAAGCTGCATTCACCAAAGTCAATGAAGGGTGAACAATCGTTTAGATCTACAGTGGAACTTCGATTTAATGGACCCTGATTTAACAGAGGCGGCACGGTGGCCGACTGGTTAGAGCGTCAGCCTCACAGTTCTGAGGACCCGGGTTCAATCCCCGGCCCCGCCTGTGTGGAGTTTGCATGTTCTCCCCGTGCCTGCGTGGGTTTTCTCCGGGCACTCCGGATTCCTCCCTCATCCCAAAAACATGCATTAATTGGAGACTCTAAATTGCCCGTAGGTGTGAATGTGAGTGCGGATGGTTGTTTGTTTGTATGTGCCCTGCGATTGGCTGGCAACCAGTTCAGGGTGTACCCCGCCTCCTGCCCGATGACATCTGGGATAGGCTCCAGCACGCCCGCGACCATCGTGAGGAGAAGCGGCTCAGAAAATGGATGGATGGATGGATGGATGATTTAACAGACTGCAGATTTAACGGACAGAAAATAGTGTCCGGTTGGAACTCAAAATAACTCAAAATCACCCCTCACATGCACCAGTAAGGTAAGTTTGGATAAACTTTTTTTTTTTCTACACCTATTTACAATAATTTTGTACTGTACTAGGTTATTTTATATAGGCCACGAAAAAAGTGGTTCAATTTAAAGGACAATCTGCTTTAACGACCCCTCCCCCCAATAGTCCGTTAAATCGAGGTTCCACTGTACTCTAATTATAATCATGCTTAATAATGAAAAGGATAGATTGATACATGGCACTACAGTTTTCACAAATGACTGTAAGGCAACTTCTAAGTGATAGATTTGATACAGTAATTCAATGAAAATTAAAGCTTAAATGCGGATGAAACATTGAAAGCTGTAGTGGACCACAACGCAATAAAGATATTGAAGGTGTGACTGTTAAGTGTCTTCACAGTCTAACCATTTCTATTATACACACAACTTCACCCCTCCAAAATTGCATGCACTATTTTCCATAATTATCAACCCCAAAACAGCCATCAGTGTCTGAGTCATCATCATCTACAGTTCAGTGAGACCAGGCATAGGAAAATTACCGGCGAAAGCCTCCACCTCTGTCCTGAGCTCAGTTACACGCTGCTGGAACTTCTCGTCCTGGGCCAACGCCTGGATGAATTCCTTCAGAGTGGCCTTCGGATCCAAACTTCTCTCCACCTCCAGGGTAAGCCCAATGCCTAGAGGGTAGGAAAGAAAAGATTGAAATCCGGATCCAGACACACTCGTGAACTGTACAAACTAGGGGTCACCAACCTGGTGCCAACTGGCACCAGGTTTCCTTCAAGAACCACATTAGTCATTCATGGCCTAAATAAATAAATAAATGTTTTCTCTTTTGCACATATACTCTGTATGTATATATATACATACAATACACACACACACACACACATATATATATATGTATGACTACATTAAACAAAGCATATTCAAATATATATACACACACAGAGTATACATGCTATAGGCTCTTCATGTAAGGGAATTCAAAATGACCATCTTGTGATAGGCTGTTTGTTGTGAAAATAATACCTCTATGAATGAAGTCTGCCACCTTCCTGAAGTCATCTTCCTGCAAGCCTCTGGATGTGAGTGCCGGAGAGCCGAGTCTGAGTCCACTGGGGCTCATTACAGTTGTTTCCCCTGCACAACAAGGTAGAGTTAGATCCCGAAGAAAAGGGACAATGACCATGTTTTTTTTTTTTTTTTCTTTCCGGCACGGTGGACGACTGGTTAGAGCGTCTGCCTCACAGTTCTGAGGACCGGGGTTCAATCCACAGCCCCGCCTGTGTGGAGTTTGCATGTTCTCTCTGTGCCTACGTGGGATTTCTCCGGGCACTGCAGTTTCCTCCCACATCCCCAAAACATGCATAGTAGATTAATTGAAGACTCTAAAATTGCCCGCAGGTGTGAATGTGAGTGTGAATGGTTGTTTGTTTATATGTACCCTGCGATTGGCTGGCAACCAGTTCAGGGTGTACCCCGCCTCCTGCCCGATGATAGCTGGGATAGGCTCCAGCACTCCCGCGACCATTGTGTGGAGAACCGGCTCAAAAAATGGATGGATGGATGGATGATGGTTGATTAAATCATATTTTTACACCCAGCCCAAGGATTTTGAATAAAACTCAAGATGTGAAGAACAGAACTATTGTCTGCTTTTCGATTTTTATTGTAGAAATAAGATGCAATTTTCTGTTTATGCATCTTGATTATTTTAAATCAGCTGTCGTGATGTGTGACAGAAAAGTCATACAAGTCTGTAGTTTTCCAAATATTGTATTTCTGGCCCAAACTGCTGGTGTGATCATAGTTATCTATCGAAGCAAGTTTGTTAGAAGAATTGCACACTCAGTACACTAGCATTAAAACAAAGCAGCATGCATCAACACTTATGTAATTAACAATACCTGGACAGGCGTGCTTATTACAAGAAATATCACAGGCTTCCAGAACTTTCTCGGCTCGTACTGCATCTGTTCCTTTGCTGCGCAGGTCCAACAGGATAAGATGATTGTCAGAACCACCTTAACATGAAGACGGAGTAGCAGAACGCAGAACGTGACAGTTAAATCATAAAGATGACCAGTGGTGGGAAGTCACGAAGTACAAATACTTCGATTTGTACTTAATTACATTTACTTATATATTTTTCTGATGATTTTTTTAATTTTTACTCCCTACACTTGAAAACAGACATCTGTACTTTCTCCTCCTTACTTTGTAATAGGTTTGGGATTTTTTTCAACCACCGCTGATGGCGACACAATGTATAAAAAAGACGTAAAGGAAGAGATGTAAAGTCAACCATAGTAAGATCTTCATTGATTGAGATCTTGTGGTCAAAATAGTGAGAGCAGTACCATGGAGGAACGTGAACCGGGAAGCATTAACACCCACAGCAACAGATTCAAAGGCAAAAGATATTCCCCATTCTCGGTCTTAGTTAAGAGACTTCTTTGATGTTGTCGGCTCCAAGAATGTTTTGTGCGAATGGGTTTTGTCTTGTGCCTGCCTACAAACCACCAACTTCTGGTGTTCAAACACTCACTGTCTTTTCTCAAAAAACATACTGTATATATACACAAGGGTACTTTTTTCAGTTATTATCATTGACTAATTTAGCATTTTTGGTATTCAGTTCACAACATGTTATTTTGATATCATAAAAGTTGTGTCAACACTACACAGCTATTAAAGAACGTGACACATAACATGATTTTTTCTTCTTCTCAGAACGAGGACTATATACAGTAAGTTAATAAAAGAGGGAAACTATTTTGTGCGCAGGGGAGTGTTTTTGTTGTGCCAAGTTATCAAAATGTGTATTGTATAATTGAGAGTAGAAATGTATTCTTACGTTTTACTTGAGTACATTAAAGAATATGTAAGTTTTTACAGTTACTTAAGTACAGGAGTTAAGTGCTTCTACTTTTACCAGACTAGTATCTGTACTTCTGCTTAAATACAAAAAGTACAAAGGTAAGTACTTTTGCCACCTCTGCAGATGATCAAAAATACAGAAGATAGTTCATTTAAATGCTTCATTGACAACACAATAGACGTGAAGAACTTCTTAATGTCCAATGCCAATTACCAGTAACAATCTTGTAGCCGTATTCAATGAGGGCAGTGGAAAGAGCTTGACAATTGACAAGAACCTGCATCTGGTAAGCTTTAAACTCTGGTGTCATGGCTTGTCTGAGAGCCACAGCAACACCTGGGGACATACAACCATTACATGTGAGTACAGGTAGAATGCAGTCAAATGAGTAGCTATTGACATAAGTCTAATGACATGAATAACCTGCGATGGCATGGTTGTGTGGGCCGCCCTGCAGCCCTGGAAAGACGGCTTGATTGATTAAAGACTCGAGATTGTACATTGTAGTCTCCTTCCCCTTGGCGTCAACACTGCGCACACCTGCAGAATAGAAGCCAAGATTGAACAGAATGCTTGATAACTGCGAAGGCTTGATGACGAAGAGTTGACCTTTCCTGAAGAATATCAGTCCGGCTCTGCAGCCGCGCAGTGTCTTGTGTGTCGTTGTGGAAACAATGTCACAGTAGTCAAAGGGTGAAGGCACGACTCCGGCAGCCACCAGTCCACTGATGTGCGCCATGTCTCCCATCAGATACGCGCCATTCTCTCTAGCGATCTGCCTCATGCGGGCATAGTCAATGTTACGGGAATAGCAGCTCGTTCCTGTGAAAGAAAGGAAAGGAAATACTTCTGAATTTTCATTTGTGTTCAAATGCAAAAGGTTTCCCTAAAGAATCCCAGTTAATTCCACAGGTATGGGTATGCGTATGGGTATGGGTAAAATATTACAGACTTAAATTAAATGTGATCTTTCAATTTCCTTCTGATATTAACTTAAAAACACAAAAATGTTAAAGCAAACAAGTGAGGACAATATATGTGAATGCATGATAGATGACCTGCAATGATGAGTTTGGGGTGGAAAAGCTGTGCATTTTCTTGAAGTCTGTCATAATCGATGTAACCAGTTTTAGGATTCACCTGAAACCAGAACACTTTTTCTCAACACCTACACACCACCAATGACAGTTTCATCTGATGTGTACAGAGAAATAATAATAATATTAGACTGAACTGACCAACACGCACTTGAGGAAAATGTATACTAAGAGAATGCTAATAGGTTAACCTGCCTTTCTTCCGGGGAAGGCAAGGGCAGTACCTCTGTATTGGCAGAGTGGGTTGGTCGTGCCCTATTTTAAGAAGGAGGACCGGTGTGTATGTTCCAAATCCAGGGGGATCACACTCCTCTGGCTACCTAGGAAAGCCTATTCCTGAGTACTGGAGAGGAGAGTCTGTTAGTCTAGCCATAGATCTGGGAGGTGGAATTTGATTATTGTTCCAGTTGTGAAACTCTGTACAAGCTCTACATCTTTTGTAAGGTCCTTGAGAGTGTATGGTACTTTGCCCAATCAGTGCACAAGTGTTTTATGAAATTGTAAAAGGCATTAGACGGTGTTCCAAATTGGATTCCACCAAGGGTGTGCTTTGTCACTGGGTGTATTCATTTTATTTTATGAAATACCTAGATGCAGCCAAGGCATATAGAGGCTGTCCAGTTTGATGCCCTGAAGATATTTGTGAAAGATATGGTCCTAATGGCCCATCATCGAGGCTTTAGCGTTTGTTGGGACAGCTCATAGCTGAGTGTATCAGCTGGTTGTCAGGCCTCGAAATCTGAGGCCATGTTTGTCAGTCAGAAAAAAATTATTGCGCCCTCAAAGCCAGGAGTGAAGTCCTGCCTCGGTTGGAGGAATTCAAGAATTCCGAGGTGTTGTTCCTGAATAAGGGAAGTTGGGAGCGTAAGGTACGTGCCTGCAATGATGTGGTCGATATATTGTATCCATATTGCATTCATATTTATTGGACTTTCGTGGTGAAGGGAGAGATTAACGGTTGACTGACTGGTCACCTCAGGTCACAAACTGTGCATAGTGACTGAAAGAACAAAGTTCTGGCTGAAGTTGTTATCCTCCGCTGGGTGTCTAGGCTCACATTACGAGATATGATGAGAAGAGGAACTCTTGGATGGCTGAGGCTTTAAAAGGCGCGGCCTGGTTGGGTGAGGCGTGATGTCGGTGAGCCTGCGTGTTAGTGTCTGGTCGTGAGCTGTGGCCAACAGAAGCTCCTGCGTCGTGAGTGTTCTCATTGAGTATATATGTTCTACTGTTCTCCTGGGGTTCAATAAAGGACTGAAAACTGTATCTGCAACTGTGGCTCTCCTTTCCCACATTTACGGGCTTTACAATTAAGTATACTGTAAAACCCCATTAAAAAAATTATTGCTTAAAACATCCTGGATAAAGCGAGGCGAACGATGAACCACAATATGATGGGGAAACACTGTAGCCAGGTGAGGTTACTCTGTCATCTCCTGTGTATGCCTGGAGGGGACCTTGGGACAGACGCAGAACATGCTGCCCTGCAGCGTGTCCGAGGTCTCAACGCTTGTCTGACCTGGGAAAGCCTCCCTTTCTGCTGACCTGGATAATCAATGAGGTGTTTTTGTTGGGTAATTCTCCCCAAAAAGTACTGGAGTACTCAATATATAATATAATATAGAATATAATATTCTTACTTATTTAACTAATTATTGAGGTGCATGTGAACCAATGTTTGTGATCAACCTTGTACGGCATGGACTCAAAGAATATGGATGTTGCAGAGAATTTTTTCTTTTCCGTCATGAAACCATGTGTCAGGTGACCTCCATCGGGAAGGTCCAAGCCCATGATTCTACCATAGGGACCCACAATAGCAGTGTAGACAGCAAAGTTGGCAGGTGAACCTTAATGGAGAAGCATTGACATCCATGAATTGACATTTCACAAGGCGAGATGAAGAATGAGGTGAAAGAAAACATCTTTAATTCAATTTGACAAGTTAAATGACATTAGTTACCTGAATATGATCGCACATTCACGCCCCATTTTTGAGAGTCCAGACAATAGGCCGCCAGTGCTCGCTTTTGACAGAGACTCTCCAGCTCGTCAACATGCTCGGATCCACCAAAGTGCCTGACATTCAGAGTATCAGAGGTTTCATTTCACTACACCTGATCTGATCCCATCTTTGGCCATAATTTCATCAACCACTTTAGAATTTTTTTTTTATTTTTACCTATGGCCAGGATTTCCCTTGGAGTACTTGTTGTTGAGGCAAGATCCCAGAGCTTCTAGAACAGCTTTACTGATGAAGTTCTCTGAAGCAATCAGCTCCAGCCCATATGTCTGCCTTTGCTTCTCCTTTTTTATGATGGAGAACACCTGAAACACAAATGTGACAAAACTCAGATTATAAAGGAGACAAAATAACAACCTGGTACACAAACAAATACCACAGTATAGATTAGAACAGGTTATTCTTGCTGCATTTGCAAAAATTGAGCTAATGGTACTTGATTCGGGTTAAATCCAATGGGTTAACCCATCAATGAGGTGCAGTAGGCGGCAGCCATTTTGCGCCAAAGGACCAAACCCAAATTTTATGTCATTATCTTGGTCGATGAAGCTACAGCAACTGGATATGTATTTGGTTTAGGAAATTGGATCAGACAAAACAAACAAAACCCATGCAAGAATAGGGAAAAGGCAAATCTCAGACCCCGTCACCGTTCCACCGAAATCGACACTACTACACAATTTAGTTTACTGACCTCAGAGTCGTTGATGGCCAGAGGCTCTAACATCATCTTGTGGTGCGAGTCCCAAGTCTTCTTGGTGCCATATTGGGCGTTTGTTAAAACGATGGTTGTTGTTGTTGTTCTTAAACAGTGATGAACTGAATAGGATAATCAAATAAAACACTTTGATGGAAAATTATGTACCTTACATCCATCCATCCATTTTCTGAGCCGCTTCTCCTCACTAGGGTCGCGGGCGTGCTGGAGCCCATCCCAGCTATCATCGGGCAGGAGGCGGGGTACACCCCGAACTGGTTGCCAGCCAATCGCAGGGCACATACAAACAAACAACATTCGCACTGACATTCACACCTACGGGCAATTTAGAGTCCCCAATTAATGCATGTTTTTGGGATGTGGGAGGAAACCGGAGTGCCCGGAGAAAACCCACGCAGGCACGGGGAGAACATGCAAACTCCACACAGGCGGGACCAGGGATTGAACCCCGCTCCTCAGAACTGTGAGGCTGACGCTCTAACCAGTCGGCCACCGTGCCGCCATGTACCTTACATGTAAAGTGATTTTTAAAACTGAGGAGCTAATTGCAAATGTAATGACTTTTACTTAGCTCAGTTTAAGTTGGTTGCTAGTTGAAACAAATGATTAACTGCAGTATTTCTAAGAAATCTTCACATTCGAGGGCTTAGTCCCATCCAAGTGGTGGCATTTTTTGTCCGACTGTGAATAATAAACCACTGAGAGGGACGATAATCAATGAATAGTGAAAGATATGCTATTAAATATACTGAAAGGGGATTTATTTTTTAAATAAATTACCTTACCTACCGACCAACACCCTGAAACAGAGAAATAGTTGAACACTTTGTCCTGCCCTCACTCTCACTAAACACTTCATCAGTCTTTAAGAGTTGTTCCTATCCTTTTGAACATGATTGTTGTCAAGGATCCTATTATAGAGTATCTATCTATCTATCTGTTGTTCTCAACATGTTTAGAACAGGACATTTCTAGACATGTCTTTAGTGGAGTTGAGGCGATTATATTTACGGTGGCTTCTAAGAAGATATGTTTATTGACATAAGCGGACCCCTCTCTGATGTTGTGAGAAAAAAGAACTTCACCCAGGAATATTATTATTTTTTCTGACATGAATCTTCAGGGGGGGGAAGAGGGACTTGTTCTAAACATGTTGAGAACAATTCTGAACATGTTGACTGAAAAATGTCTGGACAAGTTGAAACACAGTGATATCCTTTGTGATTTCCGGTCACACCGTCTCCACTTCCGGTAACAACAACCGATGACGTCACATTTGCTAATGTCACTTCTGATTTCCGGTTTGGATCCCCGGCAACAAAACACCTTCCGGTCCACCTCCGGAAACGTCACTTCCGCAGCCCACTTCCAGCACAACATGATGACGTCATGTCCGATCTACATCCGGTACAATGAGAGTTCTACATAATTCGATAATGAGATAGCTGAGGGCTTTAAGGTCAAATGATACAGACAATGACACCATATTGACACTAAGAAATGAACCGAAAACAATACATAAATATAACATCAGTGTTTGGCCACAATGACATCATCATACTTTATTTTGAAATAAGTATTTAGTTCAACACGTTTTTAAATATTTTTTTTTTTACCCTGTCTGGTCTGGACTCAGTGGCCAGGCAAAATACACACACAACCCGAGATAGAGTTACAAAAATTCCAGCCTTATTTCCAAAAGAAGTTCATAAAAATGTGACCAAATCACCCTGATCGAGAGGCTCTATCAAATGAAGGGGTGGGGGTGGGCGGGTGACCAGGCAAAGACAGCCACACTGCCTCTCTTAAAACATTCAGGTGAGTAAAACAACCACTTTTAAAAGCACCACACACTTGAGGCAGAGTAATCATTGCACAGAAAAATTACTTTATTTTTGACTTAATTTGACAATCTAATGGCAGTTGTTCACCTTCCCAGATCTTACAGAAGAGATGCTAGAGCAGTTCCACAGTGATGTCAATGTCTGCCTTTAAAACTTCTGGAGGAATGTTATATGGGCCCGCTGCCCTGCCATGTTTTAGCTTCAGCACAGCTCTCCTGATCTCCTCTCTGCTCGGTCCAATCCGTCTGATAGGAAGATCTCTTTGTGCAGGTTGGAAAGCCAGGAGGGCTCTGGTGGGCGGAGGCTTTCTTTTCTTATGGTTTTGCTATCTTTGTCCCACTGGTCTTTCTGGCCTGCTATACAGTGTTCCCTTGCTATATTGCGGTTCACCTATTATGGATTCAGTGGATTGGAGATTTTTTTCATATTAATTTTCTTGTGCTGCAGTTTTGCACTGATGCTTTCTTCTCATTCGTTACATGTATCTTTTGTAGCACATCCGCTGATATCCATTCCCATTGTCAATATTTTTTTTTTTTGTATCTGAAAACTTCTTGACATGTTGTGATGAGATTCGACTGGTTTTTAATGATGATCTACTAATTCCTGCAGGACTTCACATCTGTTGGAAAGTTGCACCTAAACCGTTTTTCATTCTTGTTCCCTCCCTTAGCAGAATGACACTGGATTTTCTCCTGGTTCCTGTAAACTCTGTCTGTCCTTTTTAATTTTTCTGTTTAGCAGACAGAAAATGGTGGTCTGAAGTCACATCTGCTCCTTGCTTAACTCTGACATTCTGAAATATTCTTCTGAACTTCTTATTTTTGCAAATCTAGTCTGTTTTTTGTTTCTTTGTGTGTGGTATTGTCCGGTGAAATCCATATTGAATGAAGATGCTGCCTGCAACGACGAGTTTGTCTAAAGCTCAGATGTCCACAAATTTCTCTCCTTCTTTGTTCATTTTTCAGAATCCCTGTGTTCCCATGACTCTCTAATAACCCACATTGTCTTTGCCTACCTTTGCGTTAAGTATCCTTTGGGGATGGTTTTGTCTTTCTCTAGGTACTTGTCCATCATATTCTAAAGCTGTCTTAAAACTCAACTTTTGCTTCTTCTTCGCTCTTGCTTGTCAGCGCTTAATAAACTGTTCATCATTTTACATCTGCCTCCGCCTGCTCTTGGGTCCAGCTACTCCCCACACGTGACAACATTCTTTCATTGTTTTCTAAAGCCTGACTACTTACTAAGAGTGCAGATTAGCTGAAGCTAGACATCTTATGTGCATCAGATTTCCCCCATTTTTAAAGGCAATGTACAGTGGGTATGGAAAGTATTCAGACCCCCTTAAATGTTTTCACTTTTTTATATTGCAGCCCATCCATCCATCCATCCATTTTCTGAGCCGCTTCTCCTCACTAGGGTCGCGGGCGTGCTGGAGCCTATCCCAGCTGTCATCGGGCAGGAGGCGGGGTACACCCTGAACTGGTTGCCAGCCAATCGCAGGGCACATAGGAACAAACAACCATTCACACTCACAGTCATGCCTACAGGCAATTTAGAGTCTCCAATTCATGCATGTTTTTGGGATGTGGGAGGAAACCGGAGTGCCCGGAGAAAACCCACGCAGGCACGGGGAGAACATGCAAACTCCACACAGGCGGGGACGGGGATTGAACCCCACACCTCAGAACTGTGAGGCTGACGCTCTAACCAGTCGGCCACCGTGCCGCCTATATTGCAGCCATTTACTAAAATCATTTCAGTCAATTTTTTTTCTACATTAAGGAACACACAGCACCCCATACTGACAAACAAATAATAATATTAGTATTCAGACCCTTTGGTCAGTATTTAGTAGAAGCACCCTTTTGAGCCAATACAGCCATGAGTCTTTTTGGGAATAATGCGACAAGTTTTTCACACCTGGATTTGGGGATCAGCTCTCATTCCTCCTTGAAGATCCTCTCCAGTTCTTTCAAGTTGGATGGTGAACACTGGTGGGCAGCCATTTTCAGGTCTTTCCAGAGATGCTCAATTGGGTTTAAGTCAGGGCTCTGTCTGGGCCAATCAAAAAAAGTAATTGTGTTGTTCTGAAGCCACTCCTTCTGTATTTTAGCTGTGTCCTTAGCGTCATTGTCTTTTTTGAAGGTGAACCTTCGGCCCAGTCTGAGGTTCTGAGCACTCTGGAGAAGGTTTTTGTCCAGGATATCCCTGTACCTGGCCGCATTCATTTTTTTTCGATTGCAACCAGTCTCCCTGTCCCTGCAGCTGAAAAACACACTCATAGCATGATGCTGCCACCACCATGCTTCACTGTTCGGACTGTATTGGACAGGTGATGAGCAGTGCCTGGTTTTCTCCACACATACCACTTAGAATTAAGGCCAAAAAGTTCTATCTTGGTCTCATCAGACCAGAGAATCTTATTTCTCACCATCTTGGAGTCCATCAGGTATTTTTTAGCAAACTCCATGCGGGCTTTCATGTGTCTTCCACTGAGGAGAGGCTTCCGTCGGGCCGCTCTGCCATGAAGCCCCGACTGGTGGAGGGGTGCAGTGATGGTTGACTTTCTAGAACTTTCTCCCGACTGCATCTCTGGAGCTCAGCCACAGTGATCTTTGGGTTCTTCTTTACCTCTCTCACCAAGGCTCTTCTCCATGTTTTTATCTCCCAAGCTCTAGGAAGGGTTCTGATCGTCCCAAATGTCTTCCATTTCAGGATTATGGAGGCCACTGTGCTCTGAGGAACCTTAACTGCAGCAGAAATCTTTTTGTAACCTTGGCCAGATCTGTGCCTTGCCACAATTCTGTCCCTGAGCTCTTCAGGCAGTTCCTTTGACCTCATGATTCTCATTTGTTCTGACATGCACTGTGAGCTGTAAGGTCTTATATAGACAGGTGTGTGGCTTTCCTAATCAAGTCCAATCTGTATAATCAAACACAGCTGGACTCCAATGAAGGTGTAGAACCATCTTAAGGACGATCAGAAGACATGGCCAGCACCCGAGTTAAATATATGAGTGTCACAGCAAAGGGTCTGAATACTTCTGGCTGTGTGATATTTCAGTTTTTCTTTTTTAATAAATCAGCAAAAATTTTAACAATTATGTTTTTTTCCTGTCAATATGGCGTGCTGTGTGTACATTAATGAGGGGAAAATAAACTTAAATGATTCTAACAAATGCCTGCAATATAACAAAGAGTGAAAAATTTAAGGGGGTCTGAAAACGTTCCGTACCCACTGTATCTTCCCTGTTAAATAAATTCATTTAAAATAAAAAAAAAGTAACACTCACTCGGGCAGTTTTATCAGGCATTTTTTGTTCAAAATTATGAGCCTCTTGGCCCTGCTCTATGTCCCCCTCAGTCTCCCAAGCACCCTGCCCCGCCGCCTCTCCCTCTCTTTCTTCTTCTTTTTCTTCTCGCTCTCAACACAATCAGCCAGATGGTAGTGTCGAATTAAATTCAAAGTCCTCATTGTTACTGGTCTTTATGGAGCAGAAATATGTAATGTGATATTTTCCTCTCTCATTTTGAATTATAAAAAAATAAAAATTCCGCCACCCAATCTATAACCTGTTTTATTAGGCTACTGTTACTGCTTTGCTTGGGTTAGCTTGCTAGAACCGCGTTGAATACGCATCTCTGACAAAACCTTTAACCCGAAACAAGTCCCTTAGGAAAAGTCTCCTCGAACCGCGACTGGACCAACTGTTTTTGACGTTATTTCGTTTCTCCATTTGCCCTTTTCTTTATTTCTGTCATTGTCTCGTTACCGGCCACACCCAACCCGGGTGGCACCAGGGGGTGCTAAAGCCATAAAAATGTTATGCTTTTAATGCGGAATGCTATAATTGGTAGTGTACGTATGACACTGTACCGAGATATTTATCCCCACACACCAACACTGATTCACTTCGACAACTCCGCGAACAGAAACTCAACCCAAATACAGCTAAATATTCTCGCGTTGGACTAGCAAATATATAATTAAAGACATCGTTTGGTTTGACAACTCACCCCAAAATGTTGTTTTGGTCCGAGTAGAGCTGTATTTAATCATTTTCAAGAACATTTTCAAAGGTGTGGTTTGGCCCGTTGCATAAACAATCCGCAGAACGACTCCCTCACTTTTAATTTGACTACACTGTGGAGGAACTTGAACAGCGGTATTTCGTAACTTCCACTTACATACTT
Organism: Phyllopteryx taeniolatus; assembly: GCF_024500385.1. Taxonomy (NCBI): domain Eukaryota; kingdom Metazoa; phylum Chordata; class Actinopteri; order Syngnathiformes; family Syngnathidae; genus Phyllopteryx; species Phyllopteryx taeniolatus. The sequence goes on from NC_084517.1 coordinate 13,258,317, forward strand.
GCGGTTATTGACATCGATGATAAATCTCTTCAGTCATATTTTATGCATTTGAAATTTTCTGAGCATATACTGGTGTATTTGATTACTTTTACAGTAGTTTCAAATTATTTTGACTTTGCAAAATTGAACATCTAAAATGGACGTCACCGAGTCAGTATTGTATTCCCGTTTTCAATATAGGAGAATAATATACTGACCCCTGTAAACGCCGTTTGATGTATGTTCAATTAAAAATTGTTTATACCCTATACATTACTTAAATTGTTTATTAATTACAGTGTGATTAACCATATTAACGTGTTATTAACCTATATATATATATTAAAACCTTTTATTACATGGGTGTTGCAGTGCCTCATTGTATTATTTGATCTGTCAACCTTGCCCATCAAAGTCAGTAGGCAGATCCTAACACCTGATCCATTACTGCACACCAACTCAAGGCAAACCTAAAAGTGCTAATAATAATAATTAAAAAAACTAAAAGACTCAGCACTGCGAGCCCCAGGGTGCGAAGTGCAGGACAAAATTTCGTTTTGGTTTTGTTTTGTTCAGCTGTTACAGTAAGTAAAGCAGACAGGAGGATCTGTATCCTTTCATGCCAGAACAGTTTTATTGTGCCACAATGGACTTTTTAAGCTGCCACTGTGGTTCTTTGTATTTTTACTGAACATTCAGTCAGAGGGAACTATTTTAAAGGGAGAGATAGTGAAAAGATAACTAAATATTATAAGAAGACAAAAACAGGACATTAGCTGTAAGAAAGATAAGGAAAGTAAATCATTATATCCCTAGGACAATGACACATTATACAGTAGTGCTGCATGCTATAAAGGAAGGACAGCATAAAGACTGAAGGGGAAGCATGCAGGACAGAGGTTGTGGTCCCCGCTGTACAACTGAAGTGTGGTGGGAGTGCAAGTGAAGGGATACCCAGGAAGCTTGCATACTTATGAGTTACTGTATTTATTGCAATGAGTGAGGGGCCCCACACCAAGCAAATAAATCCCAGAGGTGAGTATCTGCAGACACATGCAAGTGAATTGAGACACTCACATGCACAATAACCTTCAAAAGTGACCTCGACTTGCTGCCCTTGCACCGTGGGGGATCAGGACCCCACCTCTCCCACCCACCCACCAAATCCCACTGCCCCCCAGAGATCAGTGTATGTAGTGCATTACCAAAGGGCATAGGGGTGTTTAATGCATTGAGTCTTTTAATGCAGGACACAATTTAAATACAAAGCTCTTTACAGAATTCCTCCGGCTCATTCCGGGCAGCTACATGCGGCTTCTATTTGTACAGATTGATCACAGCAGATATATCCACCTGAGGCACACTCAAAGAATGTACGCATTGACAAAGAAGTTGCATTCAAAAAACAAAAGCATATGTCCCTGGTGTTGAATACTGTACATGATGCTTAATCACAGAAAAGGATAGTCATACTTGGGGCAGCAAACTGCACAACTCATAAGGTATGGAAACCTTTTTAGAAAGGATGAATTTGATTTTGAGGTTTTAATGAAACATCGAAAGCAGCAGTGGACGAAATCACAAAAAAAATATTGAATGCCTGCTTGAACAAAAATGTGTCTTGAGCTGATGGCGTAAGGTGTGTATAACCGTATCAAATATACACATATAAATTAACATCTCCAAAATTGCATGCAATAGTTTCCATAATAATCTGTCCAACAACAACCATCAGTGTATGAGTCATCATCTAGAGCTCAGGGAGGCCAGGCATGGCAAAATGACCAGCGAAAGCTTCAACCTCTGTCCTGATTTCGGTCACACGCTCCTGGAACTTTTCTTCCTTGGACAACGCCTGGATGAACTCCTTCAGCGTGGCCTTGGGATCCAGACTTCTCTGCACCTCCAAGGTCAGCTCAATGCCTGGAGTGTAAAGAAATTAAAAGGTAGGGAGCTTTTTATGTTGAAATTCTACTCCAGACATTTTTTTTCTTTTTAAATCAATCTTGGGCTTAATTTGACCTTTATGAAGAGCCAGGAGGTTTATATAGTTACAAAAAACAAGTAATTTAGGTAAGGAAATAACAAAAATGGGAAGTGAAAACAATCGAATAGGCACTGATACATAATTTTTTTCCAGGTTCAGTCTTGCAAGTCTCATCCAAATCTTACACTATTGTGAGCGTAAATAGAACACATCTTGGCAGAAGGATTGCTACATGTACCAAAGAACTACAAATTTGACTACATTTTAAATTTATATAAATTAAAGTACATCAGAGCAGTCAATGTATTCTATGAGCAAATATCCAGACTTTTGCCTGGTACTTTAGTATACGTTACACCAATCTAAAGAGAGATAACATAAAAATTAAACCCAAGCTGTTTGTACAGTACCAAATAGCACATCATCAAATTATGTTTAAATTATATTTCATCTCAATTGGAGTGAGTTGTATTAGTAAGGCAGTAGCTTTATAGGTCTTGTGAATGTATTATCATTAGCATATGTCAATATACGATTATAACAGCCTCAGTGATGGAGTTGCACATCCTTAACCTCTGTGAAGGAAGTCTGCAACCTTCCTGAAGTCATTTTCCATCAAGCCTCTCGAGGTTAGCGCCGGGGAGCCAAATCTCAGTCCACTGGGCCGCAAAGCACTTTTGTCCCCTGCATGAAAAGATCAAACTATAATATATAGACACACACACACACACAGGGGACGGAAAGTATTCACACCCCTTACATTTTTTACACGTGTACACATACGCATTTTTTGTGTTGGATTAAAAAAAAGGGGGAAAATCACTGCATGTAAGCGGCAAGGCCGAAAACCAACATTGAATGCCCGTGAACTTCGATCCCTCAGCTGGCACTGCATCAAAAACCGACATCATTGTATAAAGGATACCACCACGTGGGCTCAGGAACACTTCAGAAAACCAATGTCAGTAAATACAGTTCAGCGCTACATCCGTAAGTGCAACTTGAAACTCTACTATGCAAACCAAAAGCCATTTATCAACAACACCCAGAAACGCCGCCGGCTTCTCTGGGCCCGAGCTCATCTAAGATGGACTGATGCAAAGTGGAAAAGTGTTCTGTGGTCCGTCGAGTCCACAGTTCAAATTGTTTTTGGAAATTGTGGACGTCGTGTCCTACGGGCCAAAGAGGAAAAGAACCATCCGTACTGTTATGGATGAAAAGTTCAAAAGCCAGCATCTGTGATGGTATGGGGGCTGTGTTAGTGCCAATGGCATGGGTAACTTACACATCTGTGAAGGTACCATTAATGCTGAAAGGTACATACAGGTTTTGGAAAAACATATGCTGCCATCTAAGCAACGTCTTTTACATGGACACCCCTGCTTATTTCACCAAGACAATGCCAAACCACATTCTGCATGTATTACAACAGCGTGGCTTCGTAGTAAAAGATTACGGGTACTAGACTGGCCTGCCTGCAGTCCAGACCTGTCTCCCATTGAAAATGTGTGGCGCATTATGAAGCGTAAAATACGACAACGGAGACCCTGGACTGTTGAACAGCTGAAGCTGTACACCAAGCAAGAATGGGAAAGAATTCCACCTACAAAGCTTCAACAATTAGTGTCCTCAGTTCCCAAACGTTTATTGAATGATGTTAAAAGAAAAGGTGATGTAACAGTGGTAAACATGACGTTGCAGCCATAAAATTCTAAGTTAATGATTATTTGATAAAAATAATAAAGTTCATCAGTTTGAACATTAAATATCTTGTGTTTGTAGTGTATTCAATGAAATATAGGTCAAACATGATTTGCAAATCATTGACTGTGAGTGCAAATGGTTGTTTGTTTCTATGTGCCCTGCGATTGGCTGGCAACCAGTTCAGGGTGTACCCCGCCTCCTGCCCGATGACAGCTGGGATAGACTCCAGCACGCCCCCGACCCTAGTGAGGAGAAGCGGCTCAGAAAATGGATGGATGGATGGATGTATTCTGTTTTTATTTATGTTTAACACAACGTACCAACTTCATTGGAATTGGGGTTGTGTCTATATATATATATACACACACACACACACACAGTATATGGATGTGCAAATTTTGCAGTAAGATCTGCAGCATCAACACTCAAGTACACAACAAACCATACCTGGACAGGTGTTCTTATTACAAGCAATAGCACAGGCTTCCAGAACCTTCTCAGCTCGTCCTCCATCTGTTCCTTTGCTGCGCAGGTCCAACAGGATAAGATGATTGTCAGAACCACCTTAAAATGCAAATATAATCATGACGTTCAACACTTGATCAAATTTAAAGCCTTCTAGCCTACTGATAACACTAACGGGCATTAAGAATTTCCCATTTACTGCTCCCCCATGCCGATCCCATTCTTCCACCCCAGTCACTAGTTGCGGGCTATTGCCCTCCTGCAGCGGTGGTGGCTGTCTCCCTGCAGCAGGCCTCGTTGGCAGGTGGGGGCCTCTTGATGTACCGAGGGTAGATGAGAGGTTGGCAGTTGAAGGAATCGATGGGTGTAGGTGGTGTTTGGCTGGGGGTGCAGTGGAATGTTCCTGCGTCCTCCTCCTGGGGGCTGGTCGAGGCGCTTTGGTGGTGCTGGAACACCACCCTGGTTGCCTGGGCATGGGTAGTGTCCTCCTGACCGTGTTCCTGTGCCATCCTGCCATATTTGCTACTTGTGGCATACCTTCCGCCTTGCCACTCCACATAGTATAGATAGAACCCAACTCCAATTTAACATTATAGCAGTCATATACCATTTATTCTGTTCTGTTGTTTTCTGTTTGAACTTCCCACTATTTATGCCAGTCGGGCACAAAGACACCTACCAGTGACAATCTTGTAGCCATGCTCAATGAGAGCAGTGGCCAGACCTTTGCAGTTCACAAGAACCTGCATCTGGTAAGCTTTGAACTCTGGTGTCATGGCTTGTTTGAGAGCTACAGCAACACCTGGAGACATATAACCAAAATAAATGTGAAATGCAGTGAAATGAGCAGATTCTATGTATCATTCATTTTTTCAGTTTTCAATTGGTAATCAGAAAATGAAAACAGGACTGATTATTTTGTTTTATTTCAATCTAATTAAACTAAAATATGTATAATACTTTATAATGTTAGGCTCATATCAAAAATACAAAATTGAAAAGCGGTCCACATGACTGAGATGAAGTTTAATATTTAATTGGTCGTGTTTACAAGTTTGGAAATGAGCATTACTAAAGATACTTCGCTTGTTAGCCAGCACAATTATTCAACTGAGACATACTGTAGTGTGTACTCATAGCTCCCTATGTATCATTGCATAATGGTTGAAAGAAAAATTTAAATAACGGTGGATTTGATGTGATTTGCCCCAAGTCTACCAGTCCATATTTGGTGCTCCGTGTGGACATGAATGAGTTGAGAACAATGTAAACGGACAGACAAACAGGAGTAGAAGCATTTCTTCCGTGTAAGTCGTAACGCATGAAGCTGATTACAGTAACGCTTCAAACATGTTTGTCCTTGATATACAGTAATATGACTGATGGCTCATTTGATGGCTTGTGGTTGTGGTCCTGACAGATTGTGGCAGCTAACAAGCTAATGTAGCTTTAGTAACGCTTGTTATCAAACTTTCAGGCCATATAAACAACACCAAATAAATATTAAAATCATACTCAGTCCTTCCATCCATCCATCCATTTTCCGAGCCGCTTTTCCTCACTAGGGTCGCGGGCGTGCTGGAGCCTATCCCAGCTGTCATCGGGCAGGAGGCGGGGTACACCCTGAACTGGTTGCCAGCCAATCGCAGGGCACAGAGAAACAAACAACCATTCACACTCACAGTCATGCCTACGGGCAATTTAGAGTCTCCAATGAATGCATGTTTTTGGGATGTGGGAGGAAACCGGAGTGCCCGGAGAAAACCCACGCAGGCACGGGGAGAACATGCAAACTCCACACAGGCGGGGCCGGGGATTGAACCCAGGTCCTCAGAACTGTGAGGCTGACGCTCTAACCAGTCGTCCACCGTGCCGCCCATACTCAGTCCTGTGGCCCATTTTTTCCATTTTGTATTTTTGATATAAGCCTAAAATTGAAATGTGAAAAAGATGTCATTTTTTAATTTTTTGTGTTGGATTTACAAAAAGAGGGGGGCAAGGGGGGAACCAAAACGAAATCAGTCACTTTTTACATTTTTTGATTGCCAATTTGAAAATGGAAATAACCAATTCAACACAGATTGAACAGGTACTGACATTAAACAGAGAACAATGTTTTAAATCTAATGATGTGGCGGACCTGCGATGGCATGGTTGTGAGGTCCACCCTGCAGCCCTGGAAAGACGGCCTGATTGATTAGAGACTCGAGATTGTACAGAGTCTCTTTCCCCTTGGCGTCTATGCTGCGCACACCTGGAGAAGTGCAGATGAGAATAAAACAGAACGCTTGAATACTCCAAAGATTTGATGACAAGAGTGTTCACCTTTTCTGAAGAATATCAGTCCAGCTCTGCAGCCGCGCAGCGTCTTGTGTGTCGTCGTGGAAACAATGTCACAGTAGTCAAAGGGTGAAGGCACAACTCCGGCAGCCACCAGTCCACTGATGTGTGCCATGTCTCCCATCAGATACGCACCATTCTCGTTAGCGATCAGCCTCATGCGGGCATAATCGATGTTACGGGAATAGCAGCTCGTTCCTGTGAAAGAAAGGAAACGAAACAGCGGTTTGATTTCTCATTTGTGTGTTCATTTGCGAAAGGTTTCCTCAACAGAACAAAATTGTTAACCCAGCACCAAAACAATATAATGGGTAAATTTCCAGTCAACACAGAATTGAGAATCAGACTTAAACTCAATGTAAATATCCTTCGACTTAAAACATGACATAGGCTTCAAAGCACAACAATATTAACAAAGCAAACAATACAATACATGCGAGTGCATAGACAACCTGCAATGATGAGTTTGGGGTGGAAAAGGCGAGCGTTTTCTTGCAGTCGGTCATAGTCGATGTAACCAGTTTCGGGATTAACCTGAAACAGAACGCCGTCTGATTAACTTCTCACCAGCCACAACTACAGTACATCTGACATATACAGGCAAATAATAATGATACACTGAACTAACCAACACTTCATTATAATTTACAACTAGGCGAATGGTACTTGAGTGATCGTTTTATTAATGAAAGTATACTGTGAGTTGTTTTCAATGAAATACAACAGTTCCTCTATACAGCCAATGACCTCTTGCGACTCAATTATCCAAATTTGTGAAAAACCCAGAAAATGCTGATACTTTGCATAAAATGGCTCTAATTACAAAATGATGAATGCCAAATTTTTGTGAAACCTACCGGTATGAAATCAAGGGTAAACATCTACATTCCAAATCACTTCTTAATTCTGGTGCATTAAAGTAAAACCAAACACTGTGTGTAATTGTCCAAATACTTATGGACCTAAATGTTCATGGAATAAGGCGCTTTTTTTTTTCTTACTAGATCAACAGTACCAACTTGAAATCTTGCTTATCTAACTGAATATTCAGTTGTATTCAAGCCAATGTGTGTGATCACCTTGTACGGCATGGACTCAAAGAAGATGGACGTTGCAGAGATTTTTTTCTTTTCAGTCATGAAGCCATGTGTCAGGTGACCTCCATCAGGAAGGTCCAGGCCCATGATTCTACCATGCGGTTCCACGATGGCGGTGTAAACAGCAAAGTTGGCAGGAGAACCTTCATGGAGAAGCATTTACATTTCTTCTTACTCAATTTGAGAGCCCTCCATCCATTTTCTGTACCACTTATCCTCACATTAGGGTCATTAGTTAGCTGGAGCCTTTCCAAGCTGGGTTTGGGCGAGAGGCTGGGTAACCCTGGACTGGTCGCCATCCAATAGCAGGGCACATGTATACAAATTAGACACTTATGCACAATTTAGAGTCTTCAATTAAGCATGTTTTAAAAATGTGGGAGGAAGACTGAGCAAATAGAGAACAACCCACACAAGCACGGGAAGAACAAATATGCAAACCCGGATTCAAACACCAATTTTGAGACTGTGAGGCAGACGTGTTAACAACTAGCCCACTGTGTTGCCCTTAATTTGAGATATGAAACCATATTTGTTACCTGAATATGGCTGCACGTTCACACCCCATTTGTCAAAATCCAGCCCATATGCCTCTAGCGCCCTCTTCTGGCAGAGTCGCTCCAGCTCGTCCACATGCTCAGTTCCACCATAATACCTAAATTGAGACCATTAAGAATATCAAACTCATTCATAATTGAAAGGAAAACTCAATCTCACTGCTCTCCTTATTGCATGCAATCCTACTCTAGTTCATAAATCATTTCACAAACATGTTTATTCTCATACCTCTGACCAGGATATCCTTCAGAGTACTTGTTGTTCATACAAGATCCCAAAGCCTCTAGAACAGCTCTGCTGGTGAAGTTCTCTGAAGCAATCAGTTCCAGCCCATACGTCTGCCTGTGCTTTTCCTTTTTAATTATAGAGAACACCTGAAACACATACAAAACAACCTGACACACAAACTTCATACAGAAGGATGTTATTATTGCTGCAGTTGCAAAAGTATGGATAATATTTAATATCAAGTCTGTGAATATTTTATGGATTACACAGCCATAACATATGGTAACAATTTCGATTATTCGGATTAGGTTCACTTCCACAGTCTGAGATCCACACACAAAAGATATGATTTGATTGACAAACTCACAGAAGTACTGTATTAAAGTTTATTATTCCAGTGGAAGTGACTAAGAAACACACAGCATCGTAATAAAGTGTTTCTAATATTTTGCACCTCTCTAATAGTGGAAAATCAAAACCAAGCTTTGAGGCAGATTTTATTTTATTTAATACAGCTCTTGTATTGGATATCATTACATTGTGCAGGCATTCATCACGTTGTTTACAGTGAATGTAAATACATCCATATTATATATAGAGTACACCCACATAAAAAGGTGCAGAAAAATATAAACAGCCCCAATTACTGTCAATTAGACAAATATAGTGGCTGTTTCGGAAATCACTCACTAACCACTATATAGAGCACTATATAATGGTTACGCCATTTTGTAGTGCTGTCCAAATGCTTAGTGATCAAATTCAGTGCCCTTTAGTACACTCAATTTCCCACAAAGCATAGCAAAAAGTAGTTACCAACAGATTGTCACTCACCAAGTCGTGATATACCATAATGCATTGAGTCTTCATAGAAGTAGAAGAATGGCAGGACTAGATGTGTCACAGACGGCGGGAGTGAACTTTTTGTATAAATGTCAATTTAATTTTTAACAAAGAAAACAAAAGGACATGTATTTTTTATAAAACCAACTTTTAATAATGTGCAGCAATTTTTTTTTTTTTAACCCAGGGCAACGGCCTACTTTGTTACTGTGCGACAGCTGTGGCGTCATTAACAGAGCGCCGTATAGTGTCTGGATGCTGTTATGAATCAGCTCACTTTATAGTCCACTGTATAGTGCAACCGTACATGGGGAGTAGGGAGTAGTGAGTGAGTGAACGATTTCGGACACAGCAATAATTTCAAAGAGGTTAATATTAAAATACCACGATAGTAGTCAAACATATTTACATAAACACTGACCTCAGCATCATTGACAGCCAGAGGCTCCAACATCATCTTGTTGTGCGAGTCCCATGCGTCCTTGGTGACATTATCGGCATTTGTTAAAGACATGCTTGCTGTTGTTCTTGCACAGTGCTGATCTAAACAACATAATCATTCCATTTTTTTACCCAATCGTTCGAGAAGAAGAAGATGTGATGTCATCATGCAATATGACAATGCTAACCAGGGAAGAATTACAATCCACTAAATTTGACATGACCAATAGATTCAAGCCCAGATCTTATCAGGAACTTAGTGTGATGGTTACATTACTTCATGTGTGGAACTTAGTCAATATGAACTCATCAGGCCACACGTCCTTTTTCCAGTGATTGAGAGCTGGGGTGGAAACAGTCGTAATATTTAAGTATTTTATTTGTCACATGTACAATATACAGTGACATTTGTTCTGTGCATTTATCCCATCCCCGAGGAGAATGGGGCAGTAACAGTGTTGCACCCAGAACTAAATCCATATCTTGTGTCTGCCCTTTGGCCAATGAAGCCCACTGGAAATCAACCTTATGTTTTATTTGTGGGAGGAAACTGGAGAACCTGGAGAAAACCCACATAGGCACGTAGGTTTATTGAAGACTCTCAAATTTAGTCTAACTTGTCCATAGGTGTGAATGGCTTGGTCTCTATATGAGCCCTCCGATTGACTGGCGACCAGTGCAGGGCTCAAACTCAGCTAGGCAAGGCTCCAGCGGACTGATGAGCATAAGTGCGTTTAATGTTTTGTTCTTAGTTCACCTGAGGGTTTATGTCAATGGCCAATGTGCAAAAGGGGGCGGGGGTGCATTAATGATCAAAAGCTTCAGTTGAAAAGTGCCTATTGCAACACTCGAGGCTCCACAAGGTAAACTTTGGATCACTGCATAAGCAAAGCAAATACACGACAGTTTAAACAAATCTTAACGCAGTCTGGTGGCATGGGTAACTTGTCCTCATACAGTTTTTAAATCACCAGATGTTGCTTACACTTTCAGAAACAAGAGACAAGTCAGTCAAATTCCTGTAAGAAAGAAAATTAAGACCATTTGCTGTGTTCACCTGACCAAGAAAATCGGCTGCACAGCAAGAATAGCTTAAAAAGTATCCATACAAAACAAATAGCTTTAACGTTTTATTTTTTAAATATACTGTGCATTAAACCTTAACCAACACGGTTTCCTAAGCACGTCAACCTATTTCAAGAAAAGTACTCTAGTCCTCAAGTTTAAATGTCAAGTCAATACAGACATTGCTACACATTCAAAAGTTCACATTGCATAGTCAAACAGAGACGTTCAAAATGCAAAACCTGGGGCTGATTATGTTATTTAAATTTTAACTACAACCATTAATCTTAATTAATCTTTCGTCCTGGCTGCAACCAAAATGTGTAGTCAACGCTGAACTTACCCAACGAAAGACGGAACGTGAATGTCGCTGTCAAATACAAAACTTATCACGAGGCACCCACGGGGAACAAGAGGGGAAAAAACACGGTGACGAAGGATAAAAGTCCGCCAAAGTTTAGACTAATCAAATGTGTCATTCTTCTTCGTTTGTTATTGTACGTGCAGCTTGTGCACTTGCGCGCCACCCTTCGCCGGGCGTGTGGTCAAACATGTGACCTACTTCTACCGCGCTACTACTACGACTATACCGCTTTACGTATGTAATGAGATCCGATACCTGAAACTGTGGGACGGCGCATTAGAAAACATTCTAACGCGACACAAAGAAGGTACCCTCAGCTACCACCTAGTGCTTTTCATTTGATTGTGTTATATGCATGACAGAGAAGTGCTTGATGCAACTTACTTCAACTTCTTAAGTTCCCAAAAAATATGTCTATTATGTACAGGATGTCCCAAAAGACACGATAAACTTCCTTTTTTTTTTAATTTTTTTTTAGGTGTCATCATGTCTCAGCGCCCTTTGCACAATGGTCATTGCAATGGACTATTGCTATATTAGTCATTCAAACCGCTCTAAGTGCTACAGGACTCTGCATCTTTTTGCACAATTGTCAAAAATAAAATAAAATTAATTGTACCGGCATACCAGATAACTAGCAACCCTATATTGCTCAGTGACTGTTTTTCTCTTTCATGTCTTTATGTCTCAAAAGGGTTGGTTCTCTGTCAACTGTCAATTGATCGTCTGTTGTCGTACTAGAGCGGCTCCAACTACCGGAAACAAATTCCTTGTGTTTTTTTTGGACATACTTGGGAAATAAAGATGACTCTGATTCTGAGAGGCATGAGGCCATTTGCATTGACATCTTAGGCTTTGCAGTTTTTTGTTTTTTTTTTAAATAAGCAAATCATTCTGTTGCCCATGGCTGGCCAATTGACATTAGTGCAGTATTGCAAAATTGCCAGGTGACAAGAATCGTTTGGTCCCAGACTGGAGTTCAATGGCAGCTTGTGAAGTTTCATGGCCATCACGACACTGCTCCAACACGTAGTACAATTTGTACTATCCAAGGCAAGCTTCTCAAACCGTGTCTGCTCATAACCACACAGTGGAAGGCCTGCAATTAGCACTGATGAAAAGACCGAACTCTTAGAGCAGGCATTTGCGCAAAGCCTGGGAAAGTCTATCCGGTGGGCTGCACTGAAATCCAGCATCAACAAAAGCGCGATTCAGCGGATGCTTTGGAGGGTGATAAATCTTTACCTGTGTGACTTTGGATTGTCCAATGGCATCAACTGAAAGATTGATTCTTAACAACCTGCTCATAAAAAGATACCCGTTTGATAACTTGGTACAACAGAAAAAAAATTTTGCTTTTCATCAAACAACTGTCCTACATAAGGCCATGGTTGGGGAATAGCTTCCTTCTCCCAATCTGTTGCTGCTGTTCTTAATTAGTTTAAATTCCCAAGATCTCAATCAATTAAGAGCTTAACTGCAGCTGATTTTCTTTCCTTTAAGTCATCTTGACATTGTATGTTTTTAAAAGCAACAAGTCTATTTTGAAAAATATAGGTAGTAAAAGTAAAAAGTTGTAAGCTACCTTGACCTGGCAGTTTGTTCGAGCTAGGTATATTGTAATAGGAACAGGATTTTTTGCCATGCCAACCGTCAAGCATAGTCTTAGGAGAAGCTACAGTTTCTGGAAAAAAAACAAACAAACAACAACAACAAAAGAACCAACTGCTGTATTGACTAATCACATTCATACCAGGTGACTCCAAATGAAGAAATTAATGTTTGAACATTATCATATTAATCTGAAATATTTTCACAACTCAGTTATGTACAGTGTAAAATCAGAAAGAAACATAACGCCAATTCTCAATAAGCAAAAGTGGACATTGTAAAATGATCAGTTTGATTCATATCATGTAAAAGCTCATAACTTCATTCCAATAGTATGTAAACCAGCTGCAGCTTTACCAATCCGGCCGGCCGTTATCCATGCCAAAATGCACCACCAGTAGGGTAAATACTCTTCATATCACTTTTTTTTAATAGTCTTAATTCATATTGCGTCAGTTCATAAAGGTGGTAAAATGTTTCTGATAAATACTCTGCATCATTTTAGTGAGAGGGAGTTTAACCCTTTAGCCGCTGCTGCTGCTGCTTCTTTTGCTTCTCTTGCTGCAAGGGAAAAAAGGTATGGATAAGGATATGGAAATGAGTTCCGTATCACATTTACAATTTCTCAATTATATATACACTGGTGCATGAGATACCAAATTTGTTGCGTGACCATGTTCATATCTCAAATCATCTTTCCCCATTTGAAATTAACTGAAATGCTATTAATCCATTCCAGCCTTCCAAAAACACCCCCAAAAAATTGGGGAGAAAAATAGCACTCAAGAATATTGTGCTTTCCAAACACATACAGTAATGACATAGTTAAATAGAATGTCCATCTATCCATACATTTTCTGAGCCGCTTCTCCTCACTAGGGTCGCGGGTGTGCTGGAGCCTATCCCAGCTATCATCGGGCAGGAGGCGGGGTACACCCTGAACTGGTTGCCAGCCAATCGCAGGGCACATACATACAAACAAACAACCAGTCGCACTCACATTCACAATTTACGGGCAATTTAGAGTTGTCAATTAACCAACCATGCATGTTTTGGGGATGTGGGAGGAAACCGGAGTGCCCGGAGAAAACCCATGCAGGTACGGGGAGAACATGCAAACTCCACACAGGCGGGGCCGGGGATTGAACCCCGAGGTAGACGCTCTAACAAGTCGTCCACCGTGCCGCTAAATAGAATGTAAAGAAGTAAAAGCTTTTTTCAACATTTTTTTTGTTTCAATTCAACAGACATTGTGGTGCTCTTCCTGATGTGCGCATCTTGGCCACCCAGGGGAGACAAACGGATATACTGTACATGGAGACGGTCCTCAGTAAGCTTGCAGTTATAGTAATCATTTTATGAAAGGATAAAGAATATGTACCTGTGAGTATTATTATATTGTCTGCCTACATGTGTTGCTGTTGTTCATTAGTGATTGCTTAAAAGTGTATATAACAGAGCGACACAGATAATATTTGTTAGCCCGTCTGTGACTTCAGCTTTGTTTGCCAGCATGACGGTAAACATAGTTATCTAAGGCTGTTGTTGTTGGTTGTTTTAAATGTGTAATTTTCTCTGTTTCATGTTTAGTTTGACAGTAAACTTTAATTGGGGAGGGGGGGGTTACATTAAACAGCTCGAAGCCTCTTTTTTGAAGAACTTAAACTGCTGCTTTTTCTTGAGTTAAGTTCACTGCCACTATACAGCGCCCAAATCTCAAAATTTTGCTAGCAAGTCAAAGCAAGCAAAAAAAAAAAATGCGGCTATATCTCGAAAAACTCAGTCGGGTCACTCGTATCTCAAGACATCACTGTATATTTTCTCCCCATTCAAGCAACATACCTTTTTTCTCTTCCTCTTTCTTTCTCGCCGCTTCCTCTCTCTGTTTCTTGATGATGGCAAGGCGGGCGAGGTCAGCTTTGGCTTGGTCAGTCTTCCCTGCTAAATGCATCTTCATGTAGCGCTCCTTTGCTTTCTGCTTCTCAATTTCTTCTCTGTATGCACAGAGTTGGAAAAAGACAAACATAAAAACATTGGTATTAAACTGGATGTTGCAAATAAATAAATTATTCAGTATTTAGATACAATACAGTCATGATAGTCTTGAACTGAAAAATTATCAATTCCTACAGCACAAACGGTGCCGTAGGAACCGTTTTTTTGGCCAAACTTGTGATAGTGCAATATAACGACACTTTGGTCCTTACAGTATGGTTCCAATACTGTAGGTTGTTGATATTTCCAGTACAAAATGTCAGACATTTGTACTTTTAATTTATCGAAAAGGGACAATTCAGTTGAACATAGCTGAATACTCTGAAATATGTTTAAGTTCATAGCTCTGGCGTATTTTCAACTCCTGCCCCAAGTTGTTATACAGTACATCGGACATTATTAACTTGCCACGGATACTTATTCTTCTCATAAGTATAGATTAAAAAAGCATGTGAAAACATCACCAAAATACAAAGTTTTAATAATTAAATTGCTAAAATGGTCTTTAACTGCCCCACCAGCTCTAAAACCAATCAATGTACAAATTAAATACATGGTAAAATGTTAAGTTCCTTTTAATCAAAGTATGTAGGATTACAGCATTAGGGAATTTAAACACACACACAAAAAATGCATTAGGTGTGCCAGAAAGTTCCAGGAATGGTGTAGCAAAAGATACCCAGACTACAAACGGTGAGTTTTCCGAATAACTGGTTACTAGAAACATTACCGAAGACTTTCAGTATACAAAATCAGTGGCCGAGTATAACATGCCTAATGTTTAAACTAAAGTGACATGATGGGGGCAAAAAATTTGAACTGATTTGTACGGAAACACACACCTTTCTCTCCTCGACAATTGCTTGGGCTCATCCAACTCGATGTGGGTCACCTTCTTGGACTTCTGAGCAATTCTGTTGGGGTTCTCGATTTCTATCAAGCCCTCCACACCTATTCTCTTCCTCTGTAAACACATCACAACAGCTCAGAGTGCATTTTAAATAAAAAAATAAAAAAAATTAAAATTACTGTGATAGGCTTGTACCTGTGAATTGTCATCGTCACTATCATCTGATCCTGATGCTTGTAACTTTTCTGTAATGTCATTCTGAGCTGCACCTTCATCCTCATCCTGAAACAAAGAATATAGGAAATCATGCATTTATCCCATAAGTAAATATTAAAATAGCCACGTTAGTCAGCTATTGTAAATATGTCTGTGCATCATCGTAACTGCATTTTACATGAGCACAGAAAGTGCAGACCTCCATCAAGGCGTAAACACTTGTTACCTGCAAAATCAATCAGTGATGACAGCTTGCTCCCTTCTGCAACTTTACTAGCTTTTGGCTATTAAGACTGTACAGGCTAGCGTTGGTACCATTGGTTTAGCATTACAGCTTCTGAACCAGTATACACAGATGAAAAACTCTTCAAATTATATGATTTGTCTAACTCATTATTTGCAATATTTCTATGATTTAAATAATTTGAGGTTTGCTCTACCCCCTTTTTAATGGCACATTCTGTAATAATATCTCTCAATTATAGTGAAAAAAAATTACTATACTGTATCAACACCAGTATCCAAGAACTCGCACACAAACAAAAAACACTAACAACAGTAACAAAATCATTCTCATTTAAAACAGGCACGCGCACACAATTCCTGGCAGGTATCAAATCCTGTCAATTTTACGGTTGTGACCGAAAAACATGAGGAGAACTTAGCAGTTACAAACATTTCCCTTTGTTTTCAGAGGCTCATTAAGTCAGTGGATAAGCAACTCAAATGTCGCTAAGCATGCAAGAGAAATGGTATGTATGGATCCTGGAAGAGGTCTATGGCATTTTCTTGTATAAGATACACGACTTACTGTCTTTCTCTCCTTCTCAGCCTTCATCTGGGCGTCGATCTCCTCTGGACTTGTGTAGGTCCGCATGCGACCCTTGTGGCCACCTTTCCTACCTACAGTGAAGATGACAGACGTGAACAGATTTACCCTGTTTACTACGCACAGTGGAGAAGAACATAGATTGGACACACATCTAAAGCATACACGTCTCTACACATTACATCGGTGTAATGTTATAATGCCATCAAAGCGAACACAAGCGTAAATTGATGCCACTCTGCATGTTCTTAAAGGCAAGAATCGTTACCTGCTTTAAAGTGGCTAACGCTTGCTAATACTCTGTAGAAATATGCAAATTCACTGAACAGTTGACATTTTACACAATCGTCTTACCTCCTTTAGGCATTTTGAGTAATAAATACTGTATATCGATATCAGACTAACAATATACATATATAAAAAACAAAAGACATTTAAGGCCGAAGTGACAGCTGGCTTCTAAAATCACAGAGCAACAAAATACAGAAGTGGCCAACGATTTGCCTGTTCAAATATCCTCAAAATGGAAAGAAATGGTCGGGCTATTTCAAACACCTCTCCGCGTACAAACCACATATTATAAATTTTTCCTCATGGGCTGACTTTATTATCTGTATGTTACGTGTTATTAAAAAAAAAAAAAAAAAAAAAGGCATTTCTGTTTTCATAACGGCATTCAACTTGTGGCCGAAAGTGATGCAATATCAAGAAAACGACTGCAGGCTATTTGCATCAATTTTGGCTCAGAAAATGTCTGCAAACTGACCTAAATTCACGTTTGGTAATAAATTAATGCCAAGTTAGTCTGGAATATGATTTAAAAGACATAAAAATAAATACTGTGTTATGACGTCAAATGTGAGACGAGTTCCCAATGGACCCCGATGACTGCTAATTCAAGGGCCTCAGACGTTTTCGATACCCAAGTAGGAAAACATTAGGTGCTTTTGTTCGTTTCGGGACTTGAGTGTAGCAAAATGCCGAAAGTCAAGAGAAGTCGTAAGCCACCTCCAGACGGCTGGGAACTTATTGAGCCTACTTTGGATGAGCTGGATCAGAAAATGAGGGAAGGTAAGCCGAAACAAGATAATTTAGCCCTTACGCGGTTAGGGCATTACTGTCTTTTTAACCAATGGTCACGAAGAGCTTTATTTATTACGATTGTAATTTAATGCAGGGTTTGAAACATTTTACTTTAGATATGGCGCTAACGTGTTGCCTGTTGTTTTCCACCGTTCGATATGTCGGACATTGAGATCCCCTTTCTATGGTCTGCTTCTTCCCAGCTGAAACTGAACCTCATGAGGGTAAGAGAAAAGTGGAAGCTCTTTGGCCAATTTTCAGACTGCATCATCAGCGTAGTCGATACATCTACGACCTCTTCTTCAAAAGAAAAGCCATTAGCAGAGGTAAAGGAGGACCATATTTAATCAGTATTATTTATCTCTTGATGTAACATCTTTTCCACTTGACCCAATTCAAACTTTTACCAATCATGATTCATTTGAAACGTTATCCTGTCAATTGTAACCATGTTTACTTTGCACAGAACATAATATATCAAAGTGTTATAGTCTACTAGATGCCAACCGAATGTTTGTTTTTCTTTGTGCGTGTCCTGGCAGAGCTGTATGAGTATTGCATAAAGGAAGGCTATGCTGACAAGAACCTGATTGCCAAGTGGAAGAAGCAGGGCTATGAGAACTTGTGCTGCCTGCGTTGCATCCAAACACGAGATACCAACTTTGGGACTAACTGTATTTGCAGAGTTCCAAAGAGCAAGCTGGAAGTTGTAAGTCTCAATGAGTATCCGGCCTCGCGTCCCGCCGGAACGGGCCACTGATTCCAATACATTAGTATAATAATTTTTATGATTATTCTGCCATTTCACTTTAAAATATTCATTGCATTTATAAACACATTTTTAGTACCAAACCAGACAGAGACAAGGATAGGATTATATTTGATACAATTCAGAGACCCATCTGCATGTACTTAATTTTAAATCAATAAACATTTTCAGTGGGTTGTTACTGTTTGATTGTATTTACAGTATGATGTGTGGTAAGACCTTTCTTACCCAATGTACCATTTGTGACTTATTGTCTCTTTGTAGGGAAGGATCATTGAATGCACCCACTGTGGATGCAGAGGATGTTCTGGTTAGGTGTAGAACATCAAGACTTGCCTGGCCTCCATTATTGCTCTCGCACATCTCAGTCACCTGCTACAGAAACTGTTCCTTACTTTGATCAACATTATTCCCAGCAATTGTCTTAGGGCTCTGAAGTACACTGAGAGTGGCCTTCCTGTATTCATTACAGTTGTTTTTCTGTGTGTTCTACTGTCTAAACCCCTTATCTTCAATACCTCTGAGGAGGACGTTTTCTTCAAGCTCTTTTGTTGTGATGTTTTATTTCATTCAAAGAGGGCTGGGTGAGAAGTTTTTTTTTTTAAACCTCTTGTAATAATTTGAATAAAACAATTCTGATTAACTTCTTGTCACATCTGTTCACATTCAATACTTGCAGTTTCTTAGAGTAGCCATTCACTTATAAAGCCACGAAGAGGAGCTTAGAACAGTTTGATTAAATTGTGCATTAATTAAGCTTCTAGAACAAGAATTAAGATACATTTAGACCAAGTATCATACTAATAGTGCAATTTATTCTAAATGAAGTTACTGTTGCTGCTCAGTGACTAGACTTGGTATGTTTGATTACAGAATTAAGTGGGGAGTTGCATTGTCCAAATACATCAAATCGTCCAAGCTTTCTTGAATTGAGTCTGAACATGCCACACTTCACTTTTCACTGTTTCTCCAGCTCCTGCAGAAGAATGAGCTGTTTTCCCAATTGATTTTTTTTTAGCCATACCACCTCAAAAGCTAGCACATTCATTGTGGAAACAAGTCACACAAACAAGTCTCTTGGAGCACTTCATATTTAATGATCTCTCGGTTGCATGAGTTGTTCACAGTGAACGTCAGGATCATCGATTCATTTAACTCCTGTGTGCACCAAACAGTGCAAAAACGGTACTGGATATAAATATTTTAATGGAAAAAAATGACCTAAAAGCATTGATATGCGATATATTTAAAAGGTGGAAAAAAGACACCGCCCCCCTCATGAAGTGATACAAAATGTGCAGAAATGATGCACCTGTAACTTAAGGACACTGAGTGATCACGTTAAGCACAGTGTGGTCAGATTACATTCACTTTTTTTGCATTACAGGGGAAAATTACTAAAACCACTAAGATCAGAAATTATTTAATAGGTCACATGGAACAAGCGGGGTTAAAAAAAAAAAAAGTCAAATGAAATCTAAGGTTGCTGCATTTTCCCCAAATTAAAATTGTAGTCAGGTGAATGAAAAAAAAAAAAAAAAGCCTCGATCAATTTCCATTGCTTGCAGTAGAAAGGACAGCATCCACAGTTCCACCATAACTATTTGCCCCATGCAGTTACATGTGTTGTGGTGGTTACAGAAGTACAGCAACACCACAAAATTAGCAACAGAAAAATGTGCTACATATGGATGACTCTTCTGTAGATTTGTTTCACAGCCCAATTTCAGATTTCCAAGGTTTATGGAACTGTTACAGGGCTTACTGAAAAAAATGAACTGAAAAAAAGTTGAGTTTTGTGATTACATCCAACAAAGAGCACTGATCAGGCAACAGTAAATCATATATATCTAACATCCTTCTTCACCCAAACCAAACTCAAGCATCCTGTCTGTAACAATTATTTCACCCATGATAAAGCAGAAACATTACCAATATAATAATTCACTGTGGTACAAGACAGTCTCATGCTGACACCACAACAATCTCACACCTTTAAGACAACAGTGAAATTCAATACATTAAGGTTAAATAGCTTTAAAGTTTTCCTGACTGAGTCAAATCCCACGAACATCCACAACAGCTGATCGCATCAGCAGGTTTTTTTTGTTGCTGTTGTGCACCCCTCAACAGAAAGTATTTGTTTGACAACATATTTCTTAGGTCATGCACTATCATGGGAGGACAACTGGATAAAATTTAACAAGGCTGAAACAGCCTCTTTACTTCATGTTCTCAAGAGTAAAATTGACTGTTAAAAGTCCACTTTTGCATGTCCATTTGGAAAAACAAGGACAATACAATTTTACTACAGGAATGTGGGTAAAAGAACTCATGCCCACTACATGATTCAAACAAACAGAGAGTGTGGTTGAAAAATCATCAGCGAGAATGCGTTAGTTGACAAAGGCGGAACAAATTTGCATGGTGCTCATGAAGTTTCATGGACAGAATATCATCACAATGCAAGTTTGTCTGAGAACAAATAAGCTATTTCTGTACATGAACAGCAGTGTCAAGTGTTAATTTACTGTAATTAAAAAAATATAAAGATACTGTACACGTGTGGTTGAGCAGGGACTGATCCCACAACATAAACCCAGTAATATGCAAATATTCACCATTTCTCTGTCACGTCAGGATTACAGTATGTGTGCATGTTTGAGTCAACATGCTTTCACAACTGAACCACTTACTGACATTCACAAGTTGCCTTTTTCCTACACACACATTTGACCAGAGAACAAGGCAGATATGCAGAGATAATACAATAAAACCAGTGCAGTTTGATCTTAAATTAAAATGATCATCTTCAAGATCAAGACCATCTTTAGTCCATTAAAAACCAAAAGAGTGGGGTCTCTCTGTAAAAGATCAGATTTTGTATAAAACGCTGGTGGTGTAGTTAAAATTAAAAGGCGCTGCTGCTGCACTGTGGCCGACAGAAGTGTGCAGGTAGTGTTGAGTGATCAGCTGGCTGAGGTAGAGCACTATCTGGCTGTCGTCCTCTCCCAGCCCCAATTGCTCCTGGAGGAAGCAGCGGCGTCGGGCCTCCACGCCATCCGGGCCCTCGGTTATGTTGACTGGCAGATGGAGATGGTGGGTGAAGGTGAACAGAAAGGCCTTGGCCACCAAACGGCACAGTATACTCTGCACGTGAAGGAAGTATGTGGAGCCACGGCGGACGTAGGTGCGGTGATCAGCCATGTTGGCGAGCAGTTCGCCACGATAAGGTGGAGAGCGCAATGTCTTCTGGTCGGCATCCAGAATGGAGATATAGCGGCTGTAGCGGGACAGTGAGTACAGCATGCTGGAACCCACAGGAGACGCCACTCTGAGAGACAAATACTGTATATATAATATAGATAAATAGTTGCAAGTTGCCAGCAAATAGTGTTGCTGATTACAGGAAAGCCAATGAGTTTTTTCAAAAATGTGAAATTTTCAATAACTTTTGGCCTTTCATCATTTTTTTTTTTTTTTTTTAAAAACAGGTTTTTTCCACCCAGCTTTTCATCTGTTTGATGCGCCAGTATTCACTGTTAAGATTTTGCTTTTTCATATTTAAGCCGTAATTGTACTGTATTTATTATTTAAATGTATTTATTATTTTATGTGTTTCTTAATTATGTTTTAGTATAGTTTTGCTAACTTTATACTAAGTTGTCATATTCAAGACTAACGTCACTTGACCGAGTATTCACAGAATGGCTCCTGATTGGCTAAAACGACTTCATGTTTATATTGCGCCTTGTGAAGAGACTTTTTTTTCCCCCCCAACAACATTGGTGAGTACAAAATATTTCAACATGGATTGGGTGGAAATTTTTTTTAAATAAAAATTGGCACATCCGTTTTGTCTCTTGGTTTTTGTTCAATAAAACATAATGAGGATGGTGTGTAGTGTATTGTTTTATAAAAGTAAAAGCTCATAAAAATTAGATTCTTAGGCCCACCACAAATCGAGCTACGCAGCCAAACAAAACTGAAGTGGACCATCAAAAACTACAGTTGGCGACTTCACCGCATACCAAGCGATTGTGCAGTACATCTACCAACATACTGCTACGGAAAAACTGTATAGTTTTTGAGGCGCCACAGTCCACACAGAATATACTGTACTGCATTATTTTTTTATTGAACCACCAAAACATGGCACAATTGTCAAGGAATAAGCAGATCGCCACAAAGAGAGGAAACGGGCGATAATAAAGGGGAGAAAGTGTCCATATTTTGAGAGGCTGCTGGTAACAATCGATCGTCCCAGAGCTTGGCAATGCCATGGCGGCTTGCTGGGTTTCGCTTATGCTTAGAACATGGAAATGCTTTTTTTTTTTTCCTTCAAATTTTGAATCACAGCAAAACCAGTCACTGGCAGTCGACCACTAAAACTAGTTGCTGAACCCACCACACTTCGTTCGCTGTGTGGCGGACCTTAGACACACATCCACAGATTCAGTAAATATAACCATGATGGCAACGTTGTTTGAGTCAACAAATGGAGAAATGGCCAACAACATAAAGATTGAGTATCCATAACTCATCTTTAATGATTAACAGATCAACCAAGAAGCCTTTGGCAAGGCATTATATTTATTTAATTTTTCCTTGAGTGCTTACCTTTGCAATCCAATAAGTTTCCACCTGTACAGGTCAGTAAGGGTGAAAGGGCAGCACAGCCAAGCTTGTACTCGCTCTCCACACTTCCCTGGAGCTGGTACAAATAGGGCCAGTGCTGAAACCAGCCGACGAACTCTCGCCTCATCGGCCCCAAGCACCACCAGCGTCCTGCCACTCAGCAAACACCAGAGAGCCTGCATAGCAAAAGGATACTGTCGCACGAACCTCAAGGCCCCTTGTCCGGCCTTCTTCTTCTGACGCAGGGTCAGCTTCCCCTCATTGCTGAGAGGGGAGGCAGTCCAATCAGAACCAGTAGATGTACTCATAGTACAATCAGACCCATCCTCGGCCGAGGTATGGGAAACTGCATCTCCTAGGAGTCCAGCTGTGTGGTTCTCTGAGAATGGGCATCCCACAGCATAGTCATCATGGAGTGGAAGTAGGGCCTGGGGCTCCTGGTTGACCACCAGGATTTGAGCATTCTGCAGGTGGACAGCGAGATGGGGCGCCACATCAGGTGGATTATCGAGAAAACCTTCATGAGTCATACAGCATGCAGCATCCATTGGAACCAACTTAGAGCCCTTCTCGCATCCTACGTCTCTGGTAGATTCTTCTAGCAAAGTCTTGGGTTTCCTGTCTTCATCAATAGCGTCCTCCACCCATTCACTGTTGCTCTTACCATTCAGATCAGTGTTGTGGATGCAGTCTGGGGTCAAGTTAGACTCATGATCCAGAACGTCTGGCTTTGGACTTGCTTGGTTGCTACAGTTTCCATTAGGTTTCTCTGAGCACTTCTGGGCATCCAATTTCTGGTCAAAATAAGAGCTCTTGAGATTGTTGTCTTCAAGCTTGAGGTCTCGAGTATGGCTAGTCTCAGAGGCAGCGTCAAAAGGCTTTGGATGTTCTGGTCCAAGTACGATAGGTACTGGATTCATAAGTCTGGAGTCATCTACAGCGTGGTTCACAGCACAAAATGGTCTTAATGTTGCCTTTCCATCAAGATCATCATAGTCGTCTTCACAGAGTTCCTCTTCAAACAGGAAGTTAATAACTCTCAGCTTCTTCCGCAGGGCTAGGTCCAAGCGTCGGGTGTGCAGGTAGCACAGGTCACCACGGAAACTACTTTCCGTCTCCTTCAGGAGCTCCACAGTGGCCTCGTAGAACCTGTTGTCACACAGCTCTTGGAGGGTCTTAAGGCGCTTGTCGAAACACTTTGCAGACTTGGCTTTGATCAACTGTGGCGTGTAGGACGGCCTGCGTTTAACATGCTCATATTCTTCTTCACCCACCTCCCTTTCGCTTCCATGACCGTTACGTCCCTGAACATCATTCCCTTCCTTGTCCCCTCCATCGGTGCAACTCAAGGGGTTAGCTAGCTTGGAATACTTGCCAAAGAGCTCTTCACACTCTCTCATACACTTCTGACATGCAACAGCTTGAGGGTCCCGGCGGGGACGATGGGGGTATGAGCTGATCTGTCTTAGAAGGTCTCTGTGTTCGTATATGCTCTTCTCCACATTGGCGAGCTCATTTGCCTTTTCCACAGCATGAGCGGAGTACATGCACTGTGGTCCCGCCTCTCTCCGCAGGCCCTCTTCCCTCTGCAGAACAGAGTGAGTGTACCTAAGAGGGGGAAAAAAAACTTGGTTGTCAATCAACGCCTATATTTTGCTCAGTAACTCCTGTCTTTATTAATTAAATGGTAAATATGAGGGAATTCACATAGCAAAGTCTGGATAAACAAACATTTTCAGCCGACGGGTGGGTGGCATGCTTGAGGGCGACAAGCATAACATGGTCAAACAGTGACAGAGCTCCATTTTCAGTCATAACTAGCACAGTCACCACAGACAAACGTTTATTACTTGACACCCATCTAAAACAGGACTATTATTGATTCAGTATATAGTATGGTATTAGTATTGTGACTGGGAAGCGAGACTAGTAGTTATGCGTCACAGTTCTAAGGTTTGGGGTTTAAGTCTCAGCTCCAGCCTTTCTGTTTGAATTTTGGAGTACATGTTCGCCCTGTGCTTGCTGGATTTTCTCCAGGTACTCCGGCTTACTCCCAAATTGCCAAAACATGCTTGTTAGGTTTACTGAAACTCTAAATTGTCAATAGGTGTTAATGTGAATGCTCGTTTGTCTAAATGTGCCCCGTGATTGGCTGGCAACCAGTCCAGGGTGTACCCCAGCTCTTGAAACTGTTCCAACTTCAAAATAATCACAAAACTCAGGACATCTTCTGTATGATTTCCCCAGATTTCCAAAATTCCTACTTTTCCCACCATTTCACATTTACATAGAAATAAATCCATTTGAAATCAATGAGACGTTTTACAAATTTAATGCACCCTTCTACATTTCTCAACTGATTTGACCCATTCCAACTTGAAAGTGTTAGCTCATTCAGTCTTGGGATGTGTCATTATGAAGTAAAATAAAGTCCTGTGTAATTATAAAGCATAAGGTGTCTGTGTACATGTTTCCTATCTATGTAAGAGAACACTGGTTCACTGCTTCAAGAAGGGACTTACTCTAGGTCTCGAAGCTTCCGCTGAAGTTCTTTGGCAAAAGCTCTCCGGTTCCCAGCCTTCAAGCACTCCGAGGCCTTTGAGAAGCGGACAGACAGCTCCTGAAACTGCAACATGATCTTCCTTTCATCTACTGAAACGTATGCCATACAGAATGGCCGCACAAAGCCCCTTGCCTCCAGGTCATACAGTGTAAGGTGATGGACGTAGGCAAACGCGCCCTCTTTAGAGTCACCCAGTACAACCCTTGAGTCCTCCACAAAACTGAGCCGAGGGTATCCGCTGCCAGGCGGATGCCCAACAAAGGAGGCCTGGTAGTCAACTGACATGATGCGCAGGGAGAAGTAGTTGAGATCAAAAGTGCCACAGACTTTGGGGTCATCGGGAATGGTGAGGAGAGGCTGAGGGCCCACCTGCTCAGAGAACTCTGAAATGAGGATGAAGTCTTTGGTGAACTTGGCGTAGGAGGTTTTGGCCCAAGGATTGGAGTCAGCCGGAGGATGGAGGGGAATGGAGAACTCCTCTGGAATGGCCCATGGGTCAGGAGTGATCTGACCATCATCAGCCTCTTTTGTGAAAGCCACCACGTCAGGTGAACCTATCATAGTGCTTTTGCGGAGCAAGGCATTAGAGACCACACTGTGCAGCTCATCTATCAATTATGAACACGCTGGCAGGGAGCAGAGCTGAAAGGCAGATAAAGTGAAGTCACAATGATCATTGTATTCTCAACGTCCACCAATAATTACAGAATATGTGGAAATTTGATGCCAGTGTTGAATTGTGGCATCGGGTGATCCAGTCCACACCATAAGATGCTCGATTTTAATACAGTACACCACACGCACGCAGGTCGGCGTCCTGCTAACAAAAGCAATTATATAGCGTCAATTCCAGCATCCGGCCAGCATCAAATCTTTCATGCATTGAACGAGACAATGAAAAGCAGCTCTTCTCTCCGTCTTCTCTTCATGTCTTCATTACCATCACGTTGCCTTGTTTGATCCACAGATGCGCCCAGAAATCACACCGCTAGCAGGCAGGAGCGACATAATCATCACACCGTGAGACTGACGCCATGTTTACCCAGCTGCTGGAGTCGAGTCAGGTGACTCTTCCACCAATCCGATGCAAGATTTCCACAGCGAAACATAAGTAGCGGTGAAGCTCAATTTAAATTTTAAGACATGTAATTGTTTCCCCTTTATTTAAATCCAGTTCTTGTAATGACGACGAAAAAAACAAAAACAAAAACAAACAAACAAAAAAATGTACCGGCATTACCAGATAACTAGTAACCCTTTATTGCTCAGTGACTGTTTTTCTCAATGTCTCTATGTCTCAAAAGTGTTCTCTGTCAGTTGAGTGTCTGTTGTCGTACTTGAGGGGCTCCAATTACCGGAGACAAATTCCTTGTGTGTTTTTGGACATACTTGGCAAATAAGATGATTCTGAATCTGACAGCTCCGGTGGGGATTGGTGTGAAGGAACAATTTAATAGAATAAATAGTCAAACCCCATTTACTGGTGACCATATTGCGTATTTTCTTTTGAAACCAATATTATTGAAAACACAAAAATCACAGACACAATCTTTCTTTTTCCCGGATGGACGTCATTAAATTCGTTCGGTCATACATTTACGACAATATACCGACCTTACGACACCACGGTAGAATACGGCAGAATTTGACAGGCGGGCGCGGGGTTTGTAAACAATATAAACTTTCTCTGCTAACAGCTGAAGACACTACGAAGAAAGTTTTTTTTTTTTTTGTCGGGAGATGTATTTGGGTTCCGAGGACATTTACTTTATCGACGCAGGAGTGGTGAAGTTTTACACAGTGACAAGTTTCGTTCTCCAAAGGGATTTGAAGTCTACTCGCTCGACCTAGCATTTTTTAGCTAACATGCTAACACTGTGGAAGGACAGTAGCGGGACTCCGTGGAGAACAAGCTGCTTTATGTGAGTAGCGGCCAGGCATGCAAGTAGTGAAGCTCCTCGCAAAACAGCTGCTTCGACTGGGACAACGGAGGCCAGGTATCCAGCTGAGGTGTTGTTCTGCAGCGCAGGACTCATTGGCAACATTAGACATGATGCGGAGGGGTCAAATCAAGCGGGTCCTCTGCGTAGCCGAGAAGAATGATGCAGCCAAAGGTATCTCCGAAATCATGTCCAATGGCAGGTCCATCAGGGTAAGTATCTTGTAATTTTATTTCTAGATAATTAAATTATTATTACGTAGTTCATAGGCGTTTTAAGCCCATTTTTGGGGGTGCTGAAGCTCCCCTAAACTGAATCCAAGCGCCCCTAAAGTCAGTTTTTTTTCTTCTTTTTACTGTATGTCCTTTATAAACAAGCTAGAAAAGTGTGTAACCATGCAGTACTGGGTTGAAATGTAATATTTTAACAAAAAAAATACTGCACACACTTGCCTCAAAAATGGTTTGTTCCCCTCAATCCATCCCACATCTCTCCAACTGGGCACTGAGCACACTATATGCACAGAGCAATAATGCTGCCTTCCAGGGATATAGTCAAGTGGGTACCTGGCTTAAACAAGGATAGGTTGAACATTTATTTACTTCTACTACCCAATACCAACAAATGATAATAGTGTGTTCCCTTCCACAGTTTATGTTGTTAGGTAGGAGTTAGCTGACACCACTGTCCTCTGTTTGAATTGGAAAGAGAGGAGCTAGCGGTTGTGTCATGTGCATGCGTTAGTTCATACCATGTAACATAAAGTGTTAAACTGTATACTAGTTGTAACCTAGCGACTCCAACTTGTTAAACATAATGACAAAAAAAATTAACCATCCTCATCTGTCTTTTTATGCCTTTATCCACCCTCACTCTTGTTTGAGAATGTTTTTATTTTTACTCTTCTTGCAGGGCTCTAATGCCCTTCTATTTTTTTTTTTTTTTAAGAGGGAAGGACAGTCAAAGTTTAATAAGATCTATGAGTATGAATATCATCTCTTTGGTCAGGTATGTGGACACAATGAAATACACATTCTTTTGCATCTGTTTCTTTTATTTTGTTTCCTCTAATTGCTTCTTTCCTTATGTCCACATCTGCCTCTAGAATGTGACGGTAACAATGACATCAGTCTCAGGGCATTTACTGGCTCTTGAATTCAAAGCCCCTTATCAAAACTGGTAAGTTTGAAAAGGACACGTCTACCATTTTGAAAAGTACCTGTATGAGGCTAACACGCATCTGTTGATTTTTTTATATTTACATTTTCTGCCCAAAGGCTCAGCTGCAATCCGGTGCTGTTGTTTGATGCTGAAGTAGAGAAGTATTGTCCAGATGGCATGATAAAAATTAAGGTATGTCTTTGCAAGGAATTACAAAAAAGGAAGCTAATTCTTTGTATTGAAACAAATTATGGAACCTTCCACTCTTTCCTTCTTTTTATGTTCTGTGTCAATTTGATATTGTTTGTGAATAATGGTTGTTATAAACTAAGTCCCTCTCACCTTGCTGTCCTTCCTATGCAGCATACGTTGGAAAAGGAGGTGAGACAGTGCCAGGCCTTAATTATCTGGACTGACTGTGACAGAGAGGGAGAGAACATTGCTTTTGAAATAATCAATGTCTGTAAAGCCGGTAAGGTTAAAATAGAGCTTAACAATGCAAAGAATGACCAAGCAATTTTTGGTTGTTTAGCTGCTTGATGTTTCAATAGCAGGACACACCATAGAATATCAATCATCTTCAGGTGCAGTTGTCCATATGTACATATCTTTGATAAGTTTGGATAAATACTGTGTTTTTAGTGAAGCCTAATTTGCAAGTGTTTCGAGCGAAGTTTTCTGAAATCACCCCCAACTCCATTCGGAGAGCTTGTGAAACACTATCAGAGCCAGACGCTAACATCAGTGATGCTGTTGATGTCCGCCAGGAGCTTGACCTACGGATAGGTGAGGAGGCACATGCAGTATCGCACTGTAGAATACAGGAGCAAGATCCTTTCAAAATAATGTGATGCCTCAGATGATATAAGATTTCAGAAGCCTATAGACGTTATAAATACTTTTCTCTCTGAACACATGCAGGTGCATCCTTCACCCGCTTCCAGACCCTTCGCCTACAGAAGATCTTCCCATTGTCTCTGGCCAATCAGCTAATTTCTTACGGCAGCTGCCAGTTTCCCACTCTGGGCTTCGTGGTGGAGCGTTTCAAAGCCATCCAGGCTTTCATTCCTGAGACTTTCTACAAGATCAGGGGTGCATGGACACACAGATCCAATATGGGTTTGGAGGTTTATTTGCTGATAATTTAAACTTAATTTAAATTTGGTCTCATCTGCTTCCGTCTTTCAGTGCTACATGAGGTGGAGGAGGACACTGTAGAATTTGGATGGAAAAGACACCGTCTCTTCAACCACACAGCTTGTCTCGTGCTCTACCAGATCTGCATGGAGGTACAGTACTCTAAATGCCTGTTTATTAAGGGTGGGACACAACGTTGAAATTGCAATGTGTTGTACGATCTATCAAAGTTAGGGTTGGGTATCGAGAATCGAGAACCGATTGGAACCGGGACTAACGTTCCGATTCTCCCGGAATCGTTCAAATTTAAAAATGTTGGTTCCCAGTCCGCCGGCCCTGAAGAAGAAGTAGCAAAAACCAAGGAAGAAGAACATGCACAAAGACGTGCTTGTGCCCACAGCGGCGGCTACCAATAGCGTGTCTTAACTTTGTTAAAATTAATGACCAGACGCCCCATTGCAACACTTGGAATAAGATTATATTGTGCAAAGGAGGCTTTCACGATATGTAGCATCTGACGCGTTCCGAACCTCAGCCTACACCGCGCGTCGCTTCAGTCAAGTCAACTTTCAGTCAGTTGGGTGAGTGAAACAATAAAATACCTCTATGCCAACATTGAGACAGCTAGCAAGGTAAATGGTTGTTTGCACTTTTGCACTGATGGTGTTTAGTAGGCTTTACACGATCAGGATTTCACCGATCAGCTAGTTTAAAAAAACGATCACCGATCCGATCACAAGATGGAGCAATGTGTCTATTTAAATGACTTGTTCATTTACTTAATTGCTCTAAAAAATATATTTACAATACATATATCTTTGTTCATCTATTTATGCCAGTGAGGCATAGTAACAGACAGAACAAATAAATGCTCTTCTATTAGATGGCAGGAAGTACATTAATTACAAATACAGTAATTAATGTATCCACTTTTTGTGACATTTTTGTTTGTTGGTGTGCCGTGAGATTTTTCAATTGTAAAATATGTGCCCTGGCTCCATAAAGGTTGGAAATCACTGCTCCAGTCAGGTCATGTATTCTAATCAATTAGGTCAAACCAACATTACAACATGACAGAAATAATGGGTGCTAACTTACTGGAATTAAATTACTTTATTGTACAACCTCAATTCCAATGAAGTTGGGACGTTGTGTTAAACATAATTAAAAATAGAATACAATGATTTGCAAATCATGTTCAACCTATATTTAATTGAATACACAACAAAGACAAGATATTTAATGTTCAAACAGATAAAGTTGATTGTTTTTAGCAAATAATCATAAACTTTGAATTTTATGGCTGCAACACATTCCAAAAAAGCTGGGACAGGTGGCAAAAAAGACTGAGAAAGTTGAGAAATGCTCATCAAACACCTGTTTGGAACATCCCACAGGTGAACATGCTAATTAGGAACAGGTGGGTGCCATGATTGGGTATAAAAGGAGTTTCCCTGAATTGCTCAGTCATTCACAAGCAAAGATGGGGCGAGGTTCACATCTTTGTGAACAAGTGCGTGAGAAAATAGTCGAACAGTTTAAGGACAATGTTCCTCAACGTACAATTGCAAGGAATTTAGGGATTTCATCATCTATGGTCCATAATATCATCAAAAGATTCAGAGAATCTGGAGAAATCACTGCATGTAAGCGGCAAGGCCGAAAACCAACATTGAATGCCCATGACCTTCAATCCCTCAGGCGGCACTGCATCGAAATCCGACATCAATGTATAAAGAATATCACCACATGGGCTCAGGAACACTTCAGAAAACCAATGTCAGTAAATACAGTTCGGCGCTACAGATGAGTTGGACTGATGCAAAGTGGAAAAGTGTTCTGTGGTCCGACGAGTCCATATTTCAAATTGTTTTTGGAAATTGTGGATGTCGTGTCCTCTGGGCCAAAGAGGAAAAGACCATCCGGACTGTTATAGGCGCAAAGTTCAAAAGCCAGCATCTGTGATGGTATGGGGCTGTGTTAGTGTCAATGGCATGGGTAACTTACACATCTGTGAAGGCACCATTAATGCTGAAAGGTACATAGAGGTTTTGGAGAAACATATGCTGCCATCCAAGCAACGTCTTTTTCATGGATGCCCCTGCTCATTTCAGCAAGACAATGCCAAACCATATTCTGCACGTGTTACAACAGCGTGGCTTCGTAGTAAAACAGTGCGGGTACTAGACTGGCCTGCCTGCACTCCAGACCTGTCTCCCATTGAAAATGTGTGGCACATTATGAAGCGTAAAATACGACAACGGAGACCCCGGACTGTTGAACAGCTGAAGCTGTACAGCAAGCAAGAATGGAAAATAATTCCATCGACAAAGCTTCAATAATTAGTGTCCTCAGTTCTCAAACGTTTATTGAATATTGTTAAAAGGTGATGTAACACAGTGGTAAACATGACTCTGTCCCAGCTTTTTTGGAACGTGTTGCAGCCATAAAATTCTAAGTTAATGATTATTTGGTAAAAATAACAGTTTATCAGTTTGAACATTAAATATCTCGTCTTTGTAGTGCATTCAATTAAATATAGGTCGAACATGATTTGCAAATCATTGTATTCTGTTTATTATTTATTGAATGTTGTTAAAAGAAAATGTGGAGTGGCCCCTCCGGGTCGGGGATGAGATCCTGCCCCAAGTGGAGGAGTTCAAGTATTTTGGGGTCTTGTTCACGTGTGAGGGAAGAATGGAACGGGAGATCGACAGGCGGATCGGTGCAGCGTCTGCAGTGATGCGGACTTCCGTATCGTTCCGTTGTGGTAAAGAAGGAGCTAAGCCGAAAGGCGAAGCTCTCGATTTACCGGTCAATCTACGTTCCTACCCTCACATATGGTCACGAGCTGAGGGTCGTGACCGAAAGAACAAGATCCCGGATACAAGCGGCCGAAATGGGTTTCCTCTCTCTCCCTTAGAGATAGGGTGAGAAGCTCGGTCATCCGGGAGGGGCTCAGAGTAGAGCCGCTGCTCCTCCGCATTGAGAGGAGGCAGATGAGGTGGCTCGGGCATCTGTTTAGGATGCCTCCTGGACGCCTCCCTGGTGAGATTTTCCGGGCACGTCCCACCGGGAGGAGACCCCGGGGACGACCCAGGACACGCTGGAGAGACTACGTCTCTCGGCTTGCCTGGGAACGCCTCGGGATCCCCTCGGAAGAGCTAAAGGAAGTGGCTGGGGAGAGGGAAGTCTGGGCTTCTCTGCTGAGGCTGCTGCCCCCGCGACCCGACCTCGGATAAGTGGAAGACAATGGATGGATGGATGGATGGATGGATGGACAGCGTCCCAACTTCATTGGAATTGGGGTTGTAATTATATTACTTCACACACACCTGAACTTTACAGCATGATTCGACAGAACGCCGGTACAACCGTTAGCGCTAGCACGAGCTTGCTAGGCTACATAATGTTTTGTTGCCTGCTTACAAGCCGTATCGTATTAAAAGTATGTGAACATACATTAAACAATCCTTGAATCAAAGTCCTCTCCCGAGCACCGGTTGACCACCAACTCACGTTTTTCCCCATTTAGTTCTTATAATACACACGACGTGATCGATTGTTGTTGTCGTGACTGTGGTAACGAGTGTATCTGGTCGTGTTTGAGTTGACAAGATAAAGCCCAATAATTATAAAAAATGGGATGCGGTGGTATCGGAATACAAGATTTTATTGCAGTAGTCTGACATAGTGCAATTTTGAAAGAGCGTTCCTCCATGTCATGACATTTGGAATGGCAGCAGCGTTACAATGCTTCAGTTATAATCATGTACAATCAATAAAAGTTCCTGTAAACCACTTTGCCGGGTCACTAGCAAGTTAACTTACCCACACATTAAAAGAAATGAGATAAGTATCAATAAAAACAGATAAGTAAGGACGAGAGGATTGCTGGCTGACAGCCCACACAGCTGTTGGGCAGTCAGCGGTTCCTCGAAAAGAGGTAGGTGTTGTTCGTTTGTTGCAATTTTTATTATTGTTTTTATTTACACAGTAATTGTATGATTATTGTATGCTACAGAAACACTCAATATGTTTAGTGAGCTTTTTACAACTGCGCTCTGCCCATTTCTCGGCAAACTACCTAATTTCCGTGGCATCATTTCCTGCTACGTCCTTTGCGGTGCACCACCAACTGGGGCAGCGCGTGAATGTATACGGAAGACACTAAATATGAAAGATCAAATACTGAAAAATACAGCAAAATGTTAGAGCAGCTGACAGGCTTAATCAACATTGTGCCACTTCCTCTAGTAGTGGCTTGGGTGAAAATGCCTTTTTTCAACAACAAAAAAAGTTGTGGATTTCAGGTTTAAGCGTGTCTAATCTCAGCATCCAGCATTGCTAAACAACAGAGGTGCCATCTGAATTTATGTCTGTTTGAGAAGAACACTTACTGTGCATGTGCTGTTTACCAAATTACTTAGAGCTGAGTTGAACATAATCATCAAAGCTGCCTGTTACACAGCATACTAACTAGGGTCAGACACAGGATAGAACACCCAAAGAGCACTTGTTTTCATTTTGTGAGAGTCCCAACGTAGCCGTCTCACTACCTTTGTCAGTTTGCCAAGTACTGTCAGACACACAGACGTATTGTCAGCAGGCATTCATTTTATTTAATTATCTGCTTCACAACGAAAAGTCAAAATGCCCACAAGAAAATGGCATAACGAAAAAGTCCTCACAATACCAAACTGCTAACCGAATTCCTTGACGGACACACAAACCAACACTTCTGCACAAGTAAAACGACAGAGCAATGAGATAAAGTAGTCACACCTGTCACAGTCAACTCACCCGACACTCATGAGCCGCTCCACACCTCTCTCTACCCTCATTGTAGCCCATGGTAAATCACACACTCAGACATACAATAAAATTGTACTTAACAGTGTTGTTATATTAACCTGCCATAAAATCACGAGTGTTAATATACATATACAAAATTATGTGGGGCACTCCTTTAGCTAATTTTGCATGCTGAAATCTGCTCCCATTAACTACAGAAAAAAATCCAACTGTGATGCCATAAATTAAGTTATTGACTCATTTATACTTACATTTGTAAAACCCTATTAAAGTTTAGAATTTAATTTTTACTTTGCACAACTAATTTGTGAAGTCAGAGATTATAGAAAAGTAATCTGTTGTTTAGTCAATACATATACATTTTTGTGTTGAGGTGATTATTGCAGGCCTGTATCTAACCACCAAGGCACCATGATTGCCACCCACTCTCTGTCTGCCTGTGTGCAAATTTGCATGTAATTGCCTATGTCCACCCTCCACTTTTACTGTAGCTTAAAAAAAAAAACTAAATTTGAAAGAAATTTGTTTGAAGCGCAACACATTGGTCACAACTTTAGGTACACGTGCACACGCTAATGAAGCCCAATACATCAGCTATGCCAAGATTCTGCCTTGTCAAAGATACTGATGTTTAAATTTGATTTCTATTATTAAAGATTATTGATTTAACCATATTACCGGTCTGTCGCAGTTGCAGTGGTGTAGACATACTGTGTCTTACTGAGACATGTTTTTGTTACCGGACTTGATGGTGGTGGTGATGATGATACTGTGCAGTACTACACTACTGCTTACTCCAAATACACAAGTAAACCTGTTGTTAAGTCACCTGTAAGAATACATGTAAATATTATCCATCCATCCATTTTCTGAGCCGCTTCTCCTCACTAGGGTTGCGGGCATGCTGGAGACTCGCAGCTATCATCGGGCAGGAGGCGGGGTACACCCTGAACTGGTTGCCAGCCAATCGCAGGGCACATACAAACAAACAACCATTTGCACTCACAGTCACACCTACGGGCAAATTAGAGTCTCCAATTAATGGATGTTTTTGGGATGTGGGAGGAAACCGGAGAGCCCGGAGAAAACCCACACAGGCACGGGCAGAACATGCAAACTCCACACAGGTGGGGCCGGGGATTGAACCCTGGTCCTCAGAACTGTGAGGCTGACGCTCTAACCAGTCGGCCACCGTGCCGCCCATGTAAATATTATAAACCATAAATTTTTTTTAATTCAAGGATCCCATAGCAACCGTCACCTCAGTAACCAGTAAGCCCAAGAGCAAATGGAGGCCGCTGCCTTTGGACACTGTGGTAAAGTCAAGCATCCGCACACTTGCTTGTTCCTCATTCAGCTTCACCATCCCGATGACATTTTTTTCTCTTTTCCCGCATCAGGAATTGGAAAAACTGGCAT
The DNA here is from genome assembly GCF_024500385.1 of Phyllopteryx taeniolatus. Taxonomy (NCBI): domain Eukaryota; kingdom Metazoa; phylum Chordata; class Actinopteri; order Syngnathiformes; family Syngnathidae; genus Phyllopteryx; species Phyllopteryx taeniolatus. The sequence continues at coordinate 13,294,414 of NC_084517.1, forward strand.
CTCGAAAGCTGCGAATAAGTGCTAAAGAGACAATGAAAATTGCAGAAAAACTTTACACACAAGGGTGAGTGTGAGGTAGCATTTTTTTAAACGCATACTGTGTTCCTTTTGTGCCGACAGCATGGAAGCCGTTTACTTTCCTAGTTAAACCTTTCTCTGAATACAGTGAACCTCATGTTACGAACAATCCTTTTTTTTACGAACATTTCAGGTTCCGCACAAAATATTTGTAGAAAAACTACCTCTATGTACTATATTTAAATTGCAAACAGTCTTGGCATGGGCGAGTGGTCATGGAACAAATTAAATTCATAACCCGAGGTTCCACTGTATTGTGAATTTTCTGGGTGTATTTAACGGAAATATCACATTCTGTTTCTGTGAAGGTTTATCAGCTACCCTCGCACGGAAACAAACATTTTCCCAGTGTCCCTTACTCTCAGCCCCTTGGTGGAGCAACAGATGCAGAGTCCTGACTGGGGGGCATTCGCCCAGCGAGTGCTTGACCAGCCTGGGGGTCCCAAACCACGACAGGGCAAAAAGTCTGACCAAGCCCATCCCCCTATACACCCCACTAAATACACAAACACACTGCAGGTAGGCACAGCCTGTTTCCTTTACACAAAACGATGCTGTTTTAATACCATTGTCGTTTTTCTATTTCAGGGAAATGAAGGACGTTTGTATGAGTTCATTGTCCGTCACTTCCTGGCTTGTGTATCCCAGGATGCTTTGGGGCACGAGACTATTGTGGATATAGACATTGCTCAAGAGAAGTTTTCCACTTCGGGACTCATGATCATTGCAAAAAATTACCTTGATGTTTATCCTTATGACAGGTGGAGCGCTAAGGTAAGAGGAGTGTTTTGTGTGTGTGTGTGTGTGTTGGGTGGGTTGCTTTTGGGCGGGGTGGAACCATCAAAGATCAACGTATGGAAGCTAACTATTAAAGGTACTCTGTTTGTGCTAGCTTATTCCAGTGTATGAACAAGGCTCCCAGTTCCAGCCCTCTGCTATAGAGATGGTGGACGGTCAGACGAGTCCTCCACAGCTCCTCACTGAAGCCGACCTCATATCACTGATGGAGAAGCATGGCATTGGTACATCAGAAACACACATTTGGAGGCTGTGCTTTTAATGTGTTTGTGGCCCCAAACACTAACAAATAAAGAATATAAAATATTAATACAGATCATTCCGAGAGTTGTGTTGCAGTCTCACCGACGCTAGGTTAAAATCGGTAAGAAACACAGATAAATGAAATTTGTGATAATGATGGGATAAAAAAAACAAAACAACTAAAACCCTTAGTTTAACCATTAAAATACCCCTACCACATGCTGTAATCATTCATTGATTCATTTTCCGTACCGCTTATCCTCACTAGGGTTGCGGGCGTGCTGGAGCCTATCCCAGCTATCTTCGGGCGAGAGGCGGGGTGCAGCCTGAACTGGTCACCAGCCAATCGCAGGGCACAGCTAAACAAACAACCATTCACACTCACATTCACACCTACGGGAAATTTAGTCTTCAATTAACCTACCATGGCTGGTTTTTTGAATGTGCGAGGAACCCGGAGTACCCAAAGAAAACCCATGGCGGCGCAGAGAGAACATGCAAACTCCATACATGCGAGGCTGAATTTGAACCTGAGTCCTCAGAACTTTAAGGCAGATGTGCTAACCAGTCGGTCCACCGTGCCACCTGCTGTAATCATATTAAAACTTATTTGAACACACTTTTTAAACACATTGTAAGCGTATTTCAACACAAAAAATATAGCAATATAGAGGGGCCGTCATAGAGGAACCGTGATAATGCGAGGGATTACAAGATATTCATTCTCCGAGAACTGTTTCAAATTGTCATTTGTAAAACAAAAAATTAAAAAAAATACTTTGATCCCCGATAAAAGTATTTTAAACACATCTTCCCAAATGGTGTAATTGTGTTCAACAGGCACAGATGCAACACATGCAGAACACATCGAAACCATAAAAAGTCGCATGTACGTGGGCTTGACAGCTGACCAGCGGTTTCTCCCTGGGGAGCTTGGCATGGGACTGGTAGAAGGTATCTAGACAAACTCACACTCACATACTCTTGTATTAAGTTTTTAAACTACTACAATTCTTGCCGTCTCTCTGCTTAGGTTACAACGCCATGGGCTATGAGATGTCGAAACCCCACCTGCGCGCTGAATTGGAGGCAGACCTCAAGCTGGTATCAGAGGGAAGGAAGGACCGAAGGAGTGTGTTGCATCACCACATCCAAAAATACAAGGCTGTCTTCATTGAGTCGGTCACGAAGGCAAAGAAGTTAGTCACACCCAATAGTATTATGAATTTCTGCATAAATTGGCCATAAAATGTTGTCTGATCTTCATCCAAATCACAACAACAAGCAGAGTCTGATTAAACTAATACCACACAACCAATTGTATGTTTTCATATTTTTTTATAGAGAAAAACATTTAAACATTCACACGACAGGGAGGAAAAAGTAATTGAACACTTGTATTCAATAAGTGGTTGAACCTCCTTTGGCAGCAATAACCTTAACCAAACATTTCCTATAGTTGAAGATCAGACGTGTAGGCTAAATGATCAGGCTAAATTTTGGACCATTTCTCTTTATAAATCTGTTGCAGTTTGGCAATATTCCTGGGATGTCTGGTGTGAGTAGCTCTCTTAAAATCATGCCACAGTATCTCAATAAGGTTAACTCAAGTCAAGTTTATTTGTATAGCCCTGAATCACAAAAGAGTCTCAAAGGGCTTCACAGGCCCACAGTTGGCAATGATTGATGACATCCCCTAATCTAACCCCCCCCCCCCCAATGGGAAGAAGACTCTAAATTGCCCGTAGGTGTGAATGTGAGTGTGAATGGTTGTTTGTTTCTATGTGCCCTGCGATTATCTGGCGACCAGTTCAGGGTGTACCCCGCCTCCAGCCCGGAGATAGCTGGGATAGACTCCCGTGAGGATAAGCGGTAAAAGAAAATGGATGGATGGATGGTCCTAAGATTAAATCAGCTGTTTGAGTTTACCAGGAAGGGGCTCGATCAAGCATGTTGTCTATTTTGCCACACTGATGAGTTTTGTGAGTCTGTCAAGGGATATTTCCTCAAAATGAGAGAGGATTGCCAGACGGGTATCCGTAAAGGTGCTGATTAGTCTCTGTGATCGAAGAATTCAAGGGTCGAGGTCAGGCCCTTGACCGGGCCGGTCCAGAATCCGTATTTTCTTCATCTGAAGTCATTCTGTTGTTTATTTGCTTCTTTGTTTTGGATCATTGTCCTGTTGCAACGCCCATCCTCTTCTGAGCTTCAACTTTTGGACAGATGGCCTCACATTCTTCTGCAAATTATCTTGATAAATTTGAATGTGAATACATTTTTCCATTGCTGTTCAGGCTGTTTGTTACCCTGAGGTAACAAAGCACACGCATACCATGATGCTCCCTCCAACATGCTTCACAGGAGGGATAAGGTTTTGATGTTGGTGTGCTTTGCCTTTTTTCCTCCACACATGGCATTGTATATTCCTCCCAACAGTTCAACTTTGGTTTCATCCATTCACATTGGTGTGTGTGAGTGGGTGAATGTGAGGCTTTGTAAACCGCTTTGGGCACTGTGATGGTGTAGATAAAGCGCTATATAAGTGCAGTCCATTTCCATTTCACAGACTAATTTTGACAGTAGTGCTGTGGAACATCCAAATGTTCTTTAACAAACTTCAAATGTGCAGCATTGGTTTTTTTTTTAGGGAGCAACGGCTTCCTCCTTAGTGTTGTCCCATGAACACCTTTCTTGTTTAATATTTTACGTATGGTAGATTTGTCAACAGATATGTTGGCATGTGGCAGTGATTTCTGTAAGTCTTCAGCTGACACTGTAGGATTATTTTTTACCTCATTGAGCATTCTGCGCTGTACTCTCGCAGTCATCTTTACAGGACGGCTACTCGTTAGAAGAGAACATGCAGAACTATCTCCATTTATAGCCAATTTGTCTAACCATCGCCTGATTAACATCAAGACTTTTAGATATACTTTAGTAACCTTTCCCTTCTTTTTTTCAACTCTTCTTAATCTTAGTTTTGCTGAGAGCTCGTTTGAGAAATGCATGGTACACATTAGGCAATGCTTCTTGAAAAGAGACAATTCTAAACTGGTGTGTGTATTCTAGTTGCCAGAGCAACTTTAAGCAACACCTCCAACCTCTTCTCATTGATTGGACTCTGATTAGAGTCCATAGCTTCGAGGTTCACTTACTTTTTCCTCCCTGTCCTGTGAATGTTTGTTATTTTCAATAAAAATATTAAAACATAATGGTTTGTGTGGTATTACTTTAAGCAGACTGTTTATTTATTCTTTTGATTTAGATGAAGATCAGACCACATTTTCTGACCAATTTATCCAGAAATTCAAGGAATTCCAAAGTGTATAAAATTCACATATTTTTTCCTCCCACTGTACCACGACTAAGGTTAATTAGTCACTGTAAACTGTTGCTTGTAACCTAAGAGGTAAGTTTCTGTATTGCCTTAGGTTAGATGAAGCTCTGTCGCTGTATTTGGGTGCTGCTCAGGAGATCCATGAAACTGAGCAGCAAGACATGGAGATCCCACTCCCTGTCAGGAAGTGTCCGCACTGTGGACGTGACATGGTGCTGAGGAAGAAGAAGGAGGGAAACGGGTGAGATGATAAATATAAGGATTTCATGAGGAAGCAAATGCCCTATCAAATACAAAATAATAATGTGGTTGTCTCTGTCCACTGTGAGTATAACAAATCTTTGCTCCACTTCGATTAAAATGTTCATATTTAATCTAGTGAATCTATGGTTTTTAGATCACTTATGTTTTCATTCCCACCCTCGTAGTAAGTTCCTGTCCTGTGTGGGTTTCCCAGCCTGCAAAACAGCCGTATGGTTTCCTGACACGGTGCTGGAGGTCAGCCGAGATGACAGCATTTGTTCCACCTGCCAGCCGCGGCCCGTTCACATGTGAGTACTTAAAACTGGTGAATGTGCCAAGAGTTATACTTTGTTTTCAAACCCTATAAATTGTAGTTGCATTCTGAAAAATGCTGTATCTTAGCCAAAGTGACAGGCATGAGGCTGCGATCAGTAGGTATGTCATCAGAGCAATCAGACAATTTATAATTAGCTGAGCTCTTGCTCAATGCCGTGACTTCCAGTGCTGCATTATTGCGGGAAAGGTGTTTGGACTGCTGTTTTTTGAAGCTTTTTAACACTGCAAGGTGTATGAAACACTGGTACATCTGGCTTAGAGCTGAGAAATAATTCTTAGTCTATTGCGTCAATTGCGACCATGTCTGAAGGTGAAAGTATTTATAGCTGTGAAGAACAGCTATGTGAAAGTCATTTAGATGGCTGAGAACCAATAAGCGCTGAATTGTGGGTAATGATGCACATCTTCTTACCTCAGAAAAATACATTTTCAGTTGACATGGCTACTTGGTTTATTTTTATTTATTTATTTATACATACAATGTTCTTTTATGCAAATATTTGACTCTCAGAACAATGCAGGCTCTCTGTAAAAACTCATTACGCGACATGGCAATTATAGACTCGCTTGCTATACATGGATTTGATATCCACTAACTGCTGTATCAAAATGTCTGTCTTTACAAATATAATTATGACTGACACTGTTAGAGAGAGATTGGTTTATATGTTTATTATATTATTATTTATTTTGGTTAGCTTGTATTTTATCACATGGAAAAAAAACACCTGCCAGGATGATTCAGCACATTTCTACACCACTGCAACACAACAATAAGAAACATACTGTTCAATTAATACCCCCTCAATGAAAACTGAACATTATTCTCTTTGTAAAAGCAAGGCTCGTTTTAGTTGTTCGTTGTAAGTGTGAGGTAAATTGTGAGGAAACCTGACAAAAGTCCTTGCATCAGTGGGTATTAACCCTGTGACCACATGCCAGTGCAGTCCAAATATAGGGTGCATTTGGCAAGCAGCAAGCCATAGTGCTTCACACCGGTATCTGTTGCCACAGCAACTCTTCGGATGTACAGACCTAAAAGCTGAACCACAACACTTGTGTATAAAAACTGATTTTTTTAAATTCACATTTATGTGACAGTAATAGTACTATTGCTGTTTAAACCAAGCAAGCTCAGTTCTTTCTGCTTTTGCTGGTAAAGTGAACCGTTTATCGTGGGGGATATGTTCCAAACCCACCCGCAAAAGGGGAAAATATGTGATGATAAAAAAATAAAATAAAATGGTGTTACCTCTCCCACACATGTAAACTTATTAAAACCCACTTTTTTAAGTATTCTTTAGTGCCAGGTCTTGCGCTGTTGCTCGCACCGTTCCCCGAATAAGAGGCATAGCATTTTTGCATCGAACTCTTTATTTGTCACTCCCGGTTGAAGGTTAAAAAACTGACTGGTTAAACTATAGAGAATAAAAAATTCAAGCACAAGTATATTTCAATGCTAAAATGCTCAAACAAACCATATAATTTCATCTGACAGAAGTCTGCTAGCTTCATGCAAATGTACAACGTAAATGTGATTAATTAGCATAGATGTCACGGTAATTACAACAACTATTACTGGATTTCAGTTGGAGACCTCTGCATCTTCTTCTTGTTTTGCCTCTTCTGTTATGCTGCATCTTTTCCAGTAGACCTCTGCTAAACGGCATCTTGTGGCAAAGCTTGGTACTACACCCAAGACGCAACTCAAAATAGAGACCTGCCTGTACACTGTAAAAGCCCATTAGAAAAGTGGTATAGCAGGTAGACGCTGTATGTACTCCAATCAACTTTGACATTAGATGCACCTGCGCAATATGCTTTACAAAGATTTAAAAAATAAGAAAGAAAAAAAAAAGATTTTACGTGTATTATTGTGGTTGTAGTTTGCAGTGGGAATTTCATTAAATGTGGATGTAACTTGTGGCAAGTATTAATCTTCACTGACATTTGCTTCCTGTTGTGTCCTGCAGGTTAAAGTTCAAGTTCCGTCGGGGCAGCCTTCCCGCCATTTTACCTTTAGAGTTTGTCGGCTGCATCGGTGGATGTGACGAGACTCTCCGAGAGGTGCTAGACCTTAAATATCTCAGAGGAGCAGGACGAGGAGGAGTGGCAGGAAGAGAGGACCCCCATCAAAATGCCCGCAGACCAGCACAACCACGAGCATCAAATTCAAACCCAAGGCTGTCTGCTCCACCCTCTGCTCCCTCTTGGAACCCACAACCTCGTCCACCACCAGGGGGCAATAGTATCAGTGCACACAACAACAGTGATGTCATTGTGTGTAACTGTGGTCAGGATGCAATCCTGCTGACTGTGCGCAAAGAAGGGCCCAACCAAGGACGGCAATTCTACAAATGCAATTCAGGGGCTTGTAATTTTTTTCTGTGGGCGGATCAGCCGATCCAGCAGGGGGCGCTGCAGAGTCATTGGCCTCCACCACCACCACCAGCCGCGCCACCGAGAATCTCCCAGCTTCCCCGGCAATCTCTTGGGTTTAGGAACACCGCCGGAGGAGGTGGCAGTGGGCCTCAGGGAGGCACAGAAGGTACGATGTGTAACTGTAACGAGGCCACAGTGACACGCATTGTGCAGAAGGACGGACCGAACAAGGGACGGCTGTTTCACACGTGCGGGAAACCGAGAGACCAACAGTGTAACTTCTTCCAGTGGGATGACGAAAACGTCTCACCACAAGGCAAGGCACACGTTTTGTTTGGGGTCTATTTCAAAAGATTTTTATGTGAAAGTGCTCCCAGCCCCTTTATATATGGAATGCACTGGAACTCTTATCCCAACCTTTTACCCATTTTTATGGCCGTTTGCAATATACTGTACTTAATGTAATGCCCATGCATGTGGGAAAGGAGAGCCACAGTTGCCGATGCACTTTTCAGCCATTTATTGCATGCCGGAAGAATAATAAAACATATAAAGTCAACACTCATCAGCTGTTGACCACAGCTGCCGCCCAGACACTTAACACGCAAACTTGTGGACATCACACCCCACCTCACCAGGCCCTGCCTCTCAAAGGCACATGCATGTACACAGACACTAGAGTGTTATGTTATTTTTTTGTGTTCAAATACGATTCTTTACAATGCGTTTAAAAATTGTGTTTTAGTAAGTTAAAATGTGCTTAAAGTATGTGGGAGCGGTAAAACTACATATAAAAAAGTTTTTTTTTAAATATGGTCTCTCTCTATTGCAGATTTTCACTTATCGCAAGAAAGTCTGGAGCGTATCTACGATAGATGGGGGTTCACTATAAAACTAAAAGAGAAACGTTCCACTCTTTGAAAACGCCAGGCAGATGCTTATGGAGTGACTTTATTGATTTTTCATTTTCTTTGGCTTTTTATGTTTTTATGTTATGTTATGTTTCGTAGTAAAAGTGTGCGCGTACTAGACTGGCCTGCCTGCAGTCCAGAACTGTCGGACTTGCCGCTTACATACAGTGATTTCCCCAGAGTCTCTGAACCTTTTGATGATGATATGGACTGTAGATGATGAAATCCCTAAATTCCTTGCAATTGTACGCTGAGGAACATTCCTCTCCTATCTCTATTGTTGAGGTCACCGAGGTGGTCAAAAAGCTCCTCGGTGGCAAGGCCCCGGGGGTGGATGAGATTCGCCCGGAGTTCCTCAAGGCTCTGGATGTTGTAGGGCTGTCCTGGTTGACACGACTCTGCAAAATCGCGTGGACATCGGGGACAGTGCCTCTGGATTGGCAGACTGGGGTGGTGGTCCCCCTTTTTAAGAAGGGGGACCGGAGAGTGTGTTCCAACTACAGGGGGATCACACTCCTCAGCCTCCCTGGTAAGGTATATTCAGGGGTGCTGGAGAGGAGGGTCCGTCGGGAAGTCGAATCTCAGATTCAGGTGGAGCAGTGTTGTTTTCGTCCTGGCCGTGGAACAGTGGACCAGTTCTACACCCTTGGCAGGGTCCTCGAGGGTGCACGGGAGTTCGCCCAAACAGTCTACATGTGTTTTGTGGACTTGGAGAAGGCGTTCGACCGTGTCCCTCGGGAGGTCCTGTGGGGGGTGCTTCGGGAGTATGGGGTACCGAACCCCCTGATACGGGCTTTTCGGTCCCTGTACAACCGGAGTCAGAGTTTGGTCCGCATATTCCCCAGTAAGTCGGACTCGTTTCCGGTGAGGATTGGACTCCGCCAAGGCTGCCCTTTGTCACCAATTCTGTTCATAACTTTTATGGACAGAATTTCTAGGCGCAGCCGAGGCATAGAGGGGGTCCGGTTTGGTGGCCTCAGTATTGCATCTCTGCTTTTTGCAGATGATGTGGTTTATACCCCATCATGGCACCCACCTGTTCCCAATTAGCCTGTTCACCTGTGGGATGCTCCAAACAGGTGTTTGATGAGCATTCCTCAACTTTCTCAGTCTTTTTTGCCACCTGTCCCAGCTTCTTTGGAATGTGTTGCAGCCATAAAATTCTAAGATTTGCAAATCATTGTATTCTGTTTTTATTTATGTTTAACACAACGTCCCAACTTCATTGGAATTGGGGTTGTAGGCAAGGAGAGCCACAGTCGCTGATGGACTTTCATCTGTTTATTGAATGGGACAAACAGTCTTGCAAGGTGCTGCTGTAGGCCACAACTTACACCCAGACGCTCACACGCAGATGGCTTCAGTCACTTGACCACACCCATTAAAGGCAAACATCGAACATACGAATACTACAGTATAATTACACTTTTTAAAACACATTTATTTATATAGTTATGTTTCATTATGTTTTTAGGCAATGCAAATGTATTTTTCTTCATTAAAAAAAAATTGTGAACAACATTGTCAAGTCCACCAGCATCATACATGATCTTGGAGGGGGCATTGTGTTTCTTTTACATTTACTTACTTGCTTGCATACAATGAATTTTTACCTTGAGGCAGCAGTCAGCTCACCATCTATTTTATGTGATACACATCCTTACTTAACCATAAAGAAAAGCTGTCACGACACACATCTTCCTGCTGAGAATTAAAGGCAGCACACAAAGAATCTTCAGTGTTTTGACCTCTTTTCCTTTTCCTCTCCGTCAGGTGCATTCAGAGGCGGCGGGTTTAATAGCAACAGAAACGGCGAAAAGAAGCGAAGGAAGATAACGGGGGACAAACCACCCGCTGCCAAGAAACCTCGTTCCTGCGGAATCTGCCACATGCCAGGCCACACACGGGTCACTTGTCCTCAGCGGTGACAGCAGCATGCGGAGGTTTTGCACTCTGTGACTCGACTGTTGGCATCTTTTACACACAATACAAAATCTCCTAAAAACCCTCTTGTGACTTTGCGTTTGGGAATTGTGCCAAGAGGACAAAGTCAAGTGAAGTTAAGGGATTTGGATGAAATGATAACAGTTGTAATGATCATCTGATGCCCGAAAGGCAGCAACTAAACGTAACATTTTCAACATTTAGCACGCTGCCCATATTAAAGTGAGGTCCGAGAAGGAGTCCTTTTAGAGGATGAAACACTTCTGCATGTAGCCGCTGGAGCTGTAAGATTCAGAAGAGGTAGCAGCTGCCCTTGGCTGGAATGAAACATCCATTCATTGCGTTTCTTTTTATTCGTCATTCTGCGTGCATCTTGACTGAGAGCAGTTTCAGCTGCAATCTTTTCTTTTATGTCTGTTTTTTTAATTCAAATTCTATTCCATTTTATTATGAATGACTGATAATAAATATGAATGTTTTTCTACATTCCATTGTTACAGACATCTTTTCTGAGACTTAGTTTGGTTTTGGTTTTATTTCTTTGCACTTTTCTCTGGAAATGATTCAGCTCAAGTTTGGTTTCATCCTGACTCATTTTTCTTCAACCACAAGCTCACAGCTAAGCAGGTGGACTTAGAGTACTTGGCAAATGACTTTTTATCCCCTGATAAAATACGATACTGATTAAACCTTCAAGACGCTGTAAAGTGAATTCATAGATTTGTTTCTTTGTACATTGTACATGTTTGAAGATAATTACTGAAAACGTGAAAAAACGGAGAACCACGCAGTCATATAGCGTTAAATTGTTTTCAACCATTTCAGTTTTACAAATGCTTTTGGGCGTGGCAAAAACGGAACCTAGTGATGCACGTGGGCGTCCGGTATGAGTCTCCCCTCCCTCACTGTATAAGGACTTGAGCTGACCAGGGACATAGCATGAGTCACCTCTCCCCCACTATATAATTTCTACCATGCAGTTAGCTAGCTAGCTATGCCTACACAGTAAATAATGCATCTGGACGCCACAATTTGCAAAACAGCTTGCTGTCATTTAAATTCCCAAGTGAGAAGTTGATGATGTGCACGAGGCTGCTACCCGTTTGCCGTCCTAGAGGAGCCCCGGAAGCCTGTTAGCTCGCAAGCTGGCTCGGGGCTAGCACCTATTGTCGCAGTGTGGAAAGCCCTGCAATGACCACCACTGGAGGCTTTCAGTGGATATATTTTCACGGCTCAATCATGTAGGGATGTGTAGGCATAAGAAGTTGCTAAACAAAGTAGCATTCATTTTTTTGAAGGGGTGTGGTTTCTTGCATTCAGCAGACATGCCCACACCATTTGACAGCGGAGACAACGGCTTGCTTGATTTAGCATAATATTTAAGCTTCATTTTTATGTACTTGGCTTTTTTCTTTTTTTACCATTCAAATTGGACATGGTTGTTAACAACACTCTTCTGTGGTGTGTCAAATTTAGAAGACATTTTTTACTCCCACTCTGACAAAATAAAAGGTCTTACACAGACAAAAGATGTTTTCTCTCTCTGTGAGTTTTGTTTGTTTTAGGAAGACTGTTTTGGGTGAATAAAAGAACGTTTTAGAGTTGTGAGTGAGATTTTTGTGAGAGTTATTTTTGAGTGCATGTACAGTAAGAGGTCAATGTTACTTTTTGGTCTATACACCACCTCATAATTCAGGGACACCCTTGTAAAACATTTTTTTAAATCTCTCTATGTGAGTTTTTTTGTTTTAGTAGGAGGTTTTGGGGTGAATAAGAAAACTTTTTGATGTGTGTGAGATTTTCTGCTGTGTGTGTGTTTTTTTTTTACTATGAGTGAGAGGTATTTTCTGCATGAGAGAGGTTGCTGGTGAGTGAATGTTTTTTGTGTAAGTCAGGTTTTTTTGGTGAGTGGAGGTTATTTTGGTCTGAGTGGGAGATGAAAGCGTTATTTTTTGGCCTCATATTTCTGTTTTATATATATATGTACACTATAGATATAGATAGATATTTCATAAAGTTCATTCCATGTTTATATGTATTGCAAAAAACAGTTGTACAATGCTTTGCATCTCATTTGGCAAATGATCTCGGATTCACTGAGTGAAAGTAGCGACATGAGTGCGGCTTCTCGTATGACGTGCATCGTGCTGCCATTTGAACGTAGAAATGACAAAGCACACCAGGCATTGCGATGTCAGTGGAGTCAAGGGTGACTCAGTGGTCGTGTCACACGAAGCTTGTGCAGCGAGCTGCAGGACCCCCTCTTCCGTATTCCCACACGCGATGCCGTTCGGTCCCGCTCGTACTCATAGGGGTAATTTAACGAGAAACATGGAAACTGATGTGCTTTATTTTGCTGATCTTCCAAGGAAGCAGCGCTGATCTTACTGGCACGTTCGGTGAGTCACGCGTGACTCATCACGAGTGGGCGCTAATAGTCCTGCAGTGTTGTTTTTCTGCACACGCACACACACAGTGTCGGTATCCGGGCAGATAACAAGTCATGTGATACGCGAGTGTTTTTATTTTTTCCTCAATAGCAGTAATAAATTCCTTCTTACGGGAAGTGTCACGCCGCTACCTTGTAAACGTTCCCTGCAGGAGGAACGCTACAGAAGCGTGATAACGTCACCCCGTCCCCATAAAAGTCTCTATACCGTACCATAAACTTCATTCAACGCTTAAAGAAGAGCACTTCACTGTAGTTGCTCTTAAATGAAGAAAAAAGAAAAAAAAAAACTTGCAAAGGTTTCTGTTCATAATAAGCCCTAATAAGGTTCCAATTATGTAATCAGGTGATTATTAGGTTTCCAACACAGAACGTACAATATACTCCCAAAAAGTTAGGTTATTCAGATTCTGGATTGAATATGTACTATATAGTTAGTTATAGCTCTCAATGCAATGAAGCACATTAAGCCACAATTGCGTTTTCTGTAGTGTTTTTTAAGGGAGCAGGTGATTGGCCTTCTGTCTAACCTCAGCACCTGGTATTCCTAGGAAGTCTCCCTTCCAAGTACTAACCAGGACTGAACCTGCTTAGTTTCCGAGATCGGTCGTAATTTGTGGAATCCAACGTTTCAGTACTTTTTGCACAACTTGCTGTTTTCTAAAGGAAATGAGCGGCAACATTCACAACATTTCCAGTATATCTTCCGCTTCTATGTCTTTCTGTGACCCAGTTTGTATCTCAGTTGCAACTTTTTGGATGACATTCTATGAGTCAATTGTTGGGTGTTGTCTTGGTCTCAACATGTCAAAATGTGAACAGCATGAAGAGGACTCTTTAAATGCCAATTCTAATTGAACAAGGAAATGTACATTGGCTTATTTATGGATCAAATGCCTGTTTTAAATTTTGCCGTTCAACTCCTTGGTGGAGAAAAGCAGTTGTGCAAAAAGTAGTGCTGAAATAATTGAACAGTTAGACGGGCATTCATAAATTTAAACAAGGTCAAATTAAAGGACCTACAGTATCTAATACTACAAACATTGGCACTTATTCCATAGTTATGGACTTAAAAACGATGTCTGCAGAAAAAAACAGACTCAGAAGTGCTTTTCCGCCAGATTTTGGCCCAACCACATTTAGGTCTTGAACCTGCGTGATTGACACATTAGCCTGCTGAACGACTAGCACATAGCCTTATACTTGCACGTGCTCTTGCTTTATAAATCGACAATATTCGTCTGTTATTTTTACGCAATATCAACCAATTTCAAGTGAAAATAGCTTGAGAACAAATCTGTAAATGCTTAAAATTTTGGGAAATGTTGTAAAACTCCGCCTACTTCCTTGTTCTGCAAAGCAGTGTGGCATAATTGGCATAACCATCTCTGGATGGTGAGATGAGATACATTTGACTTGGCTTTAGCTGTAATGCTTTGTTGTAGAGGGTATCCGCATGAGCCATATGGAGGTATGTTGGCTCTAAGACCTTTGAAAAATAGTTAGGTAACATGACGTAACACAGGCGTTTGCTTTTGTGCAGTTAAAGGCTTTTTGTACGGTCGTTGGCGTCACGGGCACTGCTAGCTCGCGCTGTGTTCGTACCATTTTTATTAATGACACCGTAATAAATAAGCGATTTTTTTGTTTTGTTTGTTAGCATGTTAAATTATCAATTGAACATCATTTTGGGGTGATGTGGTGTTGATGTGAGTGTGCAAAGGTATATGATAGCAGGTACAATGCCAACTTGAACAAAGCAGTGTTTGGAAACTCGAGCAAGATTTTATTTCCGTTTTTTGGAATATTTTCAAGATTTTTTTCTTTGTATATTTCCACCCAACAGCAACGATGTATAAAAAATACGTAAATACTGCCCCTTTATAGTATAGTACATTCCTTTGTCCACACTGGCTATGCGGTGAAATGGTCTCCAGTTCTGTTGATGATGTCAGACCAAGAAATGGTTGCGTTTTTGGTGATGTAAAAAGAGCATTCTCAAGGCAACTAGTTATTTTTTTTGGAGATGACTGCCAGTTTCATTTTCTTGAGCAAAAAATACATAGAGAGAACTTTATAGTGCATTTTATAGTGCTTTTTTTTTTTTTTACTGAAATTTCATGTGAAAGCCGAATATCTCACACTTTTTGTGAGTAGTGTATTAGGTAAGGGACAAGAAATGTAACTGCCTCGTGCTCTAGCCACACGCCTAGTCCATAAACAAACCCAGTGCAGTACAGCTGGCTAGCGGACGGCATAATAATTCAGACTGTTTAAACCGTTAGTTTTCCACTTGTCTCCATCATTCATTTCCTAAGGAGAAGATTGATGTTGCACGTCCCGAAAAAATATGTACGCGACTGATGTTCCATGCTAAATGTCATTAATTTTGTTCTCTTTCATACAAAAGCCGTTTGTTTTGCATTTTGTTCCCTTACTGAACCCAATGTAAACCGAACTGTGAACTTAAAACCAAGGTAAATACCTAACTGTGTTTTTTGGTCTTTACACCACTAGTGATTATTCATTTCACCATTATAACCTGAGGGCAAGCCTTACTAAAAATCCCAAGGTGCTTATCGTGCGGAGCGTCACGGAGAGCTAGAACCTCTCCCGGTCGACTGGGCGAAAGGCAGACCACACCCTGTACTGGTCACAAATTCAGACAGACAATCCTTCACACTTACATTCGCAGTACACCATCACTGAGGGGGAACAGAACCCATGCTGCTCCACCCAAGTCAAGTGAGTACAGCATCATTGACCCACACCACATTTTTAAGTTGACAGAAGTATTAGAACAGACTTAAAATAGACTAAAGTGAATCATGTTTAGTTGTAAATCCTTTGTTTGCAATAAAGGCATGACTCATTGACATCACCAAACCTTTGCATTCTTCTTTTGTGATGCTTATTGTACTCATTATAATTACTCCAGGTTAGGGTTCAACTCACACGCTGTTTTATACAGTACTTGCGTTGCACAGCCAGCTCAAACATGGCAGGCTTTCAAAGAAAGTTGGCAGCGTGGAAGGGTCATGCAAACAGTGCCTGTAACTCTTAAAGCTTTTGAGGTGGCATGGGGGGTGGTGCCTTGCTCAAGGGCACATCTCCAGCATCTCTCCAACAGCTAGTTGCTATTTTACATTTTATGTCTAAACCGTGACCCTCCGTTCCATAGCCCAAGTCCTTACAGATGAGCTACTACCGCTCATTTACGTTAGTTACTCCCTGCAGTCTTCTCTTTAGCAAGTAAACTGCATGTTTTTTCGGTTTTATGTCTAGAGATTGATTTGGCTGGTCTAAAACCTTTGACTTCTTTACTCTGATGAACTTTTGAACCTTTATTGTTTTGGTAGCATGATTTGTCTTTAAATTGGCAGACAGAAGGACCATTGCTCTTTGCACAATGGTCATTGCACCGGACTATTGCTATATTAGTCATTCAAACTGCTCTAAGTGCTAGATGACTCTGGATCTTTTTGCACAATTGTCCCAAAAAAAAATAAAATAAAATTTGTACCGGCATTACCAGATAACAAGCAACCCTTTATTGCTCAGTGACTGTTTTTCTCAATGTCTTTATGTCTCAAAAGTGTTCTCTGTCAATTGACTGTCTGTTGTCGTACTAGAGCGGCTCCAACTACCGGAGACAAATTCCTTGTGTGTTTTTTGGACATACTTGGCAAATAAAGATGATTCTGATTCTGAGAATGTTTCTGTAGACCTCTGAGCAGGGGTGCTGTAAGGGGGAGAAAAATGATGACAATTCCAGAGGCCCGTGACTGACAGGAGTCCTGTAAAATAGTATTTTCAATTTGCAGCATTTATGTGGTAGGGCCCAAAGTGCTATTTTTTGCATGGGACCACAAATCTCTGGCGGTGCCCCTGCTTCTGCATTCATTGCAGAATGTGATATCTTCACTCCTGCCCTCTGGAGGTTGTTGCTGATGTCACCATCTGTCTGCCTGTCTGTCTGTCCATCTATCTGTCTGTCTACACTAGGATGTAAAGGCCACTTTTAAATTCTTCAACTTTAATTTTATGTATTAAACACATTAAAACCAATCCATCAAGCAATTATATGTTTTGTTGATATATTTTGTTGTTATTTTGAAAATATGCTAAATCACAGTTTTCTTTTGATAAGGCAAATCGTTTAAGATTATTAACTATTTTGGGGTGGTCCGCAGCCCTGTTACCTACCAGAATAGATCCACCCCTGCACTGAGCAACAGCCAAATCACATCTCCACATTCAGAACCAAAACAAGAGCAATCTGCAGTAAGCTGACTTTCTTTTTCTTTTTTATTTTTTTTATTTTTTTAAAAGCAGTTACTTCAGGATCATTAATGTGATATGTTCACAATTTGGACCTTCATACAGAGCAGAGAGTGGGGCAAAACATTTTTGGTTCTGAAACAGAACAATCTTTATTCACCATCATGAAGAGAAATGTTGTCACAGTTTTAGTTGCAAATAGTTCACTTGGGTCTGTATAACTAGAAAATCTCTTATAGAAAACCAATTTATTACTATCATCATTATTATTATTAGTAGTAGTAGTATTAGCAGTAGTAGTTGTCATAGTAGTAGTTGTATTAGTTGTCATGGGTATTGCACCCATGGGGGATATAAGTGACGCACTTTTCTGACACCCATATTTTTTTAATGCTGCTCCCGCCCACTCTTGCAGGCCATGTCAAGTGTTATTTTTAGTATATGCTGCGAGCCGCTAAAACACAGATGGTGGGCTGCAAATGGCACCCGGGCCATAGTTTGGACACCCCTGGTCTACAATATCTGTCCTTATTGAGACATGGTAAGTATTTGACATTTAAAAAAATCTCATGTCGCACGACCAAACAAAAATTTCACAAGAAGTTTATATACTGAAATACTGTAATGAAGATCTGATCTCAATTTACTTACAAATGTACTTGCAGTGTGAAATCTGGGCCTGTATAGTTGAACACAAAGTTATTATTCAGTTGTATGAATGGCAACCGGTGGATACACAAGTTACTTGTACCTTCTGCTATCTACAGGAAAAACATTTCATTATTCTGCTTGTCACTCTACGTTGCTGGCATTGATGGATAAGCAGAGATTATTTGTAGAAAATACAACCCCAATTCCAATGAAGTTGGGACGTTGTGTTAAACATAAATAAAAACAGAATACAATGATTTGCAAACCATGTTCAACCTATATTTAATTGAATACACTACAAAGACAAGATATTTAATGTTCAAACTGATCAACTTGATTGTTTTTAGCAAATAATCATTAACTTATAATTTTATGGCTGCAACAAGTTCCAAAAAAGCTGGACAGGTGGCAAAAAAGACTGACAAAGTTGAGGAATGCTCATCAAACACCTGTTTGGAATATCCCACAGGTGAACAGGCTAATTGGGAACAGGTGGGTGCCATGATTGGGTATAAAAGGAGCTTCCCTTAATTGCTCAGTCATTCACAAGATGGGGCGAGGTTCACCTCTTTGTGAACAAGTGCGTGAGAAAATAGTTGAACAGTTTAAGGACAATGTTCCTCAACGTACAATTGCAAGGAATTTAGGGATTTCATCATCTACGGTCCATAATATCATCAAAAGGTTCAGAGAATCTGGAGAAATCACTGCATGTAAGCGACAAGGCCGAAAACCGACATTGAATGCCCGTGACCTTCGATCCCTTAGGCGGCACTGCATCAAAAACCGACATCAATTTGTCAAGGATATTACCACATGGGCTCGGAAACACTTCAGAAAACCAATGTCAGTAAATACAGTTTGGCGCTACATCCGTAAGTGCAACTTGAAACTCTACTATGCAAAGCAAAAGCCATTTATCAACAACACCCAGAAACGCCGCCGGCTTCTCTGGGTCCGAGCTCAGCGAAGATGGTTTGATGCAAAGTGGAAAAGTGTTCTGTGGTCCGACAAGTCCACATTTCAAATTGTTTTTGGAAATTGTGGACGTCGTGTCCTCTGGGCCAAAGAGGAAAATAACCATCCGGACTGTTATGGACGCAAAGTTCAAAAGCCATGATGGTATACGGCTGTGTTAGTGCCAATGGCATGAGTAACTTACACATCTGTGAAGGCACCATTAATGCTGAAAGGTACATACAGGTTTTGGAGAAACATATGTTGCCATCCAAGCAACGTCTTTTTAATGGACGCCCCTGCTTATTTCAGCAAGACAATGCCAAACCACATTCTGCACGTGTTACAACAGCGTGGCTTCGTAGTAAAAGGGTGCGGGTACTAGAGTGGCCTGCCTGCAGTCCAGACCTGTCTCCCATTGAAAATGTGTGGAACATTATGAAGCGTAAAATACGACAACGGAGACCCCGGACTGTTGAACAGCTGAAGCTGTACATCAAGCAAGAATGGGAAAGAATTCCACCTACAAAGCTTCAACACTTAGTGTCCTCAGTTCCCAAACGTTTATTGAATGTTGTTAAAAGAAAAAGTGATGTAACAGTAGTAAACATGACCCTGTCCCAGCTTTTTTGGAACTTGTTGCAGCCATAGAATTCTAAGTTAATGATTATTTGCTAAAAACAATAAAGTTTATCCGTTCTAACATTAAATAGCTTGTCTTTGTAGTGTATTCAATTAAATATATGTTGAACATGATTTTAAAATCATTGTATTCTGTTTTTATTTATGTTTAACACAACGTCACAACTTCATTGGAATTGGGGTTGTAAATAATTATTTTTGGACCAATAGTGAAAATTGGATAATGTGCCGTGGCACAATTGTTGGGAATCACTGGTGTGAGGGAATGCTGAAAAAGGTCAGACAGAGGTGTGAAGTTAAACTCATTTCTCCTGCCCCGCTGCGTTGAAAGCAATAGTAGCTGTCCGACAAATATTTTACACGTCACAATAGACGTTGATGTCGTCACGCATCTAATTATCTGATTGCAATATGAGTGCATACATTTGCGGCAATATCTTGACTTCATTGGGTTCTGTATAAGAGGCAAAGAAGAATAAATTCCGGTTCTTCTGTTACGGTTCTGATGCAGCAGTTTTTCCGGATCTCTGTGCAAGGTCACTTGTATTTTGGGATCTATGTTGCTGCACTTCGAGGTCAACGGTTGGAGTAAACATGGATCACTGTTCATCCCCGCGAGCTTTTTATCAACTCTTCCTGCTGGCTCATCATCATCATCACCCAGCTTTTCAGTCGTTGCTGTAGAAACAGTTGCCATGGCGACCAGTGCCCGTAAGTGATGCAAGCATTCCAGGTGCATGCAGACCATGACTGTAGACCCTGTGTGTGTACGGCCTTACTTTTACTGTAAATGATCCAGCTCCCTAACGGGGAACAGGCCGTGTATCTAGCGGGGTCTTTAGCAACCGTCCGTTCATTCATCATGTCAGGCTACTCCTGGCGGGGGGGGTTCAAGTATAAAGTTCAAGTTGGTCCACACTGAACTGAAGAATCTGTCGTTTAACATCAAAATGAGCAGTGTTTAACGGCAGCCTATTTTCTTGTAGACATGTTGTTTCGCAATGTTGTACGAAGAAGTAAGATTATCTAGCACTTTAGTTCTATATTTGGATCAAACATGGCCAGAGGGGTGAACGTTTTCACAAGAGTGAGTGCAGCGAGGCTTTCCTTTCAATTGCAGATTGTGATCTTTCATGGCAACAAAACTAGGAGGAGTGTGACTCCCTCCATGTTTTCATGCTCAGGCCGGTTGACAGCTTAGGGCCACAAACGTTTACGTCTTGATTGATGCTGGAAAGCCTAATTAGAGGATGTTCTCATGTAAACAGTAGTTCTGTAGAGTAGACAAAAAACTTGATGATTAATGTATTGACTGAAAGATGATTTTGTTGCCTTTGCACAGAAGTAGGCCATTCACCCCATTTTCTATACCACTAATCCTGTTTAGGGTCACAACAGCTGACTTGGGCAAAAGGTAGACTACACCAATGCCAAATGACGGCTAGTAAACGGCTCATAAATAGCATGGAATGAGAAGCTAGCAAACAAACAGCACTTTTTATCGGTGCTAAAAATAATTTTAAAAAATCCATCCTGATCAATCATGTTGAGTATCAATTACTACAACTATGTAACTATAACACTACATAAACCACAAAGCTAAAGATTTGTTTTTATGGTGTTCTTACAAGATGGCACTGACAGTAGGACCTTTCTGTTCTCTCACAATTAAGTCTGTCCAGCATCTTCAAAGGGTGAGCACTTTTATTTTGGTTGTGTTTTGTGTTTTTGGGAATGTTAAAATGCTACTTTAAAAAAATTTACGGTACAGTTAATTCAGTTTGGATCATGATGACGGTTTCAGGCTGTAACTAATTCTTATAATTATTTCTTATAGGAAGGTGTTCATTTTGTAATTAGAGCAAGAGGAATGTCAACCAGTTTGATGCAGGAAACAGGTTCAATTTAACTGGCTGAAACAATATTTGCGATTCATATATTCTACAATTTTTCGAAGTCGAAGTCAAAGAAGAAGAAGAAGAAGAGGTGGAAAGCGGGTTCTTCGGCAGAAAGAGAAGAGGAAAACACAGAGCCTAGAACTGAATGTGGGGACTTTGAATGTTGGGACTATGACAGGAAAATCTCGGGAGTTGGTTGACATGATGATTAGGAGAAAGGTTGATATATTGTGTGTCCAGGAGACCAGGTGGTAAGGCAGTAAGGCTAGAAGTTTAGGGGGAGGGTTTAAATTATTTTACCATGGTGTAGATGGGAAGAGAAATGGAGTCGGGGTTATTTTAAAAGAAGAGTTGGCTAAGAATGTCTTGGAGGTGAAAAGAGTATCAGATCGAGTGATGAGGCTGAAATTTGAAATTGAGGGTGTTATGTGTAATGTGATTAGTGGCTATGCCCCACAGGTAGGATGTGACCTAGAGGTGAAAGAGAAATTCTGGAAGGAGCTAGATGATGTAGTTCTGAGCATCCCAGACAGAGAGAGAGTCGTAATTGGTGCAGATTGTAATGGACATGTTGGTGAAGGTAATAAGGGTGATGAAGAAGTGATGGGTAAGTACGGTATCCAGGAAAGGAACTTGGAGGGACAGATGGTGGTAGACTTTGCAACAAGGATGCAAATGGCTGTAGTGAACACTTTTTTCCAGAAGAGGCACGAACATAGGGTGACCTACAAGAGCGGAGGTAGAAGCACACAGGTGGATTACATCTTGTGCAGACGATGTAATCTGAAGGAGGTTACCAACTGTAAGGTAGTGGTAGGGGAGAGTGTGGCTAGACAGCATAGGATGGTGGTGTGTAAGATGACTCTGGTGGTGGGGAGGAAAATGAGGAAGACAAAGGCAGAGAAGAGAACCATGTGGTGGAAGCTGAGACAGGACGAGTGTTGTGCAGCTTTTCGGGAAGAGGTGATACAGGCTCTCGGTGGACGGGAAGAGCTTCCAGAAGACTGGACCACTGCAGCCAAGGTGATCAGAGAAGCAGGCAGGCGAGTACTTGGTGTATCTTCTGGCAGGAAAGGAGAGAAGGAGACTTGGTGGTGGAACCTCACAGTACAGGAAATCATACAAGGAAAACGGTTAGCTAAGAAGAAGTGGGACACTGAGAGGACCGAGGAGAGGCGAAAGGAATACATTGAGATGCGACACAGGGCAAAGGTAGAGGTGGCAAAGGCAAAACAAGAGGCATATGATGACATGTATGGCAGGTTGGACACTAAAGAAGGAGAAAAGGATCTATACAGGCTGGCCAGACAGAGGGATATAGATGGGAAGGATGTGCAGCAGGTTAGGGTGATTAAGGATAGAGATGGAAATATGTTGACTGGTGCCAGCAGTGTGCTAGGTAGATGGAAAGAATACTTCGAGGAGTTGATGAATGAGGAAAATGATAGAGAAGGGAGAGTAGAAGAGGCAAGTGTGGTGGACCAGGAAGTGGCAATGATTAATAAGGGGGAAGTTAGAAAGGCATTCAAGAGAATGAAAAATGGAAAGACAGTTGGTCCTGATGACATTCCTGTGGAGGTATGGAAGCATCTAGGAGAGGTGGCTGTGGAGTTTTTGACCAGCTTGTTCAATAGAATTCTAGTGCGTGAGAAGATGCCTGAGGAATGGAGGAAAAGTGTACTGGTGCCCATTTTTAAGAACAAAGGTGATGTGCAGAGCTGTGGCAACTATAGAGGAATAAAGTTGATGAGCCACACAATGAAGTTATGGGAAAGAGTAGTGGAGGCTAGACTCAGGACAGAAGTGAGTATTTGCGAGCAACAGTATGGTTTCATGCCTAGAAAGAGTACCACAGATGCATTATTTGCCTTGAGGATGTTGATGGAAAAGTACAGAGAAGGTCAGAAGGAGCTACATTGTGTCTTTGTAGATCTAGAGAAAGCCTATGACAGAGTACCCAGAGAGGAACTGTGGTACTGCATGCGGAAGTCTGGAGTGACAGAGAAGTATGTTAGAATAATACAGGACATGTACGAGGGCAGCAGAACAGCGGTGAGGTGTGCTGTCGGTGTGACAGAAGAATTTAAGGTGGACGTGGGACTGCATCAGGGATCAGCCCTGAGCCCCTTCCTTTTTGCAGTGGTGATGGATAGGCTGACAGATGAGGTTAGACTGGAATCCCCGTGGACCATGATGTTTGCAGATGACATTGTGATCTGCAGTGAAAGCAGGGAGCAGCTGGAGGAACAGTTAGAAAGATGGAGGCATGCACTGGAAAGAAGAGGAATGAAGATTAGCCGAAGTAAAACAGAATATATGTGCATGAATGAGAGGGGTGGTGGGGGAAGAATGAGGCTACAGGGAGAAGAGATGGCAAGGGTAGAGGACTTTAAATACTTGGGGTCAACCGTCCAGAGCAATGGTGAGTGTGGTCAGGAAGTGAAGAAACGGGTCCAAGCAGGTTGGAACGGGTGGAGGAAGCTGTCAGGTGTGTTATGTGACAGAAGAGTCTCTGCTAGGATGAAGGGCAAAGTTTATAAAACAGTGGTGAGGCCAGCCATGATGTATGGATTAGAGACAGTGGCACTGAAGAGAAAACAGGAAGCAGAGCTGGAGGTGGCGGAAATGAAGATGTTGAGGTTCGCTCTCGGAGTGACCAGGTTGGATAAAATTAGAAATGAGCTCATCAGAGGGACAGCCAAGGTTCGATGTTTTGGAGACAAAGTTAGAGAGAGCAGACTTCAATGGTTTGGACACGTCCAGAGGAGAGAGAGTGAGTATATTGGTAGAAGGATGATGAGGATGGAGCTGCCAGGCAAGAGAGCTAGAGGAAGACCAAAGAGAAGGTTGATGGATGTCGTGAGGGAAGACATGATGGCAGTTGGTGTTCGAGAGGAGGATGCAGGAGATAGGCTCTCATGGAAAAGGATGACGCGCTGTGGCGACCCCTAACGGGACAAGCCGAAAGGAAAAGAAGAAGAAGAAGATATTCTACAATTTGTAATGAAAGAGGAGCATGTAAGTACACTTCATTTGTATAGCACTTCTCGCAGAGGACTCACCAAATGCGCCACATGGTTAAAATACAAAATAAAATGCAAAGTCACAAACATCATACAGTTAATATAATAAATTTTTTTTAACAATTATGAATCCATCAACAATTAAGTCTTATTAGAATGCCTGCCTAAACAAATGTGTTTTTCTTCAGAAAAGATGCAGGTCTTAGCTGAAATGGAAGCGCATTCCACAATTTAGGGACAAGGGGCTTCAAAGGCTTTCACTTTTAGGTCTTAATCCTTTGAGATGGACAGTACATAAAAGGGAGTCAGCAGACTGCAGTGACCTAACAGGACAATAAAATGAGAACAAATCTACCAAGTATGGAGGAGCCCAAATAACTCTGTAACTGTTAGAATTTTGTACTGAATTTTGAAATCAACAGTGAGCCAGTGCAAGAATGACAAAATGGGACCTGATCTACGAGAGATATAAGCCCATTCTGAACTACATTGGTACCTTGACTTACGAATGTCCCATTTTAGGGGGTTACGCAGAACAGGATTACAAAATGTAACTACAAAATGTATGTAATTCTAACCCATTACTGTGAGAAAATGTGTAAATAGTTTGAGTTATGTTTGAAAAAAAATAACAGGCGGCACGGTGGACGACTGGTTAGACCGTCAGCCTCACAGTTCTGAGGACCCGGGTTCAATCCCCGGTCCCCCCTGTGTGGAGTTTGCATGTTCTCCCCGTGCCTACGTGGGTTTTCTACCGGCACTCCGGTTTCCTCCCACATCCCAAAAACATGCATTAATTGGAGACTCTAAATTGCCCGTAGGTGTGAATGTGAGTGCGAATGGTTGTTTGTTTGTATGTGCCCTGCAATTGGCTGGCAACCAGTTCAGGGTGTACCCCGCCTCCTGCCGGATGATAGCTGGGATAGGCTCCAGCACGCCCGCGACCCCAGTGAGGAGAAGCGGCTCAGAAAATGGATGGATGGATGAAAAATAACATAACTACAGAACCTCAGATTTTTTTTCATCTCACTTCCTCCTTCGAAAACCAACGCTTGTGATTGGCTCCCTGGTCACATGCCATCCTGCTGTAGTCTCAAACATGACATATTTTTCCAAATATAAAAATATATTTATTATGTCTTATTTTGATTAAACACAAAAGATAATCAGTCTGCTTTCATAAAGGACTACAAAAATTTGAACATTACTGTTGAGTGCCTGAAATGCTGATGATTTAGACAATTTCATGTTAAACAATGTCTCTAAACGATTAATCCATTATCAATATAGTTGTCGATTAGTAATCGATTGGTTGTCGATTAATGGATTAATTGCTGCACCTGTAAGTCAAACACACAAATAAAAAATGAGAAAACTCACAAGGAGCATAGTGTAGACACTCACACCAAAATAACCCTGTGGCAATCCAGTTCCTGACGTCACTCGGCCACGCCCCTTAAAGGCACACATCAACACATCAATACTGCAGTGTGCGTGATATCTGGCTATGTTACACTTTCTAAAACCAGTTTATTTCTTTACATTCTCTTTAATGATATTTCATGATGTTTTGTACTGTTTTGGTTATAATTGCAGTGCTAATTCTCATTATTAAAACCATGTAACAAAAGAATGTGGGTGCTTTTCGGGGGGGGGGGGGTAGAGCGGATTAATGGCATTTGAATTAATTTTGATACCGGGAAGATTGATTTAATAGAGTATGAGCTCAGTGACCTCAGTTTACTAGTAAATCAAGGTATTTTCTATAAACACTCTGTAATATGCAGTTGAAAAAAAAAATTCTATGGTAAATTAATTTCCACAGTGACCTTGTAGTCTCTCTTTCTCTCTCTCTCTCTCTCTCTCCCTCCCTCCCTCTCTCTCTTTTGCGTGCGCGGCCACGCACTTGGGGGCTCGGCCCTACGTAACGGCGTCGGGGGCGCGCGCGCGACTTAAAGCAACGCGTCGTCCCGTGTTGATGTGTCGCAGATTTGAAAAGTGAGCCAGGAGAACACTTTGCGCGGCGGTGAAGCGAACAACGAGAAGCCTCGGAGGCGTTTTGCTGGCCCGGACGAACATCTTTTCCTTTTGAACGCCTTCCTCTTCGCTCCTTCTTCTTCCAATTTTGCCTGGACGGAGGCTGTTCGTTCGGAGCGGGGATGGAGCTGTCATCCATCGGAGACCAAGTGTTCGCAGTGGAGTCCATCACGAAGAAAAGAGTCCGAAAGGTGAGCTCCGACTCTTTTAATGCACTCCACTCAACTTACATAACTTATTTTCCGTGTGCTTTTCCGCCACAGTGGAGCGTGCTGTGCTCCCGTGAAAAAAAGGTGTTGAAACGTCAAAACTAGGCCACACATTTTCCCAACTCCTTGACTTTCATTTTCTGGAGTACATACGCGCTCTTTATTTGCATTTGTGGAAGTTGTGCCGTGCAGGGATGCTGCAGCGTGTTTTTGTGCAGGAGCCCACGCAGATGTAGTACACAGCGAGAAGGGGGGTGTGTACAGTGTGCAAGGTGGCTGACCAAAGGCGGTCACATTATTTTGGTTTTGTTCCCACGCAGCGCATCTTTCAAGGAATTAATACGCCTTTATTAAAAAAAAAAAAAAAAAACAAACCCCCCAAAAAAACCCTGACTTGTTGTTTACATAAAGTTGCGTCCTAATCGCAGTACGCAGCAATTGTTGGAGTAGTGACGTCAAGGTTGCGCAACAGCACGTTGTTTACATGTTCCCGTGGACCCCACCTATCCGAGCCCCGCGCGGTCTGGGGGTTCTAGAAGAGTCGCTTCGTGGGACCGTGCACCGTCACGTCACGCGCGGCTCCAGAGAGAGAAAAGGGGCCGTCTACTGACGTCATTCCTCAGAAGAACACCATTTGACAAGAATAATACCCCCGCCCCCCCCCATACACACACACTTTAAAGTGACAGACATCGTCACACGCACACTCGTACACGTTGTACTTTTGAGGGTATCCTAGTCACACAACTCAGAAAAAGGTACAATTAAACTTTGTATCAGTGTCGATCACGGCGGGATAGTGGATGGCGCGGCTGCGTCACGGTCAAAACGTCCCCGGTTCGAATCTTATCTTCCACATTCCAAAAGCATGCATGTTAGTTTAATTAAAGAAGTGTGAGTGGTTGTTTGTCTTTATGTGTCCTGCGATTGGCAGACGTCAGCTGGGATCAAATGCATACAGGATAGTTCTCCACTTCTGGTGTAAATCGTGCTTTAACGGACAGGAATGGACTCCTATTGTCGACCGAGCGTTGGCAGCTGCTTTGCTGTGGATCTCAGATGTTGACTCGATTAAGCTAATGTGCACATTATGTACATAACCTCAAAAACATCACATGGCTTTTTACCTAAAATGTCCATCCATCCATTTTCTCTCCCGCTGACCTTTGAACCAGAGTACACCCTAGACTGGTCACCAGCCAATCGCAGGGCACAGACAAAACAACCATTCACATTCACATTTGCACCGATGGATAATTTGGAGTCTTCAATTTTGCATATTCTTGGAATGCGGGAGGAAACCGGAGTACCTGGAGAAAATTCACACAAGCATGCAAACACCTCTATCCAAACTTTCTGCATGAAACTCCATTTCCCAGAACTCTTAATCCATTTAAACCAATTAGAAGCCTGAAGAATGTCATGCTCAGAAAACTACAACAATGGCAACGTGAAGGAAGACTGGTGAAATTGTGTGTTACTCCTCGGTTACTAAATAGCTTTACAACTCATGGCGAAGTGCAAGTTGTTTGCAGGTCATTTTCCAGAAACTTTCTGGAAATTTCCATAGGGTGTTTAGATGAGGTGTTTTTGGAAAAGATTTAAATACTGTATCATATCCAAACATAATGATGCAATAAGATAAGCAGTTGCTGTATGTACACATACCATTATAGGTATACTTTAAGAATGATAGTATTGATGGTCATTTATTTGTGAATAGTAATGGGAAATAATGATCTTACCTACCGGCTTACCTATGAAAGGATCAGAGCTTGAATTAGTGTTAAATATTTGCACTTTCAACTCCAGTGGTGCCTTGAGAAACAAGATGAAATCATTTGGTGACCTCGCTCGTAATGCAAAACACACGTTTCCCAAATCATCTTTCCCCAATGAAATGAATGGAAATGTCATTCATCGGTTCCTGCCCCCCCCCCCACCCCCTCCAAACAAAATAGTAAAAAAAAAAGTGAAATACTTTTTAATGAGGAAAAAAAAACAATTTATAATGTTGTAATTTACAAAAAGGTACAGTAATGACATAATTAAATAGAATGTGAACCTTTTTTTTCCCACGCTTTTTGCTTCAATTCATTGGACATTGTGCTGGTCCTTCTGGTGTGTTTGCATTGGCCAGCTTGGGGCAGTATAAATACTGACGGATTTAACACACACACACACACACACACACACACACACACACACACACAAAAGAATATATGCTCTCGGTATTGTTGGATTGTCTGTCTTCATGTGTTTCTCCATAGTTTGATGTTCAAATAGTCATTGCTTAAAGGGTTATAACAATGTGGCACCGATGCTATTTGCTAGCCCAACTACGGTGTTTTGCATTGTTAGTTAGATGGTAGTTAGCAGTTTAGGTAAGGCAAAGTTATGTTGATGTTTTTAAATGCTCAATGTGTAATTGTCTTTGTCTTATGTTTAGTTTGACAGTAAACATCAACTGGGAGTGGCAATAAACTGTTGAGGCCTCTTTCAGTGTGCGGTGGAGATGAAAGGAAGCTAAAAAAAACCCATGCATGTTTCCTTGTCCAACTTTGTGGCATCTCCTCTAAGTGCCATTTTCACTCTCTGACTCTCTTGTCTGCAGGGTAATGTGGAGTACCTGCTAAAGTGGCAGGGATGGCCCCCAAAGTGAGTAATCACTGAGTCATCATCCTGTGACATCATCCCTTTAATATACGCTCACATCCAGCTTGATGACTGACCTGCGCTTCCATATGAGGTTGGGCGGGCATGACGAACGTTAACGTGTGCTTGTGTGGGCGTTGGCAGGTACAGCACTTGGGAGCCAGAGGACAACATTTTGGACCCTCGCCTTGTCCTGGCCTACGAGGAGAAGTGAGTGGAGTCGGTTTTGTGAAAGGCAGAGGGATTTAATATTTTTGTTGATTTGTTCTCTCGCCCATCTCTTTGTCTTTGCTTGTGCTTCGGTGGTGTTCCCAGTCAACAGAAGATCAGAGCTCTGGCCTATCGCAAGAAAGGTCTCAGACCCAGAAGCCTCGTCCTGCGGGTAAAGTAATATATGCATCTCCATATTTTCTTACACTATTTCAAGCCATGGCTGGCTTGCATTTACATTTAGGGGTCGGAGGTGTGTCAGAAAAGTTCCCAAACTGGTGTCACAAATGATATACTGTATTTCAAATCCAAATTCCAAACTACTTACTACTACTACTTCGGCTTAATCCAACTCTTTGTCTGTTATTTATAGAAACGGTCAATACTAAACAAGAAAAAATATATAACAGCATGCAAACGGTGCCGTGTACATCGTCTGGACCAGTTCCAAATCAATATTTATCTAACGACATGGCAATAATAAAATATTTATTTCAAATACATACTCACTAGAGATGCTGATTATTAAATGTATTAATGTGTACAGATCAAGAGACTGTTTTTGCTCGTCGATCTTGGGTTGCTCTGACCAACCAATCAGAAGAAGAAAAAAAAACGACGTTATAGTGGGGCCCTGTGAGACGAATTTAATATCTGATTGGTTAAAGACATTGCTAATATAATTTAAATGACATTGGCCAACACTACAGATTATGAAGGCTGTGGAATTAGATTAGACTGAAATGGCAGCACGTAGAGGCTGAACTCTGATGGAACAAAACAATCTAACATCCACATGTTGGAAGCAGTGCAGCCAAGAGAAATGCTATGTAATGAACAGAATAGACTGCTGGTAATAAATTCATACAACTTCATGGAATTCATCTTTGACTTTAGGTTGTAAATGTTGGTTAGTGCTTTTGATAGTGTTTAGGTCCTGACACCTCAGCACTGGTGCAGGTATACCGAATTTTGTGGCTATCCAGTGAAAACTGGTCTAAAAGGAAGCGGGCCAGACCCATGTGCTGTCCCGCCTCATAAAGGCATAATGTCATATAATCAATCTCCTTATGTGTGTCCTTCTAGAACATTTTCGCCATGGACCTCCGGAGCGCCCACAAGCCCCCGGAGAAACCTCCGCCCCGTCTGCGCCTGTCGCTCACCCGCGCCATGAGCACGGATGTGGACCATAGCGAGCGGGGAGGCGCGTACTGTCGCCCTGCGAGGAGGAGGAGCAAGCAGCTGGCAACCAAGCGCAGGGCGCGCGACCGCTCAAACGGAGCTGTCGGACCCCGCGGGAAGAAAGTGGAGGACTGGGAAGACTCCAGCGAAGAAGAGAAACATGAGTCCGGAAGCACCTCGGAGGAGCGACGGGCAGACAGTTTATATGGTTTGTTGTCTGTTTATCCGTGACCTGGAAGTGTGAGCTTTGACCTCTTTGTGATCTTAAACTTCTCTATAGGCAAGGCAAGAAAAGTTATTTTTTTATATCCGCATTCATGCCCAAGGCAAATTCCTCGTCACACGAAGAGACAAAGAAGTCGGCATTCGCAAATTCGAGTTTTTTCAACGGTATCGCTTTGATGCCATCTGGTGGCAACTTAGTGCTAAAGTGAGCTGAGGAGCTTCCTTTCGACAAAAGTAGTACTTTGCAACCATCTTGTGTCATCTTTGGAAATTGCAGTACAGTGCAAACCTTTTTAGGGAGTGGCATCAATTAGATCTGTGAGCAATTGGGAAAGGTTTGTAATTGCCTACAGATGCCATAAGATGGCAGCAAAGCAGTAGTTTTGTGAAAATTAAACTCCTCAACTCACTTCAGCATAGTTCCTCGGCACCAAGATGGCAAAAGATGTAAGCAAAGCACTATTGTCTAATTGAAGCTCCTCACTTCACTTCAACATAGTCCTTTAGCACCAAGTTTTTATTTAAAATTTAAGATCACCATTATTAGTCCCACAATAGGGACATTTTCAGTGTATATCGAAGAAAAGATACCCGTAAAAACCCACGAATAGGTGAATTTACGAATACCGATCCGTGAATATGCGGGATTAACAGAATAATTACTAACCTCAGTGTCGTTGAATGTGGGAAAGGAGAGCCACAGTTGCTAATACATTTTTAGAGCAGTTTATATTGCATTTCAGGAGAACAATAAAACGCTAACTAACCAGAGCGCAGAAGCTGCTGTCAGCCACAGCTCACGTTCAGACCCTCACACGCCACCCCAGCAGGCCCCGCCTCTCAAATGCATCCACACCTACAGACACTACAGCACAATCTGTACAGTATTTCTATCCTTTTTCTGCTTTCATAAAGTTTTGTTGCATTCAAATACATTTGCAACGCGTTTAAAAACTTTTATTAAGTTTGAGTGTGTTTCAATGAGTTTAAATGTGTTTATAGCGTGTGGAAGCGATTAAACTACATAAAGAAATGTTGCGTTTCTATCCATGGCAAATTTATTGTGGGTGGCTCCGGACTGTATTCTTCGCAATAAATGGAGGTTCACTGCAATGCTTATAAACAAGAACGAAAACAAGAGCAAGCCATTTTTAACACTTTAGACCCACATGTTGACTGGCCGATAGTATCAATTTGTAAATATATATTTAATATATAAATTGTTCAAATTTGGACATACACTAGGAGGTTTCCACTTGACAGTGACTATATTTAGGCTCGAGACGTTCACAGCTTTAAAAACCAGAAGTAAGATTTTAAAATCTGAGAGATTTTAAGAATGGCGTGATGTGGTACAGTTTCCAGGTTATAGTAAGAACTCTAATAGTAGCATTCTGGACCAGTTACAGCTGTTCAGCATGATGGTGGTCCTTGGAGAACTAAGTATTTTTGTATGTGGTACTTGGTGTAACTTTTGAGAACCACTGGTCTAATCGACTGAACCTTCTGCCTTCAAGGTCATTCTGAGTGCAGCTCGCCTGCCGTCCTGGAGCGGCAAGACTTCGAGATGGACGTGGAGGAGGAGAACGCCACCAAAATGTGGTCAGATCCGCCAGACGGAGGCGCCTCAACCGTTGCATGTGACAATTCAAAGGACGGCGCCTCAGTGCTTGACGACAGAGCAGCGGATGCGGTTACCGCGGGCAACAGGTCAGACGGTGATGCGGGCGAGGAGGAGATGAAGTCAAGGCCCGAGACTCCTGGTGTTTGCTTGAGAAATGATACGACGTCAGCGATAGCGGGTGAAGGTGATGCGCCGGTCCACAATCAGAAGGTTACCACGACAACCACGACAACCGCTCAATCAGAGCACCCCGGGAAGGTGATCATGACCGAGGTGACCATCAATTCGATGACAGTGACTTTTAAAGAGGCCGCTGAGGCAGAGGGTTTCTTTAAGGGCTGGTAGACGAAGGCACATCCATTCAACAACAATAATCAGACTTGCGACTCATTTTGGAACATGTAAAATGTCGTGTACGTAACATGTTTACAAAGATACACTCCTTTCCTGCTGAAAAGACATTATCGCTTTGAAATTAACAAACAAGTGGTGATTATTATTATTGAGGTTATTTTATTAGGAATTTGAGAGAAACAAATCGTGAGACAGCGGTCAAACCAACTCACTTCTTCCATGCAGCTACTTATGATTGTTGTTATTGAGGTTTCTTTTGATAGGAATTCCGGAGAATCAGCGAGTGAGACACAGGTCAAACCAGCTCACTTCTTCCATGCAGCTACTTTTTACTAAAATGTCCTGAGTGCTTTCCAGTGCTCAGATACCATATGTTCTTATAGGTGTCTCATTCCATAAGCCCCTCTTAAAAATGTGTTTGGTAAGGACATTGCCAGACCAGATCCAAGTTTATTTCTGTCTCAACAGAAATAAAACAAAGTGAAGTAACGACTGCTGCTCATATGAAGGAAGAGGGATGCACAAAAAAAAAAAAAAAAGTACTGTTGCGTTTGCAGTCTGTTTAAAGTACTATAAATGCTACTTTGTTCTATTTTTGTATTACCAGTCAATAGCCCACTCTTTACACTGCTAGCCTTTGTGGTTTTCAAAGGAAGAGATATGATTTTACACTGCTGCTGTTACACTTTGTACAATAATATACTGTACAACAAGACGTACATTAGATCAGACAATAGAGAGCATTTGTTATTTATTGCATGTCACGTGTATAAGCTAAACTAACTTACTGTATGAGTCTGAATGTCTTTTCTTGGGGGGGGAAAAAAAAAAGTTTTTTTTGACTGCATTTCCAATAAATAGGAAGTAAAATGATGACCTTTTACAGCACATATATTTATTTATCCCTGCTCGATTTGTGCAATAAACCATAAACTCATTGGTAAGTATATTTAATATTAGGGCAGTATGGTAGATTAATGGTTAGCACATCTGCATAACAGTTCTGAGGTCCTGATTCAAATCTCCAGTCTTCCTGTGTGGAGTTTGCATATTCTCAGTGATTGCATGTTTTTTTCTTTTCTTTTCCCCCTTTTAGGGTATAATGGCTTCCCCTCACATTCTCAAAAACATGTTAAAAGGGGAGTTTGCAGTTTAATCTATTTTTTTTTTTTTTAAATCTAATACTTTATTGTAAATAACATTTTTACATAACCAGTACACTCAATTAAAAAAACAAAAAAACGCTTGGGCGTAGCCAAGAAAAGTAGCTATAGCATTTAAAGCTGGTTTGAGAATATTTCATAAAAATCTTGATGTTGAACATAATACATTTTAATTTGGGTCTGTCAGTAATCACAATCACCATAAAGAAACATGGAGGAGTCGCTTTAACAAGTCAAAACTATTACAGGGTTGACGTTGTAGAATTTTACATCTCCACTAGAGGGCGGTTTGTTCTTTAAAAAAAAATAAAAAATTCTGCCAAATGACTGCACTTCATTGACTACATGTCAATGGCCTCTTAATGAAGAGATCAGTTTGATTTACACAACTTTATCCGCAAGTAGTTACCACTTAAGAGCAGGTGACAACACTGTCAGTGGATCTCAGTCAAAAGGATTAAACCAGGATTAATACTACAACT
This sequence comes from Phyllopteryx taeniolatus, assembly GCF_024500385.1. Taxonomy (NCBI): domain Eukaryota; kingdom Metazoa; phylum Chordata; class Actinopteri; order Syngnathiformes; family Syngnathidae; genus Phyllopteryx; species Phyllopteryx taeniolatus. Next base: position 13,328,728 of record NC_084517.1, read on the forward strand.
AAGTAGTGTACAAGGTTACTGTTTGGGTTCCTGCTCCACATTTTGTGATCGCTTTGCTTAGAGAGTCTGTCCGACAGAGTTCTCAATAGATCATTCTAAACTAAAATAAATTGTATTTCAGTCAGTAAGTTATTTAAGGGTTGAATTTGAATTCAATTTAATTTGTTGCATCTAATCTTTGTCATATGAGCATGATTTCATGTTTCTTACTAAACAGGATCTGAGACAGCTGACATAATAATGTGGCAACTTTCACTTTCAAGATGCTCTACTTAGAAATACAGCTACAGACACCGCTTGTGTGTCAATAGTCAAGACTTGAAAAGCAGAAAAGAAAAGTCATGGAAGGTGGTTGACACTGCAAAGCAGTTTTTAAAAAATAAATAAACATTTATGTTCCCTTGACTCTTCTGTTCAACCCAACTGTGCTCATTCACACAAAAACCTACAGCTCGTACAAGTAGAGGTGGTCCTAGCTTGAATGGTAAACTGTGTGAGACCCCTTTGGTGTCCCCCCCACCATCTCTTCTACAGAGGGCGGCTCAACAAAGGGGTGCTAATTCCCCACTAAAATGCCAATTATTTACATGTCAGGACACCGAAGAAAAATCATTTTACGTAGCATTTTTTGGTCGTGCGTTGCCTCCAGAAAAGCCATCCTGTGCAGTCACATGTACATACCAGAAACCCCCACTGACTCCTGAAACCTGTGAGTATTTGGGATACCAGACTGTTCGTGTGATGACTTAAGTGTGTTATGCTTTTTCTTTCTATATACATCACCAAACTTAATGCAACATAGCAAAGCACCAATTTCAACAAACAAGAGATTAAGTCAGTAGGAAATAGCTTTACTATATGTCAAAAATCATTGAAATGTCAGCAGACAACACAAGGCTTCAGCCTATCACAATTTGACCCAAATGAGTCATTAGTGCAAAGTGCAGTGACACTGCAGCACATATTAGCAACAAATCACTAAGAGAAAAGTTTATTTTCTAAAAAAAAATATATATATTAATTAATGCTGCTGTTAAAAACCTAACCAACCATAGTTTGATCTGGACAGTCACAGCATTAAATGGACAAATATGTTGACTATCTTGTGGTCTACCTGACATATAGGAGGGGCTAGTGTGTGTGCGTGTGTGCGAGAGACAAGAGCTTTACAGGAGGAGTGTGTATCGCTATAGTATCATGCAACGTCTCTGAGTGTTCTTCTTGCTCTTCTTGTTGCTGCGGTTGGTCTCCTTGTATCTTCTGATCTCCCTTACGAGCGAGTAGAACGCTTCCTCCACACCCTACCAGGAAGGCAAATGCAAACGGGGGTGACGTTTAATGTAGATGTGCGCAAAAGCCCCCCCAAAGAAAACACTATGGACTCTGAACCATCTGAACCACATCATGATTGTCTTTGCACTACTAAATAAAACTTTTTTTTCTTTTTTTTGCTGCCATCTTTTGTTTACAATTACACTGAACACCTTTTATTGTTATATTAGTATCATTAAATGTCTCATTTACTTTGCAACTTGTTTAGTTTTAAGATGTGTATGTACTTGTTGTACCTGTGTTTTTACTGTTTATCTTAGTGTTATGTCATGTCCTCAACTGTGAGATAGTGAGAAACATGATTTTGATTCCTTGTATATGTGAAGAATTGACAATAAAGCTCACTTTGATTTGAAAAACATGTTACAAAAGACACCAAACACATTCAACGGCGTCACGACTGCGCACCTGTCTGGTTTTGGCCGAGGTCTCGACAAAGGGCACGCCATAACTTCGGGCCAGTTCCTGTGCCTGTCGCGTCTCCACTGAGCGTGAGCTCAAGTCACTCTTGTTGCCCACCAGCACCATGGGAACGCCGTCACTGTCCTTCACCCGGTTGATCTGCTCTCTGGTGGGGGGAGGGGGGAAGAACACACGAGGAAGAGATTAGAGGCCGAGCCCGCTGACATTACAAGATGAGGCAATTTCCTTGATAAACTAGGGGAACAAATCACTTTTGTCAATCGTTTTTATAGATCGTATTTTGGATGGAGGGATTTCTCTCAGGTGGTTAGCATGTCTGCCTCATAGTTGTGATGTTCTGGGTTTGAAATTCTGTTGCGGCCTCCCTATGTGGAGTTTACATGACCTCCCTTGGGCTCCCTCCAGGTACTCTGGTTTCCTTGAACATTCCAAAAATATTTGAGTTAGGTTAATTGAAGACGACATCAAACTCAAGTGGGACATCCCAGGAGAAGAACTGCATCATTTATTATTATTTTTTTTCATTTTATTGATTCTGTTTACTGTAAATTTTATCAATTTTATTGATTACTCAGTTCATTTTGTTTGTTCCCCTCCTTGAGCTGTCACCTTATCGTGGTGGAGGAGTTTGTGTTTCTCAATGATCCTAGGAGCCAAGTTGTCTGGGGTTTTATGCCCCTGGCAGGGTCACCCATGGCAAACAGGTCCTAGGGGAGGGACCTGACAAAACACAGCTCCAAAAACTCCTATGATGACAAACAATACAGGAAGACGTTTTCTCTTGCATGGACGCGGGTCACCGGGGCCCCCCTCTGGAGCCAGACCTGGAGGTGGGGCTCGAAGGCGAGCACCTGGCGGCTGGGCCTGCACCGATGGGGCCCGGCCGGGCAAAGCCCGAAAGGGTAACGTGGGTCCCCCTTCCCATGGGCTCACCACCTTTGGGAGGGGACATACGGGTCGGGTGAAGTGTGAGCTGGGCGGTGGCCGAAGGCGGGGACCTTGGCGATCCGATCCCCGGCTACAGAAGCTGGCTCTAGGGACGTGGAATGTCACCTCTCTGGCAGGGAAGGAGCCGAGCTGGTGTGTTAGGTTGAGAAGTTCCAACTAGATATAGTCGGGCTCGCCTCCACACACAGCTTGGGCTCTGGTACCAGTCCTCTTGAGAGGGGTTGGACTCTCTTCCACTCTGGAGTTGCCCACGGTGAGAGGCGCCGAGCAGGTGTGGGTATACTTATTGCCCCCCCGACTCTGAGCCTGTACGTTGGGGTTCAGCCCGGTGGACGAGAGGGTAGCCTCCCTCCGCCTTCAGGTGGGGGGGAGGGGTCCTGACTATTGTTTGTGCCTATGCACCAAACAGCAGTTCAGAGTACCCCCCCCCCCCCCTTTTTTGGAGTCCTTGGAAGGGGTGCTGGAGAGCGGTCCCTCTGGGGACTCCATCATTCTGGTGGGGTACTTCAATGCGCACGTGGGCAAAGACAGTGAGACCTGGAAGGGCGTGATTGCGAGGAACGGCCCCCCTGATCAGAACCCGAGCAGTGTTCGGTTATTGGACTTTTGTGCTCATCATGGATTGTCCATAAACACCATGTTCAAGCATAAGGGTGTCCACATGTGCACTTGGCACCAGGACACGCTAGGTCGCAGTTCGATGATCGACTTTGTGGTCGTGTCATCGGACTTGCGGCCGCATGTCTTGGACACTTGGGTGAAGAGAGGGGCGGAGCTGTCAACTGATCACCACCTGTTGGTGAGTTGGCTCCGACGTGGGGGAAGATGCCGGTCCGACGTGGTAGTCCCAAATGTATTGTGAGGGTCTGGGAGAATCCCCTGTCAGCAGAAGTTTCAACTGCCACCTCTGGCAGAATTTCACCCACGTCTAGGGGGATGCGGGGGGACATTGAGTCTGAGTGGACCATGCTCCGCGCCTCTATTGCCAAGGTGGCCGACTGGAGATGTGGCCGTAAGGTAGTCTGTCCCCGTCGTGGCGGCAATCCCCGAACCCGTTGGTGGACACCAACGGTGAGGAATGCAGTCAAGCTGAAGAAAGAGTCTATTGGGCCTTTTTGGCCTGTGGCACTCCTGAGGCAGCTGATGGGTACCGGCTGGCCAAGCGGAATGCAGCTTTGGTGGTCACTGAAGCAAAAACTCGGGTATGGGAGGAGTTCGGTGAGGCCATGGAGAAGGAAATTGAGGAAATTCTGGTCCACCATCCGGCGTCTCAGGAAGGGAAAGCAGTGCACCACCAATACTGTGTATAGTGGGGATGGGGCGCTGCTGACCTCGACTCGGGACGTTGTGAGTCGGTGGGGAGAATACTTTGAAGACCTTCTCAACTCCACCAACACGCCTTCCCATTAGGAAGCAGAGTTTGGGTTCTTTGAGGCGGGCTCTCCTACCTCTGGGGTTGAGGTCACCGAGGTGGTTAAAAAGCTCCTCGGTGGCAAGGCCCCGGGGGTGAATGAGATTCGCCCGGAGTTCCTAAAGGCTCTGGATGTTGTGGGACTGTCCTGGTTGACACACGTCTGCAACATCGCGTGGTGATCGGGGACAGTGCCTCTGGATTGGCACACTGAGGCGGTGGTCCCCCTTTTTAAGAAGGGGGACCGGAGGGTGTGTTCCAACTACGGGGGGGGGGGAAAATCACACTCCTCAGCCTCCCAGGTAAGGTCTATTCAGGGGTGCTGCAGAGAAGGGTCCGTCGGGAAGTCAAATCTCAGATTCAGGAGGAGCAGTGTAGTTTTCGTCCTGGCCATGGAACAGTGGACCAGCTCTACACCCTCGGCAGGGTCCTCGAGGGTGCATGGGAGTTCGCCCAACCAGTCTACATGTGTGGGTGAGGTGGTTGGGACATCTGATTCGGATGCCTCCCGGACACCTCCCTGGTGAGGTGTTTTGGGGACGTCCCACTGGGAGGAGACCCCGGGGACGACCCAGGACACGCTGGAGAGACTACGTCTCTCGGCTGGCCTGGAAACGCCTCGGGATTCCCTGGGAAGAACTGGATGAAGTGGCTGGGGAGAGGGAAGTCTGGGCGTCCCTGCTAAACTGCTGCCCTCGCGACCCGACCTCGAATAAGTGGTAGAAAATAGATGGATGGATGGATTTTGTTTGTTATTTATTACTTATTGATTTTGGCAATTTGTTAATTTTGGAAAAATGTAGTCACAACAAACTGGAGCAGGATTGCCCATTATCATTAGGATGTATAAATTATTGATCATTAGAATAAGAAATAGTTACTTTTATCCAAAAAAAAAAAAAAGCAGTTAATATCTTTTATATAATTTTCACAAATCCATCCTGTGGGTCAAATTTGTATCCTCGTTTGGCCCATGGGTCGTATGTTTGACACCCCTGCTCCTAATTGTTCAGGTGTGAACGTGAAAGGCGGGGGACACCCTGGACTGGTCGCCAACCTGTCGCAGAGGACAGAGTCCCCTCCAAAAGTATTGGAACGGCAAGGTCAATTCCTTTGTTTTTGTTGTATACTGAAGACATTTGGGTTTCATATCAAAACATGATGAGACAAAAGTTCAGAATTCCAGCTTTTATTTCATGGTATTAAATGAAGATGTGTTAAACCACTCAGGACAGAGCACACTTTGTTTGAAGCCACCCACTTTTCAAGTGAGCAAAAGTATTGGAACATGGATGGGTGTTTCTAGTTGCTCAGGGGTTGTCTTTTAGATTGATTGCTTAAACATTAGATAGTGTTTGTTTTTGGCTTGGGGTTTCACCTGTGAAAACTGCATTTGCTGTTCAGCCCTGCCCTGAATTGACCTTGCCGTTCCAATACTTTTGGAGGAGACTATGTCCTCTGTGACAGGTTGGCGACCAGTCCAGGGTGTCCCCTGCCTCTTGTCCAATGTCAGCTAACCCGCGACCCAAAAGAGGACAAGCGCTGTAAAAAAAAATTGTTGTAGAATCTCTGTGAAGGTTCTGCACTCCGTTTTCATTGCTGGTGTCAAGGAAATTATGTCGGCGGGAGTTACATCAAGTCTGCATAGATCTAGTAACTGTACTTCTTAAATTCCACACCATCAAGATCCCCCCCCCCCCCCCCCTTTTTAGGTCATTTAGGATCATTGGATTATTCTGACTATCTCAAAGTCACATCCCCACCACAATTGAACAGGCTTTTCCTCGGACCATATTTTTGAGCCATCTAGGCTAAGAAACATACAGGAGGAGGTAGTCAACTCTTATTTCTGCATGTGTGGTCAGATGACCCACATTGAGGTACGTAAAGTCACAAGCATCGAACAGCACGTGATACTGTCAGAACCTTTTGTAAGATTTCCCAGGATGTTTAATAATTAAATAAAGGCATCACAAGCACAAATATAAGCCAAAAAAATCTAAGCCTCATCCATGTCAGTTCAGATACACTATATTAGTTTCATTTCAAGGATCACAAGACTGCAACGCTCCAAAGGTGTGAAGGTTTTGTTCTATTTTCGTGTCTTTGGTTTAGGTCCAAAAAACAACACACCCATAATATCAAACGCTAGTTCAAAAAGAGTTCTGAGCAAATCTGCCAGAGGAACTTTCAAACACTCGTTTCTTTTACACACTTGCATACATGACGTAGCTGACATCATACCATGCATCAGTAGTTTTATTTTTACAGTTTTAAGAGCAACTACTCCCACGAATAGCGAAAAACAGAGTACTTGACCCTCCCCCAATTAATTTTTTTATGATTGCCTATATTAATACTGTTCATAGATCTCAAACTATGATCCCAAAACAGTCCAATATCATTTGAAAAGCATCTTACCTGTACAGGTGAACATCCTCGAAGGACTTGGTGTTGTTGATGGCGTACACGCAGAGGAAGCCCTCCCCGGTCCTCATGTATTGGTCCCTCATGGCGCTGTACTCCTCCTGACCCGCAGTGTCCAGGATGTCCAACAGACACGTCTCTCCGTCGATCACCACCTGCTTCCTGTACGAGTCCTGCAGCACAGAAGGATGCGAGGGTGCACGCTTCAGCCATTGTGATTCCCTAACTTACAGAAGTGATTCTCAACCACTGTACACCAGCACATTAGTGTGCTGTGAGAAATTATCCAATTATTCATTTTGGTACTACAAATAATGTACCTTTGTTCATCTATCTATGCCTGTGGCATATCGTGACAGGCAGAACAATTACATAGCAGAGATCTTGTTTGATGTGCGTCTGAGAAAATGAGCAGGGACCCATAAAGTACGATCAATCTGTGTTTTAGTACGCAGGGCTTGGGCTTAGTACTTCATTGTGGTGCTGGAAATTCAGCATATGATTTTTTTATTTATTTTTTTAAAAGACAGGACTATTTGGTTGTATGTGCGCACTAATTTGTGAATGGTGCGGCAAAAAACAACAAAACACAAAAAAGAGGGTGCATACAGGGGAAGAATAAAAATAAATAATTTCTGCCACTTGAAAGCAGAAACATGAAACTCATCGTAGTCTCTAAAACAATCAGAGATAGTGAGGGGCTGGGACCCTCCGTCTGATTGGCCGTGTGTGTGTGTGTGTGTGTGTGGGGGGGGGGGGGGGGGGGGGGCGGCATACGCATGCTTTTGAAATGCGGGTGCTCACGTACATGACGCAAAGTTTTGCGACGGCGAGCCGGTAGCTGCACGGTTAATGGAATTAATGAAATCTCCCTAATCACACAAGAGCCCGAGTCTGTTTTATTCATATTTTTTATCTAAGATATTTGTTCTACATTCCAATGTCAATGTTCATTATTCTTAGAATTAAAAGTGAATTGTTCTTTAAAAGGATGTACTTGAATTATAACGCTCTAATATCATATCAGTGGCATAAAATCATCAATGATACTATCGTTTGCCATGATAGTTTTTGGGAAAACATATCTTCCTAAAAAAATTTATGGTGACAGGCCTAAACACATAATATACAGAGAGAGAGAGCAAGAGCAATGGATAACACAAAAATATTGTACAAACAGAATAACAAATTGATTAACAACTGTAATAAAAATCTGCAATGTAGCAGGAATGTGAAGCAAGAACTGTGCGTGATATGGCGGAGGATGACGATATCTGTATCCCGTGATGATAAGATGCAGGGACTCATTGTTCTCGGGTTGGGAATCATTGTTTCCATGACACGTGCATCCTGGGGCTCAGATAGTCTCAAGTGTAAAATGATCTATGAAATAGTGACAGAAGGTAGACTGAACCTGTGTATCACCTGTTGTTATTCATACAACAGATTAATAGCTTTGTGTTTAAATAAATAGGCGTAGAATTCTAGAATTCACACCGAGTATATTAAATAATAATCAAATGCATTGTCAATTATGCAATACGATACAGCGACTACTAGGGTTCCCCACACAGAACATATAAGGTAAACGATAAGAAATACTGTATACCTGCCACATGCTCTGGCCACACACCTAGTCTATAAACAAACATTGCAGCTCAGCTTCTGGCTATATTTGCAGAACATCAAAGTTTTTTTTCTCAGTTGAAACGGCATCATGTGAATGGCAGTGCAGCAAGGGGACAAAAAAGTAGCATCCAAATGCAACTTAATTGTGTTTTTAATAGTATAATTTACATGCTGTTCAAACTTGTAGACTATATATATATATATATATATATATATATATATATATATATATATATATATATACACACACACACACACACACACACACACACACAATGTAAATATTGTGATGGGTGCTGTAAAAGTTTTGGAGAAATTATTATGACAGAAAAATTCAACCAACCAATCATCAATCCATGCATAAAATCTATCGCCTTTCATAGAGTTTTAAAATGAAACCAAAATCAGCTCCCCAAGTGGTGTAAGTTTTAAAAAACTATAGATGTTTAACATTGAGAGATAGTTACCCTAATGACTGTAATTATTCATTCATTCATTTTTTCCATACAGGTTAATCTCACTAGGGTCGCGGCGTACTGCAGCCTATCCCAGTTGACAGCGGCCGAGAGGCGGGGTACAACCTGAACTGGTCATATCAACAAACAACCACTTGCACTCACATTCACACCGATGGGCAATTTAGACTATTCAATTAACCTACCATGCATGTTTTTGGGATGTGGGAGGAAACCGGAGTACCGGGAGAAAACCCACGCAGGCACAGGGAGAACATGCAAACTCCACACTGGCAAAGGCAGGATTTTAACCCAGGTCCTCTGAACTGCGAGGCAGATGTGCTAACCAGTCGTCGTGCCGCCTCACTGTAAGTTTTGGACATACTTGGCAAATAAAGATGATTCTGATTAAGAGGTTTAAAATAAAAATGTTTTGTGTTCTGGTCTTTCCATTTCCAGCCACATCTCAGAAGTTGAAGAAAATTGGAGAGGTGACGGGAATTTTTTTGATTATTTTTTTAGATTTATTTATTATACTGATAATAATCCCTTAGGAGGAAATTCAATTTAGACTGCTGCATACACTGTATATTTTTGTGTTGCACACCACACACGAACCAAATGACACTCATGCAGCAGTGCAGGGAGAGATGTCAAGAGTGATCTCACATGTAACGGCCCAAAAATAGAAGGTACACACTTGACACATTCACAGCAAACGTGAGTCCCACCTCGATGGTTGGATCATATTCATCCACAAAGTGATTCTGGATGAGCTGGATGGTGAGAGCGCTCTTCCCTACGCCTCCCGCACCGACCACCACCAGCTTGTACTCGGTCATGCCTGCAAACTGACGCGAAAGCAAAACAGTTGACAGCAAACACACACACACACGCACACACGCACGCACGCACGCACGCACGCTATACGACCGCTTGCTGTGGCAGACGAGCTCGTAACATCTGATACAGCGCCGTGACATGGCGACCCAGATTTAACTTGAACACTCGTCCAACGCATATCGTCTCAAAACTTACGTCACTGCCGTTGTTGCCAAATGGGACTAAAGCCCGTGGTATGTTAAAATAAAATAAAAAAAATAATTAAATAAATAGCCTTACCTTCGTATATGATTTACAATAGCGTGCAAGTTCACAAGTTCAGAGTTGACGCGTAAATGGATGCTATTAGCTTGCTACATAGCGTTAGCCCTGAAGACTATTTCCGCACGTAGAAAAAGACTTTGGGATAAGCCCTCGAACCTTCTTCTCGCCTACAAAAGTTGAGCATCAAAACGCGAAGCCGAGATTTATAACGACTAACTGCTAGTTATCTACATCAAAGTCGTAAATAAATAAACGCCACTCTCATTAAACCTCCATTGTGAATCCGTTGCAACGAGTCAAATTTATTGCGTTAATCCCCACACTAAACGACCAATGGGAAGAGTACTCTAAAACAGACTTGAATGATATCCAATCATAGTGGAAAATAAAATTTTGGTTCCGCCCTTGACAAACAGAACATCCAATCATACATAGGACTAATCACAGTTGGGCGTGGTCTCTGGGGATCCGATCGACAGTCACCTGAATATACCAAAACTGTACGTACAGTACTTATATTTGTCAATAGTATTTGTATGTATTTGTAGTATTTAGTATATGTTAGTTGTGGTGGGAAGTAACGAAGTACTTCGTTATCACATTTAAGTAGATTTTGAAGATATCTGTACTTCAGTATTTCTCTCTCTGACGACTTTTTACTTTTACTCCCAAAACAGATGCATATCTAATTTGTAAAAATAGACTACTCATTTTGTTACTTTGTTTTAAATTTTTTTAATTTTGTTTTACTCTGCTGTTTGCAGCCAGGTCGGCATTGCAAATAAGAATCTGTTCTCAATTGCTTTACCTGGATAAGTAAAGGCTAAATAAAATAAAATTGACGTAAAAAGATGAATAGAGAGCGATAAAATCAACTTTTGTTTCGAGCTCAATATAGTTTAAAAGAACTACTGTATGATTTTTTCCCCCCTGACAACATCACACTGAAAAACTGCTTTGTGTGCATAGATGTTTCTTTTTTATCCGTTGTGCCAAGTTATCAAAATGGGTATTTTACATAATTGACAGTAACAACATAACTTTTTTAAAACTTTTGTTCATAAGTATATTTCAGTCTGCACTTTTTTAAAATTGTAATTTTACTTAAGGAATTGATAAAAAAAAAACGAACTAGTGTTGTCTACTGCCCTCTTGTGATGATAGTGAAGAACAGGTAGCCCCCACCACCCCACCCCTCCGCCCCATAAAAAAATGACACACACACACACACGCACACACACACGCACACGCACACACACACGCACACACACACGCACACACACACACACACAGACGCTGGTTCGCCATCCCGCATTGTGACGTTCATGCTGCTGCCGCCCTCTCCCACTGAGTGCATCTGCTCTCTTATCTAATCATTGCCTAAAATCACAGCGATAATCCAGTTTCCATCTGTCCTGAGAGAAAGATTGAAACAGAGGAAACTAACACTTCCCTATACCTATTTAAAAAAAAGATTGACTCATAAGAAAAGAAAAATTGAAATAAAACAGACTGCTGACACAGTGGCACATGTGAAATTGCTGCTTATCTTTTATTATACACAAGGATATTTCACATTATACATCCTTTGTACACTGAGTATTTTCCACATTTTTTAATTTTTTCTTCAAATATTTAGGATTTAATTGTTTATACACTAATCCCCATCACGTTTCAACACATTTCATTGAGAGGGAGGAAAACAACATTGGAGTAGCCATGAACTGAAACAAGAAAAGTTGATTTAAAATCCACTGATACAACACTGACAACTGAAAATGTTCAGAGGAATCATCATTCATATTTTTGCAGCATTTCACCTGTAAAATAAAATAAACCCTTGGTAAATCCCCTTCCCCGTGACTCCATTACCCAGCTGCCATTGCATCAAGATTGCTTTTAAAGGGCAGAAACAGTTGTTTTGAAGTTAAAAAAAGAAGAAAAGTCACTCTCTTATAATACAATACATAATGTTGTTGCGTCAAGTGGGTGTTGAGAGCAAGACATGGGTGCCAAATTGTGTGCTAATGCTCTCTATGCCCACTGCATGGTGGGTTTGAGTGCGCTCACAGCATGAGACAACCACCTTGTGTATAAGTGTGTTAAAGGAGTAGAGGGATTAGGGGGGAGTGCACTGTTGTGCTCATTATTACATGCTCACTGCACAACGTTTAAGCACCTGGACCCAACCGACAGAACAACATACTCAACACTACTACTGACCCACTGATTTCATATGGCTGCCTTTTAGGAACTAGGAAAAAAAACTGCACTGAATGAGACAAGAGAAAGCAGGAAGTGACAGAAAAAAGACAAACACAACACACCATATTTTGACTATTTTGCAGCAGTTCGATGGCAAAACAGTTAACTCTCCACACCAAATGAAGAGTCCTGAGTGTCAGATGATTACTCATCATATGTACCTTGTGACCCATGAACCGAGATAGGCATGACCGTGTTAGATCAGACACAGGTGAGCTTTATCTAGACACCACATGCATCTCGAGCATGTGTCAAATTTGCACCCATGTTAAGCCTGCCACTATGCAACTATTAAGCACCTTTTTTCGTCTTTGTTTTAGATGTTTCAAAGTTGCATGGTATCAAGCATGGAAACAATGTTGAGAATATTTGCAAGGATGTGACTGATAAAACACTGTGTGTTTGTGCTTGTGCTTGTGTATGTGTGTGCATGGAATTAATCACTCTTCATCATGTACATTATTCTTATCTAAAACCGCAGACATGCATTTCCTGGAAAAAAAAAATTACTGCAGCTTAAACATTAGATTTTAAATACAACATAAGGGAGACGCTTGCTGCACTTCCTCCACATGATGGAAATGGACCAATCACAGCGAACCGTGCATCAGGGATGAGCTGAGCATAAAAATACTGTATGTGTTGTACATTGTAAAATCTAACACTGACATGCACGCGTGTTGCCACTCACCCTTCCAAACACATAAATCCACACATACATACACGCACACACGCACACACACACACACGCACACACACACACACACACACACACACGCACGCACACACACACACACACACAATAATCAACACACTTTTGTAATTGTACAGAAGCACAGAGCAAGTTCTTTCCTTCCTGTTTTTTTTCTTCTTGTTTTGTGCACACTTGTATCAGTTCAGTCACTCTTCTACGTCAGCTTCATCTCCTCTACTCCGCTGCACTTGTATGAGTTGTATCCAGGTGGCTGCACGTACTCCTCAGATTTATCCCAGTCCTTCACCCATCCGGCCCCGCCTCCTCCGGACCCTCCGCCGTTTGAACCGACCAGCTGTTGGCTCATGGCCCCGTATTGGCCGCCGCCGCCGGTGCGGTAGAGATCCTCCGTCTCGTTGGCCAGCTCGTCCTCATCGATGATGCCGCACTTCTCCTGGCTGGTGTCCTCGATGTCGGCCCACGGCTGCTTTTCTCCCGATGCAAAGAGTCCTAAAAGGAAGAAAAAGGGTATGTCTTTTGGGATGTTTCAGAATATTTGTAAATGATAGGTGGCGGCACGGTGAGCGACTGGTTAGAGCGTCAGCCTCACAGTTCTGAGGACCGGGGTTCAAATCCCGGCCCTGCCTGTGTGGAGTTTGCATGTTCTCCCCGTGCCTGCGTGGGTTTTCTCCGGGCACTCCGGTTTCCTCCCACATCCCAAAAACATGCATAAATTGGAGACTCTAAATTGCCCGTAGGTGTGACTGTGAGTGCGAATGGTTGTTTGTTTGTATGTGCCCTGCGATTGGCTGGCAACCAGTTCAGGGTGTACCCCGCCTCCTGCCCGATGATAGCTGCGATAGGCTCCAGCACGCCCGCGACCCTTGTGAGGAGAAGCGGCTCAGAAAATGGATGGATGGATGACAGTTGCCAAGGTACTGCGAAAATCACAACACAAGACTGCCTGGTAGCAAAGTAGCAACAACCAAACCTCCACCATCGGGTTTGTGGGGCATTTTTTCCACAGGTACAGGGGATAGAAAAGTCTACACACCCTTGTTCAAATACAAGGTTTTCGTGATAGAAAAAATGAGATCAAGATAAATGATTTTTAAAAAAATCCATCATTATTGGGACCTAACCTGTATAACTTAATTGAAAAAAAATCTTTTATAGCAAGTAAAAAAAAAAAAAATTAAAATAATGACGCTCCACAAGTGTGCACACCCTCTTATAACTGGGATTGGCTGTGTTCAGAATTAACCAATCACATTCAAACTCATGATTAACCCCAAAGAAATCTCAGATGTTCTAGTAGGATTTTCCTGACATTGCTTTTGCCTTCTAGCAGAAGAGTAAAGAAGAATAGAGAAATAGACCAGCTACCGTAGCCTAATAGATTGTAAATCAAACAGCATCAGTCACCAAAAGAACCACTCAATTTTAGGCTAGGCTCATTTACAGATTATGGTAGTATGCTAGCCTTTAGGCTACATCTACCATGACCTACATTAAGGCATTTTGTGTATTGCTATCTATTGAATTAATTAGTGGTTCCCTAAATGAACATGTTAGCTCGGTCTGAATTTCCACCCCGTCTATTTTGAATTAATTTACCTTAAATACAAATTACGGCGGCACTGGGTCTCCTTTTCAAGCAGTTTACCTCACTTTTTGACTGACATTTCACATACTCAAACCAGAGTGGTAGAGATTGAGAAGAGCAATTTAAACGTTATTTTTTCAATCACTCTTATTTGGTCATACATGACATAGAAGGATTTGTTTACAATTGGTGCCATCAGAGATTGCTTGGGCTTTTGCCACCCCGAAGTACGTGTGACTTCACAGTGAAATGTACAATCCTGTTGTGGCACGAGAATGAAATCATTGTGAAGCCTTACCATAGAAAATGACTCCTCCATAGTGAACCAGGGATGCTATAAGGAAAACGTACTGCCACTCCTCACGCGTCTGAAATGATGGTGAAAGTCACAATACAACCGTGCCGTTTGCGACTGAGCAATGCAGTATTATTTACCTTATGTTTGGTCATGGCTCCCACTATAAGAGGACACACCATTCCAGACAAGGTTCCCACTCCGTTTGAGATGCCCATCAGTATGCTGGCGTATCGAGGCGCAATATCCAAGTGATTGACATTAAAACCTGAGTGCAACAAACAAATGTACGAAAAACATTTACGGATACGACCATTTACACTGAGCATATAGTAATTTCTCGTACCTGAGATAGCGAAGCCGCTAAAGCCAACGGCAAGGACCAGGAAGGAGATGGCGACACCTTTTGTGTGAGAATATCCCACCACTAGTAGCAGGGTGGCCTCCATGCCAAAACCTGAAAACATTAACATTTAAAACACAAGCTGGAAAAAATATTAAAAACTATCCACCCTGTGGTTTATTCCATCCTAATTTGCTTTTGGAATAGTGTTTGTGTACACCCGCCAGACACTTTATTAGGTACAGTTGCATGAATATGATCCAATACAAGCGCTGTATCAAAAATGATGCCCCAACAAATAGAATATTGTTCAGAGAAATAATATTTTAACATGCTTATGTTGCATTGAAAAGTGAAAATTTCCAGAATTCAGGTAAAGTGCTTTGTAACTTGATGTGAAAATGGTGTGTAGAAATATGGCTATTCGGTAACATTTATGTAAAAAGAAATATCCATACAACATTATTAATGTAGGTGTCATATGAAGTGGTGCATCCCACTACGATCTACCGCTAGTATTTTGCCACCCACATTATATCAAATCAGGTACCTTAACCTTGATTCATTTACATGAGATTGACAGAGTCAATACATTAGACTCATCTCTCTGAGTACAATGCAGTGGCCTTCTACAACACTACAAACTGCAACCACAAAAATTCATGGCAATCATCACAATCATCATTATCTTTGTAAAAATGTGTTATTGTGCTACAGTTTGCAGGTGTAGCCTCCCCAAATTTGTGGCTGGCAGTGTTTTGATATTATACTACACAAACTGTGTTATTAAGTGTGGCCAGAAACAATAAACCTTGATAAGTAGGGGCAGTATGCAGTGTGGAAACCCCTTTATTTTTATGAAATTGTATTTTAAATGTGTGAAACTCACCTCCACAGTTCATGAGCTTCCTGACATTGGTGGTGGTCATCAGGTTGTGGATTCGAAGGTAGTCCGCCAACTGGCCTCCCACAGGAACGATGATGGTCATCACTAAATGGGGCAAAGCTGACACCATGCCCACCTGGTAAAGGAAAAGTAGGACTATATCTCAACTTTCATCCACAATCTGTAAGCGATAGTGATCATAAATCATCATCATCCATCCGTCGCCAGCTAGTCAATCATAAGGCACATACAGTACACTACACATACATACTGTAAACTGTACACATTCAGACTCCCATTCACACCTATGGGCAATTTGTAGTCGCCTTTTAACTGACCATCCATGTTTTGCAAAAGTGGAAGGAAGGCATAGTACCCAGAGAAAACCCAAGCATGCTAACTCTACACAGAAAGGCAGAAGCTGAGATTCAAACCCAGAAACTCTTGACTGTGAGCGAGACTGCGAGTCACATGTTCTGTCGTGCCACGCACCTTGCTGATCTCAAAGCCAAAGACTTCTTCGAAATAGGCCGGCTGACTGATGAGCAGCAGGTAGAAGGTCCAGCTCCTGCAGAAGTTGGCCACAATGATGGCGTAGACAGGCA
The DNA here is from genome assembly GCF_024500385.1 of Phyllopteryx taeniolatus. NCBI lineage: Eukaryota > Metazoa > Chordata > Actinopteri > Syngnathiformes > Syngnathidae > Phyllopteryx > Phyllopteryx taeniolatus. Next base: position 13,345,154 of record NC_084517.1, read on the forward strand.
TAGAGGTGAAGAACTGCCTCCACGGCGTCTTGAATTTCTGTCACCAGTAAAATATAACGTGATCAGGATCCACCCATGGCACTTGCCGTGAGATTGCGCGTGTATGTGTGTGTACACATGTTTTCAACACATATGGCTGCCTACACATACTGTACTTGTGTACCAATGTGTCTGCAAATGTAACACTGATAAAAGACGTACCTGGAGAGGGTTGAGAAACGTCGCTGACTCGCCGATCGCATCTTCAATGTACTTCCTCTCCTCTGGTGTGATAGTGGGATGGGCAGCTGGACTCTCGTAGGACACCAATATCCAGAATAAGTACCAGAATATCCCAAAACTGCCTGGGGGAGTTCAGTAGTTAAGGAATAAATTGACATAGATTAATAATCTCAGCCAGGTCCTGTTCGATAGCCGTTAGCATAGAATTCTTAAGACATTCTGTTTACATACTTTCATGTAGTACAGGTTGGTTGTAACTACAGTGCACATGGCTATGGGGATGCTCACCATAGACGTAGAAAACAGAAGACCACCCAGTGTATTGCACCAGTATCCCTGCTAAAGGCATGGCCACCACAGCCCCTGCATAGGATCCTACAATTGAAACAAGTTACTTAGATTAAATATATATATATTTTTAAGCCACAACACTAGTAAATACAGTAGAGTACATGTTATTATGGTGGACAATTCAGTCATTTTTCTTTCGACTCCACTTCTGTAGTTAAAAATGCATTGGTACTGGAAGAAAATTAACTAAGTTACATGATTGTGCATAGCTCGTGATTATTAAAGACAAACATTGTCATTAAATGTAATGCATGTTTAATGAATAACTCCTGTCAAGCTATGTTAAGGTAATTCACTTATACTTGCCACCATCCTTTCACTCTTTCATACTTGAAGTATATTCAACGTGGTAGAAAAAAAGTGGAGCATGAATTCTGTTGTTTATTTAACTCTACATATTATTTCCGCACATACTCGACATTAACACCCCTAATGTTAAAGATACGCCTGTATATGGGAGTTGCCTCATGGACTTCAATTGTTTCAAAGTTGCAGAAGTTGCTTCGAAATTCCATAATGGAAATTAACAGGTACTGTTTTATGGGAATTTACAGCAACAAAATTAGAGAACAGCCCTGGAATTTTGGTGAAATAAGCAGTTTTTTTTCTCGCCACACCTAGGTGTGCATTAACGTGAATGTATTTATTTCGTCATCAAGTTGATAACATTTCTGTTCACCATTTAAATGTATTGTACGATCCACTTTTCTAAAATGAACTTCCTTTTTTTTTTTTTTTTTACATCCAGGTCGATGCGTTCATATATCAGAAAGTTTCTAGAAATCAACTTGAAAATTCCTCCCCCTTTAAAACCTAACAGCGCCACTAAACAGGTGTGTTATTCTTTAATCAAACGGCCATCAAAACAGAACTCATATGTATTAATATACTAAATTCCTGGGGCCATCAGGTAGAATCTAGGTGCTAGAAGGTCAAACTTACCACAAAAGGCTGTGGTGGCTAATCGACTTCTCTCCAGCGGAGGAGCCCACTTTGCCCAAATGCCATGGCAGGCCGGGTACGACACACCCTGCAGTGACGAGACTCAACGTTTCATGCAATCTGCACAAAAACACAGAATCCTCCACAGACACACGGGGTACCTCAACAAGGCCTTGACATATTCTGACCAGTATGACGCAGCTGTAATGGCAGCGAGCGGCAGATGGGATCAGCATGTTGAGGGTGGACGTGGCCACGATGGCAAAGCCAAACACTCTTGAACACACAAGGACAAAACAAAGCTGCCTCAGAAGGTACTGTGAACAATAACAGCAGTTGAACAGAATGAGACAAAAAAAAAAAAAAAGCACAACATTGACATGCTGACTCAAGGCTACGGCGGCGCTTATATTTACACGTATCTTTTGCACTTTAAGTACGACACACCATAATGTCTCTATTATAAAGAGAATGAAAACAGTTCACAGAACTGGACAATGTTTCACACAATTCCATCTGATTTCCTTTCATGTTAACTAAAAAATACACAGTTTAATCTACGTTAATTGTTTATTCAATAATAATGAATATGATCGATTAATAAAACATTACACAAAACTATTGGTTGCACAACTGAGACCCGACTTTTCATTTCATAGTCACCACAATAAACTGTTTCATTTCAACCAGTCCTTAGTACAGTAGTTCAAATGCTTAACATGAGATAGATCACCTGTTGGCTGCAAATTTCTGACATATAAAACCTCCAGGGATCTGTGTGACGATGTAGCCCCAGAAGAAGGAGCCATGGATCATGCCCACTGTTTCTGGGTCCCAAGTGAATTGTGCAGCCTGAGGAGAAGTCAAGATGACGTTGGACACTCGCAAACAACGAGAGACAACACTTGTTCTCCCTAGTTCAAATATGTAACTATTTTATTTACAATAGGGATGCACCAATACCGAGACCAGTATCAGTGCTGATATTGTATGTCTGTATAGTACTCAGTACGATTGAAAATACTCTAATACTACTCACCCTTAAGGTACAGGTATCAAACTCAAGGCCCAGGTGCCAAATCCTGCCACCACGTAATTGTTTTGTGTCTCACTGAAGTAAATAGTGTCTACTTCCCGTTTCTTGCAAAATTCATGTTCATGTCATTTTTTGACAGGAAATCTGTACCAAAATTGCAGTTTTCCCTCACTTTTCACCATACATATATTTTTAAACAAATCCTTTCTTGACATAAATTGAACAATAATTGTATTCTTAAATATTTGGTTGTTACTATTTTCCATGGCATTTGATTCCAAATTCAGTCTGTTGTTATAAAAAAATAATAATGTAATAACAATAAAATGCACAATTGTGAGCCGTAATGGCATTATCAAGTCTCAGTACTCGGTATCAATGATTACTCAAAGTACTTGTACTGAGTCTGAAAAAAGTGCCATCGGGATTTCACACCAGTGCAACATTGAATATTTCAATGCAAAAGCATAAAAAAAATTCATTCGTAGATAAACTTAGATGTAATTCAAGTATCCATCCATCCATCCATCCATTTTTATAGCATTTCTCCTCATTAGGGTTGCGGGTGAGCTGGAGCCTATCCCGTCTGAATTTGGATGAGTGGCGGAGTACACCCTGGAATGGTCGCCAGACAATCGCAGGGCATATTTAGACAAGCAACCATTCGCATTCACACCAATGAATAATTTAAAGTCTTCAGTGAACGCAATATGCATGTTTGTGGAATGTGTGAGGAAGCTGGAATAAATGGAGAAAACGCATGTGAGCACAGGGGAGAACATTAAAGCCGTGAAAGCCGTGATTCGAACCCCAAACCTCCGAACTGTGAGGCAAATGTGCTAACCATACTCTACCGTGCTGCCACATTACACTTGATAAAACTTGGTAGTGGCTTGCAGTTTTTCCATGATGAAAAACTGGTATTCACTTAACACTACGTTTATGGAGATCATTATCTTTGTAAAGGCATATTATATTTTTCTTTCTGACGCAGTTCTCCATACAGATAGTGAAGTGAAAGTATACATTTAGTAGTTGCATGTCATCTGAGCTCATTTTGAACCACACAAACTTCAAATAAATAAGATCCAGCCTGACTGCACACTTACCACCAGCACTTCCTTGTTGCCTTTGTAGACAGTGTGGTCGTTGACCATGCTTACAATGGCCACACCCAGATTGCAGCGGATGCCAAAGGAGATGCAGAAGCCCAGGCCAGACAGGATGGCAATGATGTAGCGCCTGGGCAAACCAAAGCAGGTACAGTCCACCACGGGCAGCTCCTTCTCCTGCACCAGCTCAGGACGGCCCTCCGCGGACAGCTCGATGGTTTCTCCATTGGGCTGCTGCTTGTCAATCAACCTGGCAGGACAGGAGACCATTCTCAAATATTTGCTTTTTTTTTTTTAAACACTTATTACAAAAGGACGAGGCTCAAAAAGATATGTTAAAGACCCTGTGACGGGAATTCAGAGATTTGTTTCTAAATATATTACAAATACACTTGAAGATAATTACTGAAAACGTGACAAGACTGAGAACAATGTAGTACTGAATTGTTGAGCGATAGGGCTCTATTTTCGTTGAGTGAAGAAACTGCATTGGAGCGTCAAAGATGAAGCGTGAATTAAGAAGCTTCACGTTCAAATCGGTAAATCCCCACCGTCACCATATGCATCGTCACTTTTTATCAAAGTTAAGGTAATCAATGTTAAGGTAGAGTGTTTTACTATGGTTAAGTGGGTTTTTCTTTTTACACTTGTCCGACAATTAAAAAAAGTTGTTTTAAATAAAAAGATTATGCAGCACATCACCTGGGCATTACTCCTCCGACATTCATCATTGAAGTTAATGCTGAGTGTTTTAGACAATACAGGTTAACTTATTTTTACACTTGTATGAGAGTTAAGAATGTTAAAATGTTACTTAAATAAGTGTGATCAAAGTTAATGAAGGTTTTATGAAGCCAATAGACACTGGATTAGATTATTTCCATTTGTATCATTTCCTTTTGGAAAAACCTTGCAAGTCGACCAGCATCTGGGAATAGTTTGTCTTCCAGTGTTTAGGTTCCACTGTGGATCTTAAGTAGTACCTCTCCCAAGCAAATTGAGTTCTTACTGCAGTTTGTGTGCATAGCAAGATTATGGTGAATCCGACTTCCATGAACCTTTTTCAGGAAGAACCCAGAAAAGATTGTGATTTTGTTAACGTTGGGTGATTTGGAAATGTTGGACTTCTTCCTCGCAGTTGCAACACACAACACAATTCTTTTTCAGTCTTTAGTGTCTCTCAAGAATCACATGACTAAAGTGATTGTGGTCTCAAGAAGAAACCCCCACAGAAAGCCACTGTGCTAGGCCGGTGTCATCAATGTTTTTCCCACTCAAGTCAACAGCCAATAGACATCTGTGTCTGACAACACACACACGCAGCATATACTATCGGTTTTATCATGACTGCGTGTTTTTGTGTATGAGTGCATCCACATTGAGCACACTTGTGTGCCACATGCACTCTTTCCATTGAGCTCGATCCACTTAGTCAGTGACAATGATGTATAGAAACAAGTGCAATCATCACAAGGATGTGTTCATGTATCAGAGATTTGATTAAATGGTAAAAGAAAAAAAGAATCATTTCTCTCGTGCGCTCAGCACTACCGCGTTATTCTCACTCACACACACACACAACATGGGGCACGTCACATTCTGACTGGTTCATTATTGATGAGTTTTGGGATGAGATAAATTATTCACCATAGCTTTTAATACTGTAATGTGTCACTATGCATCTATCTGCCTGCATGACTGTCTGTCCACGTATTTCTAACTCACATCCACAGTTCGTTCCCTCCCCTCCAGCTCCCTTACTCCAGGCTCAGCATCACCTTTTATATATTATACTATATACAGTAAATTAACAAACGAAAACGAGTGCAAACAAAATTATACTTTGTAAAAGCAGCATTTTGGAATTTGTAAGAGATTATCTACATCTGCATCCTCCCTCCTACTCGCTCTCTCTTTCCCTTAATCTGTCACAACATTGAGATTAGGATTATAAAAATGATTTACTTCCGGAAATGAATATGGAGTAACAAAGTAGTGCAGGGCGTGGTTTCCCTATGACGTCATATTGCTGAATTATTGCCTCAATTTAATCATTTATTCATATTTTGGCATAAGCAATTGCTTTCCAATTACAAAATCAATGTACGACTCCACTATAGCAATTTGAATCCCTTTTTTATTTTTTTTAAACTCAATGCTTACGGCATTGGCCTTGTAAACCAGGTGTTGTGGGTTCAATTGTCACTTGAGCATTAACGCCTTGTGAATTTCACTCCAAATCAACATATTTTGTGAGTGGGTAATATATAAAGATAGTATCATACATAGAATGGTACAAAGGTTTTTGCAAACCTCTGCCAAGGTCTGAAAAACAAATAGCAGCAAATACTTTACACTGCTATGCCTGTTGTTAAAACTCCTGGTATATTCACTAAAAAGATCATTTTGGAAAACAGTAATTCCATATCAAAATATAATAGCTTCCTCCTTGGACGATGCACCACCCCCTCCAAAATACACACACAAACAATTATGTTCCTCATCATCTACAAATGTAAAAAGTTTTTTGCAGATTTTTTTAGCTTTCCAAAATATGTATTTATGTATAAATAATTACCATTTTCATTTAATGTTTTCTCTGTTATGTACATAATTACACATTAGATCACACAATCATTTATTCAATTTACTGTACATGTATAATTTAATATAAACTGTACTACTTTGCAAGATAATAACATATATATATATATATATAATTTTATAGATCAATTATATTTAAATAATTATTGTGGTTTTAAAATAGAATTAAAATTATTACTACATAATCCTTTTTATACATGCAAACAATCAGACCCACACAAAAGACAGAGGAGGAAAAAAAAACATGGAGCAGCTCATGCAGTACTGTTACAAGAAGGTGTTAATAGTGTATATTATTATTAACAAGTGATGAATCACCCTGCTGCCTTCTCCTGTGCAAACAACGTGCCGACTGGCCTCCTGAAATCCGACTGCAGCGCAGCGGAAGCATCCTCATTAGAGGTGGAGACAGATTGCAGCCTGACACTCACACATATGCTACCAGCTAACGATGCTAGCCCACAGCCAAAACGACTCTTAATTACAGCTGCTAGCTTCACACTTAAGGATTATCGTGGTGAAGTGTGGTCTTCAAATGTCCCAAAACAGCTTACTTACTTGTTTACTGTATAGAAGTGTGAATGGGAGGATTTGTCACATTTGTGCAGTTGCCACAACGTCGGAACAGTTGCACATGAAAGTGTGTATTACACTAATGGACGCTGTAGGACTAAACATTGCACTTCATGTACTTTGTTCCAAGGCCAAAAGACACAAGTATGTTCCTAAGATTTTAAGATCAAGTTTACAAAAGCAGTATCAAGACAACCATTCTAGCCCATATCCTTACGTTAGCAAAGAGACAGGAGCTGCTATTACCAGCTCTCAGCTGGTAACAACTAATGAGCAAGGTAGGAGGCCCCTGACCTCGGGCCCTTTTGAATATCATAATTACAGTAAGAGCCCTGGAGGGACTCTGCTCTCCAATGCACGCTCACTTTTAAACTTGGATTCAACTTCTGAAGATGCCTTCATGTGAGAGACTAAAATACACTGGGCCATGCATTTGATACCTGGGCCTTCAATGGGGACTTATCTGACTTAATCCAACTGTCAATACCACCACTATCACGTTGCAATTTTAGAAAGCATTACAAGTTAAAAAATGCTGTATACAGTAACACGGGGGTGTCAAACTCATTTTTGTCGCGGGCCACATTGTAGTTTTAGCTTCCCTCAGAGGGCTGTTATGACTGTGAACCCATATAAATGAATTATCACCTCATATAATTACATATACGCAACAAATTGATGGATAACTTGTTTTGAAATCAGAAGCCCAAAAAGTGTTCAACTATTATTACATTTCTTTTAAAAGGGGAATTGGTTACAAAAAAATGCTTGCAATACCCCAAAGTTATTACAAGTGAAGACAATTTGCAGTTTCGTATTTTCACAAGGAACATGAAGTCCGTCGACATGATTTGCTTTTGCGGGCCACATAAAATGATGTGGCGGGCCGGATCTGGCCCCCGGGCCACGATTTTGACACCTGTCCGGTAACAGCACACTACTATGCCATGTACATCATCTGGAGCAGTTCAGAATCAATATTTATTCAATGACTTGACCAAAATTTTAAAACTTAAAAAAAAAATAATAATAATAATAATGAAATATATATCATATTCACGATGGATGCTGATTATTAAATGTGTTGACATGTATGGATCGCTACAGACATGTTTTGCTAGTTAAGTTGGCTGTAACAATATTTGCTCTGACCATCCAATCAGAGGACGTGAAAATGCTGATTTCATCGAGCGCCAGCACGTTGGCCCTGTGTGGATGAATTTTTAAATGTGATTTGTTAAAGAAACAGTCCCATGGCTAATAGAGTTTAATTTACATGGGCCCACACTACCAATTCTGAAATTGACATGGCAGCACATAGAGGATGAAATCTGATTGGACAAAAAAAATAAATAATCTAACATTCAATACTGGAAGCAAAGCAGCCAAGAGAAAGGCTACAAAATGAAGAGAACAGACTTTTATGGGATTACAATTTAGGCTGTAAATGTAGGTCACCCGAACCCAGGTCACGACATCTTACCACTGTTAAAACATCAGAAAATATTTTCACCTGAGTTTGCAGAACCATTACCTTCTAACCATCACCCATGTATTGTTTTTTCCCCCAAAGATAGATATGATAGGTCGAATGGTTAGATAGATGGTTAGATAGATCATATCATCTCAGTCAGGTGTTCAGTTGCAGTCTATTGAAAACTCTCGATTATATAGGAAGACAGCACACTTGCATTGTAATGCACTTTATTGCCACCCACACGAGATTCTGTATTGGAAACATCAAACTCTGACCGCTCAAATTTACGACAGATCACCCAACTTTTTTTTCTTTTTCTTACATACACCATGACATTAGCGGACAAAGCAAGGAGAGCGCAATCCCCACGGAACGAAAAATTTTCTGGTGTAATTGTTTCGCCTTGGTAAAGGTCTGCACTCTACTGAGGCCCCTTCTGGTTAGACAAGGAACAACGAGTACTTTCCTTACTATAAATGGCAAAATGCTGTTGTAAAAAAAGCAGCAGATGTTGAGAAAAATACTGTAATGTACCCTTATGTACTTTGAAGCCAATGTGGTAAACATACAGCAAATGTGCATTTGTTAATCAACAAAGACAAGGTCAGAAGATAACAAATGGGTTAAAGACTAGTAAAAGTCTTACATTATAACATCCATCCATTTTCTGAGCCGCTTCTCCTCACTAGGGTCGCGGGCGTGCTGGAGCCTATCCCAGCTGTCATCGGGCAGGAGGCGGGGTACACCCTGAACTGGTTGCCAGCCAATCGCAGGGCACATACAAACAAACCATTCGCACTCACATTCATGCCTACGGGCAATTTAGAGTCTCCAATTAATGCATGTTTTTGGGATGTGGGAGGAAACCGGAGTGCCCGGAGAAAACCCACGCAGGCACGGGGAGAACATGCAAACTCCACACAGGCGGGGCCGGGGATTGAACCCGGGTCCTCAGAACTGTGAGGCTGACGCTCTAACCAGTCTCCACCGTGCCGCCTACATTATAACATCTTGAAGTAAAATAAAGATTGACTGATCATTTTACAAACTGTAGAAACACTGTGCACAAAGTTTGGTCCTGGCTGGTCCACAAATATCATCGACCACTACTAAATTCCATCCAAGGTTGCAATGACAATTAAAAAATAAAAATTAAAAAAGACTATTCTCCATGCTACTATTGTCAGAATACCATCAAAATGATTGAGAAGCCTGCAATTTTAATGTAAAATTGTTCCATATTGTTGCGTTTGTATACCTAAAGATAAGTTTACAACATCGACCATGACTCACATGTTGGCCAGTGACCTACGACCTTTGTTCTCCTGTATATTAAATCATGAATTCACTGAGTGTTCTCTGTAATCCTCTCATAAGAGGATGATGGAGGGAGAGAGACAGCCAGGGAGGCTGACAGCAAATATATTATATAACAGCAGACGCCTTCCTCGCTAGTTGCCATGTGCCACAATGGATTGTTTGTTGTTCTCAATGTAAGATCATGCGTCAAACACGATTTCGTTTCGTTCGTTTGGGCGGGTCGAATAATTGTTCGAGCAAAATTTCTGCATTTTGCAATTTCTGTGGTATCTCTGGTGCTCCTCCCGTGAGCCACGCGCTCTCCCTGAAGTGAACAGATTGGGTCTCGGCGGGAATGTGTCACCCTGGGAGACACCCTCCCCTTCCTCATCCTGTCACACCACTCCCCCCACCCCTCTCTAGCCCATCAGCACACATACGTGACATGCAACTGTGACATGTATTCTTTCATACACTCTATTATCTGGATAGTCTGATATTACAAATCTAAATCTTAATCCTTAATTAAGCACCCACAAGGCATGTCATTAGGTACACCTGCACAATCTAATACAACGAAAAAATATGTACAGATTTTAAGCTAGAAGATAATAAGGCCAATAATGTTTTGATTCATGCAGTTAGGGACAGACTATTTTAACAATTTATTCATTATGCCACAGTGATGTACCTAAATAATGTGACATAATCATCATAAACACCACATTTGAATAAAGCTCTCGCATTGAACGACTTCTAATCTTCGTGTGCACTTGCTTCCCACTTCTGTTGCGTGTCACAGTGTTTTTAATCTCCACATACAGGATGGACATTACGTATATGAACCGCTAGAATTTGATAATGCCTCCCATAACAGCCTTAAGTACGGACAGAAGGTCAGGAAATCGCAAACAAATTCATTATTTTGCCCTGGTCACTGAGCTAAATAAGAACCCAACATATTACAAATAGCTCATAAACAGAATGATGCAGTGAGGTTCTACATCACTGCAAACTACAACCACAATAATAAAGCTATTGTTAAATGAATACTTCTCTAATGTGTCAATCCAAAACTTGAGGGATAGATATTGATGGATAGAAAGTGATAGCAACAATGATGGATGGATGGATGATGATCCGATGGTTAGAGCTGAACTCAAAGATTTAAGACTTCCTATGTATACAAAAGGACGATTTCTGTCAAATATTATTCATATTATACTCTCCTTTGCCTAGACAATCCATCAACCTCACGGGTGTGGCATATTAAAATGCTTATTAGACAGCATGGTTATTGCTCAGGTGTGCCTTAGGCTTCTCACAATAAAAGGTCATTATAAAATGTGCAGTTTTACATTATTTGTGGCATCTGGGGGTGAGGGTGTTGACCAGGTCTTTTTGCGGCCTGTGTAATGTTGGTCCACACCTCGCCAAAGGCTCTGCAAACTTGCCGAGTACTGGCAGCAAGTGGACCACGTCATCGTATACGCCAATCCAGAGCATCACAAACAGGCTTAATGGGTGACATGTTCGTTGAGTATGCGGGCCACGTAAGAGGTGGGATGTTTTGCAAACAGATCCAACATGAGGAGACAGTCAAGGATGAACGGCTCAACAATGGGCCTCTGGATCTCGGCATGGCATCTCTGTGCATTGAAAATGCCATCAACAAATTGCACCTGTGTTCGCTGACCATAACATACGCCTGCCCATACCATGACCCCACCGCCGCCACGGGCCCTCGATCGACAACGTTGACATCAGCAAACCGCACACAACGCCATACACACGGTCTGCCATCCGCTGTAAACAGGCAAAACTGGAATTGATCCATGGATATAACACCTCTACAAAGCGCCAGACGCCACTCAAAGCAAGGATTTTTCCACTCAAGTCAGTTCCGACCACCAACTGCAGTCAAGACCAGACCCCGGTGAGGATGAGGAGCATGCAGATGAGTTTCCACGGAACAGTTTGTGACGAAAATGCAAAATGCGTTATGCAAATCGATGTTGCAGCCGCTGTTCAGGTGGCTGGTCTCAGTCGATCTTGAAGTTGAAGATGCTGGTGTGGTTACATTTGGTCTGCGGTTGGATGTACGGTACATTCAAATTCTCTGAAATGTCTTTGGAGAGATGCAATCAACATGCCAACTTTTCACTCCCTCGAAACCTGCGACATCTGTGGCAATGTGCTGTCTGATAAAACTGCACATTTTAGACTGGCCTTCTATTGTGGGCAGCCTAAGGCACACCTGTGCAACAATCATGCTGTGTAATCAGCATCTTGATATACAACACTTGTGAGGTGGATGGATTACCAATGCAAAGTAGGGAAAAATAGGCCTTTTGTGTAAATGTTTTCGTGTAAGTGTGATAGATCGATTGATAGATAGATAGACAGACATTGCACTGCATGTCTACTAATTTAACAAAGTTTTATTGCTTAAAAATAGTTTATTGTATAGACATTAAAGAAACGTGATTAGATGAAAGTATTGTCAAGCTTAAAGAGCAGCAAAAATGATCAAAAACTATCATTTGCGCATCCCACCATAATTTGAATATTTTATCAAAGCCACGATGGCACCGAGCCACTGTGCATCATAAATGAAAATGTAGCACTCTGGCGGATGTAAAATGGATTAAAAATGGATTACCTTCTACTTTCTGCGTTGCCTTGTGTGTAGCCGCAACTAACTTCTGCTTGTGGAGCCAGTCCACAGGGCGCTGCTGGAAACTTCAGAAATTTGGATGCAGCCACAACGATTGTTGTAGTTTATTTCAAAGTAAATTCTAGTTGGCTCCACGCACCGGTGATGGTGTTATTAATGTCGAAAGGGTGAACTAGAAGCGGAAAGAGTGCATTTGACCTTACAGCACTTCTGTTTGTGCTTACCTAGTGGAGTTTAATATAGAAACAGGAGATGCATTCTGATGGAGAAAATCTTTAAATAATAAATGAACTTCTGGCTGCTTTCATCATGGAGGGATCACGCTTTTGTCTGTGAGCTAGTGGGATTGGTCCAACTCGTGCATGCATAGGTAGTCAGGGGGAGGCCCTCCTCACAACACACACACACAGATGTGTGTCAGAGAGTGCATACATACATACAAATATTTGCTTTGCATGTCGGCCGTTTGGACCAAAAGGAATGCCTTAAATGTGCCTGTCTGTTAATCTGCAAGCATGATAGAGTGAAAGTCGTCTCGATGGATAGATGGATGAAGGATGGACGGCAGGATGGATGGATGGATGGATGCGGAGGGAGCGGCCGGAGGAAGTGACATGGGCTAGGATGGAGGGAGTGGGAGGGGAGAGTTTAGGGATTTGCGTGGCTCGACATCTGGACTGAAAAACAGGCTATTTCAGGACGGGATTTATACGTTTGCTCGCTACCTCAAATCCGAAGAGAACGGAAGCTTAAAGCAAAGGTTATTGCACGAGCCCCGATCACTGATTTTAATCTCTATTTTTTTTATATTCAAATATTACCCATACAACAGTCTGCATTGCAATGTCATGAAAATATTACATCTTTCAATATGTGTCGTGGAGCAATTTTTAATGTTATCTATATTCGTGACTTATATTTCTGTTGTGTACTAAAATATTGTCCACACACCTGTCTGCATTATTATTTTAGTAACACAATTTCATGTGAAACAATGTATTTATGAATATGGGATGATTATCTGAGATTTTAATCTTTTATTTACAAAAATATTGGCAGCAATGTTTGCTATGAATATGAAATACAATTTTTGTTTTAACCAATTTTATGTGTAACTTTCATAACATTCAGTGTTTTGTATTATGGCTTTTTCACTGATCAAAGAAAAAAATATTTTTGACCAAGGACGTCTCAGAGATAGATAGATAGACAGAAGGCAGCAAATATAAATACATAAAACCGAGGGAGGAAAATTTATTTAACAACCCAACACTACAAAAAGTGGTTTTGCATGACTATTTCCTGACAACAGTAAATTGTGCATATATATATATATATATATATATTTTTTTTTTGCACAAACACAACCAAAGAAGTTCTGCACAATGATTTCTCAGCGTTTTCACCCACTTTCACTCTCACTCGTACGTCATATTACTACTACACTGAGTCACTTCGGACTTTTTCACGTTATGTGCACCTTCCCCCCTCGCAAAAAAAACAAACAAACCAAAAAACAAGTATGCGCCTTAAACTTAACCACTGTTCCCTTTTCTGGGCTAAAGTTGATAAGAAACAAACTTTTCCACCCTTAAAAATAATATATGGACTGCACGAAACGATCTCTCTCTCTCGGGAAAACATGCAGGCGTGTTGAAGTCCAAAGTAGTGATTTGCAAAAAAAGAAAAAGAAAAGAAAAATACCTGTTAATTCTGCCCAGAGTTTTGGCCGCGACCGCCTTGAACCTGTCAGGTCGGACCTCCATCCTTCTTGCTGCTCAGCCGGCCCGTGTGCTCCTCTCCCGCGTGAACGCGCACAGTACAAGCGCGCGAGCGCACGCACGCAAGCACGCGCGCGCGCACGCTCTCACTGAGAGGTGAGGAGGCACAATGATGTTATTGGGTTTATTTAGATGTGGCAAAAGTACGCACATTACTTCAGTAGCGGTCCACACACTTGTGGAAAATAAAGACGAGTAAAAGCAGAACTACTGATTCAACTCTTTTACTTCTTTAAAGTAGAAGTAAAAAAAAAAAAAGTACAGACTTGGAAGTGTAAGCACAAAAGTAAAAATGAGTTTTAATGAGTTTTTACTGTTTACAGTTTTTTTTTTTTTAATGTTACTCTACAATACAAAAACACTGGGCACAGGTTTGCCGCAAGCTGAATTCTGACAGGATAATCAGGACTGTACTGCCAACAGGTCCTGAATGAGAAAAACAAAACAATAAAATGCTAAATTAACTAATGATAATACCTGTATATGTTTGTCCAGATTCGAGAATGGTGGTTTTTAAGCTGGCACAAAACAAAACGCATTCGCCACCAATCATTCTTGTGGCCGACAACAACGAAAAGAAGAAGGTGTGTTATGTTTTCTGTTGTCATCGTTAATGCTCCCGAATTCACGTTCCTCCATGTCGCTCGTGTTTCTGTTCCCCCCCCCCCACCTCCGCTTTTTAAGGACCCATGATCTCAATCGATCAGTCCATCATTGTGTCGCCAGTCATGGAGGTCGAATAAAGTAACCCAAGTTACTTACCAAGGTAAAGTCTGAAGTACAGATCGCCATTTGTAAAACTAAAAAAGTTGTCACAAATACACAGTAAATCGATTACACATGATCACTTCGATTCCAGTAGACCAGTAAGTTAGGTCAAGTTTCTGCCATTAAGATTTGTTGATGTTTAATCAAATCTATACAATAGGCAGAATCAACATAATAGTGAAAATGCAACAAATATGCTGACAAATATTTTCCTGTTTGCAGTACAGTTAATACATCTATAAATTGTCACATGCATATTCTTTGTGAGGATCTTCACTGACATTATCCAGAACTGAATCCTACCAAACTTAAAACGTTAACGAAAACTTACACACGAGGATCCATCAAATAGTCATTAACTTTCTTGAAAGTGTCACTTACTATACGTCTCTTATCCTCACAAACACACTCGCATGCAAACATGGAGGAAATGCTCATGCAAGCCAAAAGAAGTCGTCATAATGTCCCCCCGCTCCCCGGCCTAATAATGTATTTATGAATGTAACAGTCATTCTCAACTACTGCACTGCGGCACATTTTTGTGCCGTGAGAAATCATCAGGTGTGCCACAGGAAATGATCCAATTCAACTTAATTGGACCAAGAATGACAATTTCTTTGTTCTTCTATCTATGCCCGTGACTTATCGTGACAGGCAGAACCATTACGGTAACTGCTCTTCCACTGGATGACAGATGGTACAATTAACATGTTTAGCCAACAGTTGCCATTCATACAACTAAAAAGGCCCAGATTTAACACTAAGTAAACTTATGATTTAATTGAGACGCAATCGTTACATCAGTCTTCATACTTTTTGTGACATGCTTTGTTTGGAGGTGAACCGTGAGGTTTTTCCCATGCAAAATATGTGCCTTGGCTCAGTAAAGGTTGGGAAACACTCATCTACGTAACAGCTGTCCTTTTGACTGGCTTCTCTGACACTTA
Source organism: Phyllopteryx taeniolatus (assembly GCF_024500385.1). Taxonomy (NCBI): domain Eukaryota; kingdom Metazoa; phylum Chordata; class Actinopteri; order Syngnathiformes; family Syngnathidae; genus Phyllopteryx; species Phyllopteryx taeniolatus. The sequence continues at coordinate 13,360,943 of NC_084517.1, forward strand.
ATGCTCATTTGAAACACACTGTGTCCTTTGGTGGCTAAGCCTGAAAGTGTTGTGAAGTGAACTCCCTGATATTCGCAGTTCAGCATTTGTAAATTTGCAGTTTTTTTTTTTTGGGGGGGGGGGGGGGGGGGTGAACTTATCCGCCATTATTTGCTGAAAAACTCACCTATTGTATCCTCTGTTTTTGTGTTAAGGCCAAAGCAATAACAGCATTGCTTTGAGGCGCTTCATTTAAAAAAGTAGTCCTTTGCTGCCATTTAATGGCATCTATAGGCAATTACAAACCTTTTTAGGGGGTCAGCCTTTACTTGCTGATTTTCACTATTTGCAGCAGGGTTCGGTCCTTGTCCTGCTGCAAATACAAGGGGTTCCCTGTATTTATTGAAGAAACTAGCTTTGGCTTGCTAATAATGTAGCTTCCTGAGCTAAACAACTATTTTGACTAATGCTGTCCTCCATTGTCCCATTTCTCCCGCACGGTGTTGCTTATTCACACTCCGAGGACCTACACTTGAAACACTTTGCAAACAACCTCCACCCTGATGGGCAACCACACCCTCACACCCCCGTGTCCTGGTCCTCTTCGTCGAGGTCCTCTTTCTGGGGCAAGAGGCGGTAGTGTTCGCTGCCCACCGGAAGGAAGGTCGTCCTGGGACGGACGCCTTCTTCCTCGGTGGTAGCTTGTTGGGAGTTGAAATCCAGCTGTTCGACAGAGCTGCACTTGGTGTACAAGTCGCGGTTGACCTCTTTGCCCGCGCCCTCCATGGAGTCGCTGTTAAGCAGCCTGAGGTGCTGCAGTGTTGAATGGACGTAACTGACGGGTACCGGCAGGCTGGCAAAGACTATGAGTAAGACGATCATTACCAGAGCCCAACCGGGATACTCCAAAGTCATCTCAGAGGCCTGTGCAGAGGAGACATAAGCAATATCCTTATACAGTATGTGTAACATACAGCTGTTGTCAGTCAAAAATGAAAGTTGTATAATGAAGGTTTATAGGAAAATTCACCATTTTGATTTCTGGAAATTCTTGATAGTCCTTCCTTACTTATTTTTTTTAAGTTTCAGTAACAATCATCCATCCATCCATTTTCTTTACCGCTCATCCTCACCAGGGTCGCGGGCTGCTGGAGCCTATCCCAGCTATCTTCGGGCGGGAGGCGGGGTACACCCTGACCCGATCGCCAGCCAATCGCAGGGCACATAGAAACAAACAACCATTCGCACTCACATTCACACCTACGGGCAATTTAGAGTCTTCAATCAACCTACCAGGCATGTTTTTGGGATGTGGGAGGAAATCGGGGTCCCCAGAGAAAACCCACTCAGGCTCGGGGAGAACATGCAAACTCCACACAGGCGGGGCCGGGATATCAGCCCGGGTCCCCAGAACTGTGGGGCATATGTGCTAACCAGTCGGACCACCGTGCCGGCAGTAACAATCATTTTTGCAATTATTTTGTATATTGGATTATGCAGGTGTATGCAATTGTATCAAAACATCTATAAAGGGTGCAAAGTGCAGATTTTCTTTTTAGAATAGAATAGAAAGAAAGAACTAAAAAAGGAAAGTGGCCATTAAAGTAATATCACATACCCAAGAAACTTACATACATAGAAATATGACAACTACAACGAGGGAATAAAATCCATCCATCCATCCATTTTCTGACCCGCTTATCCTCGCACGGGTTGCGGGAGTGCTGGAGCCTACTCCAGCTAACTTTGGGTGAAAGGCGGACTACACCCTGAACTGATCGCCAGTGAGTTGGAATGGTTGTCTATATGTGCCCAGCACTTGACTGGCAACCAGTCTAAGGTGTAACTCTCCTCTCACCCAAAGTCAGCAGGGATAGGCTCCGACTGCCCACGACCTTGATGAGGACAAGCACCATAGAAAATGGATGGATGGATGTTTCCTTGCTCAATAAAGGGGTGCTTGCCTAACTTCCTCAGGGGAACCTTGGTATTACTCCGCAAACACAATGGGCATCGCTTCATTAAACCATTCCAATTTTCCATACTATCAATAATCAACTTATTCTACCAGACACAAATAATGACAATACATTTATCTGATTCTGATGTGGTAATACTTTGATCCACACTGGGTCTTCAAGGTGTGAATGTCTGTGACCCCTTCCATGTAAGGGTGAAACTGTGTCCGCTATCAAATAAAACACTCTCTTACCGTGCTTTCATTCCAGGCGGTGTAGGTGGGCCCTTTAAGGACCATTCTTAACAAACTTGCAGCCAGGAGTCCTATCATGGCCAGCAAGCACACATATTTCCAAAGATACTTGTACACCACGGGGGGACGCCATTTGAGCATGTCTTCAATATCATCCAGGAAGCTGCAGTGGAGAAAAACAAAACAAAACAAAAAAACATACAGTACAGCTCATCCAGACCTGGAGGAAAATGTCAATTAATCCATGCACAAATTAAAGAAACACACTTGTTGTGTAAATTATAGTTGGCCTGTGTAGCGTACACGCCATGGAAAGATGACACCCAGCACCCAAGTCTCCGGCGAGACTCGCTCGTCCCGCCGAGATAGACAACCAGGGCGCGGCGAGACTCAACTTCACATACAGACGCTAAGTGAATCAGCAGCACCTGGAGCATCAAAACGGAGACCAAAGATACAGAGTTCGCACTAGAACGCTCAATTAATTAACTTCCACCACCAGCCAGCCCAATAACGGCGTCTCCATCCTGATGGGTACCGCGCCACTTGGCCAGTAAAGCTGGGCGTTAGACCAGGGCAACAGCGACACCCACAGGCGACGGAACGGCACTACAGACGCGGGTTCATGAAACAGTCTGTACCGGACTTGGAGTTAATATTTTAAGAAGTTTACATGAACGCCACTAGTGACTGTATTTCTGCAAACTTGAATGTCTGATGTCGAATCTGTTGACAACTGAAGCAAAAGAAATGTAGTGGTCTCAACAATCACATAACAATCACATAACATTTGAAACATTCGGTACTGGTATTAAAGAGGACGGGAGTGGGACAATGCAAAGCAGGAATATTGTCTCATTATCTTAAATCCAATAATTAATATTTTATTCCACTGGTTTTAAACCACAAAATAATCCAAAAATGGGAATTTAACACTCAGAGGCGGTCCACCTCCCTCTTTGGTCCCGAAGGTGGTGGAAAAGGAAGGAGGCGGGGGAGGAGGTAAACCACCCCCTTTTGGCTCGCTTCAGCATAAAAAGGCCGGAGCTATGCACTCTGCGGTGGCTTTTGTCTCACCCGACCAACTTGCCGACGACTGGCCCAGGCAGGACGCCCACCTCACCACGAGGTGACGAGGACACATCGGCGCATCCCAGACTGACTGCAAGCGCTCCGAGCTAACCTTTTTGCGGGCCTGAGCTCACCCCGGGGGACGGAAGCGCTCCCGTTCCTAACGTCTTGCGAGCCGAGACACCCGGGCTCCGGCCGTCCTGCCTGGGAACTTTTTTTTGGCTCCTTTTTTCCTTTCTTCCTTTCCGCCAAATCCACCTGTTCCCTATATTCCTTTGTTTTTTAATTGCGGCACGGTGGAAGACTGGTTAGCACATCTGCCTCACAGTTCTGGGGACTGGGATTCAAATCCAGGCCCCGCCTGTGTGGAGTTTGCATGTTCTCCCCGTGCCTGCGTGGGTTTTCTCCGGGCACTGCGGTTTCCTCCCACATCCCAAAAACATGCATGGTAGGTTAATTGAAGACTTTAAATTGCCCGTAGGTGTGAATGTGAGTGCGAATGGTTGTTTGTTTCTATGTGCCCTCCGATTGGCTGGCGACCGGTTCAGGGTGTACCCCGCCTCTCGCCTGAAGTTAGCTGGGATAGGCTCCAGCTGAGGAGAAGCGGAACAGAAGATGAATAAATTAATGTTTTTTAATTATATAGGTAAGTTTATTCTTAGTTAGCATAGCAACTAATGCAGCTAGCGTGTATTTTTGAGCAAAAACATTAGCATTGATTTGCTAATGTTTGTTACTGTAATTACTTAAACTAATAATACAACTTTAAATCAGTGTTCAAATAATAAATGTACTTTCCTCGATTAATTTTATATAATTTATTCAGCAATATTATTGAAATAAATGTTTTTCATGTGCCTAAATATCTCTAATAGGGTCACGCTAAACACATTAAAATATATGGTATGAGAATTAAATATCTCAAAGTGTGCGACTGATAGTTGAGCTGGATGAATCAAATTATATGATGTTTTATTACCTGTTTATATTGAAAACATTTCTTAAAAATAAATGGTCCGTTTTTCAAAAATGCCGGTGCCTAATTTGTCCTCCAATTCTACAATGATGACGTACTGTTGATACATTCAATCAGTGTATGATGACAAAAAACAAGGACAAAAAGTTATACATCACTTACCGATCAGTACCGTAAACCCAGGAAACACTGATGGTTTCAAAGATGACAACAATGACTAAGGGCAGTGTGGCCGAGTAGTCGTCAAACATGGCCACAAAGTAGTTGCCTGAGCGCTGAGTGAACAGAAGTCCTAGCAGGAAGCCCAAAGCACAGCTGCACACTGAAAGAAAAACAAACAAACCAAAAAAAAAACAATAATAATAATAAAAGATAATTACTGAGAGCTATGAAAATATGCAAATGTTGCATTCAATTTGGGTGGTGTACCAGTGAGTAAGGTGCGGTGGCGTCCTAGCATCTTAAAATTGTCCATGAGAGGTGTGAGTATTCCCTGCATGGTCCCAAACATGGTGCTCATGCCCAGGTTGAGCAGCATGAGGAAAAAGAGAGTGGACCAGAAGGGGCTGGCTGGGAAGAGAGCCATCACCTCAGTGAACGCTATGAAAGCCAGTCCTGTCCCTTCCACTCCCTGAGCGCCGACAGAAACAAACAGATACAACATGACAACATTGTATATACACAAGTAATGCAACTCACAAAAAGGTCGGGATATTCGGCTTTCAGGTGAAATTTCAGGAAGAACCGAAAATCCATTGCAACCTTTACTATCCATCCATCCATCCATTTTCTGAGCCGCTTCTCCTCACTAGGGTCACAGGCATGCTGGAACCTATCCCAGCTATCATGGGGCAGGAGGCGGGGCACACCCTGAACTGGTCGCCAGCCAATCGCAGGGCACATACAAAGAAACAACCATTCGCACCCACATTCACACCTACGGGCAATTTAGAGTCGTTAATCAACCTAGCATGCATGTTTTTGGGAAACCAGAGTGCCCTCAGAAAACCCACGCAGGCACGGGGAGAACATGCAAATTCCACACAGGCGGGGCCGAGTATTGAACCCCGGTCCTCAGAACTATGACTCATCCACCGTGTCACCATGCCGCCGCAACCTTTACTAAACAATGTGAATGTCTTTGTTAGAGAACAGAAAGTTGTGGACAAAGAACTGAAACATTGAACAGTTGGACATCTGCATTCAAAAGTTTAGTTCTTTACAAAGATAACAATGCTCAGTGTCAGAGAGATGTTACTTTAACAATATGTTTAATATTGGAGTTGTAGTTTGTAGTGTTGTAGAACGTCATACAGCTGTTTCTAGGGTCATACAGCTGTTTCTAGGGTTTTGGCCCTGTTGTGTAGTTGAATAAGGTTACCAGAATGTAAAAACTGAGCATTATTATTTTTGTAAAGGTAAAATGTTCGATGTTGTTATATATGTCATGTAAATGTTAATATGTGGTCAGGTGCACTGCATATCATGAAAAGCTTGCAGAGGTATTAGAAATTTTGCTAAACTTAAATAACTTTACACCAAGCTAACCTACATTAAACAAACTGAAATAAGTACAAACTAACAAATCTAACTTAAACTAAATATAGACTTAATCTGAAAATAATACTTAATAACAAAATAAAAATTAACTAAGAATACATCCAAACTAACTGAACCTAAACTAAAAGTAGGCTAACAAACTAAACTAAAACCAAACTGTAAGTAAAGTAAATTAACTTCAAATAAAATAAATCCAAACTAAAGCTGAACTAATTAAGATTAGTACTAAATCTAAGCGTACAAAGTAAAGCTAAATGGAAACTAAAGCTAAAACTTTAAATGGCTCTAAAAAATCAGATCTTGTTGGGATTTGTAAAAGACACTCTTAGGTCTTCATATTACTGTAAATCCTATTGACTTATTGTTTTTTAAATTTAAAGAAAAGAACAATTGTGATTCGGAAGACATTGAGTTTATCTGGTATTTAGCAGTACTGCATGTTTGATTACTTAACTGTGCTGTCTCAATGCTGCACTTCTTCAAACGACATCTGAAAATATTTACCGCTTTCTAGTGGATACCAACTTCTATATTAGGCTTCAAGACTACCCATTTTCCTCTTCCTACCAGACACACTCACTTTGTTCATCTCCTCCTCCGGATTACAGTCGGTGATGTTGAGACGCAGCGTGGCACCATAGTGCCTGTACCACTCTCTGTAGTCCGACACAGACACGGAGGTTGGCTCGGTCATGTTGAAACTTGGCCACCAATGATGGTCCTGTTCCTGGATCCACACGTTGCTTAGAAGGCGAACATTTCTGCAAATAAACACACCTGACATAAGAATATATATAGATGGAAATGGTATGGAGTTGTACAATCTCTGATATTATGGTTATTAGTGAACATTTAGCACATGCCTTGTTACTTCTACTGCCCTTTTGTTAATGCAGTGAAGGTTTTTTTTGTTTTTTTTTAGATATTCCTTTGAATTTTTATGACATATTCAAGGATATGAATGGGAGTACGGTGAACACACACAAAACAATGGAACCTGTCAAATTAAAATCAAGATTAAACTAGTCTATTAAAAATACAAAAAGCTGGTTGCCTAAGTTTTCACACCCTGCCTTCCTCCCTGGTTCGTATGCGTACTCACGGCAGACAATGAGGCACTCTAAAGCGGCCACAACAGAGGGAAGCTCTGGTCTACACGTTGGCTGTCGAGTTGGACTTTTTTCCTCCCATCTCCCATTATTTTTTTCTTTCAGACTTCCGCCTTTCTCACTGTGATGTGCACGCACTCTCATGTCTGACAACGAGGCGCTCTAAAGTGGCCACGCCAGCGGACTACCTGAAGGGAAAATGCTTTTTCACAATGTAGGCATAGGTAGCTAATTAACTGTGCGTTGAAATTGTGCTGGATAACCGCTGATGAGAACAAGTGTCGGATGCCGAAGTGCATCACTGAACGTTGTTTTTAGGTATGCCGCTGAACATTTCACAATTTAGGACTACATAACTGTAATTCTATCTTTGCACCTTTTTAGCAATTATCTTCAAATATATATAAACTTCAGAACTTGGTAGCGTTTTTTTCTCTCACAACGATGCAATCAAACTTATGGACTTTGATACATACTCAGCCACGCAGCCCTTTGCAATGTTTTTGGCCCGGAAACCCAGGATGACAAAAACAACAAGCGAGGCCAGGACAGACGTCATGAAGTTGATGCCCGAGACCAGAAGAGCGTCCCTGTGACAGTTGTTTTGGACCGGATTGTAGGAAGAATACGCGATGACAGAACCGTATCCCAGTCCCAGGGCAAAAAACACTTGAGTGGCAGCCTGCCGCCACACCTGCATGTTCCCCCAAATCTCAAGCTGAAAAAAAACACAAGAGAAGCTCAGTCTCATTTAACTTAAAGGGCACTAAGGGAGTCTTTTTGCATTCAAACAAAAACAAAAACAAAAATCAAACATATTATAAAACGTGTGCTTACTCTGGGATAAAACATATACATGATTCCTTCTTTTGCTCCATCCAACGTCAAGCCTCTGATGAGGAAAATGAAGAGCACCACATAGGGAAAGACTGAGGAGAAGTACATCACCTGGAAGCAAAAGAGAGAGTGAGAGTGTGAGAGAGAGAGACAGTGAGAGAGAGAGAGATCATTGTAATAACACTGATGGGAATATGGATAGCAACAGTTTACAACACACACAACCAAGACAAACATTTAAAGTAAGGCAGAAACAATTAAAGCCAATGCTGCATAATATTGTAAAATATAATTGGAACAAAATAAGAATATCATCGTAAATGGCTGCATCTGTCCCACTATTTTTTTAACTATATGTAAAAATGACTGCCCTGAACAAACATTAAAGGGGACATATAGAAAATTGCCTGTTTAATGGCTTGTATACACACAGTTGGGTCTCTGGCAGGCTTGCCCACCCACCAAGTGTCAAATTAAACAACAAAATATTTTGTGAGCTGCCTATTTCCGAAAATGTGCTTGGAAGCAAGATGTTCTGAATTACAGAAAATTGTGGTTTAACACTTACGTAACAGCTAGTTTACGTATCACCTCCCACACACTGAGTTTCTCTGTCCAAGACTTGGCAGTGAGTATGGGCAAAGATCAGACTATATTTTTACATTCTTGTTCTCAGAAAATTATTCCGCAACTTAAGTGAAACTTTTTGTAGCGGTGGAGCAAGGATTGTGTTTTTTTTCATTATTGTTAACGTTGCAACATTTTCACTACGAAAGTGTCCCGTCGTGTGACTGACTCAAACTTGTACTTCACTTCATGCTTGTCATTCAAGTAAAGTTGTTGGGATTGGAAGTTATTATTATTTTTAGAAATTTCAGCAAACTATGTTTAAACTGAAGTTCTAAAGAAGGGTCAAAATGGTAAATACGAACTTTCTTTTTGCACAGATGCTATTTATTTTCCAAAGAACTTGCTGATTGACCACGTTTTCTATACTCACAGAGAGGTGTAAAAATATTCTATAATGCTGAAGCAGCAAAGGATTGCTTAGCGTTGTCTGCTATTATAGTTGATATGTTTCTCAGTTAAAGCCAAAGGAAACTTGTCAGATGATTTTTGGCACAGGGGACCAAGAAAAGGACTCTAAATTTCCAGTTTTACATACAGGGATTAGAAAGCGTGATTGAAAGGAAATGTGGTTTGCGAATGCTCTTCTTGTTCACCTTTGCAGAGGACTTGATACCCTTAATCATCGCCAAGGAGACAATAGTCCATGCAGCCAATAAGCAGCCCGTCATGATGGAATTAAACTCTCCTGACTCCTCAATGGAATTAGAGATGTTCAGAGCTTTCCGAAACCAGAAATACGATGTTGCAGAACTTTGTGCACATTCTCTCACTGTAGCAGAAAAGGCATTTACTGAATATGAAAAAAAGGCATTTACTGAATATGAAATTAGACTATTTGTCTGGACAGGCACACTCTACCTGTGTCATTGGTGGCCACATCAATGGGACAGTTCTCCCATGGCAGAGGATACTGGAAGGAGTTGCCCATGTAGAAAAGGCTCCATGCAATAATCACGTTGTAGTACAGAGCCACATAAAAACAAACCTGAGGAGAAAACGACTTCATAGATGACATAGTATATGTACAAAACTATTACTTACGGTGGATATAAAAAGTCTACACACCCCTGTTCAAATGCCAAGTTTTTGTGAAATAAAAAAGGAGACCAAGATAAGTCATTTTGAAATAAATTTCCACCATTAATTCGACGTAGACGTGTACAGCTCAACTGAAAAAAAACCTAATCTTTTCGAGAGAGGAAGCAAAAATAAACAACTTCAACATGAACTGGGGCCTTAGTCAAGTTGGAAACAATTATGAACAGTTCAAAGTAGCAGTCCAAATGAGTACAAAACCTTAAGGTTACTGCTAGAAAGCAAAGAAAAAATGTCTGGAATACGCTGCTCAAAGTGCTTCACTTTACTTGGGTTTAATCAAAAGCACTAGAAATGGTGGCAGGTGTGTGATCACTCGCATTTAACATGAGTTTGTATATCTAAATTATACTGTATATCTTGGTCTCATTTTTTTAATGTAAAAAAACTTGCATTTGAACAGGGGTGTGTAGACCTTTCATATCCACTGTACATATGTTCTTGCACAGTCAAATGGTAAACACTGACATTTGAGTAGTTTAGGTGTAAAAAAAAAAGACAAAATAGACTTGCTGGAAACTAAACATTTATGCTGAATGAACAAAGACATTTATGTTCACGCTCAGTGTCAGCATGAGAAACTGTTACGCAACACCTCTCATGTTACAGCCCCACATCGTCCTTGCTCAGTTTTACACACAGAGAGGCTACGAGATAAACTTGCTTACGCACAGGATAAATGGCCTCGTGTGGAGGCTAGTTGGGAAAAAGGCAGGAGAATAAGTCAAACTCCTCAATCGCTTCAAACCCAACATACTTTGCACGACGCAGCCTTTGGAAAGAGGCCCACGGTGGCGACACAGCGTGCACAGCAACACAATCTACGGCTCCTAGAAATCCTTACCAAGCAGCTAGAATAGCCGATACCGGCCAGTTTGGGGGAAATATGTTTCCAGACGCCAATGCTGCCCTGCCGAATGCTCTGGCCAGCGGCCAATTCCATGAAGAAGAGGGGAACGCCAACAACCACCAGAAGAAAAACATACAACAGCATGAAGGCCCCTGCAAGGAAGGAAAGGAAAATAAGTGCAGATTACTTTTAGTGCTACCACAGTATGTCTGTTATCAAATATGGACGATTGGCAGAGCTGGAAAATCCATTTTAATCTAAAAAATAAAAAAAAGAATTAAAATACAAGCAAAATTACACAAGTGACAAATCAGTCAAATTATAGCCAATATATGTAATCTTATGAATAACAGATTCAAAATCACATTGCTGGTACATTGGATTGTAAAAAGTAGAATTAACATCTTTTTCATTCTAATGGCAACCCTACATGACCACCCTTAAACTGAGAGGGGCAATGAACAGCTTGAAGCCTCTTCTTTTTTTTTTTTTTTTGAAGAATATTTTCTTATTCTATCTGACACTGCCACCATTACAGCTCAAGGCACCACTATAATTTCAAAATAAAACCATTATCTGTTCATTAACACTCACCTCCTCCATTCTGGTGGCAAAGGTATGGAAACCTCCACACGTTCCCCAAGCCCACACTGAAGCCCACCTGAGCCAACACATACTGGATCTTGGAATCCCAGGCCGGCCGGTCCCCATCGTTGGCTTCGTTTGCATCAGAATTGAGTGCGATCTGAGATTGAGACCGACTCTCAGTCGGCCATGTACCGTCCTCGCCGCCATTCAGTGAGGGTTTCTCTGTCTTGGAATAAAGAACAGCAAATTAATAATAATAATATACAATATTAAATACAGTATTTCTGACTCATAGCAGAAAATTTGATAAACAACAGTGTACACAATGGCTCGAAGCCACTCAAGTAAAGGAGTGCAGTGTTCACCGCTAATCGGAGTTCATCATTTGCGTCACCATTTTATTGTGGATTTTCTAAGCGATTATTATTATTATTATTATTATTTTTAAATGGGTTATTACCTAGGCGTCACGGTGATTGACTGGTTAGAGCATCTGCCTCACAGTTCTGAGGACCCGGGTTCAATCCCCGGCCCCGCCTGTGTGGAGTTTGCATGTTCTCCCCGTGCCTGCGTGGGTTTTCTCCGGGCACTCCGGTTTCCTCCCACATCCCAAAAAACATGCATGAATTGGAGACTCTAAATTGCCCGTAGGCATGACTGTGAGTGCGAATGGTTGTTTGTTCCTATGTGCCCTGCGATTGGCTGGCAACCAGTTCAGGGTGTACCCCGCCTCCTGCCCAATGACAGCTGGGATAGGCTCCAGCACGCCCGCGACCCTAGTGAGGAGAAGCGGCTCAGAAAATGGATGGATGGATGGATTTTTAAATGGGTTATTACCTAGGCGTCACGGTGATTGACTGGTTAGAGCATCTGCCTCACAGTTCTGAGGAGCGGGGTTCAATCCCCGGCCCCGCCTGTGTGGAGTTTGCATGTTCTCCCCGTGCCTGCGTGGGTTTTCTCTGGGCACTCTGGTTTCCTCCCACATCCCAAAAACATGCGTGGTAGGTTAATTGACAACTCTAAATTGCCCGTAGGTGTGAATGTGAGTGCGAATGGTTGTTTGTTCGTATGTGCCCTGCGATTGGCTGGCAACCAGTTCAGGGTGAACCCCGCCTCCTGCCCGATGACAGCTGGGATAGGCTCCAGCACGCCCCCGACCCTCGTGAGGAGAAGCGGCTCAGAAAATAGATGGATGGATGGTTTTTACTTACTGTAATCCCTTGCATGTGTCAGAAGAGAGCCACAGCTGCTTATGCACTTTTCAGAATTGTATTTATTGACAGAACAGTAAAATTACCAAATTTAGTTTGTGTTATTTCAAATATATTTACAATATGTTTAAACACTGTGTTTTAATGAATTGAACTGTGTTTAAAGTGTGTGGGATGGGTAAATGTATATCAAAAAACGTTTTTTATATGGACTTTCTATATCGCAGATTTTCACCTATTTTGTTTGGAACATATGCCCGCAATAAACGGGGCTTTACTTTAACACAGTTGGCAAGACGTTTAATACAGAATAACACATTCAAGTGTATTAGTTTAACAGTCCGTCAGATGCTAAACTCATTTCAGGGCAAAGGAATAGAGCAGAAGGCTTGTGTTTGGTTATCGCAGCATCACGTGTGTGGAGCTCTTGCTTCCCACCCATCACCTGCCATGTGGGGAAAAAAAACCCCCAAAAAACATGAAGACGTGTGCTGCAACTCAAGCCACACTCCATTTAGTACACAAACAGGCAGGGAGGGGGAGGCACACAGGTTCTGTTTGGTAGGTCGTCTCAAATATCGACTTCGTAGCAAACAAAGAACATGCGAGACATTTGACTGGAATAAGGGAAGAGAAAGTGTGACTTCATCGTCCAAGATAAATAAACATTATATTATGTGAGCAGGTATTGACTCAGAGTCTTGTTGCCTCACATGCCGAGTGACATGACCTCGCTGCTTACTTTGTGTGTGAGCTGGCAAGAAGACAAGAGTCACATTTGGCTGGAAAGAGTTACAAAATACATATTCAAACATACTGTATCTTCTAGTGGCTATTTGGAGAATGTCATATGTGTGCATACTGAGAAATCTTAAAATGGATGGTGGGTGCTGCGTCACGTGTGGGTGGGGTGAATGTAAGATTACATTGGTTGAGTCTGTGGGTGGTGTCGAGGTGTAAATGGAGAGCACGTGGTCAAGAAATATACTTTATTATACTAACCTTAAAAACATTTCAGACATTTTGGCTTTTTACCAATGCTGTGTGCCCTGCGATTGGCTGGCAACCAGTTCAGGGTGTACCCCGCCTCCTGCCCAATGATAGCTGGGATAGGCTCCAGCACTCCCGTGACCCTTGTGAGGATAAGCGGCTCAGAAAATGGATGGGTGGATGGATGGACCCATGCTGTGGTCAGGAATGTCCAAACAAAACGTCAACGTGATTCAAAGCTGCTTTGCAGGCTGACTTGGGTGACGCAGCTGCACGTCATTTACAAGCTATCACACTGTTCAGTGAGTCCTTGTGACTGCGGGTAAGAATGTTGTCACTGCTTTGTCGCACCTATGTGTACTTTTATTTACTTGTGTTAAGGCTTCGAATGTCAAGGGCACCACTGGACAAAAGGGAGGGCAAATGTGTTATGTCACAATGCCTTGCTCCAATTACAAAATGTTGCAATATTTCATTTGAAGATGAAGCCAAATGTATACTGTGCTAAATTAAAAATATTGAGAAATATATTTTTCACATCTGCTAAAATGCAGCCCTTGTTCGGAACCTCTGCCCTAAGTGAATGCAACATTGTTGATGCCAATCAGAATTATTTCCGTAGCCATTTATATATATATATATATATATATATATATATATATATATATATATATATATATATTTACTTCCTTAAAACTCAAATTAACAAAGCAAGCCTCACTATAAGGGAATGAAACTCGCAGCCACACAGTGTAGGGTAATGATAGTACGGTAATGCAAATTAAATATGATGAAAGAAAAGTATCATCTAGATATGTATTATTTTTTGAAATAAAATTTAAACAATACACATTACGAAACCGAAGTAAGAAAAAAAAAGGTCTTGGAATGGACGACAAGAATTTTTTTTGCCATACTGAAGGTGTTACATTTCTTAGTTTTGCAGCAGACTACCAAGTAGAGTGTATACTGACAGTATTTCAATTACATATATTAACCAGTTGTATGACCTATGATGCAGTATACCACTTTCTTGAAAAATCTTTCATAACAACATTGCATTTCAGGGCATTTTGTTAATAATACAGATTTACATTTAACCTGTTTTGATAATCTTCTTAAACATAACAATTCATAGTTGTGTCTTTTTCTTAAATTAGGACTTTGACAAACTTCCACATTTTGGAACTCTTTTCAGCATTTTAACATCGAGATTACAATTTCACTGGTCAACATTGACAATTGAAGTTGTTATCATGGTGAATCTACTACAAGCGGAACAGGATATAAGTGGAGCACATACAGTATTTACGGCAAACATTATTTTATGTGTTCAAAGTGAGGTTTACCTATAAATTAATCTCAGTTGTCATTGACTAGCTCCCCCTCCACGGAATAAAGCGTTACTCTCATGCATGCAGCCTCTGCAAATAGTCATAAAGGCTTATATGCCATGTCTGAAAAGCAACACAGGATTTCTCAGGTTTCTCAGGACATTATTACAAAGCTCACTGTCATATACTGCCTGCAGTTCCATTATTGTAGCCGGGAGGGCGCCACCCGTTGTCTCCTCACGCTCACGCACGGCGCTAATTCTGCAGCAGAATATTCTGTAGAGTTCCGGATATTGGCGGGGGAATGTGGGTGGGATGACGCGGATTTTTTTCCAATGGCCTTTCCGAGCAGCTCACGGATGAGCTAGCAGTCCGGGACGAGCCCTCCTCTATCCAGGATCTTATCGGCCTTTCCATCCGTCTGGATAACAGACTGCGAGAGCGTACACCTTCCCACTCCGAGCGCTGCACCGTCAGCTTCACACCCGCCTCCCGCACAGTCTTCCGCCTTTCCGTCACTCCCCATAGCCACTGAAGAGCCCATGCAAGTTGCTAAGACATGGTTAGATCCACAGGAGCGTCAGCGTCGTATCGCCCAGCGGCTGTGTATCTACTGCGGTCACTTTATTTCCTCATGTCCCCTCCGCCCAAAAGACAAGGCTCACCGCAAACTGAGAGCGTCGTGGTGAGCCAAACCTCCATCCCCTCAAGCTCTCCTTCTCGCATAAACGTTCCCGCTTGCATTATAGTTTCGGCTCTTAACACCCCCATCACTGCACTGATTGATTCCGGTGCCGATGACAATTTCATTCATGAAGCCATAATTCACTAGCTCCAAATTCCTCTCCAACTGCTTCCGTCTCCGAAGAAGGTCACAGCCCTAGATGGCCGTATCATCTCCGCTGTTACCCACCAAACTGTGCCATGCACCTTGCTTATTTCAGGAAATCACAGTGAAAACATTTCCCTTTTTGTTATCCCTTCTCCTGATACCCCATTAGTCCTTGGAATTCCCTGGCATAAAAGACATAACCCCACCATAGACTGGACACACTTAGCCATCACCGGATGGAGCCCTCACTGCCACTCACACTGCCTGCTCTCAGCTATACCTCCTTCTGGTACACCACCACCCTCTTCCATGCTCGTTGACCTGTCCGTAGTCCCTGGAGAATATCATGATCTCTCTCTGGTATTTCGTAAAGACCTGGCCATTTCTCTACCCCCCCACCGCCCGTATGACTGTGCTATTAATCTGCTGCCGGGAGGCCCTCTTCTCTCCAGCTGTATCTACAACCTTTCCCGACCTGAGAAGAGGGCTATGGAGGACTATATCCATGACTCTCTGGCTTCCGGACTCATTCCACCTTCCTCTTCTCCAGTTGGGGCCAGCTTCTTTTTTGTTGCAAAGAAAGACACCACTCTCCGCCCATGTATTGACTTCTGTGGTCTCAATGATATCACCGTGAATAAATCCCCTCATCGACCACTCGTTTGAACCCCTCTGTGACGCCCAGGTATTCACCAAATTGGATCTACGGAACGCCTACCACCTCATCCATACCCGAGAGAGGGACGAATGGAAGACCGCCTTCAGTACCCCTCTTGGACACTTCGAGTATCTGGTCATGCCATTCGGTTTAACCAACGCCCGTGCAGTTTTCCAGACATTTATTACTGACGTCCTCCGTGACATGCTCAACCGGTTCGTATTTGTATACCTTGATGACATCTCATTTTCTCCCGCTCCCCCGCAGAACACCACCTCCATGTACGCCAAGTCATTCAGCGTCTCCTTGAAAACCGACTATATGTTAAACCTGAATAAACGTCCTGGGCTACGTCATCTCCAAAGGTCAACTACAACCCAACCCTTCCAAGATCCAAGCAGTCGTTAACTGGCCCACTCCCACTACCCGCAAAGAAGTACAACGTTTCCTTGGTTTTGCCAATTTCTACCTTCGGTTTATCATTGATTACAGCAAGGTCGCTATTCCCCTCACGAGCCTCACATCCGCCAGCTCCCTCTTTCGTTGGACCCCGTCAGCATCCCAAGCATTCAACCGACTCAAGACCCTGTTCACCAGTGCGCCCATTCTTCGCCACCCCGACCCCTCCCTCCAGTTCGTGGTCGAGGTTGACTCCTTGGACACGGGGGCAGGGGCTGTCCTCTCGCAGCGGGACCCCACGACCCAGAAACTGCACCCCTGTGCCTTTTTTCCCCGTCGTCTGTCCCCTGCCGAGAGGAACTACGATGTCGGCAACTGAGAGCTACTGGCCATTATATGGGCCTTGGAAGAGTGGAGGCACTGGTTGCAGGGGACTGAAGAACCATTTATCATTTGGACCGACCACAAGAATCTCGCTTACCTCCGTTCCGCCAAACGCTTTAACCCCCGACAAGCTTGCTGGGCTCTCTTCTTGAGCAAGTTTAATTTCAATCTCTCCTTCCGTCCTGGCTCCAAAAACGGCAAACCTGATGCCCTGTCTCGACTTTACTCACACCCCACCAGCCCTGACAAACCGGAACCCATTCTTCCTTCCTCATGCTTCGTTGGTGCTGCCACTTGGCAAATCGAACTGGTGGTTAAGGAGGCCCAAAAAACTCACCCGGATCCCAAGACTGGGCCTCCAAACCACCTGTTCGTACCAGATTCTGCACGCTCTGACGTTCTTTAGTGGGCTCATACCTCCAAACTCACCTGGCATCACCCGCACCATTCAGTTCATCCGGCAACATTTCTGGTGGCCCAGCCTTGTTCAAGACACCCGGGAGTTCGTCCAAGCCTGCTCCGTCTGTGCCCGAGGGAAGTCTTCACACCTGCCCCCAGCTGGGCTGCTGCATCCATTGTCTATCCTAGCCGCCCTTGGTCCCATATTGCTCTGGACTTCGTTACCGGTCTACCTCCTTCTGAAGGTAACTCTGTCATTCTCACCATTGTCGATTGTTTTTCCAAATCTGTCCATTATATACCTCTCCCCAAGCTACCATCCGCCTTTGAAACTACTGACCTCCTTGTCCAGCATGTCTTTAGACTCCACAGTATTCCCATTGATATTGTCTCTGACAGAGGTCCTCAGTTATCATCCCTGGTGTGAAAGGAATTCTGTAAAGCGGTGGGCACAGCAGCCAGCTTGTCACCAGGATATCATCCACAGACCAACGGCCAGACGGAGCGCACAAACCAATCCCTGGAATCAGCCCTCCGTTGTGTTGCCGCACGCAACCTCTCCTCCTGGAGCTCATTCCTCTCGTGGATTGAGTACGGCCACAACTCCCTCACCAGTTCCACTACCGGTATGTCCCCATTCATGGCTTGCTATGGTTACCAACCACCATTGTTCAAGGAGCAGGAGCGACCAGTGGCAGTCCCCGCATTCAAGCAATCATCTCCAGCGGATCCAGGCTGTATGGAATGACGTCCGTGCGACATTGACCCGGTCCGCCGCACGCAACAAACAGCTCGCAGACCGTCATCGCTCCCCGACGCCCGAATACAAGGTGGGCCAATCGGTCAGGCTTTCTTCTCCCGACCTCCCACTTCAGACTAAAATCACTCCCTGTTTCATTGGTCCTTTCTCAATTACCAAAATCATCAATCCCACTGCCGTCCGGTTGAAGCTTCCACTCTCCTTGAAAATTCACCCAAACTTCCACGTCTCGTTGCTCAAGCCTGTCTCCACCTGCGCCCTGAGCCCTCTGGCCGAACCCCCTCCACCTCCCCGGATTATTGATGACCATCCGGCGTTCACGGTGTCGAGCATCCTTGACGTGAGGCCTAGGGGGAGGGGGTTCCAGTACCTAGTCGACTGGGAAGGGTATGGGCCGGAGGAGCGGTCGTGGATTTCCTGGAAACTAATACTCAATCATACTCTTTTGGATGACTTCTACGCGGCTCACCCGGGGAAGCCTGGCAGGACGCCTGGAGGCGTCCGTTGAGAGGGGGTACAGTCATATACTGCCTGCAGTTCCATTATTGTAGCCGGGAGGGCGCTTTGCGTTCTCTCTCTCTCTCTCTCTCTCTCTCTCTCTCTCTCTCTCTCTCTCTCTCTCTCTCTCTCTCTCTCTCTCTCTCCTCCCTTCTCTGTTTTCAGCACCTGTCTCCAATCAGCCTTATCACCACCAGTATATAAACCTGCCTGTTCCAGGAAATCCTTTCAGTGGTACCACGGCCCATTTACCTCCCGTAAGTCACCCTATTCCTCGTTCCCTTTTTGACTCCTGTGTCTCCTTGTTCCAGTGTGTCCCCCTCCCCCACCCCGTGTTCCTGATCCATGTAATTCCAGCCGCCAAAGCCAGCCGCCTGTCCTCACCACTGCCTGCCACCTGTCCTCACCGCCACCTGCCAACCCACCGAGGACCATCGCCATTACATTTCATCAATAAACTATTCATCCTTTCACATCTGCCTCCGACTGCTCTTGGATCCAACTACTCTCTATTCGTGTCACTCACAAGACAAACACTCCATCACGAAAAGTATACAATCACATTCTTCAGGCCATCTGCTTGCTATCATTCTGGTTTCAAATTTAAGTCAACTGAACAGTACCTTCGTGGAATACCATTCGGCAACATCAGATATGAGAAAAGCTACTTTATAAAACTATGGTCAACAAGTACCTGTAGCATAACTGCATGATTTAGAGTATGTCACTGTATTAATGGAAGAATATATTTATTATTGTGGTTTTCACCGTTGAAGAATTGCACTGCATCACCCTGAGAGTTGTTGCCAATGTACTGGTTACTTTATTTAGATACAAGAGAGTGGCAAAATATTAGCACCTTATTAACACCTCTCAGTATCATGCAGTACAGTTCTACACCACTGCAATGAAAAGAATACTAAACAAAAATGACCTTTCTGATGACAAATAATAAAATAATATAAATCAATACATCTCAGCACCCCAACACTCAAGCAGCCATTCATATGCAACATATCGCTGGAGTCGGGCTGAAACCCCCACTGTCAAAATTTGGTCAATGTCATACTGTATTTTTTTTCAGGAATGGATACTATTGGTCAGTCCCCACGTGGGTATGTTAGTTTGAATGCGATTGTATACTGAAAATGGCTTTCTTTCTTTGATGATATCCATCCATCCATCCATTTTCTGAGCCGCTTCTCCTCACTAGGGTCGCGGGCGTGCTGGAGCCTATCCCAGCTATCATCGGGCAGGAGGCGGGGTACACCCTGAACTGGTTGCCAGCCAATCGCAGGGCAAATACAAACAAACAACCATTCACACTCACAGTCATGCCTACGGGCAATTTAGAGTCTCCAATTCACGCATTTTTTGGGATGTGGGAGGAAACCGGAGTGCCAGGAGAAAACCCACGCAGGCACGGGGAGAACATGCAAACTCCACACAGGCGGGACCGGGGATTGAACCCTGGTCCTCAGAACTGTGAGGCTGACGCTCTAACCAGTCGTCCACCGTGCCGCCTCTTTGATGATAATAATTGCTAAATGAACACGCCGTTTTCTTTTTTTTTTTTTTTTGATTTGCTGAAAAGCAAATGTTTTTTTTGGGGGGGGGATGCGGGGTTTCCGCTTGACGCCAGTGATATGGAACATCCATGCAAATGCAATTTATGGTGTGTGAGTGTATACACTAAATATTATTTTATGTAGTTAAAGAGAGTAGTACTTTTATTTCATTTTATTTCCACTTTGTGTTAATAATACTGTGTTTCTCAAACTTTTCTTGAGCCAGGGGACATATTTTACACGAGAAAATTTTGAAGTCATGATTATCTCATTTCAATTTACTCACAAATTGATATACTCAGATTAAAATCTGCGACTGTTTAGCTGAACACAAAGGAATTATTCGGTTGTGTGAATGGCAACTGGAGGATACGCAGGTTAATTGTGCCTTCTGCTATCTAGTGGATGAGCATTTAAATGTTCTGCCTGTCACTCACAATGACATAGACGGATGAACAAAGATCCAATATTCGTCATAAATAAATGACAATTTTCGGACCAATAAAGTAAAACTGGATCATTTTTCCCATGGCACACCTGATGATCTCTCGTGGCATAGTGGTTGGGAATTACTGCAATAATACATCACAGAGACTGAAGCAAGGACTGTGACTTGTTGTCAGTTTGTCTACCATGATCAGTTTTAAACAGCGAGTATGGTTCGAGTACCACTAGCGGTACACGGGCTTTCTCTAGTGGTACACAAAATAATTACTGAATTATATAAATAAAGAAAACTTACAACAATTAAAGCGTTTAATACAATCAAATATGGAATTAAGCCTATAGCTATGCATACAGCCTGTTTAAACTTTTTTTTTTTATCCAAAAGATTACATTTTTTTAAGTACAGTTCAGTTGTATTTAACTTTTATCCACAGTACAAAACATTTGCATTTATTCTTCAAGATCTGGCTGCTTTTTTAGACATTTAACTAAAATGTTATTACACATATGTCCAATACATTATCTTTTATCACACTTTTTTTTCTTTGCCTATATTTAAGCGCATGTTCATGTTCAAACTGCATAATGTTACAGTGGCTTAGCACTGAGTTGTTTTTAGGAATAAAAACTGCCTCATTACTACTTTACTGTTTTTTTAAAGTTGGTCATTATGGAGCAAAACAAATTTTCGGTGGTACTTGGATTAAAAAGTCTGAAAACCACTGATCTAAAATATTAACACATTTGACGGTGTACATATACAAATGCATATTGAACCAGTAGAAGAGGAGTTGTGTTCAAGTTAACAAGCAGTTACAATTTAGCAGTGTTAAAACAGGCACTTATGAACATGCGCATATACTGTATCCCCACAAATTGTACAGTAAAGCAGCTTTGGTCGGTGGGTTAGCCTTAAAGAGAACAGAACAGAGAGGACAGCAAAAACGCAATTCGAAGAACATATAAGAGTGTAATTACTAATTACCATGATTGACAGCTCGCTCCAACGCTGCACTCAAGTTCCGATCGATCCTCCTCCTCAACAGTTGTCCCTTTCCACCCAGAGACGTGTGAAACTCTTTAAAAAAAAAAAAAAAAAAAAAAAACTCGAGTTGTGTGTTTACAGTCGATGGAGACACTTTTGGAGCACACGCGGTCCCGCACGCGTTTGGAGCAAACCAAATAAGAGCAAGTGAGAGGTTTCTTTTACTACAACCAATGAGCAGGCTGCAAGGGGCGGGCCTGGACTACACTAAAATACACACATGCAACTTCATTGTTGCGCAAGCCTGTGCTGACCAGATGTAGTACAAATTATTCACACTTAGCCGCTCTGTACTTCAGTAGAAGTTGTGCCCCCCCAAAAACAACAACAACAAAAAGTATATAACTACGTACATTTTACTACTGTATTTGGGTTAAAAAAAGTATAGAACTACGTACATTAAACTACTGTATTTGGGTAAAAAAAGAAAAAAAAAGTACAGACTGTAAGTAATAAGTAGAAAATATTTTTTTTTTACTGCCAGTACCCGTTTCAATTACTAAAAAAATAAATCTCTGTACACAAAATAAGTTTGATCTTTTATTCACTTTCGTATTCGTAGTGCTCGTACTGAGATGGAAAACAAATGCTAGCTAGAAAACTCAGGTTTTTATGCTAAAAACCATATGTTCCCATAGTCTGGCGCTAATGCTGCGAACTGATTAACAGTGAAAATGCTAAATTAGCTAATGATAACAACATAAAAAATAGACAATTCTCTTAGAGCCGCTGATGGGGAATATCTTGCGTCTCCAGATTTGTTGCATCGATCATCTGTCTTGTTCACATTCTATATATTATGAGTCTCCAAGATGAGTCAACCACGATTTGACTTTACCTCTCTCTATTTACATCTTTCTTTTTATATTTATTTTAAAAAAAAATGTTGGTTTATTTTTTGGTTTTACATTATGTGGTCATCCGCAGAGGTTGAAAAAAGCAACGACACAGTAAAGTCGAAAGTATAAATATCTGTTTTAAACTGCAGGGAGTAAAAGTAAAAAGTCGTGAGAAAAATATAAACTCAAGTTCAGTAAAGATGCACAGCTAATCAAGTACAGTAACAAAGTATTTGTACTTTATTACTTTCTAACAGTGGCGCTGCCTAATATAAATGGTGAAAAAGAACAATCATCCCTGGTAACGACAGGGGGCGCTGTGTCACAATACAATACATCGTGTCCCAAATGGACCACCTCAGACTACAAATGTTGTAGGAGTTCATACAAAAAGTAAGTGGTAGTACAGTATGCTTGATTGAATGGGGAAAAGTACTTCATAAAAAAATAATAAACCCTTCCGTAACCCCCTTAATTATAGAACAAGGGAATACTTTCATGGCAAAAATAATAATACAAAAAAAAATTATAGTTATGAAAATAATGATACTATAAATGATGAACCATGAAATACAAGATATCACAATACAAAAAGATGATGAAAAGAAAACAATGAAAATAGGGGCTAAATATAGAAATAAATGGCAGTTTAAAGAGATGAGTTTTCAGACAGGGTTTGAAAATGTGAATTAATTTTGAAGAACATTGTATTTTCTCCTAGCCTATCAGATAAAAAAAAAAAAAAGGTTATAAATAGCTATACAGTAATTAAAGACGTTAATACACAAATCAAAGACTATAAAAACACGCCTCTTCAAGTATTATGAAGCGTTGGGGTATTTTGCGACGAATCGTATACAGGGTTAAAGATAGCACCTTCGCCATGTTTGTGGAGTGTGTAGTGGCAAGAAAGTGTGATAATATTGTACTTAAGCTTTGTACTTCCCATTATGAGTTAAGTTACTTGCAGCATAGCAGGAACATATGTTTTAAATAACATAACATGACATAACATGAAATTATATACAGTACATTAATTTGTTTACAGCAGATTTTGAAGAGTGAATACTGTATATATTGGTTAAATTAGCACAATTTGATGTATACTTGTATAATCCTGCACCACAGAAATCAACTAAAACTGGCGTGTACAGTAGTACTTTAAATGTCTGAGCCACCTGCTTGTTGCTCAGGTCTTCTAAGCCAAGTCCATGGATGCTTGTCATGTTATAAATGCCGACATCGGGTTGCTCTGAAGTCACCGTCACACAGGCTATCGCGGTGGGCGCCTGTGTGAGCACAGGCAGATTGTAAGCGATGTTGAATTAACTACTGAGTCACAGCAGTGACATATGCCCAAGAGAAGATCTTATAAAATGCTAAGTTTACTTTCTGAGGGACATTATAATGTCAGACATACAGGTATGTATCTACTTTTGCCACCTGTGACTTAAATTATTATTAATAACATGTACAGTAATCGAAGGTAATTTGAGCAAATTCAATATTTCAGTGTGTACCAAACGGATGGGCCTTCGCATAAATCAATAAATCAGTCCCCAAGATGCAGCGCTGACTTTCAACAAGGCTGGTCTCAGATAAATGCACACACACACACACACACACACACACACACACATGCGCATGCATATTACAACATTTTGTAATTGAAGCAGGGCATCGTGGCATAACACATTTGCCCTTCCTTTTGTCCAGTGGTGCCCTTGACATTCGAAGCCTTAACACAAGTAAATAAAAGCACACATAGGTGCGACAAAACACAGTGACAACATTCTCACCTGCAGTCACAAGGACTCACTGAACAGTGTGATAGCTTGTAAATGACGTGCAGCAGCGTCACCCAAGTGATGTCTTACTTCAGTGTCGGGCTCAGTGATGTCAAAAAAAAAAATGAAATAAACATTTTTTAAAAAGCCAGAAAATGTCCTTACTTTTTCTTACAGATAAAAAAGTTGCCCACGTTTTTTTATGTGAATGTAGGACAATGTTTTAGTGTCTTAATATTTTGTAAGTAACATTTTTGATACAGCTCTTGTATTAGATATCATTACATTGTGTAGCAATGCCAGAATTTTGCCCAGACCTGAAGACACAGATGTCAAACTGGTGGCCCGGGGGCCAGATCCGGCCCGCGGAAGCAAATCAAAATTGCTCATTGTCTTCTGGTGTAATATTTGCAAGCATTTTTTTGTTATCAATCCCCCTTTGAAAAGAAATGTAATAGTTGAAAAACATGTTTTTATAGGCTTCTGATTTCAAAACTGGTTATTCATCAATGTGTTGTGTATAGTGTATGTAATAATGTATATATATTAATATATATATTAATGTATAAAATATATGAGATAATCTTTCATTTATATGGCTTCACAGTCGTAGCGGCCCTCCGAGGGAAGTCATAACTACGATGTGGCCCGTGACAAAAATTTGTTTGACACCCCTGCCTTAAGAGGTGGTAATCAAGGATTGAGGCACGAGGAGGAGTGAAAGCGGCACGGATTAAAGTCTGACTCGTTTTTCCCGTTTCTGCATTTCTCGAGTAGGTGGGACGTGCTCGTGTAAACAGCTCAGCTCAGTGACACACAACGATTGTCTTGTGTTGCTTGGACTTAAACACTCAGACCACAACAAAAGGTACAGTAATGCATCAATAATGTCAATGCCAATCGTTTGCAAATAACGCGTGTTTGTGTGTGTGTTTGTGTTTGTGCGTTTTTGTGTGTGTGTGTGTGTGCGTGTGTGTGTGGAGGGGAGGGGGGGGGGGGGGTCTAATTGTGATGAGTTAGGCTGACTCAAATGTTGCCAGATTGACTTTCACCATTAGAATATGTGTGATGAATTGCTTTGACTAATCATCCTGTGCACTTTAAGGGAAATTATTTTGCTTAATTTTGTAAGGAAATCAGCATGAGGACCAGGATTTGATGGCAAGACCCTTCCTTCTCTCATGTTGCACTAAAAAAAATGTAGAGGAAGTTTCTGGAGAATCCATCCACATACCATGTAGCTGGTGTCGGTGGTTTTTCCTGTAGTGTGTAGCTGTCACTTCCAAGCATGCAGACATGAAAGCATGCTCACTAAATTCTCAGCATTTTTCCACGTTCCCTCAGCAGCGTCATAATATAATAAGGAAACCTTTCATTGTGTCATTTATTGTTATTTTGGGTGTGCAGGGTTTTAAAGATTTGGGAACTAACAACCTTTTACTTTTCCAAGTATCTGTCCACTACTTGAGTTTTTTTTTTGGTGGTGACTTTTTACTTTTGCTTCCTACATTTTTACACGTTTTTTTCAACTTCTGCGATGTTGACACGATGTTAAAAAAAAAAAGACTTGATTGATTGCGATCTTTGGAATAAAAAGGGGACAGCAGTGACAACGAGGAATGTGAACCAGGGAGCATTAACGTCAACAGCAACAGACTCAGAGAAGCAAGACATTGAACATCCGTGGCCTTATTTAACAGAATTGTTGCATTTTGTCGATTCAGTCTAATCTGTAGAAACACATACAAGTGTATTTTTTCAGCTGCTATCGTTAGCTAATTTTAGTATTTCTTTGTTACTCAATTCACAATGTAAGCGAAGCTGTGGGAACAGGTTTTGATAGCATGAAAGTGGAGCCAACTACAGCTCTCTCTCGAATAACGTGACATTTTTTTTCCCCTTCTCGATGAGAGTACTATGTAACTTTTTGTCTGCACAGAAGTTTTTGTTGTTGTTGAGCCAAGTTATCAAAATGGGGATGGTATACTTTATCCTTTTCACTTTTGCTCTAAGTACATTTCAGAGCCTGAACTGTTTTACTTTACAGGAGTTCAATCAGTACTTCGACTTCTTTTTTTTTTTTTTAAATATCTGTACATACGTCTACTTAAAGGAGAAGTCATATTTGTTAAAATAGGGATTATGAATTGACGATTGTGCATAATAAATATGATCTGTGAAAAAAAAAAAAGATTTCTGCCCCATCTTGTGCCTCAAATTTAATTTACACGAAACCACCGTGTCCAAAGAAAAACAACCAATCAGAGACATAAGGTGTGATTTATGAGGTGTCAATCATTTGTCGCGCACTCATGGGCTCACTCATTACGGGCACACCCCCGTGGTCTCGCAAGAAATAAAACTTCTAACCGATAACGTGAAGCATTACAGTAACACTCCAAGATGAATAGGGTGTTTTTCTAGGGTAACATGGTAACAGGTCAGTGTGAAAAGTGATTTTTTAATTTTATTTTTATTGCAATCTCCTCCTTTAAATCCAGAGTGGGAGTACTTTTAACACCTCTGTTCATCTGTACATATAATAACATACTTATTCCTGATTTAACTTAACAGATGTCAGCAAAACCTCCTCCGCTGATTCCTCGAAAGCCTTCAGGTGTCCGGGGAATGCCCGTCTCAAAACACCAGCTTTCCTCTAGTGAGCTTCCAGAAAGCAATGATTCGGTGAAAGGTATCCTCTACTCATCTCATTGCCAGTATTCATAAATGTTTGCATTTTTGTTTTGTTTTAATGCTATTCAACTGACAAAAACGATAAATGTGCTCAGAGATTGACGCCAACATGGCATCAAACCCTCCATCTCAACTGAATGCAAAGAGAGAAGTGGTAATATATAATATTATAATAATAGTGACAAAACGCATACTACAAGCCGATCTGACCTTTTGTCAAACCCTCACCAGGCGATTCTGAACTGCTGTTTCGACGACATCGAGCGATTCATGATGCGTTTGCAGCAGGCGGCCGAGGCCCAGAGCATTCTAGATCAGAGGAAGAAAAGAAGCAGGAATAGCAAGAAGCAGAGCCAAGATGGCGGTAAGCACACATCTACCTGCTGCTGAATGAACGCTGGTGCCGTTGCTTTCATTTCACCAAATCCACTTCAGTCACCTGGAAAGCTAGAGACCAGGGGAATGGAAAGGATAATTTGTCATTTTCATTTGTGCACATTCAGAATTATATGATTTAAGGTTTTGGCACGCATATCCAAAAAAAGTGCAAAAGAAGGGTTATGAAAAAATCATAACACTACTCATAAAAGTTGGGGATTTCTGACTTTCATGTGAAATTTCAGGATGAACCTAAAATGCAATATAACTTACTGGCGAATTGAGTTTTTGAATGCATATGTCCAGCTCTTCAATTTTTCAGTACTTTTTGCAAAATTTGCTGTTCTCCAACATGCAGCTTAAAGGCAAAATTCTCTGAATGGACCAATACACTTCCAAGGATGTCCACCTTTATGTCTTTCTGTGACTCTTCCAGTCTCTGTGTATGTCTGTTGCAACCTGCTGATGACACTGTGACTCTCTAAGCTCAGTGGCCACTTGAGAACTTCCTGTTTAAAGCCTCGCAATGGCGAGGTACTGTTGATCAATTTTGAGGTGTCGTCTTGGTTTCATGATGTCAAGATGTGAACAACACGATGAAGAGGACCAGGACATGTATTGGCGGTCGATTCATGGATCAAACACCTGCTGCAAATGTTGCCCTTCAGCTCCCTGTTAGAGAACAGAAAGTTGTTCAAAAAGTATTCAAACGTTGAACCGACGGACGTGCATTCAAAAGATTTGTAAGTGGTGTATATTATTCATGATTAGATTCGAGACTCATTGATTGTTTTAGTTGAAATCATTTGCATGTACTTGTCGGTATGAAGTCGTTCATAGTTGTACTTGTACAGATGACTTGATGACCATGAAAGCAGTTCCTCCGTCAGCCAAAGAATTTGTGGACCTCTTTCAGAAAATCAAGTACTCCTTCAATCTGCTGGTGAGAAGAGACAAGACAAGAGATTACTCCATTTGTGGTTACTCCTCGATTTTTACACTCCTGTTACTTTGTTTCCCGGTTACTTCAGGATCGTGTCAAGTCAGCCATAACAGAACCGAACGCACCCGAGTTGCTGCATCACATCTTTTCACCTCTCGGACTGGTGAATCAATCTTACGTTTTGGGATGACACTCTCTCTTACTGACCGATTGACTGACTGCCGCCTCTGTCACAGATGGTGAAAACCACATGTGGGCCAGCATTGGGTGGGTCAGTGGTCAGTCCTGCACTGACCACTGGTGCTGTTTCACTGCTTCAGGAGCATCTGACTGCAGAGGAAAAAGAGCTCTGGGCTGAGTTAGGACCCAATTGGACTTCCCCCTGGTCTGTGTGTGTCTTTGTCTCCGTTTGCAAGTATGTGACACCACTCTAACAAGTCCAAATGACCACTTCCTCCAGTTCTCAGCTCGGTGTGTCGGTGCCTCCTTACTCGCCCGTCTTCCTGGATGGATGGCAGCCGCAGGCGTTCGACTCCTCTGGTTTGCCTTTGGAAGATCCTGTTGAGTCGCAGCACAACCAAGATGCATACATGCGGAGTAAACATGCAGCGGGAGGTGGAGAGCCCATTGAAGAGACCGATGAAGTGTGAGTCAAGATCAGGGGTGGGCAAAGTCTGGCCCGCTGGCCACATATCCCCCGCTACGTTCTTTAATCCGGCCCTCTAAGCATTTACATTATCAAGAGTTCTGTAATATTGGTCAAGTTTATTTTATTTATATAGCACCAATTCACAACAGAAGTTCCCTCAATACACTTTTTGAGAAGATCAAGAACCGCACTCCGACGAAAACCGACTGAACCTCACATGAGCGAGCACTTGGAGGAGGAAGGAAGGGAAATTTTCCTGTAAGAAAGAAACCTCGACCAGAAACCAGTTTCTGTGTGACGACCGTCTGCCTCGCCCGATTGGTTTGAAATGGAGAGACAGAGAAGAGGGACAGAGGGTAGAACGAGAGAGAAAACAGGATAGAAGGGTTGCTCAGCCAAGGGAGGGGCGAGAGAATAACAAATTTGTTGCATTAATTCACTAAAATTGGTAAGTTAAAATGTATACTTTTTCATTCATTTATCTCTTTGCATAATTATTTGATGTATTTATGTTAAATAATACATGTTTTAGTTTTAAATGTACATAAATGTTCAACAATGGCTTTTATTTTGTTAGATCATTGGTTAATTAGAATTATATTAATTCTAAATATTTAAATGATTACATGATAATTAATTATCATTTTAAAAACTTTTTTTTTTTTACATACTATTTAACACGTTTTTAACTTTTGTTTTTTTCTTTATCCACATGTACGAATGACCTGGCCCATCTGTCAATTTTAAAAACCAAATGTGTCCACAAAACTTTGCCCAGTCCAGCGTAGCTGTTGGAGAAAGTGTTTGGCAACAGTATGAAAACGAGCTCACCCTAAGGCCAATCTCTTAACAGAAAAAGAGAGAAAGATCCGGGCCTGTGTCGCAAACACACCGATTCTAATATTTCATCTTTGGTCCATGCAACACCCTACCACTAACTTTCGGGAAAATCAAATAAGTAGTATTTGCATGATCCTGCTGATACACAATTGAAGATGCAGACATCAGAAACAAGCTTAAGGCATCTGGTCCGGTAGAACCTGAAGAAGATTTACAATTCATATTCATCAAATTATTGAACTCAAAATCCATGCAGGCTATGGATACATTTGGGTTTATTTGTACAATTGTGAGTTGCTAAACTATTGTTGAGAATATATGATCAGATGATAGATGAAAGAACCTGCATACTGACCTGATGTCACTGTAAATATAATTCCAGAGAGGGAAATGGACTTCCACCACCGGGGGAGAGACATTACTGCTGCAGTTATGACTTTGTTGCAAGAAACAGTAGTGAGCTCTCGGTATTGCAAGGAGAAACACTGGAGGTACGCAAACACAACTTGAGAATTCGATGTGTCTATCTGTACCTTTAAAATAGAAGGACTCTTGAAATATGATTTCTAACTTGTCTAATTTGCATCTTATCTGCTTCAGGTCATCAAGTCATCGAAGAGATGGTGGAAGTGTCGCAATCGCTTTGATCAGATAGGATTTGTTCCATATAATATCTTGGAACCGCTGTCAGCTCTAAATAACACTTGTGGGGAAAACCCAATGGTACGTGCCCAATGTAGCTTCTGTTTGTTTCAATTCTGGAAAGGTTCCTTGCAACATACCTCATTGCTGCTTCTTTTGTGCATTCCAGATGTCCCCCATTTCCCCTTCCTCAACGTTCTTTCCCTACGCTCCGCTGAGCCCAGTCGGCACTTGTCCGACATCGACGAGTCCAACTGTACGACCTCAAAGCATAGTTTTACCATCCACAACAATAGATGGAGACAATGGTGATCGAGGTAACACCTTCAGTCAAGGAGTCACTGGCAATAGTGGTACATTCGCCTGACATAGGCACAGGCAGTAGCAGTCTTTAAAAACAATACTATACTATTATACAGTAGTATATACAGTCATTAGAGTGGTGCCTTGAGATTCAACTTACAAGTTTTCCAAGATATTATATTATAGATACACTTCCTGGCTACTGTTGAGTTGCCCCTGAGCCAGGCACCATCTCCACCCACCCAGCTCAGGAGATGCAGCACTGTTTGCACGCTGACATCTGCTCCTTGCACAGGTGCATTCATCCTGTTGAGCAGTGAACGCAGTCAAACTGACCTGCCGTGATAATATACTTTATATACTGATAAACCATTATCGGCTGGACTGATTCTCACCGCAGATATTTGACATTTTGATGCATACTGTAATGGCATCTGCCTTTTTATTTTATTTATTTGTTTAACCCGACGGCAGATAAGAGATCAATTTGAAACTGGGTAAACTTCAGGGAACTATTTATCCATCCATCCATCCATCCATTTTCTAAGCCTCTATTCCTCACTAGGGTCGCGGGCGTGCTGGAGCCTATCCCAGCCATCACCGGGAAGGAGGCGGGGTACACCCTGAACTGGTTGCCAGCCAGTCGCAGGGCACATACAAACAAACAACCATTCGCACTCACATTCACACCTACGGGCAATTTAGAGTCTCCAATTCATGCATGTTTTTGGGATGTGGGAGGAAACCGGAGTGCCCGGAGAAAACCCACGCAGGCACGGGGAGAACATGCAAACTCCACACAGGCGGGGCCAGGGATTGAACCCGGGTCCTCAGAACTGTGAGGCAGACGCTCTAACCAGGCACCCACCGTGGGAACTATTTATTTATTTATTTACTGTATTTAAATTAAGTTAAAATGGAGTTACGTAGTTAACCTTATGAGAGATGCTGCTGACCGTGGGAAATCCCTGCACTTTTTGTTTTTGTTTTGACTTAAAACAAAGACAAGTGAAGGATAACATTTTTAGTTATATTGATTTTTTTTTTTTCTATAGAAAACTTTAGGGATCTGTTTATTTGTTTAATTTTTCATTTATGTTTATAAGACATGCTGCTGAGCCTGGGAGCTCCCTGCATTTTATTTTTGTTAGAATTTTAAAACAAAGATGTCTATTGTCTTAGATTAAAATAAAAACTAACATGTTGCAAATCAAAGCTGTTTATTAAACATATGCTTAAAGGCATTTAAGTGAAGTTTAATGTTATTGTTATTGACGTCAATAGTTTTCCTTTCACAGCAAATGAATACCAGCTCCAAATATCAGTTATCATCCTCCTTGAGTACTAATAATCGGTATCGGCCCTGAAAAAAAAAACATTGGTCTATTTGTAGTTTCTCCAGTTTTCTATGAGCATTTGTCACACTGAAGTACAGAAGAGCCCTGCAGGTCATACATGCCCACGCCATACTTGTTTGTACTGTAGGTGCATGCAAATGATTTTGCAAATTGCTCTGTGTGTTTTTGCAGTACTGATAATGAATGACGAGCTTCTCCAACGAATGGCGCAGAAAAGAGTCCCCGGCAGCCGTCCTCCTCTCATGGCGTCCCGCTCCGTGGAAACGACTCTTCCCTTGAACTATCACTCTCAGCCGACCGAGGTGGAGGCCTGGCTCGTGGCAAAGGGCTTCAGTCAGCAGTAAGTGGCCACTCACTCAGGACAGCTTTTACACTGCATTGGACTTCTTCTCCAGAGTGCAAAATAAATAAAATACGACCATTCGTAATGGATAATTCTTCTTTCCCTGACTTAAAGAGTACTACATTGCCCCCTAGTGTCAGAATTTAGTCTCAATAAAGACAACCTGAGCTGAGTTGAACATAAACAGCTGAGAAGAAAGGAATGGTAGGAAAGGGAGCAGAAACCGATTTCTCCTTCCTCCTCTGTTAGGACGGTCCAGAGTCTTGGCGTTTTAACCGGAGCGCAGCTTTTTTCCCTGAATAAAAGGGAGCTCTGCGAAGTGTCTCGAGAGGAAGGGGGCAGAGTGTACAGTCATATTATGATGCAGAAGGCCATTCTCGAGGTTAGTGCATTTGTTATTATGGATAATGTCTGTGTGTATGTCTGAATATATATCTATTATATGGCTTTTATGGACATGTCTACCTATATTGTGACCATTGTGGGGATAAAGTTTCCTGTAAGGTCAAAATAAGTAAATTCATGGTTAGGTTGGACAAGTACAGTACAAGCCTGGATACGCAGTTCACATCCGAGTTCTTTTGCGGTACCTCGACTTTGCGAGTGCCCCAATATTGGAGTTACCAGCCGTTGCTTGGTCATTTTTTTTGCTTTGCGTTGCAAGCCAAATTTGAAGAAAAAAAACATAACGATGAAGGGACTGTAATGCCAGTCATTTATTGAACGGGACAGTCAAACACAAATATAAAATGAGAATACTCGCGGGCAGCTGCTGTTGGCCACAACTCCCGCCCAGACGCTCCCACGCAAACTAAAAGACTCCAGCTCCTGACTTCTCACAAGGCCACGCCCCTTAAAGGCACACACATCCAAAACATTCATTCATTCATCCATCCATTTTCTGAGCCGCTTATCCTCACTGGGGTCGCGGGCGTGCTGGAGCCTATTCCAGCTATCTTCGGGCAGGGGGCGGGGTACACCCTGAACTGGTCGCCAGCCAATCGCAGGACACATAAACAAATTCACACACACATTCACACCTATGCTACATACAGTAATTGTTTGTTATGAAACCAGTTTATTTAGCTACATTTTCTTTCATTATGTTTAATACAACACAATGTTATTTTTCTTCTTTGATATACTGTGTATGAAGTATATTGAGTTACAAGCCTGGTCAAGGAACGAATTGAACTCGTAAATCAAGGTACCACTATTCAGGAAATATTTGTATGAAAAAGACTTCTCAGGCATAAATCAAAATAAATGTAAAACAGTATGGCAATACCTCAGCCCACCTTCTTATGCTGCACGACAACGTATTTTGTGGTCTGTCACTAACCTACGCTAACGCCGTAGTCATAAACTGAGGACTCCCTGTGGAGTGAAATATTTAACGTGCATCCCAGGTTGGACTTGTATATTTTGGGGGGGAAAATGAGATTATTTTGACATGCATGCGTCATAAATGTTATTTCTATGGGTGCAAAGGTACGTGCATTCGTATTTGGTATGTCCCTGTACAGTAAGTTCCCACTCCGAACACGCAGTATGAGGTGAAGGGCAGAAAGTGTAAGCGCCTCGTGCTCCAGCCGCACAGCCACTCGGTATACAAACACAGTGCAGCTCAGCCTCTGGCTACAGACACCCTGAATAGCGATATGCATTTGGCACTACGTCAAACTCATTTGACTGAATGTAGATTGCAAGAAAACTAGCGCAGTGCCAATGCAACTTCCAGCAGCATTTAAATAGCCTCTCACATGACAAATGCCATTAATAATAACAACACAAGTTATATTAAGATATCAACTCACAGCTTCTTACAGGTGTTTAGACACTAAAAAGAATCCCACCGTACCACACATCAGTAGCACTGCCTTGCTCATTGCCCACATCCTGTCCTGTCCTGTTCTGTCCTCTCTCATCTTGTTCTATTGGTTAGTTGCTGCATATCCTCACCGGGTGTCGCCCCTCATCCACAAATAAGAACACGATTTGACTGTTGTAACATTACTTGTGGTCAATAGCCAGACTCTAACTTGTTCTGCTGTGGTTCGCAGCCCTATTCCCCTTGTCCCTAAAACCTTTTTCTGTCCGGCTGCATTTTCAATAAGCATCAGAATAATTAAAACATTCAAAAATAAGCAGAGGGAGAATTTTAAATCCCCCTGCTGCACAGCAAAACTGTTCCAGCAGAAAAGGTATACAGAGCTACCATTCTGCAAGGCCATGGCGCTGAATAGGACCAGTTTAAAAAAAAAAATAATAATAATAATAATAAAAATCAAATGCCATTGGTGTAACAATTAAAACTACTAAGCTTGCAATTGTAATATTAAATGTGAGTACATTCATTTTTGTACATAGAGTGATGTCATGTTTATCCCGTTTCTTAATAAGGTCCTCTTAAGAGGCACTTTGAATATATAAGCATGTGTAGTTATGTTTAAAAATATAACTATAACTAATATAAGGCTAGCTTTGTTCTTTATTGTTCTTAACGTCTGTAAACGTGAGTTGTGACTTAGCGACAAACGGGAAATGCAGTCCATAGTTGTGTGTATATTTCTGTGTGTGCTCTGCAAATGTCCCATTTACCTACTAAATGAAAGGTTAGACAAGTAGTGGGGTTAAAGTCTTGTTAGTATCCTCCCGGGAACTTTGTGTGCCTGTGTGTGTCTACTAGTGCGTTGCTCTGTATGTTTACAAAGCCAGTTTGTTTGCCCAACCTTGACTCGTGTAATTTAGCCCAATTGTTACTGACCTACTTACAGTGACATCTCTTTCAATTTAAAATCCATAACACTTATTAAGATCTGCAACTATTCCCCGTCTTCCCTCCCTCAGGATGTGCGAAAGGTCTCCGAGTTGGAGAAGGTGATGGAGAAGCAAAAGCTGAAGATTGGCATGATCGAATGAGACGGCGTACGGCGTATCAAGCGAACTCTATGCTTAGACAAGATGTTAATGTGAATCATTTTTTTAGTCTTATGTACAGCGGGTCTGTCCGACCTGGTTGTGATCTACTTAAGTATTACTGTTCCTCATATGTGCAAGCAAAAGCAAAAAAAAGTGGGAGTGTTACGAAAACAGACTGAGATCGTTCTCAGAGCTAGAAACCCATGAATGTGCATTCTGAAGACAAGCCAGCAGATTGTTGAGTTTTTACTGCAACAGCTTTTAATTGCTAATAAACCCATTTTCTTGTCATTTATTAAAATTATAATTGTGAATTATTGAAGATATGTGCATTTATGTACCAATTTTAACATTGCTGTAAGCATTTTAGCACAATGCAATCACAAGGACGCCATATAAAAAAACTATAACATGGCTGACTTTTAAAGCAATTATTTTTAAGTCACAACATTCATCAAAATATGCAAAACCTGAGTTATTTCAAGACAGACATCTTACAACAATTAATAAATATCTTCTACTCGAAGCACCAGCAAATCGCGCAATTGCAATTATTGAGATTACATTTAAGAAAATGTAATTTTAGTTCACAATTTACATATTAAAAGGTTTTCTGCCCTCTACTTGTTTGCTGATCTCACAAATCCCAAACTGATTTCAGGTAGGCAGATTTAGCTGAAGTGGAATTGAGGAAGATTAAAAAAAAAAAAAAAAAAAAAAAAAACAGAAATGAGTTGATTCATTTCTTTGCAGTGGTTAACACTAAATGGCAGGAGGTAATTCCTTCACTTTCTACACCCTGAGCTTTTAGCTACTGCTGGATTAAAGTGGAAATACGTAGTAAATTAGCAGTACGATGATTTTGATCAGGTAATTGTGGATCACTGAATATTTCTACCAAAGTCATTTCAGCAATAACACAAAAGGCAAATGCACTTGAGCTGATGTTAAATGATACAATCTCTACTATTTGCTTGTTGGAACAAAAGTTTCCTGAGGCAAATTATTCTGGAAAATAAAGTACATCCTTTTAAGAAGAACTTTCAAAGAAGCAGCATCACCAACAACAAGAGAAGAGGTAGCATCACTGCTCAGCATCTTTACTCCTCGCAGGTTAATGTCTGGTCCCAGCAGCCCCACTTCACAAGCTCCTTTCCCTGGAACCACAGCTGAATCTCCCTTTGCGCTCCCTCCAGGGAATCACTGGCATGGACCACATTCCTTCACAGCATAAAACATGATCAATCCTCCACGGATTACAAGATTTAGTGAGGAAAACGCATGCGATGCATTACCTGCTGACGTGAAGGCTGAAATCTCCTCGGACGGTGCCTGCTGGGGCCGCGGCAGGGTTGGTGGGTCCCACCATCGCACGCGATGACTGGACCACATTCTGCCCTTCCCACACCTGTAGTTAAGACCCAAATTATTCATACTTCAGAAGTATTCACATTTGGAGTTGAAGTCAATTTGTATTTGCATAGGTATCCTTACAGCTGGAAATTATGTGGAAAAATACAAAGTTAAATATTTAGACAGCACTGTAGTTTGAAGTTTTTACACATTATGTATGCCATTAAAAAATATATCTAAGTACAAAACAAAAACACATTTCAGTCATATTTCATATAAATCCATGATATGTTATGTATGAAAAGAGTTGGTTAGAAATATGGATGGGATAAAAGTTGAAAACTTGAAGGTCACTCAGTTGAGCTCAGACCTCTACGAAGGCCAAATAACCCTAATTTGGATTGGTGCCAAATTGTACTACGTTGCAGATACAGTATTAAGCTCTCGTACACAGGTGTCAAACTGAAGACTCGGGGACCAGATCCGGCCTGCCACATCATTTTATGTGGCCCGCGAAAGCAAATCATGTACGTCGACTTAATGTTTTTTTTCGGGGGTTTTTTTTTTTGGGCTAAAATACCAAAATTGTTTCCGCTTTTAATAATGTTGATATATTACTCTTTTTTTTTTTGTTCACAAGCCCACTTTTAAAGAAAATTAATAGTTGAACAAACAATTATTTACTGGCTTTTGATCTCAAAAGTTATTAGTAGTTCATTAGTTAGTTATCCACCAATTTGTTGGGTATATACAAAAATATGAAACAATCATATACTGTATTTATATGGGTTCACAGTCAATGGCATTTCGAGGCATACCACAACGTAGCTTGGCACATGACAAAAATGAGTTTGACAGCCCTGCTCGAGTATTATGCTTGCCTGCTTTCTGATATGAACATCCATTCATCATTTCAAAATGAATGTCACTGGGCTCTCACCATGACAACCACGGGCCCAGAGGTCATGTACTCCACCAGACTGGGATAGAAGGGCTTCTGCGTCAGTTGGCAGTAGTGTTGAGACAGGAGCTCCTCGGACACCTTCTCAAGACATTTAAGCCACATAAAAACTGGAGTGTTTTTTTTTTTGGCATAAAAACAATTGAACGTAAACCTGGAGTAGAATATGGACCTGCAGCATTTTCAGGCCCACCAGCTTGAAGCCCCTCTGCTCAAAGCGCCGGATGATCTGTCCCACGAGACGACGCTGGACGCCGTCAGGTTTGACAGCAATGAGGGTCCGCTCCTTCACATCTGGGACGCCTGCTTGTACATTACAGGAAGTAGGTATAAACTTAACTTTTCTTAAAAAAAAAAAAAAAATTCAGGGTTTTTTCCTTCCTGACCTCCTTTCCTCAGAGTTGTTTTAATTTTGAATCCTTACTTCCATTTTTTGGTCACTGAACCCTACTTTTTGCCTACCTTCATTTCTTCCATCCTTCGGTCATGCCTGCTTTTTCTTCTTTCCATTCTGCCTTCCTTCCTTCCCCGCAATCTTCCTTTTTGCCTTCCTTTCTGTCCATCCCACAGACCTGCTTTTAATTTGACATCTTTCCTTCCCTTTGCTTAAAACTACTTTTCTGCTTTCCTTCCTTCAGTACCTGGACAATGTTACTTTAGTATCTACTTTGTTCTTAATTTATTTGCCATTACTCATGGTACTGGAAAAAATAAAAATAAAAAGCCAGTATACAGTACACTTTCTTTTGGTCAACTGCATATAAACATCTCTAAATAGAAGTAAAGCCAAAGAACTCTAGCAGCACTGAAACCTCTACTGTTACTTTCTTCTTTTCTTGTGCGAAATTTGACCCGTTTTGACATTTCACCGCAATAAAAATACCCTCAATGTCATTCTTTCATCTTGAAATAAAAAAGAAATTTCATAAAGTGACTCAAAATACACAAGAATGAAAATATTTTAAAAAATTCTTTTGAATGTTTGCGTAGACTGCAGCGGTTCCAGGTCAAATTTGACATGTGAAGTGTGTGTAAAATCAAGGGAAATCTCACTAATGGTGGAATTCTCAAAACTGTACATGCCCTAAATGTGTGTTTTTTTTTTCTTCTTTGAACAATCCCAATAACTGTCTGGTACTCCACCACTAACCTGCAATGTAACAAATATATACGCTCTCTTTTCGCAGAATCAATGATTAAGACTAATCATTAATCTATTGATGTCAGGCAGGCTATTAATAGTTTTGAAAAGTGGTTCATAACTTGATGCAGACAATTACGAGGATATTCTTGGCGTGGGTCGATTTTGACCCAGAACATCCAATGTGTGCATAAAGAAAAGAGAAGCATGTAAGGGTTAAAACACACTTTCAGTGTTTGCTTGTAGAGAAGAACAACTGTTCTCACTAACGGATGGCTGGCTGCATGCTGCCAATTATACATGTGACCCACGACAAGACCATCGCATACAAATTCAACAGAACTTTTGAGAGTACTTGAGCTACCAGTTTACAATGTGAATGGCGCGGACGCGCGTCGTTTGGATTGGCGACGAACAGCGCGCGCAAAAGGTTTGGCACGATTCCGCGTAAAAGCTGCGCATTTAGCATCCTTCTCGTCATTTAAGACTCCGACATTCAGTGCGTGACTTTTTAAGCGGACGTGGTCAAGCGGACGTGCACAAAAGACCAACGCGAATTACAGCTTGCTAAGGTATAGCTGACTTATAAAGTGTTCCGTGCATTACAAATATTGTATGGAATCAAACGTGAAACAATCTACTTACTCGAGTTGCTCCTGAAGCCGGTCAGCCGCACAGCGGGGAAGCGAGGAACGAGATTTTTGGTAGTTTGCCTGTTCCACTGAGTGAATAGTGGGAGGAACATGACGCGCTGCAACAACATGGTCGTGTGTTCGAGTCTGCCGCCAAGGACAGGCAGACCGCTTTGAGTTTGGACTCACGAGTCCCCTACACCAACCCCGCCTGGCCGTCAACAAACATGTTTAACTCCACTGGTGCCAGAAGCGAGGCTGCTGTTTGATAATTTGCTTATTTGTTTTGGGATAAAGTTGTTTTTTTCCCCCCCAGCAAGGTGATCACAGACGGCAAGTGCAGAGTTTTAAGAGGTCAAAATTGCATTAATTGATAAAGCTGAAGGGTTTCCTCGGGGGGAAAAAAATTTGATAATAGATTTGGAAATCTGCATGTGGCATATACAGTACATTTGGTAAACTGGTTTAGAGTTGCAACAATTTATCGATTAATCGAGAACTAAATTAAATCAAATTTTTATCAAATTAACTATTTTGATAACCGATTAAATCGTCCAAATCCTCGGAATTTCAGCCTCATGACATTAAATATTCTCAGGATTTCTGTAGTCCTCCATAAAAACAGGCGGATTATCTTTTTGTTTTATCAAAATAAGACATTTGCAAACGTCTTTTACTATTGACTAACATTTTCTGACGTTAAATACCAAACCAGTAACTGAACCCCGATCAATTTGTTTTTGCATTTCCTGCAGTCAATCTGAAATAATGTCCTGTTTTTTAATAGAGATGAAGTTTATAAAAAAAATAGATTTCATTTATGTTTTTTTTTTTTTTGTTAAAACAGTTGCAGCCCTAAATGTAACAGTAAGTTAAATGGGCCATTCCAAAATTGGAGTACCATTTAGGCATTAAACGTTTGGAAAAGCAGACCATTTATTGGATTTTTGTTCCCAAGAAAAATGAGGAATAAACACCATATAATTTAATTCATCCAGCTCAACCACCTATGGTGCACATTGTGATATTTTGTCACAGGCTGTAGAATATTGCTGAATAAACCCTTCACAATTAAATCAAATTATATTTTAAAAACTACTTGTAGTACTACAGTAATTATAGTAACATGATTGAAAATTCAATGCTAATATAGAGTTTTGGTTCAAGAGTACACTTGCTGTGTTGGCTGCTATGCTAACCAGTCAAGAACAAACGCAGTTTTTTTTAATTGTATAAGCTACAGTAAAAAAAAAAAAAAAAAAAAAAAAAAAAAAGTCTTACTGATGAGAGTAAGTGTTACGTTGGTTAGCGTGACACTCCATCACACCTGAAAATATTGACAATACGGAAAATAAACAGACTTACCGTAGGACTACCCGTAGTCAGAGCAATCAGCTTGATTATGTCATATCTGATGAGTAATGCGTCTCACTTTTTTTCCCTCTTCCTCTAGGGGGGGGAAGATTTTTGTAACAGGGTTGCGTGAATGTTGAGACCCAAAAGTATGATTACTACTGGTGGAATATAATTACTACTAATGAATTGGAATGGCCCACATAAACATAACTGTTTAACAAACAAACATTTACTATTTAAAAAAAAAAAAGCACTTTATTAAATCAAGCAAATTTTCTTTCAGAATGGAATGATGTGAAAGATTTAAGTTGAGAGTCCGTCTCCTTTGGAGATGAAAAAACCTGAAGGCATAAATGAATAAAAGCAAACATTTTAAAAACTCAAAATGAGTTAAAAGTGCTCAGTCCCAGCGTGGGAAAGAAGGCCTGGCTCAGACTGGTCCGGGTCTGGGGCAAACTAATACCAACTGCAGACCAGGTTAACATTTCCTGCCAATGAATCATTGGCGACACGGTGGGCGCTGCTTTTATCATCAACAACAATGCGCCAAATGTCTACAGTAGAAATCAAAGAAACAGCAGCATCCTCAACCTTCCTACAACTTTGAACATGTGAGCCAAAGCAGAGTTTGGAGTGTTGGGCAAAGTGGTCAGCACAGGCAGTCCTTGAACGTCCTGGATGCATCGTGAAGTGGTTCAGCCGTGCTATAGCTTAATGGTGCCAGTGGGCAAGCTGCTGTTGCACAGTCTGTAGTAGCGAAGGTCGTTCACCAGCCGCTGCACACTTTGAGTGAATGAAGGCAGGTCCTTTGGAAAGAAAGCAAAGTGGCGTTAATTTGGACACCATAGTCATATTTCTAAATACAGTGGAACCACTGTTCATTAATGACGAACAAATCTGTTTATGAACAAATATTGCTTTGGATCACAAACTATGCTTCACTTCGCGAACAGTCAGCATCCATGTGGATGCAGTGCTGCAGTGCTGAAAAACTGTTCGTGATAGGACTGCAGTAAACCCCGCAAATCCAGTTTTGAATACATTCATAATAGCTGCCATAAAATGTGAAAATCCATAAGTAATCCTAATCGACACTCCCCCCCACCAAAAGTTTATAAGTGCCTATAGATACCAAAAGATGGTGGCAAAGCCCTTTTTGTCTAAATGAAACACCTCAACTGACTTCAACATAGTTTCTTGACAACAAAATGTCACAAGATGGTGCCAAAGTAATACTTTCATTGCTTTAGCCTGAGCACAAGAACAGCTAACAACAAGGAATAAGTCCCCCCACGGCCCCGAGAGAAAAATCTGTGAAGAAGTGACTTCTCAAATGCATGGGTTCACTATTAGGAAGCCTGATCATATTACGGTTGAAAAAAAGAATGAGCTGAACATGAGAAAGGTGTTCGTGTTTCTGATCTCATTGTGCTGTTTGGTATAGCAAAAACCGGTCCGGCCTTGGCCCGACCCCCTTTGTGTTTTAAATGGAACATTTTTATTCTCAATTCAAGCAAATAAAAAGTCGATTAAAATGATTAAAATGATTGCCTTTGATCATAGGCCCTATGATCAAAGGCAATCATTTCTGAAATTTTAGTCTATGACAGAGGTGCCACTTTATGCATGCGTATGTCAACCTAAACTCCAACAAGGGAGTGTAGTTTGAAGCTGTCTCCTCTTACCTGTTCTATCTTGAAGTTGCGTGCGAGGACAGCTCGCTGGTTGGTGTCCACACCCTGGCAGTTGTTGAGGAACTCTGGCATGAAGGCTGAGTAGAAGGCATCGAAGTCCACAGAGGCCATGTTGTAAATGGCCAGGGTGATTTCCTCCTGGAGAAGGTCGTGACTTTTGTGGAGAAGGACCTGCAGCAGCACGTTGATAAAGTGGAAGAGCATCGAGGTCCGAAAAAGCTTCTAGAGGGACACAGAGCATGAATCAGCTGGACAAAGATGTGGGAGTCACAACTTATTAGTGGCATGACTGGTGCTGCTTACTCTGTGATACAATTTGTGCTTGCTGTTGAGGGACTCCAAATAGGAGAGATTTTGCTTGAAGATATGGATGTCGGGCTGCAGGAAAGACTGCCCAAAAGCCTGATCATGACAATGAAGCTCAAGTTACGGCACTGTGTCCAACTTGGAATAGGTTCATAATAGCTGCAGTTATAACAGCTTCCACTGTGCTGGGAACATGTTATACAAGATTTTGGAGTGTGTCTGTGGCAATTGTTCAGACAACTTTGTGAGGTTAAATGACACTGATGTTGGACCTGAGAGAGAGCCTAACTGGTCTAGATTATCTCAACAGTATTTGATGCAGTTATGGACATTTTCTAAACAATTCAGACTAAAGATCGAAGCCAAAAAAAAAAAAAAAAAAAAAGTTCCAAAAGGCATTATGATGATGAATTAAAATTGAGGGTGGGTTTTAGTACAAACCTTAACTAATAGATCAAGAGGTGTGACTGACTTTTTATGTGCAGTACAGTGACCCGCAGCCCATTCACTATTGACATAGTCACTTGTTTTTTTTCTTTGGGACCCAACATAGGTCACCTATCAGCAGCTTTCGGGATATATATATATGTAGATCTCTTTACGGGTTGTGAAGGTAACATACAGTACATGCAAAATCAAATGATATTCAAGACATTTATTTCTAAAAGGTAGTGTAAGAGGAGTTTGAAATATTCAAGTGTTTTAGAATCATAGTTTGTGGTTTATTAACAGTTTAAAAGTGACAGCAAAATGACAATAGATGTGCATAAATACCTGCATGGCAGCTGTGAACTGGGCCTCGTTCTCCATGGCGTCCTCAGGAGCTCCTCTCTGGACACTTGTTAGAATAGAAGTTTTAAAGAAGTACCTCCAGTTTTGGTGAAGTATTTGGTATAGCAGCTCAAACATCTCTGCTTTGACATCAGGGGAAGACCGCTGTCAAAAGATGAGTCAGTCAATACTAAAATGACACTAATGCCAGTTTTGAACAATGCAAATGTTGTTCAAGTACATGACTGTCGGTCTTTCACGTTCATGAACGGCAGCAGATTCAGTCTCAGGAAACAAATAGCCTACTGACCTCTGCCACAACTGGGTAGACCTGCTCCATGCATAGAGAGAGAATGCTGGGGAGAAACGGTTTGAAAGCCTGACCAGGTTCTTGTACCACCAACTGCAGGATTTTCAGGAACTTCTGTACCACTCGACACCCTGCGCTACCCTCCTGCAAAATACTGGCAGCCAGCTGTTCCCTAAAACATAG
This sequence comes from Phyllopteryx taeniolatus, assembly GCF_024500385.1. Classification (NCBI taxonomy): domain Eukaryota; kingdom Metazoa; phylum Chordata; class Actinopteri; order Syngnathiformes; family Syngnathidae; genus Phyllopteryx; species Phyllopteryx taeniolatus. The sequence goes on from NC_084517.1 coordinate 13,404,780, forward strand.
ACAGGCGGCATGACATCACCATTCCCAAGAAGTGACTAAAGAGTGTGTCTCAACATGTCAACCAATACAGCTGCTTAATTTGGACAGCACAGAAGATTTCTAAAACAACAACTACAAAGAGAGATCCTTAAACCTGGTGAACAAGCTGAGGAATGTTTGGAGGATTTGTCCTGTGAAGGCAACACCCATCTGGACTCGCAACCCTTGAAAGAGCGTCAAGAAGAATGCCAACATCTCATCCGTCACATCTGAAAGAAAAAGTGATGATCAATAAAACCATATTTGCCTAATGTCAAGGATTGTGGGCCTGCTTTGAATTGTAGTTTAGGTATCCTGCATCACGTGGTGGGTGAGGGAGGTGAAGAGGACATTTGTATTTTTTTTCCTTTGCATCACACTAACAAGTAGAGAGAGAGAGACGCCCTGACCTGGCTGCTGAATAAACACTGGGAAAAGGCTGAGGGACACTTGGACCGACTCCTGCAGACTCTGGTAACAGATTTGGCGGGATTTTGTGGACTCCCCAGATATGCTGTCCACTATGTCTCTGAGGACAGGCAAGGTCTGCTGTATCACTGCTTTCACTGATTAAAAAACAACAACAAAACCCAGATGAAGGACAGGACAAAGCATTATCAATCGGTAAAAGAGAAAACAAATAACTTACAGTCGTGCATTTCGGGTCGCCGTGGAGTTATGTTCACTGTCCCTCTTAACATACGATATTCCCGAGTGAGGGCTGCCAGCATGCTGGAGTGGTTGCTGGACCGTGTTTGCCACTGCTGCTCATTCTCTGGTAGATTTGGCCATGGGAGCAGCAGCATGTTGGATAAAGCCCGACACACTAGCAAGTGAGCCTGCAGCGATGCAACCGCACACACAAATAAATACAAGTGAGAATAAACCTAACAATTGCCGTAAATAAGCGAGTCAGAGATGGTCATTTGCACAGGAGGCAACATGCATTTACCTCTAGTGGGAGCCTGCGAGTCTGATTCTCAGTAATGAGGTTGAAGATCTTCTGAACCGCAGGCAAAGTCACCATAAACACAGGACGCACAGTGAAGGTTATGGAAACCATCAGATGGCACGCACACAGCAGTAACTTTTCCGGTACCTGCACACAACAATGGAATTGATTAATTAATTAATTAACAACAACAATAATATGAATATTTAACACAATGTTGTTTTTTCACCCAGGAAATATTATTTGGATTTCTTTCTTTGAATGAATGATATGAATAGAGGGCTCTTTGAGTAAATTTCATGATTCATGATAAACTAGTCTCATTCTGAAGCTGACATGAATGCAAATCACAACCCTTAGGTATTCATTATTATTCTAGGTTTAAACTTTATTTTAATTAGGGATGCACAATACCACTTTTTTTTTTTTTACCTAGTACAAGTGCTCATGAGTAAATTCATTTGAGTACTCACTGATGCAGAGTACTGATACTTGATAATGTCATTACATCTTGGAATAGTGATGAAAATGTGTTTTATTTTGACCAAATATTATCAAAACACAATCTTGAACATGGTAAGAGTAACAACTTGCCATTACTGAATTTTTTAAACACCCAGTGCATGTTTTTAACAACAGTCTTGCCATACATTTCACTTAAATGTATCCTGTAACACAAGGCACTTCAGTTATGAGGCATCTCAGTCTGCACACAAGGGGGCACTAAGTAAAAGGAGTACACCGATAAGAGAACAACAACAAATCAAAGAGGGAAAAAAGTAGAGTTTTGTGGCCATAAACAATTAGCAATATGGATGCCATGTTACCTCTACACAATAGAGCAAAAAGACAAGACTGCTTCTTGAAAATACCAAGTTATAAAATAAAACGGTGATAATTAAACTAAAGTGATAATTAAACCATTGCTTAGTTCTCCTTACTATACATGCCACGCCACAGCTTCATGATGGAAGCGTGGCTGGCTCAGCCGTAGCCGAGCAGAGCGGGCAACGGGGCCCCTAAACTCTGTGGTTGCTGGAGGGCTTGCACGATGGCCGCCTCAGGCGCTGCCAGAGCTGAGCATAATTTGCAGTCGGCTTCAAGTATTGTCACTCATGTTTATCTCTAAGTCTCTCTACAGGGCTAACGTGGCTCCTCCCCCTAAGGTGTACTGTATGTCAAGCTGGTGGAAGTACCCGTTTAATATTAGAGCATTTTTACGTTTTAAGTAGGAATACTGCACTGATGTACGGTATCACGAAAATCTCAGTGTGATGTGGTGGAGTTCTACACTGCAGCGACTACTGTATCAAACATTGTTATATAAATATCTAAATCAGAACTTTGAATGAAGACAGAATTTTTGACAACTGTCAATTGGATAATTCGTCTAAACACCAGAGGGGAAACATGTTTAAGTGCAGTCAGGAAATGTTACCTTCGCAGTGATGAGGGGGCTACTGGCATCTACTGCAGACGTGATGAGGTTGACAAACTGGCTCTGGTTTTGACTGTGCACCTCACTGTAGAACTGTGCAAGCCAATGAGAGTAGGCTTGCAAAGCTGCAAGGGCTTGTGCATGTCTGCAACACACATAAATATAACCAATGAGTTCCAGATTTAGGTTGCACTTTGTGCTTAATGAACATTTGCGGTAGAGCTTTGAGATTAATCGATTTTAATAACTTGAGGGTTTATTTGTGTGTTCAGGAAGACCATTTTTTTTCCCACAGCGGCTTCCATAGTTCAAAACGCATGCTCACTGATGTCCACTGCTTGTACCAACATGGCTGCAAACAGGAGCTAGTTCAGAAAAGAACAGTCAGTGTTGCAAATCTAGAGACTTTTTTGACCCCTCTAGTCACTTTTTTTTTTTTTTTTTTTTTTAAAGAAACTAGCGTTTAATTCCCGCTAAGAAATGGACAATATGCCCGTGACCCAAGTGAGGATAAGCAGTACAGAAAATGGATGGATGGAAACGGACAACATGAGCAGTCATTTTCACATTGTTTTTGGTATAACAAGAAAGGAGCACGTGGATGGTAACCACAGAGTCACTCACACTCAGCATTTCCAAAGACAATTTATATGTTGAATAAGCAGTGATTTATTGACATTAAAAACATTTGACAAAGTATGTTGCTGCAAGCCGCAAATATTTTGCTGAAGTCACCTTGCCTCACCTGTACAAGTCCACATGAGAAAAGAATGTGCGGGAGCTTGATGGGATACGTCACTACGTTTCGACAACAGACATGGACCAGCCAAGCCATGCAGTTGAATGGCTCATTTACTATAGTAAATAGATGATTATGATGAATATTTTAAAATGTTATTTTTTTACAGAACATGCTTACATAAATGTTTTAATATTTTTTTCCAGAAGGAAGGGCATACTTGCACATTATCTGTCAAAAAAAATCAATAAATAAAATTTAAAAAATCAATAAAATCTGTATTTCCACTATTTCTGTGGAAGTTGATGCAAGTTAAAACAAACTTGAAAAAAGCTTTTTCAAAGCTTGTTTGGTATCTTGAAAAATAAAGCAAATTACATCAGGGGTAAAAACAAAAAAGCAAAACTTCTTTTGAATAACGCAATTGTCATGGGCTTGTAATACAAGCAAAGGAGGGGAAAAAATTACATTAGAAATTTGATTTTTGTTAAAAAAAGATTTTAGTTTAAGGCCATATCACCTAGCCCCAATTTATGGTGTAGTTGAATAAGGTGATCAGGTTATTAATCTAATATTAAAAATACCTTTCAGTATGAATAGTACACCATAAGCACACTTTTGAAATATAACTTGTGTGTACGTCTTGCTTTAAATACTTACACATCAATGAGGTCTGGTTTAAGAACAGAAGGCACTGCGGTTTCCAGGTCGTACAAGCTGGTCTGAGACCCATAGCAGGTCACTTCCACAAGCCTGAAAAAAATTATACTTTAAGTTAGTTTTGGTTAAATTAAGCAAAATAACCAGATATCAGACCCTGCCCTAAAAAAAAAATGCAGGCAGACTTACAGTTTAGGTCAAACGTCATCAAAATCAAGTTTTAAAGTTTTGGAAAGTGAGGATGTCACAGACCTCTCAACTACTGCAAGCGCGTCAGTGAAACGTGATGCAAAAATCTCCCCGATGAAATGTTCGGCCAAGCGCCCGACAGCTTGGAGAAGGGAGCTGAGGTCCCTGAGAGAGCAGTGAAGTCGGCGACAATCATTCTCAGCAGTGATGTTTAGCCTGCGACCTGGAATGGCAGATATTACATTTGAGTATAGGAACCAGAGCACAACCACACATGATGATGTAACTGATCGAATGGATTCTTACTTGTGCCAGTGGTGACAATAAATTGCTGAAGGCCCAAGTACACATCCATGTTTTCTTGAAGAATGGGAAACTTAGGACAAAAACAAAATAATAATAAGAAACAAGCCCTAATTACCATATACAGTATTTAACATAAATTGTTTTATTCTGATATTTAGCTTAAATAGACTTGCTTTTTCATTCAAATACATTTTTACAACAAACTAATCTGTTACCAAAAAAAAAAAAGACACTGACAAATCTCATTCACAATCAATGCCCCACATTTGTTTTTGTAGTATAGTACACCATAGAAAATATTAATCCTGAAAGGGAACTCAAGAATTCCTAACAAATCTGTTGGGGTGTATTTATATTGAACACTGTCGACAGAATTTTACACAAGCCATCTCAACAGGACAAATGATGCGTTGGTGTAAAACATCTCACTTGCCCAACAGAATCATGCCAAAAAAACAAAAACACGTGCAAAACCTCAGTTTTACCAAAAGCTGATCAAGAAAATATCCAAGCAAATCCACGCACATGAAAGAAACCATCTAGATTTCTTACCAAAGTAGAGAATGCATGGGAAGGGAGCAGCTCCATCACCTTAGCAACTACCTCCAGACTCTGACGCAGGTACTTTTGCCATTCAGTCTGTTGCTGTGGTTACCAAATAATAGAAATTAAGACATTCAAGTGCTACATTGACAACTTAAAAGTTCTTCTGCAATGATGAACTGGAGTGCGTGCTCTTACATCATCATCCAGCGTCTCATCATCCAGTTCTTCCAATTGAACCTGATTGTATCGAAACTGAATGCGATTCAGAACTTCTCTCAACAGAAGAACTAAGGCATCTTTGTACCTGGAACCAAACAATACATAAAACAAAATTAACCACGTCTCACACTTGAGTGGAAGATGAAAATACTTTTGGTTACAGTTTACCTGTTGAGAACACTTTCTCTGTCAGCAAGTCTGCTTTTGATTTTGGTTGTAAGAAAATCCAAAAACACACTCCATATATCCAAACAGGCAAAGTAGCCCTCGTGGGTAGGCTGGGGCAAAAAGCAACAAAACGAACCAAGCTTATTATCTCAAGGCCCAGCCAAAATCTTGGGCACATTTGAAAATAGATACCACTCAAGCCTGCAGAAGAAAACATCCAACTCAAAATTGCAATGATCCTTACCTGGTTGAAGGTGTACTTGAAAAGCAGGGCAAGAAACTCTACAATTGGAAACTGAGGACTGGACTCAATCCGCCTCAAGTGAACACTGACAAACAGACGCAGGAAATCTGTGAACTTTTCCAAGTAACTGTAATAGAAAAGAAAAAAACGAAACAGATTCCAAAGTTATTACATTAAAATTTCATCTGACAAGACGACAATGTGACAAGTGAGCATACAAATGCTGTGATGAGGAATGGGTTGCTTAACATAAGATCAACTTGAGCTTCAATACTGATGTCTACATAGAATTCCAGATCCATCAATCTATTTTTCTACCGCTTATCCTGTTCAAGGTCACGTGAGCTGGAGACTTTTCCATCTGACTAAGAGGCAGGGTACACCTGGACTGGTCACAACAGGGCACATTGACAAACAACAATTTACATTCCCTTTCACACCGAAGGGAAACTGAACAGTCTCCAATGAACCTAGCGAACGTGTTTTTGGAATGTGGGAGGAAGCCATACCTGGGAAAAACCCCACACAAAGGTCAGCCTGAAAATTTAAACCCAGAAAACTTGATTGTGAAGCATACATGTTAACCACATAATCCACAGTGCAGCCTAGAATTCAAAGATAAGGAGGGTAAAAAACAAATGTGTTTATACAAACTAAAAGAGGATGTTAGAATGACATGTGACTGACCTGATGAACATGTGATTATGTTGAGAAACAAGCTTGTTGAGAGACGGACCGCTACATAACAGCAAAGCACAACCTTAAAGGTAAATAAATAAAAAGCACTATAACCTTTACAGGTCAACTTAATTTGACCTTCTCTAAACCTTTGAATGCATGTCCAACTGTTACACATTTCAATACTTTTTGCACTACTTGGTGTTCTACAGCAAGGAGCTGAACAGCAAAATTCACAACAGATGTTTGATGCATAAATCGACCAATACATTTCCAGCTGCAACAGATATAGAGAGACTGGAAGAGTCGCAGAAAGGCACGGAAGTGGCCATCCTTGGAAATGTATTGGTCAATTCATGGATCAAACACTTGTTGTGAATTTTGTCTTTCAGCTTTTTAGAGAAGAGCAACTAACACTGAACAGTTTGGACATGTCCATTGAAAGGTTTAGAGAAGGTCAAATTATTGCATTTTAGGTTCATCATGAAATTTCACCCAAAAGCCGAATATCCCTAACTTTGTGAGTAGTGTAAGTTGTCTGGCCACAACCACGCGAGAGCTGCATCGAAGAGAACTGCGTTTACAACTATATTGCTTGTTTATGATGGACACTGTCACAGAGTGTTCATGTTTATTACTGTACAGTGGACGCCCGCTATTCGCGGGGAATACGGACCGGGCTGGACGGCGAATAGGGAAAATCTGTCGATAATTGACAGCCATTATAACTGAAAAATAAATAAATAAAGACAAAATAAAAGAGCAAAGTTCTTGAATAAGCGAGGATAAACTGCCAATAAGCTTTTTGGGGGTGGTTCTTCTCCGAAAAAGAAGAAAAAAAGATTCAAAAAATAGGAGCATCTGCATAGGCCGAAACGAGAGTATGTGGGAGGTCTACAGTAGTCTGCAGCGGAATCGAAATGCACTGTATCCTACTGAGAGTTGCTTTAGGAAACCAAAAAAAAGTCCTGTTGGATCTCATTGTGCAAGTGGTCTGAAACAAACCTCTCATCAAGTTCCTGGAGCCGACTCTTGACTGTATGAGCGTTATTCTCGCGAGTGAGCCTCTGCAGAAGGAAAAAGGTCTGCTGGAACATGCGCAACAGGTACTCCTCAAAATCCATTGGCACACAGTTCTTTGACACTAGTTCGTTGACGCAGGTCATGGCGAGTACGCCAAGGCGAGAACGATCAACTTTGCCGCCCTCACTCTGTCGCCCTCCACCGTTTGACGTGGGTGGCATTGTCCCGACATTGAGGTGTCCATTAGAAGATGAGGAGGTGGGGGAGATGAAGGACTTGGCCTTCGTGCGAAGATCACAGCCAAAGCGTGCAAAGTGGAAGATGGATGCCAGCAGCGTGGGTGTGATGCTAGTGGATAGCGGAATCCAGCTGAACAGGTGGGCCAAGCACTCCAGGACAATACAACAGAGCTGCTGACTCTCGTTGTCTAGTGCTCCCATGGGCTGGCAGAGAAGCTTTGAGTACTGACTGCCCTGAAACAACGTGCCCAGAAGTACCACTGGAATATTGGAGACACAAAATAGACTTTTTAACACACAACTACACTTGTGTACAATTTAGTTAAAGAAAAAAAAAATTAATAATAATGCAAAAACCATTCAAAGTCTTGGAGACAATCCACTCACTACTTTCTCCTGATGTGGGTGAAGGTGGCGGCGTGGAAGCAATGATGCTGTGCTTGTCCCAGTAAGTCTCCAGGATGCCTAAAAAAATGACATCAGAAGGTAAATCTAGGTACAATGTTAATAGCACTAAGCCCACTGACCAAAGATGATGTAAATGCCTAAGTACCTTGACCCCCTAATTTATTTCTTAATGTACTCATATCAAATTCAAAAATCGAGTTTTCCTTGCTCATATTAACTGAAATGCCATTAATCCATTCCAGCCCCAAAACATTTTTTGTTATGTATTCATCCATCCATCCATCCATCCATCCATTTTCTGAACCGCTTCTCCTCACTAGGGTCGCGGGCGTGCTGGAGCCTATCCCAGCTATCATCGGGCAGGAGGCGGGGTACACCCTGAACTGGTTGCCAGCCAATCGCAGGGCACATACAAACAACCAACCATTCACACTCACGGGCAATTTAGAGAATCAAGTAATTTAATAAAAAAAATTAAAAAAAACAGCACTCGAGCAGCAATGTATCTCGAGCTTGATCATACTGTAATTCGAATGATGTCTCTGAACACAAAGCAAAGTTGGGGGACTCCTGAGTCAAGGTAGCACTTTATATAGGAAGCACTTTCATTTAAGGGACCTTATTGTACAATGTGTCAAAGTACAAATGGTCATGCTTACCTGTCAAAAGTCCAAGCACCGTCGGTACCTGATCCAGCAGCAGTTTACGCAGCTCATCTTTCCTGGCAACACTCAAGTCTTCCCGAGGACACGCGAGTTCCTCCGATGTGGTTTTCAGCATTACCAAGCCTAACTGTGCCAAAGCTGGGGACTGGACCAACTACAAATCACACACAAGAAAACAAAAACAAAATTGTTACTTGTTAAAAGGTTACAAATTCCCCCCCTAAAATCGATGAGTCATTTGAAGCAATTTGGAGGCAAGATACTTAAAGTGCAAAGTCAAAATGGTCAGTTTAAGGTTTAGAGAGGAGTTGAAGCAATTTTATGAAAATGACCAGTATGAAGAAACAATTTAACTAACATACCAGATTTCACTTCACTGTCACTTTGCTTCTTACCACACTAACTGATTGTGTTTGCCCCATGTGGCATAAATCCACTCGAAAAGCTTTCTATCCAACTCGTCACTAACTCTTCTTTTCCCCACCCTTCCAGTGAGGTGCGCGTTCTTCCGCCTTGTCAAGGGATGTGATCTTTTTGTTTTCTCCAAAATTCAATAATTTTCTGATAAATTCTGAAAAGTTAGTAGGTTATGTTCCAAAATGCTCAGCAGCAGACAGCAGCGCCTGTACTTTCTATAAACCACTCAGTAAATGGTAAGCTTTATAAATGCCATGTCTGCTGTGCAGGCAGCGTATGAACTGCATCAACCATGACCTATTATTCATAGAGAAGGTGACAACTTAAAGGGCACCCCCTCTCTATTTCTTGAGGGTGGAAGGCTATTTGAAGTGTGGCATTTAATTAATCTTAGAGGTTAACGCTCCAATAAATTATGTGGACCCAGTATTTGAGAAAATACAAAACTTTCAGTATAAAAAGCAACAACAAACCTTCTGTAAACAACAATGCATATGGAAGCAAAATATAGAATAAAAAAAGGTACTCCAAATAAAAGTGAAGACAGTTTCACCAATTTTTGGACATTTTATTCAGTATCTGATGATTAAGAGTACTTCGGCAATGTGCAGTGAATAAAATCAAATAGAGTAGGACAAGGTGCTATTAGTCCCACAATAGGAGAAGGCCTCAAGAACATCGACAGGGCTTACCTGGAGCGTGTTTGTAAAGAAATCGTGGTAGAACATTGGCCAATCCTGGCGACCAATGTCCACAATGACTTTGCAGAGTTTATTACGAATGAAATAGGGCACCGATTTGTGGTGTTCAAGTAGGAGTTTGGGCAAACAGCTGCGAATCTCCATTTTGTCTTGCGATGCGACACCGATCCACATTTTGTTCACCAGGTTCTGCAAGTCAAGAGGACAGTTCAATGACAACTGAGTGAAACGTGTTCCGCAGAATGCTTGATAACGAGTAATCTGTAATCTTAAACATGTCTTTGCATCGTGGGATCAGTTTTAGAATGTAACACTGCAGATTTGTGCACTTAAGCAAGCATTGCTTAATTTATTTTACTGAATGACGGGGAAAAAAAAACTTAAACATAAGTAATTAGTTTACATCCATTTATGCTGTTCAGATCACAGGTGACCTGAAGCCTTTCCGAGTTGACTGGTGATAAACAGGATACACCATGGACTGCTCACCACTCAATCGTCCAGCACATTTAGACAGACAACCATTCACATTCACACCTATGGGGAATTAACCTAACATACAGGATTTTGGAATGTGTGAGGAAGCCGGAGTAACCCACATAAACACGAGCCCCCAACGTTTGACTTCGAAGCAGACACGCTACCCACATGCTTTGCCATGCTGATCTACTTTAAACCCCCTACAAAATAAAAGTGAACTTACTTCAAATACTGTGAGACTGTACATCATGACATACTCATTCTGGGTATTAGAGAGGAAGAACAAGCAATGGCGCCATGCTCCAGTCTGCTGTGCAAAGTTATTCAGCAACTCTTCTGTAGAAACAAGGAAGTGGCAATGATCACAAATGACCACCGAAGGTGTACTGCGACACTTCATTTGTGAACACAGATAGCAGAGGAAGTGCACTACAAAAGGAATACAAACAATTGTGAAAGTAAATCAGCACAGTAAGGATGTGAAAAAACTAATCTGTATTTAAAAACATATGAAATGACTTCACCAGCATATTGGTCTCCAAATGCTGTAGATCTTTTTTCTGTCAATGTGCTTTATACAGACCACTTGTGAAAAGTGTTTTTCAATGACTTTTTTTCTTTATCCTTTTAGATAATCCTTTGTCTAAATTTTATTCTGTCTTACTTGAACAACAGTACATTGGAACCTGCAAAGTCAAACATAATCTATTACATGGTGCTGGTTGACTCGCAAGCTGTTGTAATAATAAAAAAAAAATAAAAAAAAGTGTCATAGAAAGTTATCTAAAGTTAATTTGTTCCAGACTCAAAACAGTCACAAAACCTTTAATAACTCTAGAGGTAATGTTTAAACTAACATTTTAACATTCTGTACTGTTAACTAAATGAAACTACATTGGTAAAAATACTCACCCTTAGCACATCCCTGCCAGACATGTATCGGAAAGGTTTGTTGGCAAGCTTCTCTCGTCATTGTCTTGCTAGTCATTAGTCATTATGCTTTTGTTTGTGTATGCAGTTGGATTTTAATTAATTGTATCATACTGATCTTCCAGAATGTTTCCCATATTGCAGTAAGTGTGGTGTCATCACAAAAAAACAACAAACTAAAAAAACAAAAAAGCAAAACAAACTTGTGGAGCTTACAAGAAGTCTTGGTTTGAACTTCCAGTTTTTCCAGAACATTTTTGTTTGCATGGACTCCAAATTGTATGATTTAGGGAAGTTTGACTTTTAAGGTTCCACTGTTTAAACAAACGATCAGCTTTGATGAAAAGCACGCATACCTATTTCTCGTTTTCTTTCATTGGTTGTGCAGCTGTGAAAGAACTCTGACATTAGGCTCTCCAGTGCACGCAAAGACGCCTCCTCTGAAGCCTGGTGATTAATAATAAACCAACATAGAGTGCAAAATCAATACATTTAATTCAGAGCTTAACAATAAGAGGTAACCAAGAGGTACAAGACATTGCTATTCAAATGGAGTTAAATCATTCACTCCCAGCCTTCCCAGTTAACATGGAGATTTGACTTCTAAAGTTGTCAATGGCAGTGAATGTGTTAAGTAATAAGCAATCAATATCTAGCATATTCATTTATTAATCCACAGTGGAGTTAGGGCTGAGTGCAGTTTGCATTAACAACATGGCTGAAAACAGAGAGGAGCTAGTTTAAAAAAAGCAGTCATTGTTAACAACTTGGCTATCTATTTGCTTTAGTCAGTGATCTTTTAAGACAATTATCGTTCAGCCCTAAGTGGAATGATTCTATATTAAACCTTACAAACTATATTATTTACAAGTGACTAAGGTGGAATTTAAATTTAACCAGTCCACGTGAACACAATGATTATTACAACTTGAAAATTAATTTTGGTTATACGAAGTGAAAGACAAACACTACACATACATTATGACTACCATTATTATTTTTTATTTTTTGGTGAGTGCTTATTTAGAGCCATAATTTCCCATGTGCACAAATCAGAAAAGGCAAGCAACTGCACACTATTCTGTCTGTATGCATTCTGTTGTCCACTTCACAAAGTTCCATAAAAATAGGGTCACAGATTTTGCCCAATCCTTCCAACATAATAGGTGTGTCAGAAAACGTCCATGACTGGCGTCACAAAAGATGTATTTGAAATCCAAACTACGTGTTTTCCCCTTCAATATGGGATGGACGATCAAACAGCACATCTAAAAAGACTGCTGTGTTTGCTTCGTTCAATGCATGAGAAGAGGCTAGAGTTGTGGCAGGACAACTCGTGGCCGTTTCACCATGACAACAGCACCCAAAGCCCTGAACATTCGGATGTTCCTGGCCAAGAAGAACACTGCCATGCTGGAGCAACCTCCTTACTCACCCGACCTGGCTCTGTGTGCTTGCGTCCCCCCCCCCCCCCCCCTACTCCTCCTCCATTTCTCAACCTCAAGGGGTCTTCAAGGGGACCTCTTTATAAAACAAACAGACTCAAGATGGCCGTGACAACAGAGCTGTGGTGAATCCTGAAAGAATCTGTCCAGGAGTGCATGAAGGTGTGGCAGTGAAGGCTGGGATAGTGTGTTAGACTCCAGGGGGATAACTTGAAAGGGAAAAACTTGGGAGTCGGGATTTGAAACATATCTTTTGTGACACCAGTCCTGAAACTTTTCTGACGCACGACTTACACGTCAAACTAAGTCAAATGAGTACAGTACTTGCTAACATTTATTACAATGCCAGGACACACCAAGTCATAATTTAGTGCTGACAATGTGGTTAAAATTTATTAATTATTATTGGACATGTTCAAAACGATAAAATAAGGGAAAGGTGAAGATTTTAAAGAGGCGCTCCTGTGGTATGCGGGTCGAAATTCCTCACATGGGTCACGACTTGCCGGGGCTCAAAAAGACTAAGGAAGTGTTTAGTTTTGCAAGATGGGCGTCTTGTTGTGAAAACGGCCTAGCTGTCACATCCCTTGAAATACCTGAAACCGTTACACGACTACACCGGCGTCAAAGGGCCTTTACTAATATCCAAACGGAACTGGCTTTATGGAAATAAATGAATCTATATTAAACATTCACTTCCTCCTGTTTCATTGATCTGAATAACGAGCTTTTATGACCCTGGTTAGCTTTTAGCATGAACCGAATTAAGAGGAAATGTCCGCAGAAGCAGGGTGGGAAAAAGTACACTACTTGTACTCACCATGTTGGGCTGCCTCGGATGTGTCCTTCAGTTCTGTTAGTCTCGGATTAATGACACTAATAAGACAACGTTAAATTACGGAGCTAGCCAAGAACTGCAGCTAGCGTTAGCTAAGGTGTTGCTGGCGAACGTAACCGCAAAGGGGATTTGTCATGGTTTGCTCGCTTTAATTCGCGATTCCACGACCAAAACACTGATATTCACTTTGCCTAAAATGGAAAACATTTACCGACTTGAACCGTGCGCAACCTGCACTCGTTCTCGATCACGAAGCATGTGATGAATAAAGCGTCCTACGTGAAACTGTTCTCCATGATCGTGCGATTTCAGTCCCCCTTCATTTTCTAAAACCATTTCTTTTGGATGACATCCACCACTGGTCCCAACCCTGGAAACACGTACAACGCTAGTTAGCTTTTTGTCTTTCTGTGTCAAGTATCGTGACGCGAGCGTCAGTTTAGCCAAATGCTAACGTTGCAGTAGCTAACTCACTAGCTTTTCTAGAAAGATGAAGGCGTCGTTTTCGTTAGCTTGCCAGACGCAGACATGCTTGCTCGTGACAACTTGACGTAACCGTTAGTAGTTTAAAAAGCGTGCAAACGTGCACGTTAAAATACGATTGCTTGACTATTTCGGAATAATTTAAATGCTCAGCCCGATATTGCCTGTTGTTGGCCCCTTCTAAGCTTGGGGCGGCACAGGAATTTGTTTCGATTAAAAGACTATGTGTTCACTTTGCCACTTCCTATTTTGCAGCAGAAATCAACCACCCAAAGGCAGTTTGTGTCAAGTTCTTCAACGCAGTAAAGCATCCATATCCGGTATTACCTTTCAAATTAAAATGTTTCAGCTGCCAGTTGCGATCGATTTTTATGCCCTGAGAATGAAATGACCTGGATGAATGAGAATATTCACAAGCATCTTTAGTAAATGTGACCACAATCTCCCGTCTTCGTCATATGTCTGGGCTATAGGGTAGGATAACAAGACAGAAGCCTTATCTTACAAGAAAAACATCCAAGCCCTGCTACATGTAGCAAAAAATACACTCGAAAGCACCCAAACGTATGTGGGAAATAATGTTTTACAGTCTTACACCCCGTTGTAAGCAAACGAGGGATGGGATTTCTTTTTTTAACTTTCTAGAGGTGGATATTCTGCCATAGTTTCAGCAAAACTCCTGAAACCCAAAATAAAAGGTCAGTACGAGACTTCTTCTTTGTTAGTGTTTTTTGCCTATTATCCTTGACTTCTGATTTCAAAACTAGGTATCCATCAATTTGTTGTGTGTGCAATAATGAGGTGACTAAACATTTATATGGTTTCACAGTCAACGGCCCTGTGAGGGAAACCGTGACTACAATGTGGCCCATGACAAAAATGAATTTGACACACCTGACCTAGACAGATCCATTCAGCAAAGTAAAACTCCCACATCTACATAACTGACAGTAAATGCAACAATTGAAGTACAGAAATACTTCCAGAACCAAACATAGACAGACAGGAGGACCCACTGCAGAAATTATTTTCCAAATTTATTCACACTGGCTGTCATGTACCTTTCCACTCAAGCTTCATCTGTGCCTTGTGAGAGGATTTTTTCCAAAGCAGGAGAAATCCTCACAAAAAAAGCGAATCGCCTTAGTCCTGGCTCTTTAGAGAAACTACTTTTTAAAAATAAAAACCAATGACAAATATTGGGCTTTTAATTCTCTTTATTTAATTACAAGCACTACTACAAGTAACAAAAGTGCATTCCTATTTCTAATACTGTGTTTCACTGTGGTCCTATCACTTATTTTGTAGGTGGCAACTAGATTGTAGTACATTTTATTGACCTCTTGATGGCGCCATAGAGTAAATTATTCAGAATGATGTGTCGGTGCATGTGCCGGTACAGTTGAATGAAAGTATCGATGCCTCATGGCTCTTCATCTCACCATCACTACAAACAAGTATTGGTGCATTATCAGCACAAGGCTGCGGGGTGTGCCCACTATGAGAATGCCCACAAGTGCATGGCAAATGATTGGCACCTCATCAGTCACGCCTTCTGTCTCTGATTGGTCGTTTTTCTTGGCCTTGATGGTTTCTTAAACATCTAATTAGAGGTACAAACAAGATGGGGGGGAAAAGAGGGATGATTTTTTTTCACAGCTCATTTCACTCATGTACTACCGTCAGGTCATACTGACAGTTTTAACAATCATGAAAAAAAACCTTGGTTTTACTTTTTTATCTTTTCTTATTTACTTGAGCGGCATGGTTGTCAACTGGTTAG
Organism: Phyllopteryx taeniolatus; assembly: GCF_024500385.1. Taxonomy (NCBI): domain Eukaryota; kingdom Metazoa; phylum Chordata; class Actinopteri; order Syngnathiformes; family Syngnathidae; genus Phyllopteryx; species Phyllopteryx taeniolatus. The sequence continues at coordinate 13,420,349 of NC_084517.1, forward strand.
AGCGTCTGCCTCACAGTTCTGAGGACCGGGGCTCAATCCCCGGCCCCGCCTGTGTGGCGTTTGCATGTTCTCCCCGTGCTTGCGTGGGTTTTCTCCGGGCACTCTGGTTTCCTCCCACATCCCAAAAACATGCATGGTAGGTTAATTGACAACTCTAAATTGCCCGTAGGTGTGACTTTGAGTGCAAATGGTTGGTTGTTTGTATGTGCCTGCGATTGGCTGGCAACCAGTTCAGGAAGATTGACACAGGAAGGAGGGAGCCGAGATTCGACCCTGAACCTTCAGAACTGTGAGGCAGACGTGCTCACCACTCCCTATGAGTTGCACCTACTGTAAAAAAAAAATACGGAGAATCTTGGTGTAAAACTGCGAATAATTTATTTTTTCAGAGAAATGGCTCAAAAAGGACTCATGAAAGCATTTGTCCATACATTGGACAATACAATATGATGACACTTACGTTGTTTCAGACAGAGTGACCTTGTAAGACACGTGGATTTATCAACAATCCATTTAGTCAGTTAAAAGTCCCTAAAATACCAACATTTACATCATACAATATATTTCTGGCGGCACGGTGGCCGACTGGTTACAGCGTCAGCCTCACAGTTCTGAGGTGCGGGGTTCAATCCCCGTCCCCGCCTGTGTGGAGTTTGCATGTTCTCCCCGTGCCTGCGTGGGTTTTCTCCGGGCACTCCGGTTTCCTCCCACATCCCAAAAACATGCATTAATTGGAGACTCTAAATTGCCCGTAGGCATGACTGTGAGTGCGAATGGTTGTTTGTTTCGATGTGCCCTGCGATTGGCTGGCAACCAGTTCAGGGTGTACCCCGCCTCCTGCCCGATGACAGCTGGGATAGGCTCCAGCACGCCCGCGACCCTAGTGAGGAGAAGCGGCTCAGAAAATGGATGGATGGAATATATTTCTGTTGTGTCCTTCTGGAGAGCAACCTACTATGATCAATCAAGCAGTGTCTTATACGTTGTCAAGGTTCCCCATCTGTGGACTTTTTTTATTTGGAGAGAGCCGTCTTTGTGCTTGCATGTTGTATGCCCAGGCTCTGTCCACACCATGTCCCTCAGTTCTGCATGGGGTCCAGTCAGGGATGGGGAAACGGCCGGCTACCACCAATGCATCATCAGGAAGCTCAGCCTCCATCTTCTTCTGCAGAGGCGAAAGCTAAGTAGAAAAACAAGGTAACAATGCAACATAATATCAACTACAATTCTGACAATTATAATTTAATGCCCATTTACACATTCACTGATGAAGTTATATGAGCTGTGTTACATTTAGATTTTAATTAAAATCTACTCACCACACTAGGAGCTAAAAACACAGTAATATTCTTGCATTCTGTCAAATCCACCTGCAAGGACAAACAAGGCAGTCTGTAAATATCTTCAGTCATAAATATTACCATACAGTAAAGCATATTTAATGTTGTTATACTACTTATAATCCCTCAAAGACAATTTCAATTTACACTCTGCTGTGGCCGTTTCACACCATGCAGAGGACCAGATCACATATAGTAGATGCAGGCATCCAAGGAGGGATACAGTTTCAGAGTGAAGGGGCAGGCAAACAGTGTTGCACTTCTTACGCAAGGGTTGGGGGGTTGGTGCCTTGCTCAAGGGCACCCCGACAGTTATAAAGGGAGCAGATTAGCATCTCTCCGACATTTAATAATAATAATAATACATTGTATTTACAATGCACTTTACATCAAACAAATGATTTCAAAGTGCAATCACTCTTTATATGTATAATAATGTAATATACTCTTCTATCATTATGGTTATTATGATTTGGTGTGTTTCGCAAAACAAATTTCAAACCTTCCATAAATCTTCTCTTCGGTAGGACACGCTGCCATGATGACCTGCTCTCCACGCATGGAAGCGAGCCAAGCTAACCAGCCAGGGGTTGAGCTCATAGCCAACAGCAGAAGTGAAGCCTTGTCGGTACGCTTCCAAGACCTTAGTTTTAAAGACAATAATTAAAACTATTTCTCATTTGTGTGATCAAATGCACTGTTATGACATGCCATATAGGTAAAAAACAAATTTTTTTTAACCTCTTTCACACACAAGTACACACCAAAAAAAACAAAAAAACATCTCTCACCAACACTAAAAAATACTCACACACCCAAAAACCTCTCACTGTCACGTGTCAAGTGGAATGTATGAAACAGATTACAAAAACGCTTTCAAAGCATTTGTGCTTTGGAATCGGGAGCTAGTTAACCCGAGAGCCAGTTGAAGCATCACACTGGCAACAGACCGAGGGAGGGACTTTTTGCATGTCAGAAAAGGTTTCCATTTTCATTTTAGTTTCTTTTCACACACAATTTTATAATTTCATTTAGACAAAAATTGAGGTTTTAGTAAGAGTGTGTTAGGTGAATAAGAGTACTTTTTTTCTTGTGTGTGAGTTGCTTTGGTATGAGTCAGACGTTTTTTGGGTGTGTGAGAGGCTTTGGTGTGTGAGTTTTTCATGTGAGTTTGAGAGGATTTTTGGTGTGAGCAAGTTTTTTTTTTTTTTTTTTACTTATGTAATTTTTTGGGGATGACTGAGTTTTTTGGTGAGTGTCAGAGGTTAGATCTGACAGCATTCCCCCCCCCCATCTGTGGTTGTTTCTAAAGTCCTGTATAAATAAAGCTGATTTTCAGGTGTGATGCACCTACAATGCGACCGTCGCCAGATCCTAAATCCACAAGGACCCCCTTTCGACCTCTTAGCAATGTCATGACATTGTGCACTTGAGCTCCACTGGCAGGTATGTACGGTACCTGGGGGACATATTCAAGAACAGCTCAGAAAACCAGTGATGTCTCTCAAGCAGATACTATGACATAAGGTCATTGTTAATCAATAGGCAGTAGACAATACCTGTAACCTCAATGGGACTTTTCGGAAGCCTGGCTGGAGGACTGCGACCCACATAGCGTAAACAGCGAGACCAGTTCCAGCAGCAATCTGAGCAACATCCCAAAATCGGAGGTCTCTTGTCTTGAGCTCAGCAAACGCATTGTCTGGGGCGTCATCATCCATTTCTACATAACAGGATTTTGTTGTTGTTGTAAACTTTACTGCAGAATCAATATCTTTTCATGAGTTTTAGAGGATGTGAAGAATTAATTCTTGCAAGCCAGACAGGTGCAAAGGTAAGGGAATATTCTCTTATTTTGTTACTGGTTTTCATTTGATTGTTATATTTACGGCCTTAAGTGTTTTTGATAAAAAATATTCATTGTAATTATGACATGACAACTGGGTACGAACTCCATTAAAAACTGATTACCCTGTTATGTGTAGTAATACTTCAGCTGTACAAATGAGTGACAATACTTACGTGCGACAGATACGCAGAAACGACACATAAAACAAATACATAAAACTTCACCAATTTGTGAAGGAATTACCCAAAAAAAAAATATATTACCTCAGTAGATCTGGCAGAAGATTAGGCAGTCAAGTTCGTAGTATATTTTTTTCTCGTTAAATTAACATGTCAACATATATATATATATATATAAATAATATAATCAATCCTAAAACCACAGTCAAAAATCGCACATAATCACAATAGTACAATACTTCCACTAACCTCCTAGAGGGCGGACACATTAGCCAGACGGACAAGTGCGCGTGTAAACCATTCCGTCCAATGACAGTTTTGGTCCGGTTAACATTACGCTCACACTACATGTTCGTGCTTCTCTTTGAAACGTTAATAATTTTTAATGATGATACGAGCCGCATATAAAACCGTCATGGGCCAACCTCAGGAGCAAGTTGCGAAACTTTCATTCATATAACACATCTCACTCAATGCATCAGACTGACAACACTGAACTGAAGACCCTGGAGAATCTCCATTTTGTACAATATGTTGTGTACTATTTAGCAATGTACTTACATATTGTTGTGTACTATTTAGCAACGGACACTTACAGCATATGTGCAACAATCATACAATGCCCATGACATGGGGAACATGTAATTTGTGTAGCTGAAATTTTATACAACACAGAAGATTTATCTTTTGACAACCACTCATCTTGTACTGGGTCACATGCGAGCTGAAGCATATCTCAGCTGACTTTGGGAGTCTGTCACAGACAGACAAACAACAAGTCACAATTATGGACCATTTTAGAGTCATCAATGAAGTGAACATGCAAGTTTTGGACTGTGGGGAAGAAGCCCAAAGAAATCCCTTTCAAGAATAGCGACAACATGCAAACGGTATACAGAAAGGCCTGAGATACATAACTGTGACACTGTCATACAAATACCTGATGTATCAATTACTATACAAACTTTACAAACTTCAAAGTATTGTAATACAGGGGTCACTAACCTTTTAAGAAACTGCTGCTTCTTGGTAAACTGATCAATGTAAAGGGCTACCAGTTTAATACACACTTCTGAAATAAATATGCTCAAATTACCTGTATGTTATTATTAATGATATTCACCACATCATTGATTTCTCATATCATAAACAACGATTTGACAAGGTAAGAAACCTAAATATCAATAAGAAACACTTTTTTTCCTCTACACATCTGCAAGTGTTTGCATTTTTCAAATGAGCATTTCTACAAGATTCCTAGGAAATAATGTCCCATCATTGGTGAGCTATATTTAGAATAGGCCCGCACTCACGTGGTCCTTGGGGGCCACCATGTTAGTGACCCATGCTGTGATATATAAAACAGACTCCTACTTTGGCCAAAAACTGAATTTGAAATAGTGTCAAAGGATTCGCTTTTAGAAAACTTTCACGAACAGCTGCGCCTCAGTCGCTGTCCACATCATCACTGATGATTCCGCGCAGGTTGGCCCAGTCTGATGCCCTTCTGCTTCCTTGCGGCGTGCTGTTTGCCTGATCGCTATCAGAGCCCGAGTTCAACGATCGGTGGTAAGTAGAGAGCGGGGGTTCACGGTGTTCCTGTCGTGCAAAGGCTCCTCTTCGTTTAGGTCGACCTGAGAGAAGGAATCAACCATGAACAATAGTTTTGTTTGAGTATAACATACAATAAATGGTGGCTGACTGGTTAGCATATCGCCCTCATAGTTCTGAAAAGCTGGGTTCAAATCCAGTCTCGGCTGTGTGGAGTTTTAATGTTCTCCCTGTGCCTGCACGGGTTTTCTCCGGGTACTCCGGTTACCTCCTACAATGCAGAAACATGCATGGTAGTTTAATTGAAGACTATATTGCCCGTATGTATTAATGTGAGTGCGAATGGTTGTTTGTCTGTGTGTGGCCTGCGATTGACTGGCGAACAATTCAGGGTGTACCTCGCCTCTCGCCCAGAGTCAGCTGGGATAGGCTGCAGCACACCCGCAATACTAGTGAGGATAAGCACTACAAAAACAATGGATGGCTATTGCATTATTATTACGACACAAATCCTAGCATACACTGCTTTTCTTTACAATTCAATTTAGCTATGAGTACATAATTAAATGACATTGTCAAAAGTTTAAACGGTAGAGAGTATGCAGTTGTTAAACTGCTAGCAAGGTTTGAATGTAGCCTCACTTCACTACTCCCTCCCTCCCCCCACCCTCACGCCTCTGACTAAAGCCACACCCTTCACTACCGTGAACATGCATGTTACATATGTTTACCCCAGTTTTGTATCGGGACCTGTCCAATTCCTTCTTAACTTTTGTTGCTAACCTGGGGGGAAAAAATCCAGCCAAACCCAAAAAAGGTCAAAAGGGAGGGTGCTATGTATACAGATGTGTGCGTACGCAAAATATTGACATCTCTTCGGTCATGCCTTCTGTTTCTACAGTCTCTAATAGGCAGTTCCTGTCAGGCCGTGACAAGTTGTAAAATAATAATTAAAATTAAATTATTGGCATTCGATGGGGCTGGTGAGGGATGATTTTTCAAAAGATCATTTTAATATTATTCTACTGTGGTCGGGTCATACTGAGTTTTATAATATATGACAACAAAAATTGCAAACTCTACCTTTAAATGAATTGTTTTACATACACACTAAGAAGAAAGACAAGCTGTTAGCCCAGTTATGAAATTTAAGTTATCAATTGAATGAGAAAGAAATGTTACTGGTAGACACCTTCACTATTAATGATGTTGCTGACATCCAGTTCAGCAAGTTCCCGAGCTTCTTCTTTCTTCAGACGTACCCTTTTACATTTCTCAATGGAAGGTTGACCTGTGTAAAAAGACAGCGATTTGTGCTGTTAGTCAAAAGTCACTTCAAACAAATCCAATGTATAAATATATCTGCCGAATGAATGACCTAGAAAGGAAATCATTATGCAGAGTATATGTCAAACATAAGGTTAGGTTGAACACGATACTAGTCCCAGATCTGGAGACATTGGTGCAGCCGCCTATTGTGTGATCCTTATACTGAAGAACCACATAAGTTCATCTTCAGACCACGGGAGACAATTCTGGTAACCCATGTCCTTAGTCTGCTTGTCTTCATCAAACCGTTTGCTCGCTTTCTTGTGTATCATCTTCAGAAGTGGTCTCCTTCTAGAATGACAGCCATGCAGACTAATTTGATGCTGTGTGGGGTGTTTGGTCTGAGCGCTGACAGGCTGATCACCACCACATCAACTTCAGCAGCAATCCTGGCAGCACTCAAGCATCTATTTTCCCAAGACTGACGCTGACCACATGCACTCATCTAATAAAGCATGGTGTCAATGCAAAATGAATTGCAAAACTCCAAAACCGGGGCCGATAAGGGCATACTGTCTCGTGCAGAGCCATGGCATCTCTAATATATATGTACATGAACTTCTTTGAACAGTCTGCTTTATCGGTGTCCTGCTCTTTGTATTAAGTATCCTGTTTGTCTTCATCTCAAACCTGAGTTTGCAGATAAATATTATTACTAAAATAAAACATCTCAGAGTTGGGTATCGGGAAACCATTAAACTGCAGACGAGATGAATTGAAAGACAAGAACAACAAATGGATTCTGAACGGAATTATCCTGTTTTGAGGTTTGTATCCCGACTGACCTTGAACACCAAGATCTTCCAGCTCCTTCTTTAGAACAGCCACCATGGAACGAACAGAGCGAGAGTCACCGAGGAGCTTCTTGTAATTGCGTCTCTCGCCACAGAGAGAAATGTAGCGTTTGAGCCTCACGACTGCTTTGTCGTCTTCCTGCATAAAGAATCAGAGGTATGATATGTACAAAGATATCAGCTCGAGAGTCAAGTTCTAGTTTATTGATGGTTTGTTTTAGTAATTTTTAAAATGCGTTTCCGGTTGTTTCAAAAAATATATATATATTTTAGTTTACAAATCTAAGCTTAAAGGGTTCGGGTTAGCCTAACCCTTACTAATTGCAAAGAACTTCAGGCTACTATTGAGTTAGATGTGCTCTACAAATAAAGTTGGATTGAACAGTAGATCACTGTCAAAATGAAAGTTTATCTTAAGTAATTAAACACTAGAGACTAAAAGAAAAAGTCGTATGTAACAAAGAAATGCAAATGAAAGTGCAGACTACTTTTTTCAGTTATGATATTTTTTCCAATTACTCAGACTAACCTTCTGTTTTTTTACAGCATCGTGTTTGTCTTTTTTGGTTGATTTCTTTCTTTCGCTATCGCCATCTTTTTCCTTCTTTTTATTGACTTGCTTGACTTTGGTCGGGGGTTCCTGCTCATCCTCCGAGGGCAGAGATGATGAATCCGAATCTGCTTGGTTTGTGTGCTTTTCTGCCAACACGTTTTCCTCTACACTCCATAACAGAGAATCATACTGTGAGTAGCGTTATGTAGTATGATTATTAGTAAAATATAAAGTTTACATTCTCACCTTTTTCACTCTCTTCTGATGACTTAGAGCTGTCACTCTTATTCGAGTTACTTACATCCTCGTCATCACTCTGATCAGTTTTCTTTTTTGCCATGTTAGTTTTTATCTCTGTTTCTCCATCTTCAGAGTCTTCTTCACACTTTCCATTTCTCTTTTCACTTGATTTTGTCAGTTCCTGCTTTGTATCTCCGGATCCAGTTTTACCTTGCTCTTCCTCTTCCCTCCCTGCACTTCCTGCTGTTTTGTTCTCGTCATCCTCCGATTCTGCAAGCAGACCGTGACAAGAAATAATTTAAGTTCAGGATTTATCCATCATCGCTCGCTGACGTTTTACACTAACAACATGGCTGCGAAAAGAGGGGAGCTAGTTTAAAAACGCACAGTCAACTTACTGATATGGTTAGAAACCATATCAATAAGTTTAGAGACTTTTCCCAACCACTCTAGTGATTATTTTCCCCAAAATAGACCAATGAATTAAATTTCCGCTGACAAAGAGACAACATGAGTGAAATCATATTCACATTGTTTTGTGTATGACAAGAAAAAAAGCACGGTGGAAGGCAATCGCGCAGTCAATGGCACTGAACATTGGTAAAGACATGGTGCACATTTGTGTGTTGTAAACTAGAGTCACGCCTCAACCAAGCCTCTAACTTAAAAGATAAGTGCAGCGTTTCCTCGAGATACGAGTGACTCGCCTCATGATTTTCAAGATACGAGCCGTCGATTGACCCAGTTTTTGCTTTGACTTGCGAGCCCAAACTTGAGAAACGAGTGCTATTTGGTGGCAGGCGGCTCCACTCACTTTATAAGCAGCACTTTGGCTGAAAAAAAGAGGCTTCAAGCTGTAGATTGCCACTACCAGTTGGAGTTTAGATGAAAAGTAACTATAAAACAAAGAGAATGACACGTGCATTTGAAACAACCACAGCCTCCATCAAGCCTACAATGGAAAAGACCTCACCCAGATGGACTAACAATGAACATAACACAAAAAAACAATTACACCAGCCGCGTGCTTAAAACAATTCGAAGCTGTGGACGAGATTTATTACGCCGTAGAAGTTACAGAGATACGACCGCAGAAGAGTTCACAGTGCACATGCTTTAAAAGTGGCAGTTTAAAAACAATTATAAAAAATTATGAAAATACTCGAGATCGGACAATATGAACAAATGTATTGTGATTTTTTTTTTTGCCTTATGTCCTTGTTCTGGTTAAGCCATCACGAAAAGAATAAGGGACCGAACGCTTGCTTACACTGGAAGATATTATGCTGAAAGCATTGGATATAATGAAGAGAGGAAAGAGCTGGGCTTTTTAAAACAGGTGCTTCTATTGCCAACAACAAACTCACCAGACTCGGCGCTCACACGACAGCGGGACTTTTTTTGCTTGGATGCAACCTCGTTTTCACTCTCGCTTGCAGTGTCATTTTCCCTCTCTCTTTTTCTTTTGTTTTCGGCATCGTCAGTCTCCGACTCACTAGTCTCCGACTCACTACTGCTTCTGTGATTCTCCTAGGAGAAATAAAAATAAAAGATTTGGTTGTCACCTTTGACTGATTTGTTTTTCCTATCTTTAACATAACATGCATTTAGACAAAGTGAAAATGAGATGGACAAAAAAAAAATTTGTTTACCTGCATTTTTTTTAGTTCCAGTTGAACCACTTGTTTCAGTAAACTTTTGGTAGATGAACTAAGAGAGTCACCTCCCACGTTGGCCAAATATCGTCGTTTTAAAGTTCCCAAAGTCAGCGATCTGAATAACACATATATGTATACATGCAAGAATATCAAATTACACAGATTAAAGAATGAGAAACATATCTGTTGAAGTTAGTGCATCCTGACAGGGACAAGAAGTAAACAGCGGGTGTCGCTAAGCTACAGCGGTTTACCACCTCACTTGGCGACCGTCATTACACGACTACGCCAGGCCAAACTTGCTACCTGGTGCGACAAGTGACACGTAGATGTCGTAATAAATATCACGTCTATATTGGTCATGTGTTTGTGTCAGCTTTCGATTACAGGTGAACCATTCCAAAAGAAAGGGTGGCTGCGCGCCCTATCGTGTTTGTTATGCTTGCATAAGCTAAAATGTTTTTACAAGCGTTACCAAAAACGGAGAACCGTCTCACAGTACCTTTAAATACTTCAGTTTACCTTAAATCTTTTTCTGCACGCAGTTGTCCACAGACAAACCGACGGACATTTTTTAACTCCCTCTCACGCGCCATCTTTAGTAGTGGCGGCAGACAGTTCAACTGGTGCTCGTCACCTCGGCGGCAAAAACAAACGGGAAGTGACGTCATAGTCACCCAACCCCGCCTCCTAAACGTAACATTTTTACTGTACAGTACATATTTCACATTTACGACCCTTTTTTTCCAATAGTGTAATCGAAATCAGAGGTGGCAAAGGTACTCTCTGTACTTAAGTTGTGCAGATACTTGACTAAAAGAAAGACTGGTAAAAGTTACTGATTAAACTAAAATAAAAGGCAGACTAAAATGTACTTTATGGTAAAATGTTTTAGTCTATGGCAGTGGTAAAAAAAAAAAAAAAGGCGACATCTCTGTTCAAACGCCATGTTTTTGGTAAATAACCTTTTTCCATGTTTAAGGTGACCTACAATCTGTACAACTGAACAACTAGGGAGTAAAATGTGAAAAATTAACAGCAATACAGTAACAGTAATAAAGTTTCTGCACTTCATACCACTGATGGAAATTAATATTTGGCAGATGAGTTCAGAGCCAGATGTTCTTATCTGTAAATTGTACAAGAGTGTATTTTTAAACAGATAGAGGCAAAACAATACACCAAAAAGCAAGTTGGATTTCTTAATTTATTTGGAACATTTCTTCTCACCACAGTTGGACGGAAGTTGGAAGGTGAAGTAGTGCATCGTGTTCTGGGGTAATTTTTTTAAAAAGGAGGCACATTGTTCAGTGTTTTAACTTTAGAATTAATTAGCTGTGCACAAAACATCTGCAAATAATCATCGAAATGGGAGGAGGGGCGTATAAAAACCATAAAAAATACAACCTTGGACGTATTAAGATTACTGCTAGGCCAATAACTTGGAACAAATATCTGTGGTTTGGTATAAGACATGAAGAAAAGTGAAAAATCATGGCTCAGAATTAAATACAACACGTATCACCTAAAACCAACTTAAATAAAACATCACAATTTTAGTCATTACAAATCTGATGTGTGTTATCGAGTGCAAATGTATACCCACTTGACATGTGTTAACACTGGGATTGCATACAAAAGTTAAATACATGACAATAAATTAGGTTCATAAATTAATTTAAAAAAAGACATCCCAAAGCAACAGCAGAAATAATTTATATATGGAAAATTAGAGCTGCCCAACAATCTCATTCTTAGACAACTTCACAAAAAAAATGGCTACGCAGGCTATTCCAGTGTTAACGTATCTAAGCTAAACTTAAGAAACAAGAAACACCTCATCTATTCACGAAAAGGTGGACAACCTGACAAAATCCGAGCAGATCAAGCCTGAAACTGTGCTTCCATAAAGTCAAACACAGAGGAGGCTGCCAGTGCGCATCATCAACACCCACATCAAAAGAAGGCGAAGAATATTGAAGTCATATTTATGCCAGTTTCATGTCCCAGGCTATTTTTCCTATTAAAAAGCTGTACACAATCATTTATCTTGTAAACATCTTCACCTCCCTCCAGTTACAACCTTAACTTGGGCAGTAACATATAATGCGATTACTGACAATGAAGATATTGCCATCAGCTCATAGAACATGTTGCAGCGTGCCTTTTTGTCTTCACATTGTTAATCCTTGTACACAGTTTGCTGGCCGTGCCCTCTTTCATCATGCATTATGTGCCTCCTGACGTGGATTCGCCTCACTCGCCTGTCACCGCCCACTGCGCCCTCTTCCTCTGATTGGCCAACACCCACCGAAGAACCAGGCCCTCTAGAATCTAAGAGGTGCAAGCCTCCCGGACCGGATCTTCTACCATTCTCATAAATGAGGATATTGAGGGTTTCTTCAAAAATGCGTGCTTCAGGAAATTCAACCTGAAATCACAAATGTGAGAATGAGAAAAAGTGACACCATAACAACCACTGTGGCAATTCGGGTTTAGGATTAAGATAATTGCAGATAATAAACACATTTTTATCGACACAACATTAGTAAATTGGTTACAACACTTACAACTCCAAACATCATCCCATAATTCATCTCATTTGTAGCATCTCAAATAATTTATTATTAGTTTAGTTTTTTTTCTCCCCTTAATCCATACAATTACGGATACAGAGATACCGTAGGCCGGTTACAAGTACTAATACTAGTAATCACCAATACAGAGTACAGATCTTTGACAATGCTATAATGTTTTGAAATTGTGATAAAAATGTTTTGATTTAAACCAAATATTATTTATCAACAATTAACATTGCATGACTTTCACTGAAGTAACACTTGTTTGAGTAACAACTTGTCATTACTGATACTTTAACAACAGCATTTAAATTGTTTTTTAAACCATTTTGCCACACATTTCAGTTAAATCTAGCCTTTAACAAGGCATTTAAGTTATATGTGGTCTCAGTCTGAACACCAGGGGGGACTATATAAAGGAAGTACATTCAGTGGACAAGAGAAAGAAAAAAGTAGACTCTGGTGATACATACAAGATGCCACGTTACCTGTGTGTGTTAACTATTAAATAAAGTGAGTAATGACAAGGCTGGTCCTTGACAATACCACAAGTAATAAAACGAACCTGTGACAGGACAACTCAAGTGATGCTTTACTGAACCATCGCTTACTTCTTTTTACTCGACATGCTACACCCTTTATTAACCCATCGCTTACTTCTCTTTACTCAACGTGCTGCGCCACGGCTTCGTGATGGGCAAGCTCGGCCGGAGCGGGCAACAGGGCTCGAAACTCGGGGCTTGCTGGATAGTCACCTCAGAGGAATTATTTACAGTCGGTTAAATGTGTTGACACCTGTGTTTACCTTAAAGTATCTCCACACGGCTGACATGGTTCCTACCCGAAATATATATGTCAGGCTGTGATATTGGTGTGTAGTATTGGTGCTCTTTTACGAGTAGTGTACAGATTACAGTATCGGACCGATACTGATACTCAGTGCATCCCTATTCATCATTATTGTTGCTGAACACTGATTCGTTAAAGATGTTTCAGTTAATAACACATTTTTTGGTGCTTACTTTGGTCTGCTTCTTCTCTGTGGCGTAGACGATGGACGTGCAGCATACTTCAGCAATCTTACGACCTTCGCCGTAAAAAGACCAGCAGCAAATCTCGTCCCCCAGCACATCTTTGACAAACAGGACTCGGCCATTGAAGCGAAGTACAAGTTTGTCAAACAGTTCGATATTCTTCAACAAGTTGTCATCTGAATTGCTGGTCAAACAAAAAGACAGTGAGAGTAAGATGTTATGACCTGTGCCAAGAAGATGTTTTGTTTTGATGTATGTAAGCAGGATTGGGCAAAATCTACTATCCTATTTCTATGAAACTTTGTGAAGGGGTAGTACATGCACTCAGAAGAATGAAGGAATAATGGTGGGAAATTCAGTAACTCTGAACATACAGCTACATCTAAAAAAATGTGAATATCATGAAAAAGTTCAATATTGTCAGTCATTTCAGGAAGTTAAACTCCTATTATGCAGACTCATCACACATGGATTGAAATATATATTTGTTTCTTGTAATCTTGATGATTATACCTTACAGATAATAAAAACCCAAACTTCAGTGTCACAGCAAATTTGAATATTGTGAAAATGATAATTAAGATTCCTATCGCGGCACGGTGGAAGACTGGTTAGGGCGTCTGTCTCACAGTTCTGAGGACCGGGGTTCAATCCCCGGCCCCGCCTGTGTGGAGTTTGCATGTTCTCCCCGTGCCTGGGTGGGTTATCTCCGGGCACTCCGGTTTCCTCCCACATCCCAAAAATATGCGTGGTAGGTTGATTGAAGACTCTAAATTGCCCGTAGGTGTGTATGTGAGTCCAAATGGTTGTTTGTTTATGTGTGCCCTGCGATTGGCTGGCGACCAGTTCAGGGTGTACCCCGCCTCCTGCCCGAAGATAGCTGGGATAGGCTCCAGCACTCCCGCAACCCTAGTGAGGATAAGCGGCTCAAAAAATGGATGGATGGATGAAAAAGTTCCAATGTTGGAAACTCATGGTGTCACACCGTAATCACCTAATTAACTCAAAAGACCAGCAAAGGTTTCCTGCGCCTTTAAAATGTCTCTCAGTCTGGGTCAGTAGGCTACACAATCATGGGGGAAAACTGATGCCTTGACAAATCTCCAGAAGACAATCATCGACACCCTTCACAAGGAGGGTAAGCCACAAAAGGTCATTGCTAAAGAAGCTGGTTGTTCAATGAGTGCTGTATCCAAGCATGTTAACAAAAAATTGAGTGGAGGGAAAAAATGTGGTAGGAAAAGGTACAACAGGGAGAACCGTAGCCTTGCGAGGAACGTCAAGTGACAGCAATTCAAGAATTTGGGGGAGCTTCACAAGGACTGGACTGAGGCTGGAGTCAGTGCAGTCCCCACACACAGACAAATATTAGACATGGGCTAGACGTCCCATTTCTCATTTCAAGCCACTCCTAAACCACAGAAAATGTTAGAAGCATCTTACCTGGGCTAAGGAGAAAAATAACTCAACTGTTGCTCAAGGGTCCAAAGTCTTCTACTCAGATGAATATAATTTAGAATTTCATTTGGAAATCAAGGAGCAAGAGTGGAGAGGCACATAATCCACATTGCTTCATGTCCAGTGTGAAGTTTCCACAGTCTGTGATGGTTTGGAGAGTCATTTCACATGTTGGTGTTGGTCCGTTATGTTTTCTGTTGCCCACAGTCAGTACACCCATCTACTATGAAATTCTAGAGCACTTCATTCTTCCCTCTGCTGACAAGCTGTATGGCGATGCTGATTTTATTTTCCAGCAGGACTTGACACCTGTTCACACTGCCAAAGGTACCAAAAGGTGCTTCAACCCTACAGAAAATCTATGGGCTATAGTCAAGAGGAAGATGAGAGACACCAGACCCCATAATGTAGATGACCGGAGGACATCTGTCAAAGCAAGATGGGATTCCATTACACCTACACAGTGCCACAAGAAGATCACTTCCATCCCACAGCATATTGATGCAGTAATTTGTGCAAAACGTGGTCCAACCAAGTATTGAGTGCATAGAAATGAACATACAGGTGCATCTCAATAAATTTAATACTGTAGGAGAGTGCATTGTATTTCAGCATTGCAATTCCGAAGGTGAAACTCCTAAATTATACAGATTCATTCAACAAGAAAATATATTTCAGAACGCCAATTCCAACCTCATTTCTATATTAAAATCTTGACTGTTTATGTAACTCTATCATTTCTTTGATAAAATGTGGGATTTCACTAGCTGTAAGCTAAAATCATTAAAATAAATAAAATCAAAAGTTTACTCTTTGTAGTGAATCTAGGAGTTGTTTAATTAAAATAGAGAAATACGTGAGGTCTTCCAATTCTAATTTATTGAGATGCACCTGTACTTTTCAGAAACCTGATTTGTGCTGAAACCATCCTTTTTTGATTAGTCTTATGTGATATTCTATATTCTTGAAATATTTCACTCTGTTTACTGAGTTTATATAAAATAACAGCTTCGCCTTCTAAAATGACTGACAAAACTTTTGAAATTATTTTTTTAATTTTTTTAAAAAATGTACCCGTCTATGGAAATGGGCATTCAAATTAGGATTGTTTTGTAATGGCAGAGGTCTGCACACTTGTTCCATTTAAACATTTAAGTGAAAGGCCATTTAAGTGTAGCATTTGTCATTCAGAGATAAAGACATTTTACCTGGTGTATGAGTACTTGTTATTTCCCCTGTTGTTCTGCAACTTTACAACCGGCTGTAGGAAAATAAAATAAATCAAAAGAAGCTTACAGTGCAAAATGTATTTTTTTCTTCCAAATACTAAGCAGTGAATCCTCAACCCCCGAATGGGAAAACTCTGAAGTGATTCATAACATGCTGACATGAAAGGAGAGGCCGTTGTTCAGCATATTGACACTCCCATATGACCGAGTATCATCTGCTAACTAGTAACAGCTTTGTGACACATATCGAACAGATAAGCAACACAGTGTACCTTTCTGCAGGTAGCAATCATCTTCTGCTCTTCTTTGGCTGATGTGATCATGGGGATGCGACACACACTTTCAAAAATGTCCTTTTGCTTCTAAATGGGGACAAAGCATTATGCATTTATTACAGTAGTTAGACTTAATTACTTGGTTGAAGGCACTGACTAAATGAAACTTTAATCCCATAACTGACTATTGGTATTAATCTTTGAATGTTGATAGAAATTTAAATCATAGCAATTAGTTTATAAACAAGTGCATCACAAGTAGTTCACAGGTCAAAAATAATTGACAAAGCTATACCATTACATTTTACAGATATTATTACCCTATACCACAATCTTCTTTAGCAAACACAGTGGTGCCTTGAGATACAGGTGACCCAATTTACTAGAATTTTATGATACGAGTCATCACTCGACCAATTTTTTTGCTCCAACTAGTGAGCACAAACATGAGATACCAGCGCTGTGTGGTGGCAGAGAACTCAATTCAACTCACTTCAAGATAGGCAGCAGTTTGGCAAATATTGAACAATTCGTCAAAAAAGAGGCTTAAAGCTGTTTAATGCCTCTCCTAGTTGAAGTTTACAGTCAAACAAAAATAATCATACATGTATTTATCATCCACATAGCTTTGCCTTAGGAAAGTCGCTTATCTTAATGCTAAAAAAAACCTATCCAAAACGCCATTGACATGCTAACGGCTAGCAATGACAGTTGTGGTTTTAGAGGCAATGAATATTTGAACGGTGGACCAACACATGTAGACAGATAATATAACAATACTCACAGGAATATAACAGGAATATGTTCTTTATCCTCTATGAACAATTACTAACATTACAAAATTTTACTGAGTCACTTACAGTAGCAGCAGTAGTAGTAGTACTATTGGGGTGGGGTGGAACGCATTAATGGCTATTTCATTGATTTCAGTGCGGAAAGAAGATTTGAAATGTTTTTTGAGTTACGAGTGTGATCACAGAACAAATTAAACTTGTATCTCAAGGCACTGCTGCACAAGTTGCAAACATGAAACCAACTGGCTGCCTCAGCATTACCTTGGTCCATGCTCCTGAAGTTTCATGTAAAACAAAACAACAGACAATCACCTTACCTGCATGGCAGTGAGGCAGTGCTGGATAAGCCCCTGGACTCTGTAGTGCTGGGCTTCTTTCAGGATCTCGTCAAGTTCTCTGTGGTCATCAGGGAGCGGTACCGATCCATCCCGCAGGAAGTTCAAAATGAGGCCAAAATGTCGGCCACTTCGATCTAAAATCACCCAGCCTGACGCAGAAAGAGAACGTGTAATCAGCCATTTTAATTCTTAGTAGGCTTTACACGATCTGGATTTTTGGGGCCGATCACAGAGTTTAAAAAAACGATAACCGATCCGATCACAAGATGTAGGAATGTGTCCATTTAAATGGCCTGTTCATTTACTGTACAGTGAGGCATAGTGAGACAGAACAAATGAATGGTCTATTAGATGGCAGGAAGTAAATACAGTAATTAATGTATGCACTTTTTGTGACATTGTTGTTTGTTGGTGTGCCGTGAGATTTTTCAATTGTAAAATATGTTCCTTGGCTCCATAAAGTTTGGAAATCACTGCTCTAGTCAGATCGTGTATTCTAATCAGTCAGGTCAAACCAACATTACAACATGACAGAAATAATGGGTGCTAACTTACTGTAATTATTTTATTTTTAATAAAATTACTTCACCCACACCGAAACTTTAGAGCATGATTTGACAGAACGGCGGCATGTTTAAATAGAACCGTTCCTGCTACCACTAGCTTGCTAGGCTACATAACGTTTTGTTGCCTGCTTGTGAGCCGTATCGTATTAAAAGTACATGAACATACCTCAAGCAAGCCTTAAACGAACGTCCTCTCTTCTCCTGAGCACGGTGACCACCAACACACGTTTGCCCCTATTTTGTCCTTATAATACAGTCGTTGCGATCCACTCTTGTCGTCATCGCCACGGTAAAGAGTGTATCCGGTTGCATTTGAGTTGACAAGATAAAGCCGATGATCGTAAAAACCGGGATGCAGTGGTATTGGAATACAAGACTTTATTGCAGTAATCTGACATAGTGCAATCGTGAAAGCGCAAATTTGTCTTGTAGTCTGATTGGGCATTACGTGTTGTCTGTTCCACACCGACGAAATGTTTTTTTTTTTTTTTTTTTAAATAACTATTGGCCGTCAGATATTTCCAATACTACGTCAAAAGACACACGACAAGGCTAAAAAGAAACTATCTTTTGAATTCAAATATACTGTGCACGATGGCGACGCGGAGTAAATGTCTTTTGCGGCGCCGATCAATGACAGCGAATTATGACATTAAAGACGATCAACCGATCAGCATAAAATCCTAAATATCGGCCGATACCGATCAGCCCGATAAAATTGGTGTAAAGTCTAATTCTTAGGGGGAGAAAAGCACCAATAGCTCAGTCACAAAGGACTTGGGCTTTCAAGGGTTACAGTTTGACTCCTGCTGCGGGCAAAAATAAATTGCAACTTGTTGAGCTCTCGAGATGTCATACATTACGGCGGCATGAACTGTTGACAAATTTCTACAGATTTTTTTTGGTTGAATTCTAAATTGTATGACTTTTGGGGCATTTGGCTTGGGAGGCTCCACAATAGTAAATACTTTGCTGCTCCACTCACCGTCTGAGTCAATGGTCACCTCAGTTCCTCCATTGCAAATGCTCTGCAGAAGACTTTCCTCCTTGGTCAATGTCTGGACAGTTGTATAATGCAGTGAGCCACCCACATTTAACTTGACATATTTGCTTCCCAACAGACCCTGATGTCTTTCTTCAACAGTGCTTTGAAAAACAGGCTGGGAAACAGCAGACTGGGCAGAGTTTGCAGCATGACTGCTGACTGACGCCTCAGCAGACATGGGACTGACTGGTTCCTTGCTGACTGAAATACAAGAGGAAGAGAGTTTTTATGGACTAAAATGACTACTTATCAAATTAGTGTGGTTTTTAGGGTTGAATCTTTATTGAAAACAGTGTGGAGCAGTCCAAGTATATTTAACTGACTTTAAACAGTTGTTAGATAAAGAGATCCATATGTTGATTGCAATCAAGGTTAACATTTCAGTTGATACCCTGCTCTTGTCTTTTTTCGTTGAAAAAATACATTTAAAAAAACACTAAACATACAATAAATAATAGAACACTTCCCGTTATATAAAACTTATGGCCATTTTAAGTGAAAACCCCCTTTTTGTTAACTTTGACTTTGACCATGGCATTTATGTTATGTATTCATGCAACACGCCATGCATTCACTATGTAGGTTAATCAACATACACAGAGATGCTACTTTGTTACAGATGCTTCTGCAAAATGGAAAGATGACTCTACAGTACGTCTGGTCGGCAATCATCATTTCGCAGTTATATCATGAATAATAAATTGTACTTACGACACAGAACATCAACGGGAACTGATGAATTGAAGGATCCTCTGAACACTTTAATTGCGTAATTACTAATAAGCCCGAGAACAAAACGTGTGTGAACAAGGCAAAGCTTTTTAGAGCGCAGCTAAGGTTTGACAATTCATTTTAACGTTAGCTAGCATAGCTGATCCAAATAGCAACGTCAACTAGTCCATTTTGCTTCGACAATCCTTGTTTTTAGATTCGTTTCGCCACCGACGTACGACTTTAGAAACAATACATTATAAAAGGAAATCTACACAAATACAATAACCAAATGAATTGTTTGCCTTTACGATTATTCACTGTTAATCTAAGAAGCTAACTGGGTCATTCGGTAACGAAGGCTCAACATCTTCCGGTATTTTCTTCTTCTACTATTTCTATAACGCGGGTCTCAAGACAGTTTGACACGTAACTGCCCTCTGTCGAATTAAAAACGTATAACACGTCAGGTGTCTCGAGACTTCCACTTTATAGAAATTCTTTATTGAGCCAAGCTATCTTTTTTTTTTTTACTCAGCAAAATCTCACACAACACCAAACAAAAATTTCAAAAAATTATAGTTATATACACTTAGCTCTCGTCTCGACTTACTCACACATTTATTTACTCTGTGTGAAATCTGGGCCTTTTTAGTTAGTTATTTTAATGGTTTATGAACGGAAAAAAGTAGATACATACGTTAATTCTACCCTCTGCCATCCAGTCGAAAAGCATATATTGTTCCGCCTGTCACTACATGTCGCTGGCATAGATAGATCAACAAAGCTACATTATTTGAAATGAATAATAATTTTTCGGACTAAGACAAATTGGCCAATTTCCCGTGGTGTACCTGATGATCGCTTGTTTAGGATTTTATTATTATTTGTAAAAATGACATCTCAAAAGAGTTTACACCATTAAACAGAAACTTTATTTCCAGATCAGCAAATAATTTACTGCCTTCAAAAGAATGTATTCATATATGAAGCAAAGAAATGCTACGGATAATATTATGTCTACGACGCAACAGTCTCCAAGAACTCCCATTTGGCACAGTGAATGAGCCAAACAATCCAATTTAAATAAATACATAATGCATTACAGCAAACAGCCATGGTTGTAATTGTTCATCAACATAGTGCATACAACATCAAATCTGATATGTCAATAACTATAATGATAATGGCAAGATTGAGCAGAAGCAATATAATTTACAATCAGTGCATGCTATAAGCATAATGACATTCATGTCCTCGCCGTCCCATGTACAATATGTTATAAGACACTGGCTGTTTTTCAGAAACAGCAAATTAAAAAAACAAACAAACTGAACACTGTCTTTGAAAACACTACTTCAACAACAGATGAAACACTTAAGGACATGAGGAGTTTTTTTTAAACATATTTTGGCACTGAAATTTCATTATCTATTTAATGAAAATATACAACCTTCCATCGCCAAGTGTAAATATGAGGTTTATGTGTATATATATTTAATTTCGTACCGTATATACTGTATATATATCAACCTCAGTCAATATCAAGTCATATATTTACATTCATTGTGTGTGTGTTGTGTGTGTGTGTGTGTGTGTATTTTACACAGTAAGAGAGAAAATGGTGTATTAACTCAACATGTTTCTGTCTGCAACATATGACAGAAAAATAAGCACAAAACATTCAAGTGCGTTCTGTTTGGTCAAAAGTGTAGAATTTGTTTGTCATTGATATTGCCAGTTTCTCAAGGTTTTGGCCTCACTATATTTTACCTAAACAAATAAACAATTCCTCTGTCACCCTTTCCCCTTCACTTTGCTGGAGTGACTTTGTTAAACCTTGTAAGGCACAAGTCCCAATGCAACATTGACTGAGGTCAAATCCACCAATGGCAGATGCAACAAATCAAATTAGGCCTTCCGTAATTAAGAGCATAAATACATGGTGGTGCTAGAATTGAAAGATGTTAACTAAAATGAAAGGGGATTTCGTGGTCTTAAAGTAATAAACATGTTGTCCTCAAAACAATTTAATTGTATTTTTTTTAACTCTCACCAAGATATTTTGGCCTTTAAATGGACACTTCATACTCCCGTGTATCCTGTGGTCAAAAAGAAGAAGCCATCAAAAACAAATTCAGATTATGATACATGCAAAAGCTATAATGCCATAACTGTTGTAATAAAGCAGATAAATGGACGGTTTTCTCACCCCTGCCTCATACAGAGGATTGTTGAAATCAGACTCGACCGTAATGGGACTGTAAGAGTGTGTGTGAGAAAGAGACTTCCAGAAGAGCGGCTTCCATTCTAGTCTGCAGATGCTGGGAGGGAGGAAATAAAATGACATATAATCCGTTACATTCATGACATGGTTTGTATAAGTTAACGCAAGAAGTACTTACTTCGTATAGTACATGTAAATTCCTCCGATCAGGAGGATGACAAGGATGATGGGCAGAATTATTGCAAGAGCAATGTTCTCACTCAGGATCTGATGGGAAGGTTCAAATGATTGAGACACTGCAAAATAAAGACAATCCTCAATTACATTGAAAAATATATATTTTCACAGTCTGTCAGAACTAAAACCAAGTAATCAGGTATTCTGGAATAAATAGTGATTAAATACCAGGCATAAACTTTTTACTGGAAATTACAGAAAAGAGATAAGGATAAATATAATCACCCTCTAATTTGTGATCATCCAGAAGCTCTTCATAGGCCACTGTGTGAAATAAAGGACATGTTATCAAAATTATTCATCACCCCATCACAATTCCTTTTTGAAAAAAGAACATTCCAATAGACAGCCATGTTCAAAATATAATGGCTCTAGTACTATTAATCTGTTTCAATTGTTACAGTTGTGTTGCTTTATTGCAAACAGCACTACCATAAACCTGTGATGTTTGCAAGTAAATCTAATTTGTAATGTAACTATGAAAGACCCCCTTTAACCCCTTTAATTTAGTCTATAGGCCAAATGAGTTTAAGCGATTAGGGGGAGGCCTTACCTTTGCAAAAGGGTGGTGGACTGTTCCACTGAGATGGGTGTCCAGGCACACAGCTGATAATGACCTCACCGATGAGCTCATAACCTTCGTAACAGAAGAAACGCAGAGTTTCTCCTGCCTGGTAGCTGTGCTTGTACAACGTTTGGTATCCATTGTCTGGGACGCCAGGGTTCGGGCATGGGTCATATTTTACTGGACAGAATACAGAGACAATAGAAACTTATTCTAAGTTTATTTCCACATGCACAGTGAACGGAGCTGGACAATGACACTTACAGACACACTTTGGGCTGTGGTCACTCCATTTGGGGTTGCCAATGTCTCGTCCATGGCAAGAGATTTGGCTGGGACCCTCTATTTGGTAACCGTGGTTACAGGAGAAACGCACAATAGTTCCGACTGCAAATCCGGCTTCAGGGCGCACAGAGCGTGCTCCATTTACAACCTCTCCTGGGTCAGGACACTGCTGGACTGTAGGGGACATTATGAGGGACAAAGACAGAATTCAACTCAAGGAACTATGTTGAAGTGAAATGAGGAGGTTCATCTAGACAAAATAGTACTTTGCTGCCATCTTGTGGCTTATATTGGCAATTATAAACCTT
Source organism: Phyllopteryx taeniolatus (assembly GCF_024500385.1). Classification (NCBI taxonomy): domain Eukaryota; kingdom Metazoa; phylum Chordata; class Actinopteri; order Syngnathiformes; family Syngnathidae; genus Phyllopteryx; species Phyllopteryx taeniolatus. Next base: position 13,443,493 of record NC_084517.1, read on the forward strand.
TTTAGCAGGAGGCGTCAATTGCTTGCAGATTTTCGCTACATAGCGACAGTTTACTCACATTTGACACAGGTGGGTGGGCTGCTGCTCCAGGAGAGGTCCCACTGACAGGTGATGATGTCAGAGCCATTGATGTCATATCCTGGTTGGCACTGATAGGTCAGAACGCTTCCTCTTACTGGGGAGGAATGGGACGAGCTGATCCACCCAAACTCGATTTGAGGGTGAGTGGGACAGGTATCATTTGGCTCAACCTCTGTATGAAACAGACAAAGAGATATTATGTGCAGTATTTAGTATAAAGTATGCCTCCTATCTATCATAGTATTGACACATTTTAGCCAACTAGCCTTACCACGATAATGAATCAGGAATCCCTGACTAAGGATGAAACTGGAATCTTCCGGATCACTTTGAAACTGAATGGTCACTTCTGACCCCCCGGATACAACTTGGAAGCGCTCTTTGGAACCCAGGTACTGGCCGATGACATGGGACATGAGATCACGGCCGTCAAAAATGGTCAGCACGTCGGTGTGGCGAATATTTAAGCTTTTTCCGGGACAATAAATGGAGAGACAAAGGAAAAGAAAAAGGGAAAATGTTGTTAAATTCCAGGAAGTCTATGGATTTTTTTTAAGACCGGCACTCGTGGATAGTATTTACTATTAGTCTGAAAAAAAAAAAAATGCATTCATATTTATTTGTGATTTGACGTAAAAGTAACTTGCTAAAAACAAAAAACAAAAATGTATACTCAGCAGAACATAATATACCTTATATAACATTGTTTTAATGTTTATTCTATATTTCCTCGAACACAAAAATGCTGAGTTGGTGCCACCTGCTTAAATAAAGAAAAGTAATGCAAACTCACATATGGATGTCTAATTCAATGCGCTTCTCTTCATTGCCGTGGATCTGCCATAAACAATCCAAGCCCTTGGAGTAGCTCTGAGGCCAATCGGGAGACAGGATGGTACCCGAGGGCTCAGTGAGCTCCCCCCCACACAGCGCTGATGGAGCAAGAGATAGGTAACAAACTGAGGCGAGAGGACATGGTCTGGATGATAAACACAATGTAGAACAAGGTGAAATGACCACAAAAGCTGCATAATAATGCAACTGAAACCAGCCATTAGTCCCACACACTGTGCCTAGGAAATAATTATTCTTGCTCGCGGGCCACTTTAGTCAATGCAGATTAATTACTTTGACACAACCTTGTCCTTAAGGTAGAAGAAAACGATTTGTATGACCAACATAGGCACCCAAGATTAGCAGAAGCCCAAATTGCTCACTGATAATGAGGGAAAGTAACATCCATCCATCCATCCATCCATTTTCTGAGCCGCTTCTCCTCACTAGGGTCACGGGCGTGCTGGAGCCTATCCCACCTGTCATCGGGCAGGAGGCAGGGTACACCCTGAACTGGTTGCCAGCCAATCGCAGGGCACATACAAACAAACAACCATTTGCAGTCACATTCACACCTACGGGCAATTTAGAGTTTCCAATTAATGCATGTTTTTGGGATGTGGGAGGAAACCGGAGTGCCCGGAGAAAACCCACGCAGGCACAGGGAGAACACGCAAACTCCACACAGGCGGGGCCGGGGATTGAACCCAGGTCCACAGAACTGTGAGGCTGACGCTCTTACCAGTGCCGGAAAGTAACATTTAAAAAAAAATTATATGACCATTGGCCATGACATTGACGTAAATAATTGAAAGTAAACCATAGTTAAATAAATTAATAAAAGTCAGATGTATGCCGGTCAGTACGGTGAGTAAGTGGTTAGCACGTCTGGCTCACAATTCTGAGGTTTTAGGTTGGAAACTTGGCTCCGACCTTCCTGCGTGGAGTTTTTCATGTTCACCCCCCTGATTGCATGGGTTTTTTAGGGATAAACGGGCTTTCTCCAACATTCCAAAACATGTATGTATTAAGTTCATTGAAAACTCTAAATTGTTTGTAGATGGTCACTGATGGTATAGTGGTACACTCGCCTGACTTTGGTGCAGGCAGCGTGGGTTCAGTTCCCACTCAGTGACAGTGTGAATGTGAGTGCGAATGGTTGCCTGTGTCTATATGTGCCCTGCGACTGACTGGCGACCAGTTCAGGGTGTAGTCCGCCTTTCGCCCGAAGTCAGCTGGGATAGGCTCCAGCGTCCTGCGACCCTAACTAGGATAAGCGCTGTTGAAAATGGATGGATGGATGTTTGTAGATGTGAATGTGAGTAGTGCTTTTTTTCAACATGTGACGACCAGTCGAGACTGGAGTTAGCTGGGATAGGGTCAGCCAGCCCACTGCTTAGTCGTAAAGAAGATAAGTGGCATAGAAAATGGATGGATGGAAGGATGGATGAACAACTTATGACAGGTGCTTTGATACAATGACATATTGCATTTACGCATTACAAAAAAAAAACATAGAACACCCCCAAATCCTTTTTTTTCTGGCATTGCACAAATGTTCATATCCACATGAACTTAGCGCAATCTGATTCACAAACTTGATCTTTAACTAACCGATATGTTTCTACATAAATCTGAACCATCAGTAATTGCCATCATTGTCCGTTTAAATCGGTGAGTCTCGTCTGCTTAATATTCAGAAACAGGCATAACAGAAGATTTGGGTCAGTTAAAGCTGCAAAACGATGCCCAGCAAATCAGCAAGATGGACAAAAAATAGGTTACAAAGCTGCCTATCTAAAAAAAAAAAAGCACAGACACACACACACACACAGAAGAGTCACATTAATAGTACCTTTGCACACAGGTTCACTGTCATTCCAGTGGGGGTTGCTGGGGTCCACACACTCAATGGTTGCTGACCCCTGTTCCATAACGAAACCTGGGGAGCAGCTGAAGGTAACAGTAGTGCCCAACTGGTAGGTGATGTCACTACTGCTGAAGTTTCCATGCGGCATGTAGGGCTCCCAGCAGTGCTCATCATCAAACGCTAGAAAACAAGGGAAAAGGATAAAAGATGAGATTTTCCTTCATATCATCTCATTGATGCTTCTCTTAGATGAGGAGTCTTCCAACTAAATTACCTCACTTTTCAGTTTGTCATAGTAAAACTTGAAGTAAACTATACATGCGTGTAGACTAAATTGTTGGTTAAAGAAAGAAAATCCCACAATGGTCACTACAAATAACTGAAACTGACAAATGTATTGATACATTAAAAAAGAAAATGAAATAATGCAAAGAAAATCAGGAATTCCTTTTTTGTTTCAAGAGAATAATTTTAAAAAACTAATTAAATTAGCCTAGACAGAAACAATGATACACTTAACATAATAAAATAAAATAATAATAGGATTTCACTGCCCTGGACATTTTTTGTTCTCTTAGTTTTGGCTTTAAATAAGTAAATTTCTAACATTTCTATCGAGTCCAGAGGCTTGATACGCACCCTCATATCGCAGTGCCAGAAGTAGAGGAATGGAGGACGAATCAGCCATGAGCTCCAAGTACAGAGAGGTGCCCTCACTCAGCAGTCCGTGCTCTGGCACATCATCCATATCTGAGTCGAAGAGCGGTGGTAACAGTGAACTGTTTCCACTGCGCACAATTAACCTAAAAGGACAGAAAGCACGTTAATATGACAGCGCATCATTTAGATGCCCGAAACCTTCACTGCATGATGTCAGCAGTTTAACTTAGAGAAAGAAAACCGATCAATGTAAAAACTGTTATGACACTGCATTTAAAAGTTTTCTTCATTTTTTTAATAAAGGGTTAAATATGTGTATGTGAGTCACCCTTCTCTGATTATGCTTTAAAGACTTTAAAGCAAGCTGACTTTTTAAGGTTCGACGACATTCTTTGTTGTTTTCAACGTCAACTGTTCAATAATAAGAGGGAGTTTGCACCCCAAAAAATTTTTTTTGTCATATTTGTTAAACATTTTAGTTTGAGCTGAGAGTAGTACATGATAAATAGGACCTGTGAAAAAAAAATCAGTCACCCCTAGCCCCATCTTGTGCTTCTAATTTGATTTGCGAGAAACCATTGTGCCCGAGGAAAAACAACCAATCATAGAAGGCGTGACTCATAAGTTTTAATCATTTGTTGTGCATTCAGGGGCAGACAATAAATATTATAAAAAGTTTGTTCAAATTTGGCGGCACGGTGGACGACTGGGGACGACTGGTTAGAGCGTCTGCCTCACAGTTCTGGGGACCGGGGTTCAATCCGCCTGTGTGGAGTTTGCATGTTCTCCCCGTGCCTGCGTGGGTTTTCTCCGGGCACTCCGGTTTCCATGCGAGGTAAATTGACGACTCTAAATTGCCCATAGTGTGAATGTGAGTGCGGATGGTTGTTTGTTTGTATGTGCCCTGCGATTGGCTGGCAACCAGTTCAGGGTGTACCCCGCCTCCTGCCCGATGATAGCTGGCATAGGCTCCAGCACGCCCGCGATCCTAGTGAGGAGAAGCGACTCAGAAAATGGATGGAACAATTGATGTTTAAAATTGCAAACTCCCCTGTAATCATTATTTGATGAATGTGTCATATTTATTGTGTTTTTATTACTGCTAAAGATGTTGCACATTCATTATAAAGGTGGGGTCTAAATCATGTTCTTGACACCTAATGCAAAATTACTGAAATAAGTGTGTTTTTAGTCAGGATCAGTATTGACTAGGAATCATTAACAAACTTTAATAGAAAAATAAAGCAGGAGTTTAAAACAACAGCGCTGCGACTGTCGCTTTGTGTTTCATGCAATTTAAGAGAGGAAAATATCCAGTATTTATAGAAAATGTCAAACTACAATTAGTGATTCACAAAACAACTTACTTATCGTCATCTTCATCCAGTGCAATCCTCTCAAAATGCAGGTGGAGTCTGTGGCCCTCTTTGGCCTCGAGTAACCAGTGGCAGCTCAGGTTGTTTCCATTACTGTGGTTGGCAACAGACGGTGGGGGTGGCGACAGTATTCGGCCCACTGTTGCATTACGAATCCACCCCCCACAAGAAACAGCTGAGGAGAAAAAACCATCGCACACATCGCTTGAAGAAATGCGCCACACACTATAGTCAGTGTTATTTCACGTAAGTGGTTAAGGTAATTGAGGTCACTAACCAACACATTGGGGTTCGGGCGTGCTCCAGTGTGGTTGTGTTGTGTTGACGCAGGTCGCAACCTCATGACCACGGACTTGGAAACCTGGATCACAGTAGAAGTGTGCCTGACCACCAGGATGGATGTCGGTCACGGTCACCCCGCCGCTTTCGGGAGAATGAGGGAAGGTGCAGGACAGCATAAAAGCTGCAAGACAAGAAAGTGCTACTGACCTTGCATTCTTTTGAAATGTTCGAAACATAGAGCCGGACCTAGAGAGAATGAGACTTATGGGACTTTTTTTTTTATCACACCAATATAATATTTTTTTCAAACTTTAATAAATGTAGTAGTTGCAACCATGATTTGGTTTGAAATCAACTCCAACTATACATTGGCATTGATAGACATTTTGTGTTTTCTGCTTCCTCCTACTTACTAAAATATCTACACATTATGCTCATTGAAGACTCTAAATTGAGTTGGTGTCCACTTTTCAATAATAGTGACCACAAGATTTACAAATGTAGGAATTTTCACCATTCATCCAGCAAAACGCTTGTGAGGTCAGTGGTCACTAAAACTGGACCTGAGAGCCTAGCTCACAATTTCTTTTGGAGTGTGTTGGATGGGCTGGGGTGAGGTTTCGTGTCTCCAACAAATACTGAACAAGGTACAAAGTTATGTTAACTGTTAATTTACCTTGATAGTGCAGGATGAACTTGCCATGGTTGTTTGACTGGCGGCTGCGGTAGTGGATGTGAACCTGATTGGTTGGACTGCGAATCACCTGACCCTCCCTCATCAGGGTCTCATTGGCTAACAGCTTAGGTGTCAAACCCCCGTGCCCCATAATAGTCAGGGACTCCTCCTTGGACAGATTCACCTTCCTCACCTGGCAGTGAAAGTAATAACATCAACATGTAAAATGCCCATGTTTAAAAAATACAAGTGCATTGTTACAGTTGTAGCTGTGTGCTGTATTTGTAGCAAACACAAATACTGTACTTATGTGTTTATGTCCCAAAGGTGTATTTTGTGATACTCCATTGGCTTGCTTGCTGTAGTACTAGAGTGGCTCCAACTACCGGAGACAAATACCTTGTGTGATTCTGATATAAAAAAAAAATAAAAATTGTATTCACAGCGCAAAACAATATTAAAGAAATGTAATACACTCAAAAACTGTTAAAAGAGTACTATATGCATCCATTGTTAAAAATGCTTTACCTGAATCTCCACACCATAGCCTGCATACACTCTAATGCTGTAGGTGCATTCCAGTGGGGAAACTGATGATGCTGATGATGATGCGGAATCCGGTGACTCGACAACATCTTCCATTGCGGACAAAGATGCATTGCACTGAACTGTGAAAACAGAAAAAGATGAGACGTAATTCAATGTATGTGTAGAATTTGAAGGATGAAGAACAAGAGCGAAGAAAGAAACTTAGACAAGATTTACATTTACTCTTTATACATAATGTATATGATGTTAAAGTGAAGTGACGTGTTAAAGTCATACTTCATTCATGCCAATTAATAAAAATACATTCATGCACAACAATGTCCATTTATGATGACTTCTTTGCCAAACCAGATCAGAGCAGACCACTTGTGTACATATGAAACTGTTTCCATGGTGATCTACTGTTAATCTGCAGCACCTTGTTCAGTAAAAGCAAAGACACATTCTTCATGTATTTTATCGTCAAGCTACAGGACACGACACTGACAGTGGTAAGTTACAAATGTAGGCATACAGTATATCACCCTGTGCATTCCGATTAATGTACAATATATTCATATCATCTGGATGTCAGCCTAGTTTCACCTCACCAGCGTCCTTCAAATAAGAGAGTAGTAGTAGTATCAATATTTTTACATATTCAATTAAGTGTCCGTGCGCCAGTGGGCCATTTACAGATTGTTCTTGTGGAATCTTCGTGTTAAGTGGCTACAAATGGCCCCCGCATTTCCTCCACATGGACAACCTGAAAGCCTCAGTGCCATCTGGGTCAGACATGCTCATTTAGGGCATGTCATGCTCTTATTACACTTTCTACATGTGGGTTTTAGAGTAGCGATATGAAAGTCTCTTCATCATCTACATCACCAGTGTGACCTTATTCCTTCACACAGGCCCTCACTTGAATTACTTACAGTATGTGCCTCTCAAGGCTAAAAGAATCCTGAACAAGTACACAGAGCATGTCACACTGCATATGCAATACCAGAATCACATACATCCTTACTTGCTTAATTATTTAAAGGGAACAGTAAGTAAGTTTACATCTAAACTCAATTTTGGATGAACAATATGTCAAAGGGTTTTTACAAAAATGTGTTCATTATCAAGTTACATAACACATTACTATAGAAAAATGAAGGATTTCAAGACTAGTTATGTAACATTTGAAATGTTCAAGGAACTTGGCTAGTTATGTTGTACATTGTCAAAACAACTAGAGTTACATTCTTTAAGACAGTGTCATGCTACCTGTTGTTATTCTTCCTTTAGTTTAGGATGTTGTTGTCTTCAAAATCGAACACTTGAGCCAATTGTTAATATCATTTTTTTTTGTTTATGATATATATATTTTTTATTATCCATCCAACCATCCATCTTCTTTATGCTATATCCTCATTAGGGTCATGGGTGAGCTGGAGCCTATCCCAGCTTACTTTGGGTGTGAGGTGTGGTACAACCTGAATTGGTCGCGAGCCCATTGCAGATTTAAAATGTTTTTTTTTTTTACTATACTAGCGGTATAGCTTATATTATTGTTTTATTTAATTCTCATTTTTATTATTTTTTTTTTTTACATTATCAATGTTGATTTTGTACCAGCAGCTGGAAAAGCTTGTTGTATGTATGCATATGCATTTTATATATTACTATATTTTATATATTTATAGATGAGTGATTAACGTGTGAATAAATAGATAGTAAATCAAATGTGAATAAATCATCTTGTGTTTTCTTTTTGCAAAGTCCAATAGTGTAAGATTTTGGCTGTTTGTGTTACTTTCGGGATGTCTTTTCTCTGCTTTCTGCCCCGAGTTGGCCAAACACACTGCTTGCAGTGCTTAGTAATTGTATGTGACTACTTTTTTTCTTTTGTAAATGTGCCTTTTGGGGGATTTGATTGCATTCCTCAAAATGGGCCTTGCAATTGGCCATGTAAACATGTGACTTGACCAACAAAAATAATCCACAAAAATGGCCATTTTTAAAAAGTATGTTTCTATAATTTTACAGAAGGTATTTTGGAAAACAAGGTCAAATATGTTTGAACATTTTTTTGTCTTTTGTGTCTGAATTAGTTTTGCATCACATTGAATGCAAAAGGAGCACTGTAAATATTCCCAAATGTTAGTAGCGAGAATGTCAAATAGTAGGAAACCTCTTCAGAAAAAAAAAAATTGTTCCTGGTAGATTAAAAGAGACCAGATATCCTGGCAGAAACGATAAATGATAGATGCTCTCCTTAGAATTTTCTTAGTCTCAGTATTTAAAGTTGTTGTTATCAGTTGGTGTTAAAAAGCTAAATGTTTCATTTTTTCTGGACTAATAAGAGTGTAACTGTACTATTTCCTAAGGAAATCCGATATCTTGTAAGGTATGCAAAAAGTGCGCTCAGCTTTTTGGTCTGTTGGGATGTCGCTTACTCCCTCCTACTCTGTCAAAGTTAAATATATTAAAGTGTGAAAGCATACAGATCCATTTGTGTCATTTAATCCCCTCACCCAATGAGAATCGATAAGAGAATTGATAAGAATCGTATCTATTAGCAGTATCGATAATGGAATCGGAATCCATCAATTCTTATCAATTCCCGTCCCTAAACAGGCTCTCAAATGTGCATTTCTACATTTCATAAAGACTTATTCTATTATGAAATTGATCTCAACTAAAAAACCTTCAGAAATGCATAAACAGATTAGGAACAACTGCAAGTGCAATTTTGTTGATAGCCTTCTTGTGAACTAGCTAAAATTTCATTTTAAATGTTCAACTTTATAATGATTCATGTCGACTATTAATAAATAGTACTACTACACTGTGTTGTTGGTAGACAAATTGAGTGACAGAGGGTACTGAAGTTTTCCTGATATGTAGTCTATCTAAGTGGTTATATCAAACCACTGCAAATGGCTGACAGGAATTCGTGCAACTCGACTGCCCATGGGACTTCCCTACGGTAATGTGCAGGTACCTGGCATGTGCATTGTGGTTATAGTGGTCGTGGTGATTAGAGTAGTGGTTGTCTCCTCCTCCATGGGAACGAAGGACATGCGGTTTCTCAGTCCCGCGTGGCTGCCTGCAGAGGAGGAGCCTAACGCCGTGGTGAGCAGTCCTGGCGAAATGACCGTGGCGGTCGACTCGCTCTGTCTGACACCAGGCACTGCCTGCGTCGGATTGGTGGTTGTGCCTGCTGAGGTTTAATTAAAGATATATTATCCTCAATTGTGTGTGAACCACTTTGGATTACATGACAATGCCCATTAAGGTCTGCTTTGGTACCTGTGGTGGCAGAAGACAGTCCTAAGTATTCCTTACTCTGTAGGGCAGCATGGATCAGGTCACCCAGAGGGTAAGAGTCGGGGGATGATGTTGGTGGTGTATCTTTCTCAGGAGTCGCGAAGGTCAAGCCTGCACAACAACAACAAAAATGTGTTTTTTAAATCATGAGAAATGGCAGAACGTAAGAATAAGCTCCAAGAAATAATAAACTCACATAACAACAGTATTCACAACTCCACGCACATGCACGTGCTGTTACCTGAAACTTGGTGGATCATGGTGACTGACAGTATCACGGTAAGATATGTGAACCCCATGGCTCAAGATGAAACCGGTGATCTGAAAAGAACAAAGTGGTTCTGATGACCAAAACACAGCAATATCCACATCACTGTAAGAAATACATTGTTTTACCATCAGGGGGTATAATGGCTTGTCACCCTAACTAACCCAAAAGCTTTTGTGCCCTTGGTGTCTGACTTTTACAGTTTAGGTATATACCGGTATTTTTTGTTTTATGTTATATATTTTTAAAGCTTTGGAAGAAGGGCTAAACATTTACCTTAAAGAAAATTATTAGCCCAACTGGGTAAATCAGACTGTACATTGAGGAACTCTTACTGTATCCCTGTTTGTAAGAGTATAACATGTCTCTGCTGATGCGTTAAAGACCTAGGAAATAAACATTAATAGTGACAGTTCTAGCAAAAAGTAGCAACATTGCAGGTATTATGTTTACATCACACAGGCCATCCTGATTCGGCTTAGGGAAGCATTGCTATGAAAACCCTTATTCAACAACGGAATAATTACTGTTATTCATTGCAGATTCTTCAAGAAAATACATTTTTACAAATGTGTGCCAAAAGAACAGGTGCTAAATGGATCTGTCCCAGGGAAATACCCATGCTCTGCACCTGCGTTCCCTCCCCCAAACCTGCAAAATGCGTTATTCCAAATGCACAAAATGACTCTCCTCTCTCTGCAGCTACACCGCCAACGTTTTTTTGCTATCGTCATTTTTAAGGTTTTTTCTATTTTTTATGGCAATGAATCAAAAAAAGCTCATCGAGGCGTTTCCTCGGTGATCCCACCAGCCTTGTATATCACAAAATGATGGGTGCCCTGCAAGGCAGCATCCCTCCTCGGCGGCCCCTCTTTGTGTCGAGGAACATATTGGGGGCATCAGTCGTCCTGACTTTGAGAGGAGGGGGGGTGGGGGCATGATGGAGCGTGACATACCTTTATTTCGCCTCCGACGTTAGCGTGATCAGCGCGTACCCTGTTGCTGTAGGCCCCCCGTCAACAAGGTGTTGAGGTGCCCCTATGGCTGCTCACTGAGGGCTTGACGCATTCGGCTCGGATTGTGACGGTATCTGCGTGGAGGCGCCAGGCGCGCTCTAGCGGCCGCGTGCAAAAGAACATCCAGCCCGGGAGGAGCGATCAAGCACTACTGCAGATGCGCGTGCGTGCGTGCGTGCATGTGAGACATATCGCCACGGTCTATCGAGGTAATGAGAGTCACGCGATGCGCAACGCTTTGACTAACGTGCGTATCTTGTTGTGTTATTTGAAGGTCTGCAAGTGGCAAACGCGCACCTTGTTTGTGTTGTGAGAGGGCGTTTGCGCCGTCATGGATTGCGGACGTAAAATAATATGAGGCTGTGGGAGCCGACGCAGAGCTCCGAATGATCGCGCAATCACATTATTTGTGAGACAACTTTATGCCGAATGCCATCGAATGCCAGGCTTACTACTCACGAACTTGTTGTTGGAAATGTTGTTTTATTTATCGTAAGTGTGTTTAGGCATATGGTTAAAATGATGGCCAGACTTCACTCATTAACCGACATGCAGATCTTTAACTACTACACTAAACTGACTAAATTAAAGTGCAATTCAAATAAATAAAAACATCATCAAAATTCTAGCCACTCGCTGTTTACAAAAATGGGCGCTGAAATTGTAATGTCACGATCACAGCGCGCATGATGCCACTCGCATTTACTTCAAGATGAAGTTTGAATGAAAACAAATAACTGCAGTTTTATAACAGCCGTCGGCGTCTGGCGAGTAACACGTACAAAAGCAATGGTTCAAATCTGTCCCATTTTCATGTAGTCCTCTCTTTTGCTTCACTTTACTTTAACACCCGCGCTTGTCCCTCTCCTTGCAGAGTGGATGGGGAATAAATTCATTGAAGTTCATGAAAAAAATATTAAGTTTAGGTTGTAAATGTAGGTCAGTGATTCTGATAGTGTTTACGCCAGCAGAGAAGCCATTGCCTGATTTCTCACCACTGGTTGCAACTGAAGGGTATAATTTAGTTCCAGGCAGGTGACCCAAATGAAGGAAAACAGACAAGAATAGCAAAGTTTCTAGTATGTGAAATAACAGGAAGGGAGGAGGAAGAAGGAAATGCTACTGGAACAGGAGTGGTGAACTGACGTGCTTCAGGATCCATGGGCTAAGCAGTAGAAGAAGCCTGAGCCTGGCTGGCATGGATCTGAAACTGCAGATGGAGCAAAAACTGTAGCAAGAACAGGAAACAAAGAAGGGACTGAAGACAGAGCAGGAATCTTGGATGGCGGGGAACAAAGAGCTGTGGATTGTAGTGGAGCAGGTAGAGGAGCCAGCCTTTGCGAGAAACTGGGTAATGGAAGGCAGGAGAGCAGACATAAGACATAGGATCCACTGGGGATTTGGCGTGAGAAGTAGATGTGGTCACGTTAGATAGTAGTTGAAGTCAAGCAGTGAAGGAGTGACTACAAAACTTATGGTTTCCCTTGACACACACACACAAAAGAAGTTGAAATAGAAACGTTGTGTAGTGTACTGACTAAAATGTGTTGAACTGTATTTGTTTGTATTGCTGTTGTGAAAACTAGTTAAAAGTTTGTTTGGTTCTTTGTGTGGATGAATACTGGGGTGTCCTGCGTTCCGAGGGGTCTGTGAACATTTCAGGGTTTTTTTTGTTTTTAATGATTGATTGAAGGGGTGGTGCGTCCAATGGGATTGGGGAAAGGAGGTGGGTCGTGGAGAGGAAGAGCGGGAGATGCGGCGGGGAAAGAAGAGTTTTTTTGGGGGTCTGGACCTGTTTTATCGACGCGAACGGATTTACTGTTTCAACGCGAACGGATTTTTGACTGTTTTCAACGCGAACGGATTTACTCTTTCAAAGCCACGGGTCCTGCCTGCTCAACGCCACCGGGCTGCCGCTTCGACGCTACGGGATCCAGTCACTGTGCCTACTGAAGCGTTTTGAGGGCGCGTTCCTACAACAATCGGTTTGGGTTTCTTTTCCCCAGTGAACTGAGGGTTCAACGGTTTTGTGAGTACTGCCAGTGAGGGCTACAGTTGCATAGAAAGATTTTGAATAATGGTAGTTTTATAGACTAGACTGATCATGAGTGACGTTTTAACCGGTTTTTAGAGACGAAAAATAATGATCAGCTGGGGTAATGTAAAGTCTTGCATATTGACTTTACTCAGGCGGCAACAAATACAAGACCTCACCACTGAGGTGAAGTCAAAAACCTGCACAAGCAACGAGACCAAGAAGACCAACATGGATGAAGAATGCTTCATGCCAGGATTGGCCTCAGCAGCCCGTGAGCCAGACGGAGGATTAAATAAAGAAAATAAGTGAATGAAGCTGTCTGAAAGCAGGGCAGGCCAATGGCGCTTCAGGCTTTGCTTGTTGGTAAACAGAGCATCGTACGCTTAACATGATCCGTTTGCAACGGAGGAATGACTCAACATTTACATCTCCTTTCAGTAAATAAATGCTCTAAATGATAAATAATTTAAAAAAATAAAACATTGTCGTTGGGCCATTTTGGCTCAGTTTGATCTTTACTCATTTTAATACATTCCATTAATCTCTTAATCTGTTTCTATTTCAGTATTTTAGTGCCAAATCAAAAAGATGTACTGGTCCTTGGACATGCTGCCCTTGCCTCCTTATGTTGAGCTTGGTGTCCACTCACTAAGCGGCCTTCTGTGGACTCTCCTGCTCTTGTTCCTGTGGCACTGTTATCGGATAGGCTCAGACCTTCCAAAGGCGGATCACGCAGATGGGGGAAAGATGAGCTCAAGAAGCTCTGCAATGTCTTTTGGTGGAAGCTGTGCAGGAACAGAGTATAAAGCGCAGTCCAAGTTTTACAGGGGTGATCTAAAGAACCGCTTTATAAGCATGGAAACAGAAGAGGATGAGGAGCTGGGGCAAGGCTACCTCACATCAGTGCTGAGCCATGCCTTATTCCCAGCACAGGGATCCGCTCAGGCCAAGAAACTGTACTCAGCCCTGCAGGAATATGCCAAACGCTACAGCTGGGTGGGAATGGGCCGCATTCATAAAGGCCTTCGTGAGCAGGTAATGAGCTCCATCGATGCTGTGTGTTTTCAACAATCATTTAAAATGGCAGATTCAGCAGCAATTTCTCATTGTTTTCTTACTGTCTTTACTTTAGATGAAACTTAAAGATCATTCAACTATACAGAAGCCACATCTCTTCTTCTTGCCAGATGTCCCAAGTGTTCCTTTTTTTCCTCGTGATGCCCATCGGCATGATATTAATCTCTTGGAAGCCAACTACCCGGTAATCTTGGCTGAGTTCCAGGCTGTTTACCAGAGAGGCATTGACTCCAAATTTGGCTGGACAAGTGTGGGACCAAAGGTACAAAACTCAAATTAAACCTCAGCACAAGGCCTCATTCTAATTTGGGTCAACACCAAATAGTCCACCTTTAGCGATAATGCACCTCCTCCATATGCTCACACCTGTTATGTTTGGCACAGTTAAAACAAACTTTAGTGCGGTTGCTATGATACGAAGTGTGTTTTGTTAAGAGTGAATGCTATCATACCAAACACGCAGAAATAGACTGCCAGAAGATGTGGTCTCGGTCCATTTGCAAGTCAATTCTGGTGCGGATCGGTTCACTTGAGCGGATGTAACCCGTCAAATAGCTTTTTTTGTTTGTTTTCTCACACGATGCAGCATACCACAAGTTCAGGATGTGACTTCATGCTGATATTTTTTTACTGGGAAACGTTTGGTCTTGTAAAATGAACGCTAAGTCAACTGGCCAAGTGTGTGTGCGTGTGTTTGTGTGTGTGTGTGTGTGTGTGTGTGTGGAGTGTGAAAGTGTGAACACAGGTTTACATATATGCATTAGTAAGATTTTAAGAATATTATTATAAATCTCACAATGTTGGTAGACGTTTCATGGAAACGGTTCATTATGGGAATAATGCCAGGCGATGTAGTCACAAGGAGTCTTTATAGTCTAATCTTTTATTTGTTATGTACTAGATGTTACCAAACCTTTTGACCCTTAGGGGTCACTGTAGCGTCCCCGGTTGAAAAGACGGTCTCTCAAACTGATGGTTCATAACCTTTATTCAATCTCCTTGTACAACCCCAATTCCAATGAAGATGGGACGTTGTGTTAAACATAAATAAAAACAGAATAAATACAATGATTTGCAAATCATGTTCAACCTATATTTAATTGAATACAATACAAAGAAAGATATTTAATGTTTAAACTGATAAACCTTATTGTTTTTAACAAATAATCATTAACTTTCATTGAATTTTATGGCTGCAACACGTTCCAAAAAAGATGGGACAGGGTCGTGTTTAGCACTGTGTTACATCACCTTTTCTTTTAACAACATTCAATAAACGTTTGGGAACTGAGGACACTAATTGTTGAAACTTTGTAGGTGGAATTCTTTCCCATTCTTGCTTGATGTACAGCTTCAGATGTTCAACAGTCCGGGGTCTCCCTTGTCGTATTTTACGCTTCATAATGCGCCACACATTTTCAATGGGAGACAGGTCTGGACGGCAGGCAGGCCAGTCTAGTACCCGCACTCTTTTACTACGAAGCCACGCTGTTGCAACACGTGCAGAATGGGGTTTGGCATTGTCTTGCTGAAATAAGCGGGGGCGTCCATGAAAAAGACGTTACTTGGATGGCAGCATATGTTTCTCCAAAACCTGTTTGTACCTTCCAGCATTAATGGTGCCTTCACATATGTGTAAGTTACCCATGCCATTGGCACTAACACAGCCGCATACCATCACAGATGCTGGCTTTTGTACTTTGCGTCCATAACAGTCCGGATGGTTCTTTTCCTCTTTGGCCCGGAGGACACGACGTTCACAATTTCCCAAAACAATTTGAAATGTGGACTCGTCGGACCACAGAACACTTTTCCACTTTTCATCAGTCCATCTTCGCTGAGCTCGGGCCCAGAGAAGCTGGCGGCGTTTGTGGGTGTTATTGATAAATGGCTTTTGCTTCGAATAGTAGAGTTTCAAGTTGCACTTACGGATGTAGCGCCAAACTGTATTTACTGACATTGTTTTTCTGAAGTGTTCCTGAGCCCATGTGGTGATATCCTTTACACATTGATGTCAGTTTTTGATGCAATGAGGGATCAAAGGTCACGGGCATTCAATGTTGGTTTTTGGCCTTGCCGCTTACATGCAGTGATTTCTCCACATTATCTGAACCTTTTGATGATATTATGTATGTATGTATGATGAAATCCCTAAATTCCTTGCAATTGTACGTTGAGGAACATTGTCCTTAAACTGTTCGACTATTTTCTCACGCACTTGTTCACAAAGAGGTGAGCCTCGCCCCATCTTTGCTTGTGAATGACTGAGCAATTCAGGGAAGCTCCTTTTATATCCAATCATGGCACCCACCTGTTCCCAATTAGCCTGTTCACCTGTGGGATGTTACAAAGGTGTTTGATGAGCATTCCTCAACTTTCTCTGTCCCAGCTTTTTTGGAACATGTTGCAGCCATAAAATTCCAAGTTAATGATTATTTGCTAAGACAATAAAGTTTAACAGTTTGAACATTAAATATCTTGTCTTTGTAGTGTATTCAATTAAATATAGGTTGAACATGATTTGCAAATCATAGTATTCTGTTTTTATTTATATTTAACACAACGTCCCAACTTCATTGGAAATGGGGTTGTATGTGAAGACACCGTAAGCGCTACAGGAATAAACAATAAAATACAATCAGCAAGTCTTAACATATGTTTTACCTTATATAAACGTGGAGCACATTGTTCTGTGCATACTGGCAGTGGCGCTGCAGTATACTTTGCGACAGTATCTTCCGATTAACGACAACTTGTTGTCCAAGCCTTTTCAAAATAAAATCTTTAGCAATATTATGACAGAATGTTAAAAACGTATGAACCAATTTTACAATAAAACAAACATAAGTCATTTACAGTCACTGAGGTGGTACCACACATTGAGCGATACGGTCTTACCTGTTTAAAGTGGATCATTGCAGAAAAATTTGAATTGCTGACTCGCTCTATGGACACCCTGAACAGCGAGCCTGTATAGGCGTTGGATGCTGTACATACATTATATTGTACTTTATCACATTTATTAAACCATAAAAAGATAGATGAATAAATAAGGAAGAAGTGGGTTGCTAAAGAGAGTGGAAATGGGCGAGAATAAAAGTGAGTGTGTGGATATTTTAGAAGAGGCTCGCTCGCTCCCATTCATTTGAACGTACCCAGCTCGACTTTCTGTCTCTCGCTTGCTTAAAAACCCCTAAAAGAGCATTTTCATTGCCTGTAATCTGCGATGTTGCGACAGCGATTCAAATTTGGAATTGCCGCAAAACCAGTGGCAGACTGATCGGCCAATTATGAAAACAGTTGCCAAACCACAAACGCTACGCAACAGTTCAATGGGGTTCGGCTGCGTCGCTTGGTGTGTGGCTTTACTTGTGAGTCAATTATTCAGCCATATTGGATACAATGAGTGTATAGACTTGTCCATGTACCAACAGTGTAAAGGCAGTAAGACACATGTCTCTTTCAGGGCCGGGCAGTGTTTCCACTGTACAATGCAGGCGTGTACGTGGCAGCCAACTGTCGCTCCTGTCCCTGCACATACCGGACATTGCTGTCTCTCCGTACATTTATAAGCAGCAACTCCTTGGGATCGGCTGGATTTTGGTTGCTGGGACCTGGTGTTGCACTGGGGAGCTCATACGGACCCACTAATACGCGACTGCGGTGTCATCTAGGTCGGTAAATAAATTAGGCCGAAGAGAATTTTAGAGTTGTAGAACATTTACCGCATCTGAAATGCTTGCTGAAGACAGATCCTTGTGTGTCTGCTTTAGTGATATCCATGTGTCATCATTCCATGAAAATATTAACTATCCATCCATCCATTTTCTGAGCCGCTTCTCCTCACTAGGGTCACGGGCGTGCTGGAGCCTATCCCAGCTGTCATCAGGCAGGAGGCGGGGTACACCCTGAACTGGTTGCCAGTCAATCGCAGGGCACATAGAAACAAACAACCATTCGCACTCACAGTCATGCCTACGGGCAATTTAGAGTCTCCAATGAATGCATGTTTTTGGCATGTGGGAGGAAACCGGAGTGCCCGGAGAAAACCCACACAGGCACGGGGAGAACATGCAAACTCCACACAGCCGGGGCGGGGATTGAACCCGGGTCCTCAGAACTGTGAGGCTGACGCGCTAACCAGTCGTCCACCGTGCCGCCAAAATATTAACTAATAAGATTAATTAACTACTTAGCGAGACTAAAAGAAAAATTCAACATGAAACATACAATACACTTCAAAGTGTGAGTTTTCTTTTCTGACTCTGACCTTGAGGGACACCACTGGTGAAGAGGGTTTTGATTTGTAGTGTCTGAGAGTACAAATTTAGCTGTTCATATGAACTTCAGACTTATTGCAAAATGCACATAATATATGTTAACATGGTGAATTTGGTGGCAGTGGACTCATGGTTTTTGATATTGTCAAATCCAGGTCCAAAACAGGGCCCAGATTCAAAAAATGGATGAATGAGCACAGATGGTTCCTTTTTCAAATCACTTTTATTTTATTGCATACAGTAGATTGTTTTCAGACTATTACACAACTGCTAAAAACAACTGAATGAAATCGCACAATTGCTGGTCAAGTGATGCAGTGAGTGTTTAGGTTCATTTCTACTTAGCCCA
The DNA here is from genome assembly GCF_024500385.1 of Phyllopteryx taeniolatus. Lineage (NCBI taxonomy): Eukaryota > Metazoa > Chordata > Actinopteri > Syngnathiformes > Syngnathidae > Phyllopteryx > Phyllopteryx taeniolatus. The sequence continues at coordinate 13,462,146 of NC_084517.1, forward strand.
TTTCCTGCTGCCACACAGCTGGCATGTAATCCTCTTCCCTTAAACACAGACAGTGATGGGGAGCCTGGCCGTGTTAGCTTTAAAGTAAAGACATAATGAATTTGGATCCAATAAATCCCGCAGGTCTGCAAACTCCCGCTCTGTGTGAGCTAGTGGTGGGAGGGGAGCCTCAGTGCTGGTCTGAGGGACACTGCCTGCTAGTGGATGACTCATTTCTTCACACTGTCTCGCACAAAGGTTGGTCAATCACACAAACTAGTCCAAAATGGCTGATCTGCAGGGCAAACATGATGTTTCTCCAAACTCCTAATTCTCAATCGTGTCCATCGACCTCAGAATAAAATGCAATGCACAAACAGAAAGTAACATTAGAACTCTTAAAAAAGTTGAATTGACTTTTCAAACTTTTGCATCTGATTTATATGTATTTTCTTTCAAAGGGCCCCCAGATGCTGGCCCTCGAGTCATTCTCAGCGTGGACGTCTGGCATCCGAATGTTGCGGCAGCTGAGAGACAAGCGTTGGATTTCATGTTCAGTCCTGATCTCTGAGCAATTCATCACTTTGAGCCGTGACTCCTGAATCCACTCTGACCTCTGAACTCTCTGCCAGTTATGCAACATGTGGAGGTGCCTGTTGTTTTGTACATTCCACCTTAGTCTATGGCTCATGGTGTGCATTAGCCTTGAAAATCATGCTGGCCATTTCCTGCACTTTTGACCGCTGATGCACTCATGGTGCGTACATCAAAATATTATTATAGATGAACTTTGGTTGCCGTAACTACACTTATAAAAATACCTCATCTAACTTCCGAGCAGAGGAGTTATTTTTCAGTCCTCACGTTACATAATATTCTCATAAAGGTATTTGCATGTAAAACTTTGAATGCCATGCTTAATGTTGGTACATGTGTCACTTACAACATCAGAACCTGAGATAGTATAATAAAGCCAACGTATTGTGAAAAATATCGAATAAAACCTAAATACCACCTTTTTTTTGTTTGTTTGCATGTTTGCATATACAACAGTGTATTTGAATCCCAGTGGATAACAGATGCTTACTTTGTCAGCTGCAGAGGTGTTGTGTGTGCACAGAACATACAGGCTCATTTTCTGAGCCGCTTCTCCTCACTAGGGACGCGGGCGTGCTGGAGCCTATCCCAGCTGTCATCGGGCAGGAGGCGGGGTACACCCTGAACTGGTTGCCAGCCAATCGCAGGGCACATATAAACAAACAACCAGTTGCACTCACATTCACACCTATGGACAATTTAGAGTTGTCAATTAACCTTCCATGCATGTTTTTGGGATGTGGGAGGAAACCGGAGTGCCCGGAGAAAACCCACGCAGGCACGGGGAGAACATGCAAACCCCACACAGGCGGGGCCGGGGACCGAACCCCGGTCCTCAGAACTGTGAGGCGGACGCTCGAACCAGTCGGCCACCGTGCCGCCGGTCATAGAACTATAAATTCAAAATTTCTTCCCCATTCGCACTTTTCCACTACACATTACTGACTCTACTCTCCTACTTTCCGAGATTTGGGCCATTCGGTTTTCGACTTGAATTATTTCAATTACCACTATTACTTCCTTGCCAGTCAAGAGGAGCTTGAAGTCGAAGTATACTGTATTTCCTATGGCATTTTATTTTTGTTACTCGTTTGGATTCAAATAACCAATCATCATCAATGAGACATTATCATTATCAGTTTGAATCAACAAGAGATTTGAAGAGTTTTAAAAAATGTATGTATGCTTCTGGTAGAGTATAATATTTGGGAGTTTGATTATATATTTAGATACCTGACAAAGTTTAAAATGATAGTCGTGAAACACTAATCTTCTTCAGCACATTTTTGGTTACATTTTACAGGCAGTCAATGAGAATTAGTGAGGTGATTTTGTCTTATCTGCCATCTGTTCATGTGAGGGTCCCAGTATGAGGATTACACAGGCAGATCTAATCTAGCTCAGAGTGACAGATTATTCCTGAGATACTTTATATGATGTTGGTATTACTGTTTATGATGTATGGTTTTGTTCAATAGATCACATTTCTTTAGGAAATGAAGAGACATAGCAATTGATAGTCAACCGAAAGATAAAACATCACAAAGGTGAATGTGTCATTGTGCGAAATTTCGAAAGGAAAAACACACATTCAGATCTTTGCTGTGTATGCTGTCCGATGATTACACAACGGGATCAAAAGGATGGTTTATTTGCATCAAAAGAGGTCAATGGACAATGAGTTATAAATATACAGTACAGTATTAGGTTGTGACTGTCAAGCTGTCAATATCTGGACCATACAGCAAAACATGTTGCTAAATAATATGAGGGAAAAATATGGATTCATCTTCTTGATCTTTTGGGATGTCTGAGAGCAAAGGTGTATATTGAGAGTATTATTACTTTATCCCCCATTTTCTCAAAGTAAAACCCCCAAAATTGATAACCCACAAAATATTTGATAACCTTTATTTACCGCAATAGAAAATCTGATATTGCATTTATGGATCTTTCGGGTATGGAATGTTATAAATGCTGGGATTACACTGCATTGCCCAATTTTGATTTAGTATCTAATTTATTTTGGATTGTCCATTTACATGTATTTTCTAGTGACTCATATTTGATAATGTACAGCTGAAATAAACCGCATGTGGACAAACACAACACAATACAATACAATGCAATGCAATACAATACAATACAATGCAATATAATATAATACAATACAATACAATACAACAGCAATAGACATACAGTAAATACGTGTGAAGAAAAACGTGCAATCTCTGATCCAATCTTGTGCCGCTAATTTGATATGACAAGGAACCACCATGCCTGGGGAAAAACAACCAATCAGAAGACGCAGCTAGAAGGCATAACTTATGACGTGTCAATCATTTGATGTGCATTGGCGTGCACACTCATTGCGGGCACAAACTCACGGCTTTGCAAAAAAATGAAACTTAAAACTGATAACATTGAGTGCAATCATACTCCATTATGAATAAGGTGCTTTTCTGGGGTAACAAGGTAACAGGTCAGTGCGAGGCCGCCGGGTGTGCCCATGATGAGTGTGCCTGCGAGTGCGAGACAAATGATTGGCACCTCATAAATCACGCCTTTTGTTGTCTTCTGATTGGTTGTTTTTCCTCGTCCTTGTATATCAAATTAGAGGCAAAGGATGGGGCCAGAGATGGTTGATTTGTTCATAGGTTATATTTATCATGTACTACTGTCATGTCATAGTGTTTGCTTGAATAAATATGACAACAAGTGTTTTATTTTTGAAAACCGCAAACTCCCCTTTTATAGTCTGTATAGCAGTATTAGCGCATTTACAGGTAGTATATACTGTACATTTCTTCTTCTTTTTTTTAAATCAAAGAGAAATTGTTTTCCATAAAATTGAATAAGGAGGAGAAGTAAAGCAGGCCGTATTCAGTATGTAGATAATACAAATGCATTCACATTATTTTGTTGTCTTCACTTCCGTGACATCATTTTCACAAACTCTATAAAGACAATGGGCATAATTTTGATTAGAGACATTTTTTTGCTGATTCTTCATTTTTTATTTTTTTTTTTTAATGTTATGAATGTCGTTTGCAAGTTTTTGTTTCTCACCCTCAAAGTCCACAGTCCCATCCCCATTGCTGTCAGCTTCTTTCACCACTGCTTCAATTTCTTTTCTGTTGGCTTGTTCGCCCAGTAATTTCAGCATGGCGTGCCTCAGCTCATCGGATGTGATCGAACCATCACCGTCAATATCAAACTGCAAGAGATGGGAAAACTGCCAACCACTTCACGATGACAGTTCAGAAATCCAAATGGTCTCCGCCAAGGGGTGCCAGAGACAACAGGAAACACGGAGGCTGAGCTCACCTCTCTGAAAGCGTCTTTAAGTTCTTTTAGTCCAATCATGCCTGCAGTTTCAGCCAGGAGCTTGGGGGTCATCAGTTCCACAAAGTCCTCAAAGTCCACCCGTCCTCCCACTGTAATGACACAAATGATAGAAAAGCAGAAACCATCACGCTCCATACACTCCTGATGGAAAATAATGTAAAAGTTATGAAGTTTCATTCATGTCGTCTTCCTTCCTTTGAATTCTTTTTTCGTTTTAGTTATGTCAATTACAAAAGGTCAAGTGCAATATGAGACATCTCCAAAGATTTTGAAAGTGACTCATATGGTGTGCTGCAATAATTTGCTGCGTTCTTGTTTGTGATTAATGTTACTTCTACAGTATATTGTTGGATTGGACTCCCCAGCCCGCCAGACTTTAAGCTCCTGACCTCACTCACTAGGCCACGCGCCAACACAAGAAAGTACTACAGTCTGTGTTTGTGTGTGACCTGTGTTAAATACGCTTCATAAAACAAGTTTATCTCATGAATTTTTCTCTTATTAAGTTTGATTTTTGGCGGCACGGTGATCCACTGGTTAGCACATCCGCCTCGCAGTTCTGAGGTCTGGCGTTCAAATCTGGTCTTGCTCTGTGGAGTTTGCATGTTCTCTCTCTCTCTCTCTCTCTCTCTCTCTCTCTCTCTCTCTCTCTCTCTATATATATATATATATATATATACATACATGAGATGACCTTCTTTCACAGCATTAAACATTTGGTCATTCCTTTAATGTTCCGTTTTCTGTCTGCTTGTGATTGTTGAAAACTATAAAACTAACTACTTAACTAATAATAGAAGAAAATTGTTATATTCTCAATTATGTATTTGTTTTCTATTATATTCTGAAAAATATACACTGTCCTTGCACTAACAAAATGTAAGTATTAATAGCATTATACTTGCCACCTTTTTTAGATTAGAATCTTTTCATTGCACAGTGATGTCCAGCATAACCAAGAGTCACTACTAGCGTTCGACACTAACTTACAATTCATGTTGATGTTTTGGCTAAGTTCTATCAGCTCCATTTCAGTTGGCATGTAACCCATCGTCCTCATCAGGTTGCCCAAATGTTTACAGGTTATGAAGCCATCTTTGTCTTTGTCAAACTCCACAAATGCCACACGTAATTCTAGAGAGCATGCAGAGAAAGATGTTAAAAGTTGGCCAGTTTGCTAAAATGTCTATCGGGTGCTACAAAGCATGAATTACCTTTGACCTCATCGTGAGTGAGATTTCTCTGCAAAACAGTGAGGATGGACACAAACAACATTTTACTTGTATATCTGTGATCAAAAGGTGCATAATGATTACATGCAAGTGTTGCACTGTGTGTATTAACTATCCTCTCAAAAAATATATTTTATATAATTGCATGTGTTTGCTTGTGCATGTGTGCGCGTGCACGTGTGTGTGTGTGTGTGTGTGTGTGTGTGCTCTTGAGAGGCGTGAACAGATATATAAATGAACGTTATAATGTGACACTACATACAGGATTTTAAGCAGTAAGTTGTAAAAAATATAATTGTAAATTGTAAAAATATACTTTACAAATACAGTACATATACTTTATTGTAATTGTCTTCATTGTACATTTTTATTGTGTCATTAATATACCAAATCATGTTAGCCCAAACTATTAACATATGAGCTCAAATTCTGAACATTATACAGAATATAATTTTTCGACTATATACTCTACAATTTGCATGATGAACTCATTTACTGACACAGCATATTCAGATTAATATTATTTATTTTTAAATAACGTGTGAATGAATCAGACCAAATTTGACTAATGTCCTGGATTGATTTATGTTTTTGTTTGCTTTTATCTAGATGTTTACATATTCTTGTAATAGTATATTTCATGTATTGTGTCTTTTTTTTTTTTTGCCAATCCAGGTTAGTGAAATTCCTGACATACTCTACCACTGTAATTTACAAGATACAGAATGAAGTGTAATCTTGGTTTAAAAATAAAAAAATTATGAACAAATTTTAACGTGAAAAATGTCTGTTTTGCTTAAATCTACATTAAATTAACCTTAACTCTAGTTTGAGTTTCTATCAATTTTCCACCACGTTGCCACAACAAGAAAAATTATTTCACAAATGTGTTTTTAATTTATGTCATTCAATAATTTTCTTCCCTCATAATTATTTGCTCTAGAAACGTTTGAGGCTGAAAATATGAAAGAAAAATCCGCAAGATTTACTTGTCTCCTTTTCCCCCCTCGGAGGAAGATGCAGGCTCGTTTCAGGCTCATGCTGTCTACTTTTGTTAAGAAGGATAAATCTACATATAAATGCACTATTGCATGTATGTATGTATGATGTCTTTATTAAGACTGAGGGTGTGTGTATGTGAGTGTAAAATGTGGTCACTAGTGATCTGTGTATGTCAGAGAGGAGGGATAAGGGATTATCTCTGCAGCTTTGGTCTGGAATAGAAACATAAGCTTAATGATGCACAATTTCATATACCGTTTACATTCACACATCTGCTTTTTAGGATTTTTGCGACGAAAACAATTCCCCCAAAGTACAAGATAATGGTGTGTCTGGATGTAAATCATCAAAAGTGCACATTGAGAATGCTGTTTATTGTTTAAACACTTTAGAACAGATAACATTCATTAAAAATGAAAACAGCTTACGCAATACTCATTTCTATCAATATGCTCTTGTAAAGCTAATATTTTGTTAAAAATGTAATATTAGCATGGGAGTGAAAACTTCAATCTGAGCTGGCTCGTTTTTATTTTGTTCAGAAATTGCCATTTTTTATTCAGAGAATTTGGGTCCCTTAAACGTACCTGATCATACATAAAAGTCTATTCGACCTGTTTTGCATAGTCCCAAATTGACATACAATTGTCATGTTTTAGTTATACAATTTTAAAAATAGGATTCAAATTAAAATGATCATAGAGTGAATTTAGATATTTACATGCAAGATTTACAATCAGATTATGCATTCGACAGATAAATCCTGAAATCACTTTTATATCTTTTTGCAGAACAACATTTATCTCGGTCATGTAAGCATAGAATATAGGAACCCACTTTCACATGAATAACAGAGCACATTAGATTTATTAATTCATCTCATCTATATACTTCAAATAGATTTATAAAATACAGAGGCTTTTCACTGCTCATTTAAAGTTCTTCATGTAGCTAGAATACAGTCATACTTACAGTATATACCTTAAAATACAGAATCACAACATTTTTAATTTTACCCATAATATGATGTAAAACACAAATCAATCAAATCGAAATAAATACAAATAAAAGTGCAGTCCACATTTTGGGCTCTATCAATTTTTGTTTTGAATCTCGTGTGGGGGACAGTACAGTACATAAAAGGCAGTCAGCAGACCCCAGTGAGCTAACAGGACAATAAAATGACACCAAATCCACCAAGTATGGAGGAGCTTGACCACAGAGGTCTGGAAGTGACTGGTAAAATTTTGCCCTGAATCTGTCATTTAAAGTAGTGTACTGTACTGTAGCAGTAAGTATGAAGATTTCTTCTTCTTCTTTTTTTTTTCTTCTTTGGGGCTCTCCCCACGATTATGGAGTGGAATTTAGTTTTTAAACCACCTGCTGTATTCATATGAATTAATAAGTGACAAGTTGTGGATTTTATTCAGTAGTACTTTATATTTGTCTCACCATAAAACAATTTCTTCAACAAGCAGACAAGATGAGAAAGTCTTCCCCATTTTTTTGGTTATCAAAATAAAATGCCCGTGACAAGAGTTGTTATTCATCAGTCTTCATCGGTCCAGTGGAAATGAAAACGCTTGTATTTAAAAAATATATATATATTTGTAAAATAAATGACGCATGTTAGTTGTCATTTAAGAGAAGACACATGCAAACCAGTTGTCACACCAGAAACCTTTTTTCAGTTAAGCTAAGCTTTCTCGGTTTCCAAACATATCTTCTGGCTGCACCTCTGGGGACAGCACCTGCTCATGTAAAACAGGAACCAGAAAAACATCGTTTACCCGAAATGCGCTCTTTCCTCATGAGACTGAGAAAAAACACTTGCAAAGTTAAATAAAATATTGTGAAACTCCACTTTCCTTAGATGTCATATTTTTGAGGGTGGCATTCTATTCTAAAATGTAAGCAGCATAAATGAAAAAGTGTAAGATTAAAAAACACATTTGTCATAAGAGTAACATTATTGGTTGTCATGCTTTTTTTGACCTCTCATGCTTAACATCACTGTTTTGCATTTGTACTGTGAGAGTTGAGACGAGTTGTGACACCGAGAGTGCCAGAAAGATTATTGCTATTGCTTGTCGTCTTTTTTTCTTTTTAATTTTGACAAAGAATTAGCATGACTGAATCACTTTTAAGGTGGTTGTAAATCAGGCAAAATGTTGGCATCATAATGCAAAAATTAAAACTAAAATAAATAACAGGGAAATTTAAATAATCAATCAATCATGTTCATTTTGCTATGTTCATCTTATCAGATACAATGCAACATACTCAATCGTTTTCCATCAGATTGTGTAACTGCCACAAAAGTTGGTTTGCACACTTGCTTGATTTTTAATAATGCTTCGCTTTTTATTTCGTGACAAGTAACTATCTGAACCATTCCCCGGTGAGATGGAGTTACCAAACAAATGACATTAACATACGTGATACTGATTTCTTTAATCTCATGTCAAGTGGATGAAAATTGTTGTATTTACTTCCATGCATACAGTATATTCAGACTAAACTATATTTAGTAAAATTTGGACATTTCATATGCGCTGAGCAGCCACAACATTATGATCACTTGAACACTTTAATGCCATTGTGAAGAGCTGGATCCGAAACTACAATCCATCCATGTTCTATATTTCGCTTTTTTTCACAAGGGCCGCGGGTGAGCTTAAGGCTGTCCCAGCTGACTTTGGCCGAGAGGCCAGGTACACTTGGACAATCGTAGGGCACATATACAAAAAAAAAAAAACATTCACACTCACAATCACACTTGTGGACAATTAAGAGTCTTCATTTAACCTGTCTGCATGTCTGTCTGTCAATTAATGGTGACACTGTCCAATAGACATATTCATTCAAAACCTTTTTTTTTTTTTTTAACGATAGTGCATGTAATTTACTGTGGTGTGGAAATGTACAGCAGTAAATTGAGAGGTGTTGAAATGTTGTGTTTGAATATTTTGCTTGATTGTACGATAATAATGGAATATATTTTATTTGTAGGCACGGATCGAACCACTCAATATCACAGTAAAAACTTTGAAAACAAAAACAAGCATGGTATAAAACAGGACTATTGTTTAGTAAATTTGAAATTATCCCACTGACTATTCTTGTTTGATAATTTCAGTTTGAAAGCATAAGCGTATAGTATGTCTACAACTATATATCTGCCACATCTTTAATAGCACATGCAGTGCCGCTATGCAAAGTGAACGCCCCACCAGTGTGCTATAAAACTTGGAGTCATGCCCTCGCAGTAGAGACCTTCCCATCAGGACACCTTGAGCATACCGACCATGTTGTGTGTAGTTCTGCTGGTGCTGCTGGCTGCCGGGTCCAGTGAGTGTCACTGAGGCACACGTGACCTTTGACTGCTCACATTCGACATGTAACATGCGTACCTCCACAGGTGTCAAGGGTGAACAGTTGACCCAGCCGGAGTCTTTGACCCTGCGGTCTGGAGAAGAGTTGAACATCGATTGTGAGGTGTCTTATTCTTTGAGTAGCTACTACACTGCGTGGGTGAGGAAACCAGCTGGGAAAGGACTGGAATGGATAGGGAGAAGAAGACACACTGGGGACTATGACCGCAAGGACTCACTGAGCAACAAGTTCAGTATCAATCTAAACCCCTCCAGCAAAATTGCAACTCTAAATGGCCAGAATATGCAGCCTGAAGACGCTGCAGTGTATTACTGTGCCAGAGACACACACCAACACAAACCATCAGCGGACTTGAACAAAAACAAATAAACAAACAAAAAAAAAGGGGGGGGGGGGAAGGGGGAGCCCTGACACTTCAACTGTGCTGAATGAACCATACAACATAAAGCAACATGATAGGAATGTTCTAATCCAGTGACAATTACTCTCTATTACTGCACTACACTACATGATTTTCCTGAGCGACAGCATTTAAATTAATAATCATATGCGTTAATCTTTTATGTACATGCAATCCTCTTTGAAAATACAATGCTACTTTTTGACCTTGTGTTTTATAGATTACTTCGTTATTGTAGCAATACGTTTGTCTGTTTCGGATACTTTTACACTGTTGAAAGACCAGTTTATTTCATTTTAAATTGTTTAAATGATCCCGCATTTCTACCAATGAGCAGCACGAGTGAGTATGCAAAACGAGCCAAATCTTCACTGTCCATGCTAAAAAGCTAAATTTTGCTTTTGCCACTGACTCATTTGTTTTTTGTTGTTGTTGTATTGGATGATTAAAGATAGGAATAGATACATTTTTACTTCCTCCTACTCCTTTTCGAACATGTAATGATCTGATATGTGCAAGCAGGCAACTTACTACCATTGTGTTATTTCTATTTTTTTAACTACATTTTTTTTAATGTTTTTTTTTTGCATTTGCTGATATTCTCAATTGTTTTTTTCTAAATTGTACTGTATTATTCTTTCAAAGTATTGTACTTTTAGTTTATAATATAATTTTATTTTATATCATTCTAATAATAAAAAAAAAGAATGACGTTCACACAAAGCCAACACTGTTAGATGGCGGCAGCAAACGCCACAAGATCCGTCCAGCATCTCGCTCACAATTTGAGATAAGAGTAAATTGAGTTGTGAGCTAAGTCACAAAACAAATTAAACTCATATGTTGAGGTAGCACTTTATGCCACTTTGGTTGCGGCACAGCGGTCGAGTGGTTAGCACATCTGGCTCAAAGTTCTGAGGGGTTTCCTCTGGGAACTTCAGCTTCATCCTACATTCCAGAAACATGTTAGGTCGGGGTCGCATTTAAAAAAAAAAAAAGGAAAGAAAATTCCTAATCTATTATTCTTGTTGTATTACTATATTAAATAAATAATAGAATATTTCCATATTGAATAACTTATTCTACCTGACGACATGTGACATCAGCACGGACCACTCCTTCTTCTCGACTGATGCAAATGTTCAGCCTGCGTGGTGTACTTCAGTCCGTTCGACATGTCTCGTGCTTTGTGTGGACCACAGATCACATCTGCAGCATCGGCAAGATGAACTCACTCTGTCTTCTGACACTTTCAGTCCTTCTGGCCTGTGAGTCCTTTGTTGCGTTACACGATTGACAAAATGTTCCTTAGCTTCTCTGGCGACTGTTCCTCTTCTCTCTTTTTGCCTTGGCAGCCTGTGCCGGTCAGAGTATGGAGTCCATTCCTTCTAGTGTGGTCGTGAAGCAAGCGGGTCAGACGCTCAGTCTTTCTTGCAGAGGCTCTGGGTTCAGGTTTACCTGCTGCAGTATGCACTGGATCCGGAAGACTCCTGGAAAAGGCCTTGAATGGATAGGAGAGGGATATTCATCGTCCAGTAGCAACAAATATGCCAGCAGCTTGAGAGGACGTGTTTCCATTAGCAGAGAGGATGCTAACAGCATGGTTCATCTGACACTGTCCAACCTACAGCCCGAAGACTCTGCTGTCTATTACTGTGCAAAATCCCACACACGTTGAAACACACAGCAGGGCTCTACAAAAACAAGGGAGGTAGTGAGGTGTACACACGAGGAGAAGAAAACACAAAGAATGATGAATAAAAATCATCAGCACATAGTACAACTGTCAGCCAGTCATTCCTTTATAAGGGCACTGAAGGTAAAAGCATGTAAAGTTATGTTTTTTTAGACAAATATTTATATTTTAAGCTGACCTTGAAAGTTTCAATATTAGACAGAAAATAATATATCAAAATATACAATAGAAAGATAAATTGGGCAATATGTTAACATTATTTGATTTATAACTGTGCACAGTTAAATATTATTTTGTATTTCAAATATAATTGTATTATTTTCATATTTTCCTTCACAAAACCCATTAGCATCAGGATGAACCTCTTGTTTTGTCAGTCGCATAATATTTATGACACTTCAACTGTACTTTGTAGTACATATGAAAATCCATCCATCCATCCATCCATTTTCTGAGCCGCTTCTCCTCACTAGGGTCGCGGGCATGCTGGAGCCTATCCCAGCTATCATTGGGCAGGCGGCGGGGTACACATGAAAATGCTTCTTGAAATAACAATAAAATAAACATCAATTGGAAATGTGATAGTTAACATTTGATCAATGTTTTTTTTTTTTTTTTTTAATTACAAAGACAGTACATAAAACAATATTCTTCTCTAATTATAGAGTGTGACGTGTTGGTTTTGGTCAGTAACTTCAATCACACCTGCTTGCGTGCAGACCTCCACCGAGGTTGAACTGTTACCAAAACTAAAAAAAAAATTAAATTATGGAACACCATGCTCTTGTTTGCTCGTATGGTCACATTGTGGTGAGTTTAAGAGCATCCCACTGGTACTTTAACCTTCCATTTCCCTCTATGCAAAACACACTTCCCACTAGTGAGCTATAAAACCTGCTGTAAGTGCAGTACCCATCAGAACGCCTTCGTGATTCCTGCTTCAAATGAATACGAAGATGGCGGACAGAATGCTAACGTTCTTGATGGTTGCTCTTCTTGCTTTGACGGCCGCTGAAGGCTGGAGCATCGACCAGTCTGAACCAGCGACTAAAAGACCCGGAGAATCCCACACACTGACATGCAAAACATCTGGATTAGCTTTTTCTAGCTATGCATGGAGCTGGATCAGAAAGGTGCCTGGTAAAGGCTTGGAATGGCTCGCTTCTATCAGCACTTCGAGTAGCACATATTACTCACCTTCAGTCCAGGGTAGATTCACCATCTCCAGACAGGACTCCAGCAGCCAGCTTTATCTCAACATGGGCAGTCTGAAGGCTGAGGACACAGCTGTCTATTACTGTGCCAGAAGCACACTGATAGACACCAATAGAAAAGAGCCACAAAAACAATTCCGTTAGGTACAGGACATTTTTTTCTGCCTGACTTACATCAGCACTTAAAAGCAAAAACAACATTTCCCAGCTCAAATAACGACTACAACAAGAATAAGGAAAATAATAATAAAGTGTGACGATTTTTTAAAAAACGAATAAAAAAAATTGTGTTATAGCATTAGAAGTGTTGTCTTACAGTATATTTTACATTTACAAATATAAGGAAAAGTTCACTACCACAAAATAAATCAAATAAAACAAAAATAAAACAAAATGATCCAAGCCTGTCTTCATGTCAATGAGAGTGAACTTACATAGTTGTTCCATTGCTGTCAACTTGTGATTGCCACCGGAAGCTAATGACATGACTTTGGCCCACAACACAATAACTTTGTGTAGTTTTTGTATGGCTTGTGAGGAAATTCCCCCCCCCCAAAAAAAATATGGTTAAACTCCTAATTGCACTCCTCTTAGTCTATCTGACTTCCATTTACTTTGAATTTTCAGCCCTTTGTCTTTTTTTTAATACTGTATATTTTGTTGCCACTGCTAAAATTCATGTGAAACACATATCTGTATTATAAACGAGCAAAATGACACTAACTTTCAAAAAGCACACAAGACCAATCTTTATCATTTGCTGTTAAAATAACTCGTATATGCATATCATCTTGATTTATTTGATTTATTTATATAATACCCCTCCTTGAGCCGTCACCTTGTCGTGGTGGAGGGGTTTGTGTGTCCCAGGGATCCTAGGAGCTAAGTTGTCTGGGGCTTTATGCCCCTGGCAGGGTCACCCATGACAAACAGGTTCTAGGTGAGGGACCAGACAAACGACAAACAATGGACTTCGTTTTCCCTTGCCCGGACGCGGGTCACCGGGACCCCCCACTGGAGCCAGGCCTGGTGGTGGGGCTCGAAGGCGAGCGCCTGGTGGCCGGGCCTGCACCCATGGGACCCGGCCGGGCACAGCCCGCAAGGGTAACGTGGGTCCCCCTTCCCATGGGCTCACCACCTGTTGGAGGGGCCATAGGGGTCGGGTGCAGTGTGAGCTGGGCGGTGGGCGAAGGCAGGGACCTTGGCGATCCGATCCCCGGCTACAGAAGCTGGCTCTAGGGACGTGGAATGTCACCTCTCTGGCAGGGAAGGAGCCCGAGCTGTTGTGTGAGGTCGAGAAGTTCCGAATAGATATAGTCGGACTCGCCTCCACACACAGCTTGGGCTCTGGGACCAGTCCTCTCGAGAGGGGTTGGACTGTCTTCCACTCTGGAGTTGCCCACGGTGAGAGGCGCCGAGCAGGTGTGGGTATACTTATTGCCCCCCGGCTCGGCACCTGTACGTTGGGGTTCACCCCGGTGGACGAGAGGGTAGCCTCTCGTGAAGTTATATATTTTGTGGACTTGGAGAAGGCGTTCGACCGTGTCCCTCGGGGAGTCCTGTGGAGGGTGCTTCGGGAATATGGGGTACCGAACCCCCTGATACGGGCTGTTCGGTCCCTGTACGACCGGAGTCAGAGTTTGGTCCGCATATCCGGCAGTAAGTCGGACTCGTTCTCGGTGAGGGTTGGACTCCGCCAAGGCTGCCCTTTGTCGGCGATTCTGTTCATAACTTTTATGGACAGAATTTCTAGGCGCAGCCGAGGCGTAGAGGGGGTCCAGTTTGGTGGTCTCAGTATTGCATCTCTGCTTTTTACTCATGATGTGGTTCTGTTGGCTTCATCAAGCCGTGAGCTCCAACTCTCACTGGAGCAGTTCGCAGCCGAGTGTGAAGCAGCTGGTATGAGAATCAGCACCTCCAAATCTGAGACCATGGTCCTCAGTCGGAAAAGGGTGGCATGCCCTCTCCAGGTCGGGGATGAGATCCTGCCCCAAGTGGAGGAGTTCAAGTATCTTGGGGTCTTGTTCACGAGTGAGGGAAGAATGGAACGGGAGATCGACAGGCGGATCGGTGCAGCGTCTGCAGTGATGCGGACTTTGTATCGGTCCGTTGTGGTAAAGAAGGAGCTAAGCCAAAAGGCGAAGCTCTCAATTTACCGGTCGATCTTCGTTCCTACCCTCACCTATGGTCATGAGCTGTGGGTCATGACCGAAAGAACAAGATCCCGGATACAAGCGGCCGAAATGAGTTTCCTCCGCAGGGTGTCCGGGCTGTCCCTTAGAGATAGGGTGAGAAGCTCGGTCATCCAGGAGGATCTCAGAGTAGAGCCGCTGCTCCTCCGCATTGAGAGGAACCAGATGAGATGGCTGGGGCATCTGATTCGGATGCCTCCCGGACGCCTCCCTGGTGAGGTGTTCCGGGCACGTCCCACCGGGAGGAGACCCCGGGGACGACCCTGGACACGCTGGAGAGACTACGTCCTTCGGCTGGCCTGGGAACACCTCGTGATCCCCCTGGAAGAGCTGGATGAAGTGGCTGGGGAGAGTGAAGTCTGGGCGTCCCTGCTAAAGCTACTGCCCCCGCGACCCGACCCGGATAAGCGTTAGAAAATGGATGGATGGATTTATATAATAATAAATACATGGCGCCAGGGTCGCCGAATGGTTAGCACATCTGCCTCACAGTTCTAGGGACCGGGGTTCAATCCCCGGCTCCCACTGTGTGGAGTTTGCATGTTCTCCCCATGCCTGCGTGGGTTTTCTCCGGGTACTCCGGTTTCCTCCCACATCCCAAAAACATGCATGGGAGGTTGATTGAAGACTCTAAATTGTCAGTAGGTATTAATGTGAGTGTGAATGGTTGTTCGTTTCTAGGAGCCCTGCGATTGGCTGGCGACCAGTTCGGGCTGTACCCCGCCTCTCGCCCGAAGATAGCTGGTATAGGCTCCAGCACGCCCGTGACCCTAGTGAGGATAAGCAGTGTAGAAAATGAATGGATGGATGGATCTTCCGGTTGCACCTCTGGGACACCACCTGCTCATGTGAAACTGGAACCATAAAAAACATCTTTCACCCTAAATCCGCCGTAAACTCATGACACAAAGGAACAATTCACAAGTTGTAAAAAACTGTGCACTTTCCTTACATGAGGTTTTTTTTTTACATTCTATACTCAAATTAATGTTGAATAAACAACAAAGCAAAACATCCATTTGCCACGAGAGCAACATTATTAGTTGTCATGCTCATCACTTTGATGTAGTTTGAAATTAGGCTAAACTTCCAGCATTATATGGCGGAAAAAAACTGCGATAAAGCAAATTATGTACCAATCATGTCAACCTTAACAGACACTACCACCTGTTCAATAGTACTCTAGTTATTGTAGATTATGTAACTCTGACAACAGACTGTTTCACACACATGCTTGATATTTTTTTCATATTAATGTTTTAAAGCTTAGAATATGAATACAATGATTTATAGGTGTGTAATTTAATGTTACTTTGTAATTTCTGAAGTAATTTTATTCTTCAAATTTTCCATTACAAAAACAAACCCGATTAAGCATCATAATGATTCTCCAGTTTTGTTGGTCATGTAATTATTAGGAAATTTTAACTGGACTTTTAAGTACTAGTGCGGTGAGTTTAAGAGCATCCCAGTGGTACTTTAACCTTGCATTTCCCTCTATGCAAAACACACTTCCCACCAGTGAGGTATAAAACCTGCTGCCATGCCCGCAAGCAAGTGCAGTACCCATCAGAAGGCCTTCGTGATTCCTGCTTCAAACGAATACGAAGATGGCGGACAGAATGCTAACGTTCTTGATGGTTGCTCTTTTTGCTTTGACGGCCGCTGAAGGCTGGAGCATCGACCAGTCTGAACCAGCGACTAAAAGACCCGGAGAATCCCACACACTGACATGCAAAACATCTGGATTAGCTTTTTCTAGCTATGCATGGAGCTGGATCAGAAAGGTGCCTGGTAAAGGCTTGGAATGGCTCGCTTATGTAGACACTTCGAGTAGCCCAATATATTACTCAACTTCAGTCCAGGGTAGATTCACCATCTCCAGACAGGACTCCAGCAGCCAGCTTTATCTCAACATGGGCAGTCTGAAGGCTGAGGACACAGCTGTCTATTACTGTGCCAGAAGCACACTGATAGACACCAATAGAAAAGAGCCACAAAAACAATTCCGTTAGGTACAGGACATTTTTTTCTGCCTGACTTACATCAGCACTTAAAAGCAAAAACAACATTTCCCAGATCAAATAACTTCTACAACAAGAATAAGGAAAATAATAATAAAGTGTGACGATTTTTTAAAAACGAATAAAAAACATTGTGTTATAGCATTAGAAGTGTTGTCTTACAGTATATTTTACATTTACAAATATAAGGAAAAGTTCACTACCACAAAATAAATCAAATAAAACAAAAATAAAACAAAATGATCCAAGCCTGTCTTCATGTCAATGAGAGTGAACTTACATAGTTGTTCCATTGCTGTCAACTTGTGATTGCCACCTGAAGCTAATGACATGACTTTGGCCCACAACACAATAACTTTGTGTAGTTTTTGTATGACTTGTGAGGTAATTCCCCCCCCCCCCAAAAAAAAAAATATGGTTAAACTCCTAATTGCACTCCTCTTAGTCTATCTGACTTCCATTTAATTTGAATTTTCAGCCCTTTGTCTTTTTTTTAATACTGTATATTTTGCTGCCACTGCTAAAATTCATGTGAAACACATATCTGTATTATAAATGAGCAAAATGACACTAACTTTCAAAAAGCACACAAGACCAATCTTTATCATTTGCTGTTAAAATAACTCGTATTAGCATATCATATTGATTTATTTGATTTATTTATATAATACCCCTCCTTGAGCCGTCACCTTGTCGTGGTGGAGGGGTTTGTGTGTCCCAGTGATCCTAGGAGCTATGTTGTCTGGGGCTTTATGCCCCTGGCAGGGTCACCCATGACAAACAGGTCCTAGGTGAGAGACCAGACAAAGCACGGCCCAAAGACCCCTAATGATGACGACAAACAATGGACTTCGTTTTCCCTTGCCCGGACGCGAGTCACCGGGGCCCCCCACTGGAGCCAGGACTGGTGGTGGGGCTCGAAGGTGAGCACCAGGTGGCCGGGCCTGCACCCATGGGGCCCGGCCGGGCACAGCCCGAAAGGGTAACGTGGGTCCCCCTTCCTATGGGCTCACCACCTGTTGGAGGGGCCATAGGGGTCGGGTCCAGTGTGAGCTGGGCGGTGGCCGAAGGCGGGGACCTTGGCGATCCGATCCCCGGCTACAGAAGCTGGCTCTTGGGACGTGGAATGTCACCTGTCTGGCAGGGAAGGAGCCCGAGCTGGTGTGTGAGGTCGAGAAGTTCAGACGAGATAGAGACGGACTCTCCTCCACACACAGCTTGGGCTCTGGTACCAGTCCTCTCGAGAGGGGTTGGACTCTCTTCCACTCTGGAGTTGCCCACGGTGAGAGGCGCCGAGCAGGTGTGGGTATACTTATTGCGCCCCCAGCTCGGCGCCTGTACGTTGGGGTTCACCCCGGTGGACGAGAGGGTAGCCTCCCTCCGCCTTCAGGTGGGGGACGGGTCCTGACTGTTGTTTGTGCCTATGCACCAAACAGCAGTTCAGAGTACCCACCCTTTTTAGAGTGCTTGGAGGGGGTGCTGGAGAGCGCTCCCGCTGGGGACTCCATTGTTCTGTTGTGGGACTTCAATGCTCACGTGGGCAATGACAGTGAGACCTGGAAGGGCGTGATTGGGAGGAACTGCCCCCCCGATCAGAACCCAAGCGGTGTTCTGGTGTTGGACTTCTGTGCTCGTCACGGATTGTCCATAACGAACACCATGTTCAAGCATAAGGGTGTCCACACGTGCACTTGGAACCAGGACACCCTAGGTCGCAGTTCGATGATCGACTTTGTGGTCGTGTCATCGGACTTGCGGCCACATCTCTTGGACACTCGGGTGAAGAGAGGGGCGTAGCTGTCAACTGATCACCACCTGGTGGTGAGTTGGCTCCGATGGTGGGGGAAGATGCCAGTCCGACGTGGCAGGCCCAAACGTATTGTGGTCTGCTGGGAACGTCTGGCAGAATCCCCTGTCAGAAGGAGTTTCAACTCCCACCTCCGACAGAACTTTGCTCATGTTCCGGGGGAGGCAGGGGACATCGAGTCCGAGTGGACCATGTTCCACGCCTCCATTGCTGAGGCGGCCGACCGGAGCTGTGGCCGTAAGGTGGTCGGTGCCTGTCGTGGCAGCAATCCCCGAACCCGTTGGTGGACACCAACGGTGAGGGATGCCGTCAAGCTGAAGAAGGAGTCCTATTGGGCCTTTTTGGCCTGTGGGACTCCTGAGGCAGCTGATGGGTACTGGCTGGCCAAGCGGAATGCAGCTCTGGTGGTCGCTGAAGCAAAAACTCGGGTATGGGAGGAGTTCGGTGAGGCCATGGAGAAAGACTTCCGGACGGCTTCGAGGAAATTCTGGTCCACCATCCGACGTCTCAGGAGAGGGAAGCAGTGCACCACCAACACTGTGTATAGTGGGGATGGGGCACTGCTGACCTCGACTCGGGACGTTGTCCTCAATTCCACCGAGACGCCTTCCCATGAGGAAGCAGAGTGTGGGTTCTCTGAGGCGGGCTCTCCTATCTCTGGGTTTGAGGTCACCGAGGTAGTTAAAAAGCTCCTCGGTGGCAGGGCCCCGGGGGTGGATGAGATTCGCCCGGAGTTCCTAAAGGCTCTGGATGTTGTGGGGCTGTCCTGGTTGACACGCCTCTGCAACATCCCGTGGACATCGGGGACAGTGCCTCTGGATTGGCAGATTGGGGTGGTGGTGGTCCCCCTTTTTAAGAAGGGGGACCAGCGGGTGTGTTCCAACTACAGGGGGATCACACTGCTCAGCCTCCCTGGTAAGGTCTATTCAGGGGTGCTGGAGAGGAGGGTCCGTCGGGAAGTCGAATCTCAGATTCAGGAGGAGCAGTGTGGTTTTCGTCCTGGCCGTGGAACAGTGGACCAGCTCTACACCCTCGGCAGGGTCCTCGAGGGTGCATGGGAGTTCGCCCAACCAGTCTACATGTGTTTTGTGGACTTGGAGAAGGCGTTCGACCGTGTCCCTCTGGGAGTCCTGTGGAGGGTGCTTCGGGAGTATGGGGTACCGAACCCCCTAATACGGGCTGTTCGGTCCCTGTACGACCGTAGTCAGAGTTTGGTCCGCATATCCGGCAGTAAGTCGGACTCGTTCTCGGTGAGGGTTGGACTGTCATGAACGGAACAGCGGATAGGACCCAAAAATGCACGACTCCAAAACAGATGGACAGTTTCCAAAAAGAGAGGTTTAATAGACGGGCATAGGTCGGTACACAGGCAGGCAATCCAAGAAAGGCAACAGTATCCAAAAACATGAGGCAAAGAGGCAAGGTCGATAATCGGAACAGGGTCAAGCCTTACTGTGAGTCTATGACGTGGAAACAAGGAATGCTGGAACGCGACAACAAGGTACAACGAACTGGCAACGAGAGGGAATGAGACACGAGGTTAAATACAATAGGTAATTAGGGTGAACGAGGCACAGGTGGTGAAGATGCTCACAGGAGCTGGTGTGTGTGAAACAGGGAGGGGGCGACAAAACCCGGAACACACACACACATGACAGTACCCCCCCACTTTCGGCCGACCCCAGACGGCCCTGGGGCCCCTGGATGCGCAACGTGGAACTCCAGAATGAGCGAATTATCCATGATAAACGCAGACGGTACCCATGAACGTTCCTCAGGCCCATAGCCCTCCCAGTCCACCAGATATTGAACCCCCCTCCCCCTCCGACGAGACGACAACAGCCGCTTCACAGAGAAGACAGGGCCCCCATCCACAAACCGGGGGGGAGGAGGGGGCCTGGAAGGCGGGACCAGAGGAGACTCCCGGGCTGGCTTGAGTAGGCTGACGTGAAAAGCAGGGTGGACCCGCATCGACCTTGGGAGCCTCAGCTTCACGGTGACAGGGTTGATGATTTTTGTGATGGGGAAGGGCCCAACGAATCTGGGAGCGAGCTTCTTGGACTCCACCCGGAGTGGAATATGCTTGGTCGAGAGCCAAACTCGCTGACCCACTTTGTAGTTCGGGGCCGGTGTCCTCCGACGGTCAGCAGCGACCTTGTAGGACCTTCCCTGGCGCAGCAGCATCTGGCGGGCTCGCTCCCAGGTCCTCCTGCAGCGTCTCACCAAGGTTAATGCCGCTGGAACTGTGGATTCTGGGGCTATAGCAGGAAACAGAGATGGTTGGTAACCATGCACAACGTGAAAAGGCGATAGACCAGTGGATGCAGAGGGGAGGGAATTGTGGGAGAATTCGACCCAAACCAGTTTCTGAGACCAGGATCGCGGCTCCTGTGAAGCGAGACATTGGAGCCCCGTCTCCAGGTCCTGGTTCAGCCTCTCGGTTTGGCCGTTGGTTTCAGGATGAAACCCAGATGACAGACTGACGGTAGCACCTATGAGATTGCAAAACTCCTTCCAAAATTGCGAAATGAATTGGGGACCCCTATCAGACACCACATTCTTTGGGAAACCATGGAACTTAAAAACCTGATTAATCATTAGCTCGGCAGTGTCCTTAGCTGAGGGGAGTTTTGGAAGTGCAATGAAGTGTGCCATCTTGGAGAACCTGTCAACAACTGTAAGAATGGTGGTATTGTCTTTAGAGGCCGGTAATCCTGTCACAAAGTCCACGGAAATGTCTGACCAAGGACGATGTGATATTGGCAGGGGTCGCAACTCCCCAGAAGGACGTTGATGAGAGGGCTTGTTAGCAGCACATACCTGGCAAGCATTGACGTAATCGATAACATCCCTCCTAACATTAGGCCACCAAAAGCGCTGTTCGACCACTGATTGCCTCTTGGCAATGCCTGGGTGACATACAGTTCGGTTCGTGTGAGCCCAGTGGATGACTCTTCCCCTTAAGGTCGGAACCACATAAAGCCTGTTCTCAGGGCAATCTTCAGGGCTAGGAGTGTCTTTCAGAGCCCCTTTGACCGCATTTTCAATGTCCCACACAAACGCGGATATGAAACATGATTTAGGCAAGATAGTCTTAGGGTCGGACAAAGAATTCTCTTCGGAGAAAATGCGTGACAAAGCATCTGGCTTACCATTTT
Source organism: Phyllopteryx taeniolatus (assembly GCF_024500385.1). Classification (NCBI taxonomy): domain Eukaryota; kingdom Metazoa; phylum Chordata; class Actinopteri; order Syngnathiformes; family Syngnathidae; genus Phyllopteryx; species Phyllopteryx taeniolatus. The sequence continues at coordinate 13,484,191 of NC_084517.1, forward strand.
TAGAACCCGGTCGGTAGGATAACGTAAAATTAAATCTAGTGAAGAACAGAGTCCATCGAGCCTGCCTCGCATTTAATCTTTTAGCAGTCTTGATATATTCAAGGTTCTTGTGATCTGTCCATACTAAAAACGGAGTCTGTGCCCCCTCTAGCCAGTGCCTCCACTCCATCAAAGCCACCTTGACTGCCAACAGTTCACGGTCACCAATGTCATAATTTCTCTCAGCTGGGGTCAATTTTTTGGAGAGGAAAGCACAAGGATATAACTTATCATCCTTGAGAGATTTCTGGGAGAGCACTGCTCCTATTCCGGCATCAGACGCATCGACTTCCACCACAAACTGCTGTTTGAGATCTGGCAAAGTAAGGATGGGAGCGGAGGTAAAGCTCGACTTAAGTTTTTGAAAAGCTGCCTGACAAAGCGGGTTCCATACAAAAGGTTGGTGTGGCGAGGTAAGATCATGCAAAGGAGAGGCTATTGAACTGAACATTTCTAATGAATTTTCTGTAGAAGTTTGCGAACCCTAAGAACCTTTGTACATCTTTGCGTGACGTGGGAGTAGGCCAATTAATAACTGCATTGACTTTGCAAGGGTCCATCTTGACTTCACCTTGAGCCACGACGAAACCCAGAAAAGAAACGGACGCCTTGTGGAACTCACATTTCTCAGCCTTGACATAGAGTTGATTCTGCAGTAACTGCTGCAAAACAGAGCGGACATGAATAATGTGAGTCTCCTCATCCGGGGAGAATATCAAAATGTCATCTAGATAAACAAAAACATAAACATTCAACATGTCACGCAGGACATCGTTGACAAGGTTCTGGAAAACAGCTGGAGCGTTAGTAAGCCCAAAAGGCATTACCAAATATTCATAATGTCCCGTTGGTGTGTTGAATGCTGTTTTCCATTCATCCCCCACCCTTATCCTGACTAGATTATATGCATTTCTTAAGTCCAGTTTGGTGAAAATCTTGGCTCCCTCCAGGAACTCAAAGGTGGTGGAGATGAGAGGAAGAGGGTACCTGTTTTTTACCGTGATCTCGTTGAGACCCCGGTAATCGATACAGGGTCGCAGGGTCTTGTCTTTCTTGTTCACAAAGAAAAATCCCGCTCCCGCAGGGGATGAAGATGGGCGAATAATCCCGGCTGCCAGTGATTCTTCTACGTACTCCTTCATGGCCTTGTGTTCCGGCCCTGAAAGAGAGAACAACCTCCCCCGTGGGGGTGTGGTTCCAGGCAGCAAGTCAACAGCACAGTCATAAGGTCTGTGGGGTGGAAGGGATTTGGCCTTGGAAAAATCATCTTTAATATCCTGATAACAGGTGGGCACTTGAGATAAATCAGAATCCCCAGATGGGGTCTGTGGAGTGTCCTTAGAAACATGACCCTGAACATCACATGGCGGCTTGAAACAGTTCCGGGCGCAATTGCTGCCCCATGACATAACCTGCCCAGAGGACCAGTCAATGTGGGGGTTATGTAATTTCAACCATGGGTTCCCTAAGATAACGTCATGATTCATGGCGTCAAAAACATGAAAACTAATACGTTCCGAGTGAGAATCAGGGAATATCAATGTGAGTGTTTGGGTGCAGTGAGTGATCTTGCCCATAAAACTGCCGTCTGCAGCATAGGTGTTGCGGTGGCGTTTTATTCCAAAGGTTCTAAGGTGCATACGTCTAACCAGGATGGAGTTGAGTAAGTTTGCATCAGAACCAGAGTCAATTAATACAGGCGTATGAATTTCTTGATCAGGAGAGCATAGTGTCACTTTATGAAGAACCCGTGTAGGGTCTTCCTTAATGAAATTCAGACTCACCTCTCTCGTGCCCTGGCTACCGGCACCGGCAACTTTGACGTGACAGTTGCTCACGGAATGACCCAACTGACCGCAGTAGAAGCACCGCCCTTCCCTCAGCCGGCGTTGACGTTCCTCAGGGGAGAGACGGAACCTGCCCAGTTGCATGGGTTCATCCGTGGGGACGTTAGCCAGTGGGTTGAGACCGGAACCAGGGGATCTGCCTTGGTTTGGCTGGTCACCGAGGCTCGCCCTCCAAGTGCCCGTTGACGCAGCCCTCAGCCGATCTCCATCTAGCTCGCGATCCAAAAGCCTCTTGTCGATTTTTACGGCGAGAGCAATGAGAGTGTCCAAGTCGGTCGGCAGGTCTAGCGGGACTAAATGATCCTTGATGGCGGGGGATTGTCCTTGAAAAAAGGCATCGAGGAGTGCCCGATTATTCCAATGACTCTCAGCTGCTAGAATGCGAAACTCAATCGCGTAATCTGACACCCGGCGCTTGCCTTGTTGTAAGGTGACAAGGGAGCGAGCTGCCTCACGATCAGGAGTGGAAAATTGAAAAATTTGCTCCATAGTCTTTACGAAAAAAGCCCATGAATGACATGCGGCGGAATTGCGGCTCCATTCAGCAGTAGCCCACACCTCCGCACGACCAGTCAGGTGGGAAATGACGAATGCGATTTTTGCCCGCTCGGTGGGGAATGCAGCTGCCTGCAGCTCAAAGTGGAGTTCGCACTGCGTGATGAACGGCTTAATGTTCCCAGAATTTCCAGAGAACCTCTCCGGTCGAGAAAGCTGTGGGCAGACAGCAGCGGAGGTGGCAGGTGGCTGCATGGTGACTACTTCACATGGAAGTACCGTGGCGGTACTGGGTGTGGTGCCAACTGGTTCCTTCTCCTGAAAAAAATTCATAAGAAGTTCAAATTGCGAGGCCACCTGTCTCATCATATTGTCCTGATAACTTGACAGTCCCTCTAGATGAAGGTGAAGGGCAGCAATCTGCTCATCCTGCTTCATGAGGCGTTGACCCTGCGCTTGAAGGGCTTTGCGCACCGGGTCTGAGTCTGCTGGGTTCATGTTATGGCCAGTTCGTTCTGTCATGAACGGAACAGCGGATAGGACCCAAAAATGCACGACTCCAAAACAGATGGACAGTTTCCAAAAAAGAGAGGTTTAATAGACGGGCATAGGTCGGTACACAGGCAGGCAATCCAAGAAAGGCAACAGTATCCAAAAACATGAGGCAAAGAGGCAAGGTCGATAATCGGAACAGGGTCAAGCCTTACTGTGAGTCTATGACGTGGAAACAAGGAATGCTGGAACGCGACAACAAGGTACAACGAACTGGCAACGAGAGGGAATGAGACACGAGGTTAAATACAATAGGTAATTAGGGTGAACGAGGCACAGGTGGTGAAGATGCTCACAGGAGCAGGTGTGTGTGAAACAGGGAGGGGGCGACAAAACCCGGAACACACACACACATGACATGGACTCCGCCAAGGCTGCCCTTTGTCGGCGATTCTGTTCATAACTTTTATGGACAGAATTTCTTGGCGTAGCCAAGGCGTAGAGGGGGTCCGGTTTGGTGGCCTCAGTATTGCATCTCTGCTTTTTGCTGATGATGTGGTTCTGTTGGCTTCATCAAGCCGTGAGCTCCAACTCTCACTGGAGCAGTTCGCAGCCGAGTGTGAAGCGGCTGGTATGAGAATCAGCACCTTCAAATCTGAGACCATGGTCCTCAGTCGGAAAAGGGTGGCATGCCCTCTCCAGGTCGGGGATGAGATCCTGCCCCAAGTGGAGGAGTTCAAGTATCTTGGGGTCTTGTTCACGAGTGAGGGAAGAATGGAACGGGAGATCGACAGGCGGATCGGTGCACCGTCTGCAGTGATGCAGACTTTGTATTGGTCCGTTGTGGTAAAGAAGGAGCTAAGCCGAAAGGCGAAGCTCTCAATTTACCGGTCGATCTTCGTTCCTACCCTCACCTATGGTCATGAGCTGTGGGTCGTGACCGAAAGAACAAGATCCCGGATACAAGCGGCCGAAATGAGTTTCCTCCGCAGGGTGTCCGGGCTCTCCCTTAGAGATAGGGTGAGAAGCTCGGTCATCCAGGAGGATCTCAGAGTAGAGCCGCTGCTCCTCCGCATTGAGAGGAGCCAGATGAGGTGGCTGGGCCATCTGATTCGGATGCCTCCCGGACGCCTCCCTGGTGAGGTGTTCCGGGCACGTCCCACCGGGAGGAGACCCCGGGGACGACCCAGGACACGCTGGAGAGACTACGTCCTTCGGCTGGCCTGGGAACGCCTCGGGATCCCCCTGGAAGAGCTGGATGAAGTGGGTGGGGAGAGGGAAGCGAGGGCGTCCCTGCTAAAGCTACTGCCCCTGCGACCCGACCCGGATAAGCGGTAGAAAATGGATGGATGTATGGATTTATATAATAATAAATGGATCATAATTCATACATGGCGCAGGGTCGCCGACTGGTTAGCACATCTGCCTCACAGTTCTAGGGACCGGGGTTCAATCCCCGGCACCGCCTGTGTGGAGTTTGCATGTTCTCCCAGTGCCTGCGCGGGTTTTCTGCGGGTACTCCGGTTTCCTCCCACATCCCAAAAACATGCATGGGAGGTTGATTGAAGACTCTAAATTGTCAGTAGGTATTAATGTGAGTGTGAATGGCTATTCGTTTCTAGGAGCCCTGCGATTGGCTGGCGACCAGTTTGGGGTGTACCCCGCCTCTCGCCCGAAGATAGCTGGTATAGGCTCCAGCACGCCCGTGACCCTAGTGAGGATAAGCAGTGTAGAAAATGAATGGATGGATGGATCTTCCGGTTGCACATCTGGGACACCACCTGCTCATGTGAAACAGGAACCATAAAAAACATCTTTCACCCTAAATCCGCCGTAAACTCATGACACAAAGGAACAATTCACAAGTCGTAAAAAACTGTGCACTTTCCTTACATGAGGTTTTGTTTTTACATTCTATACTCAAATTAATGTTGAATAAACAACAAAGCAAAACATCCACTTGCCACAAGAGCAACATTATTAGTAGTCATGCTCATTACTTTGATGTAGTTTGAAATTAGGCTAAACTTCCAGCATTATATGGCGGAAAAAAACTGCGATAAAGCAAATTATGTACCAATCATGTCAACCTTAACAGACACTACCACCTGTTCAATAGTTCTCTAGTTATTGTAGATTATGTAACTCTGACAACAGACACATGCTTGATATTTTTTCATATTGTTTTCAAGCTTAGAATATGAATACAGTATTGACAAAAATGCTCCCTTTTGACTGACAGTGGCAAAGAGAATTTTAAAACATTTCCTATGATTGTGATTGTAAATAACAGTGGTATAGAATTATATTACATTAAGATGATGGGCAATGTTGAAATATTTTGGTTATTTGGATTGAATTTATGCAGATAATACAATAGGTTTTATTAATAGGCACTTTTCTAAGCATTCAGTCTTATGAGATTGACATTTAAAACATCAAAAACAAACATGGGATAAAATTGTAATATTTTTAGTCAATATCACACCGAATAAGCTTGTGTTTTAGAGCATAGAATAAGCACCGGTTTTCCAATTTATACAGTATCTGCCATCTTTAAAAGCACATGCAGCTCCGCTATGCAAATTTAACACCCCACCAGCGCTATAAAACTTGCAGTCATGCCCTCGCAGAAGAGATGTTCCCATCAGGACACCGTCAGCATACCGACCATGTTGTGTGCAGTTCTCCTGGTGCTGCCGGGTCCAGTGAGTGTCACTCAGGCACACGTGACCTTTGACTGCTGACAATCATCATGTAACATGTGTACCTTCACAGGTGTCAAGGGTAAACAGTTGACCCAGCCGGCATCTTTGACTCTGCGGTCTGGTCAGGAGTTGAACATCGATTGTCAGGCGTCTTATTCTTTGACCACACTGCATGGGTCAGGAAACCGGCTGGGAAAGGACTAGAATGGATAGGGAGCAGAAGACACACAGGGAGCTACGACCGCAAGGACTCACTGAGCAACAAGTTCAGTATCAATCTAAACCCCTCCAGCAAAATTGCAACTCTAAATGGCCAGAATATGTAGCCTGAAGACACTGCAGTGTATTACTGTGCCAGAGACACAACACAAACCATCAGCAGACTTGAACAAAAACTAATAAACAAACAAAAAAATTTAGGGGGATCCCTCGGACATGTATTCCATTGAATGAACCATACTACCTACATGAAGCATGCAACATGACAGCAATGTTCTACCACAGTGTCACATAAGACATCATTGGTGTCTATGCAAAAAAAGCTTACTGTTGTTGCAACTGAGTCTTGTCAGTTTGTGATTTTACCATGACAATTCTTTGACCTCCAAGTTTTTTGGATGACGTTTTTTTTCACAGAAAATCTGGGTTGAATTCCAAATTTTACTACTCGTCATACATCAGACTTGCACTTCATTCGATTATAGCTCTTTTGTCATTTTTTGTTAATACATATTTGCTGTTTCTGCTAGAATTGATGTGAATGAAACAACCATATTTTCAAGAATTAAAATGACACAGACTAAAAAAAAAAAAAAAGATCCCATTTGCTGTTAAAATAAATTAGTTCATAGTCAATCAAAGAAAAGATGAATGCGGCCAAGTACAGGGATACCCTGGACGCAAACCTTCTCCAGAGTGCTCAGGACCTCAGACTGGGCCGAAGGGTCACCTTCCAACAAGACAATGACAAGGGTCTGAATATTTCTGGCTGTGTGATATTTTAGTTTTTTTTTTTTAATAAATCGGCAAAAATTTCAACATTCCATTTTTTTTCTGTCAATATAGGGTGGTGTGTGTACAGTAATGAGGGGGGAAAAAACAATTGATTTTAGCAAATGGCTGCAAAATAAAAGAGTGAAAATTTTAAGGGGATCTGAATACTCCATCCCCACTGTATATATATTATTTACTATGAATCAATATATACATAATTACATGAAATTGATGAATGCAACTTTATATTTTCATCAATTTGATGAAACATTTAAATGATCTTTTTTGGTTTATGGCTGTTTAATAGCGTTGTCTTTCAAAAATTCCTTTGCCACATGCTGTAGCTGGGAGGTTTTTGAAAGGACACGTCTCACTGTGTACATACAATACATACAGGATGGGGTACTACAGTATTGGGCACAGTGTCACACACCATAGCAAAAACGGGATCATTTAAACGGGACTCTTTTTACAAATTGCAAAAACATCTTTACATATGCTAATGGTAGCTAATTATGGATTGAGCAATACTTGTGGAACAACAGTTTTCTATTAAATCCAATTAAATGTAGTCATGTCTGCCCCACTAAAATGTTGTTAAGCCCCCCTAAATGATTTGGTTGTTTTTATTTTTGTTTTTAAACAAAAAAGTACCTACAAATTCAATAAAGTGGACATAAAATTAGTTCAAATAAACAATCATCTAAACTATCATTATTATATGATCATAAATAAAATAAAATATGAAAAATTTCAGTCAAGGAGCATCGTATAAGACTTATTTACCTAGAAATATTATTTAAGAGAGTAATGATTAGAATGTGGAGAGAGCAAAGAGATAAATATAAGCCAAATTAATCTGTTCGAGATATTTTCAAGACTACTTTCGTGTTACTTTATTATTTAATTTAAAAGTAATTGAGCATATTTTTCTCCAACCATTTCAGTCACATATGCAGCCAAAATATAATCTCGGCAACTGTATTGGGGAGCAAACAGTTATTGTGTTGTGGGCCAAAGTCATGTCATGAGCTTCAGTTATTAATTATATGTGTTTTAAGAATTCAGTCTTGCAGTAAGGTCAATTGAAAAAGACGCACTTCAGCATCGGAGTCACAAAAGAGTATCGGACTTATTTTCCACCCTTAAAAACAGCATTGATGATTCCACCCACGAAGTAGCTGGCGATTGCGGCTGTCAATTAGATTTTTATTATATTGTTAACTCCTCGTAGGGAAATTATTGTCTGTAATCTTTTTTTATTTTGATGGGCTTGGCTGACTTTCTGACAACACAGTGACCTCTGTTTTGCATACAGTTTTGTATCCACTGTAAGAATATGTACATATTTGTTTTCTTTTTTGTGGTTAATGCTGTAAACCTTCTGTGTTTGTATACAGTCTTAAAAAGCAGACTGAACTAACACGACAATGGTGGCTTGGAATTTTTTACCCAGTATTGTAATGTTTTAATATCTGTCCAAAAACATTAAAAAGCAATTTCTCAGCCTTTGTTAGCTGTTTGTGAAATATTGTGCTGACGCATTGCTGACGTCCTATGCATCTCCTGGGGGCTAAGCCCCCCCCTATCCATAAAACACTGTGATGTAAATTAATGATTATTTTTTTTTTTTTTAGACAAGGATTCATATTTTAAGTTGAACCTGAAAGCTTCATAATGAGACAGAAAATAATAAATAGGTTAATTAAAAAAGAAAAAGAAAAAAAGTGGTACAGTGGGCAATATGTTAACATTATTTGATTTATAGGTGTGTAATTTAATGTTACTTTGTAATTTCTGAAGTAATTTTATTCTTCAAATTTTCCATTACAAAAACAAACCTGATTAAGCATCATAATGATACTCCAGTTTTGTTGGTCATGTAATTATTAGGAAATTTTAACTGGACTTTTATGTACTAGTGCGATGAGTTTAAGACCATCCCAGTGGTCCTTTAACCTTGCATTTCCCTCTATGCAAAACACACTTCCCACCAGTGAGGTATAAAACCTGCTGCCATGCCCGCAAGCAAGTGCACTACCCATCAGAAGGCCTTCGTGATTCCTGCTTCAAACGAATACGAAGATGGCGGACAGAATGCTAACGTTCTTGATGGTTGCTCTTTTTGCTTTGACGGCCGCTGAAGGCTGGAGCATCGACCAGTCTGAACCAGCGACTAAAAGACCCGGAGAATCCCACACACTGACATGCAAAACATCTGGATTATTTTTTTCTAGCTCTTGGTGGAGCTGGATCAGAAAGATGCCTGGTAAAGGCTTGGAATGGCTCGCTTCTATCAGCACTTCGAGTAGCTCAATATATTACTCACCTTCAGTCCAGGGTAGATTCACCATCTCCAGACAGGACTCCAGCAGCCAGCTCTATCTCAACATGGGCAGTCTGAAGGCTGAGGACACAGCTGTGTATTACTGTGCCAGAAGCACTCTGATAGACACCAACAGAAAAGAGCCACGAAAACAATTCCGTTATTTCCCACCAACAGGACATTTCTTTTCTGCCATACTTCCTGTACATCGACGCTTAAATACAAAAAACATTTCCTACTTCAAATAACTTCAACAATTATTAATATATATAAAGTTATAGTATTATAAATGTCTTACACATTATTTTTCATTTACAAATAGTACAAGGAAAAGTTAACCAACACAAAAAAAAAAAACCAAAAAAAAAATAAATGACCCAAGCCTGCCTTCAGGTCAATATGTCATGAACGGAGGATAGGACCCAGAAATGCACGACTCCAAAACAAATGGACAATTTCACAAAAGAGAGGTTGGTACACAGGCAGGCAATCCAAAAAAGGCAACAGTATCCAAAAACATGAGCCAAAAAGGCGAGGTCGATAATCGGAACAGGGTCTAGTCTTACTGTCAGTCTTTGACGTGGAAACTAGAAATGCTGGAACGCGACGACAAGGTACAACGAACTGGCGACGAGAAAGAATGAGACACGAGGTTAAATGCAAGGGGTAATTAGGGTGAACGAGGCACAGGTGGTGAAGATGCTCTCAGGAGCAGGTGTGTATGAAACAGGGGGAAGACAAAAACCAGAACACACACCCATGACAGTACCCCCCCCCAGATGACAGACTGACGGTAGCACCTATGAGATTGCAAAACTCTTTCCAAAATTGCGAAATGAATTGGGGACCCCTATCAGACACCACATTCTTGGGGAAACCATGGAACTTGAATACCTGGCGTATCATTAACTGCAGTATCTTTAGCTGAGGGGAGTTTCGGGAGTGCAATGAAGTGAGCCATTTTAGAGAACCTGTCAACAACTGTGAGAATTGTGGTATTTCCTTTCGAGGCCGGTAATCCTGTCACAAAGTCTACGGAGACGCTGTGGTATTGGCAGAGGTCGCAACTCCCCAGAAGGACGTTGATGAGAGGGCTTGTTAGCAGCACATACCTGGCAAGCATTGACGTAATCGATAACATCCCTTCTAACATTGGGCCACCAAAAGCGCTGTTCAACCACAGATTGAGTCTTGGCAATGCCTGGGTGACATACAGTCCGGTTAGTGTGAGCCCAGTGGATGACTCTTCCCCTTAAGGTCGGAACCACATAAAGCCTGTTTTCAGGGCAATTTTCTGGGCTCAGAGTGTTCTCCAGAGCCTCCTTTACTGCAGTTTCAATGTCCCAAACAAAAGCAGAAACAAAACATGACTTGGGCAAAATGGTCTTAGGGTCGGACAAAGAATTCTCTGCTCAGAAAATGCGTGATAAAGCATCTGGGTTTTTAGAACCAGGTCAGAAGGATAACGTGAAATTGAATCGAGTGAAAAACAGAGCCCATGTAGCTTGCCTCGCATTTAATCTCTCAGCAGATTTAAGATATTCCAGGTTCTTGTGATCTGTCCATACTAAAAATGGAGTATGTGCCCCCTCTAGCCAGTGCCTCCACTCCACCAAAGCCACCTTGACTGCCAGCAGTTCACGGTCACCAATGTCATAATTTCTCTCGGCTGGGGTCAGTTTTTTGGAGAGAAAAGCACAAGGATGTAATTTACCATCCTTGAGAGATTTCTGGTAGAGCACTGCTCCTATTCCGGCATCAGACGCATCGACTTCTACCACAAACTGCTGTTTGAGATCTGGCAAAGTAAGGATGGGAGCGGAGGTAAAGCTCTATTTAAGTTTCTGAAAAGCTGCCTGACAAAGCGGGTTCCATACAAAAGGTCTGTGTGGCGAGGTAAGATCATGCAAAGGAGAGGCTATAGAGCTGAAATTTCTAATGAACTTTCTGTAGAAATTAGCAAACCCCAAGAACCTTTGTACGTCTTTGCGTGACGTGGGAGTGGGCCAATTAGTCAAGGCATCAACTTTGCAAGGGTCCATCTTGATTTCATCTGGAGCCAGCACGAACCCCAGAAAAGAAACGGACGCCTTATGAAACTCACATTTCTCAGCCTTGACATATAGTTCATTCTGCATTAACTGCTGCAACACAGAGCGGACATGAATGATGTGAGTCTCCTCATCCGGGGAGAATATCAAAATAACGTCTAAATATACAAAAACATACACATTCAACATGTCACGCAGGACATCATTGACAAAGTTCTGGAACACAGCTGGAGCGTTAGTTAGTCCAAAAGGCATCACCAAATACTCGTAATGTCCCGTTGGTATGTTGAATGCTGTTTTCCATTTATCCCCCTCCCTTATCCTAACTAAATGATATGCATTTCTTAAGTCTAGTTTGGTGAAAATCTTGGCTCCCTCCAGGAACTCTAAGGCGGTGGAGATGAGAGGAAGAGGATACCTGTTTTTCACCATTATGTCGTTGAGACCCCGGTAATCGATACAGGGTCGCAGAGTCTTGTCCTTCTTGTCCACAAAGAAAAATCCCGCTCCCGCAGGGGATGAAGATGGGCGAATAATCCCGGCTGCCAGGGATTCATTCACATACTCCTTCATAGCCTTGTGTTCCGGCCCTGAAAGAGAGAATAACCTCCCTCGTGGGGGTGTGGTTCCAGGCAGCAAGTCAACAGCACAGTCATAAGGTCTGTAGCGTGGAAGGGATTTGGCCTTGGACTTGGACTTGGAAAAAACGTCTTTAATATCCTGGTAACAGGTGGGCACTTGAGATAAATCAGGATCCCCAGATGGGGTCTGTGGATTGTCATTAGAAACATAGCCCTGAACATCACATGGCGGCTTGAAACAGTTCTGGGCGCAATTGCTGCCCCATGACATAACCTGCCCAGAGGACCAGTTAATGTGGGGGTTATGTAATTTCAACCATGGGTTCCCTAAAATAAGGTCATGATTCATGGCGTCAAAAACATGAAAACTAATGCGTTCCGAGTGAGAATCAGGAAATGTCAATGTGAGTGTGCGGTGAGTGATCTTGCCCATAAAACTGCCGTCTGCAGCATAGGTTTTGCGGTGGCGTTTTATTTGAAAGGTTCTAAGGTGCATACGTCTAACGAGGAGGGAGTTCAGTAAGTTTGCGTCAGAACCAGAGTCAATTAATACAGGTGTATGAATTTCTTGATCAGGAGAGCATAGTGTCACTTTAGGAAGAACCCGTGTAGGGTCTTCCTTTATGAAATTCAGACTCACCTCTCCCGTGCCCTTGCTACCGGCAACTTTGACGTGATAGTTGCTCACGGAATGACCCAACTGCCCGCAGTAGAAGCACCGCCCTTCCCTCAGCCGGCGTTGACGTTCCACAGGGGAGAGACGGAACCTGCCCATTTGCATGGGCTCATCCGTGGTGATGCTAGCCAGTGGGTTGAGACTGGAAACAAGGGATCTGCCTTGGTTTGGCTGGTCACCGAGGCTCGTCCTCCAAGTGCGCGGTGACGCAGCCCTCCCCCGAACTCCGTCCAGCTCGCGATCCAAAAGCCTCTTGTCGAACCTTATGGCGAGAGCAATGAGAGTCTCCAAGTCGGTCGGCAGGTCTAGCGGGACTAAATGATCCTTGATGGTGGGGGATACTCCTTGAAAAAAGGCATCTAGTAGTGCCCTAGTATTCCACTGACTCTCAGTTGCTAGAATGTGAAACTCAATCGCGTAATCTGACACCCTGCGCTTGCCTTGTTGTAAGGTGACAAGGGAGCGAGCTGCCCCACAATCTGTTGTGGAAAACTGAAAAATTTGCTCCATAGTCTTTACGAAAAAAGCCCACGAATGACAAGCGGCGCTCGACCAGTCAGGTGGAAAATAACGAAAGCGATTTTTGCCCGCTCGGTGGGGAGGGCTGCTGCCTGCAGCTCAAAGTGGAGTTCGCACTGAGTGATGAACAGCTTAATGTTCCCAGAATCTCCAGAGAACCTCTCCGGTCGAGAGTGCTGTGGGCATACAGCAGCGGAGGTGGCAGGTGGCTGCATGGTGACTGCTTCACATGGAAATGTTGGTACCGTGGCGGTATCGGGTGTTGTGGCAACTGGTTCCTTCTTTTGAATCATTTTCATAAGAAGTTCAAACTGCGAGGCCACCTGTGTCATCATATTGTCCTGATGCTTTGACAGTCCCTCTAGATGAAGGTGGAGGGCAGCAAGCTGCTCATCCTGCTTCGAGAGGCATTGACCGTGCGCTTGAAGGGCTTTGCGCACCGGGTCTGAGTCTGCTGGGTCCATGTTATGGCCAGTTCGTTCTGTCATGAACGGAACAGAGGATAGGACCCAAAAATGCACGACTCCAAAACAAATGGACAGTTTAAAAAAAGTGAGGTTTAATATACGGGCAGAGGTCGGTACACAGGCAGGCAATCCAAAAAAGGCAACAGTATCCAAAAACATGAGGCAAAAAGGCCAGGTCGATAATCGGAACAGGGTCTACTGTGAGTCTTTGACGTGGAAACAAGGAATGCTGGAACGCGACGACAAGGAACAACGAACTGGCGACGAGAAAGAATGAGACACGAGGTTAAATGCAAGGGGTAATTAGGGTGAACGAGGCACAGGTGGTGAAGATGCTCTCAGGAGCAGGTGTGTATGAAACGGGGGGAAGACAAAAACCGGAACACACACCCATGACACAATAAGAGTGAACATGGTTGTTGAAGCTTTCATTGTATTCCTCTTAGTCTATTTGACTTCCACTTCATTTGAATTTGTAGCTCTTTTTTTTTGTAAATACGATGTTTTCTTACTAGTGCAAGAATTTATTTTTTTAATCACACATCCATATTATAAAGAATTCAAATGACAGTGACATTAAAAAACAAAAACAAAAAACACTCCGAAATACTTCTCTACCATTTGCTCTTTTTATTATAGGCATATCATATTTGATCAATTTAAATACAATTATGTATTAGAAAAATAAATGGATCATAATTCATACATATTAAGTCATGCATACATGAATAATGATCAATTTGATCAAATAATCATTCAATCAAATAACAAAAAGTTGTTGTTTGCAGATATTCTAAAGCTTTGTCTTTCAAAACTACCAGTCACATGCTTGAGCTGGGATGTTTTTGACAGGGCGTGTGTCATTGTGTATACGATATACTATGGGTACTTGGCACAGTGTCACACACCATAGCAAAAACCCATGCTCATTCCAATACACTGCTTATTTACAAATTGCAAGCACGAGGAGTAACTTTTTTATACTTGAAACAACAATATTCTCTCATATCCGGTTAACTGTTGTCATACTGTACACAAATAGCATAATTTACACAGAGGCCCATAATAAGATGATCATCAGCTTGTAAGCTCTTAAATTGAAACAATTTATACACATACATACATGTTGTAAATGTGTACATCTATACAGTGCTGCAATTACCTAGAAGTTTTATCTTAAAAATGCTTGAAAAATGCTCGTTTTAGAATTTTGACAATTTGTTTAAACCTTGTACAGTGGAACCTTCTAAGAAAAACACAATCCTTTACATGACGCTGGCTGACCTCCAAGTTGTACTAACCCCCCCTCAAATGTACATAGCAAATAGAGTGAAGTAGTAAAGAAGTAGTAAAAAAAATAAGTAAATAAAAAGTTGTATTAACTGTTCAGGCAATGTTTTATGTGACATTTTAACCTAAACATGTCTTACGGTTGCACCTCTGGGACACCACCTGCTCATGTGAAACAGAAACCATAAAAACATCTTTCATCCGAAATGTGCTGTAAGCTCATGAAATAAAAGGACACTTCTCAAGTCCTATAAAATAATGTGAAATTGTGCAATTTCCTTAGATGTGCAGTGTTTTTTTTTTTTTTTTTTTTTTACATTGTATGGTTAAACTAAAGTCACAGAATGAAAACGCAAAAGAACACAATATCAACATTAATATTTTTATGCTTTTATTTGACCGCTAATGCTTAACACTGCTCTTTTGCATTTGTACTGCGAAAGAGTTGAGACAGGTTGTGACATTGACAATGGCTGAACGTTTTGGTGAGGTTTTTATTTATTTATTTATTTTTATTCTGATAAGTAATTCTGAATCTAAACTAAGCATTATGTTGAGAGAGGGGGGGAAAAAACAGGATAAAGCAAATTATCAATCATGTTTACCATTTGGATACAGCACAGCACCTCTATTTAGATTGTGTAACAACCAGAAGCGACTGGTACATACACACACGCTTGATATTTTTCACATAAATATTTTCAAGCTTAGAATATGAATACAATATTCACAATAATGGTTGACAATGTAAAAGAGAGATTAAAAATATTTTCTATTATTGTGATTGTAATTAACATCCATCCATCCATCCATTTTCTGAGCCGCTTCTCCTCATGAGGGTCGCGGGCGTGCTGGAGCCTATCCCAGCTGTCATCGGGCAGGAGGCGGGGTACACCCTGAACTGGTTGCCAGCCAATCGCAGGGCACATATAAACAAACAACCATCTGCACTCACATTCACACCTACGGGCAATTTAGAGTCTCCAATTAATGCATATTTTTTGGGTGTGGGAGGAAACCGGAGTCCCCGGAGAAAACCCACGCAGGCACGGGGAGAACACGCAAACTCCACACAGGCGGGGCCGGGGATTGAACCCGGGTCCTCAGAACTGTGAGGCTGACGCTCTAAGCAGTTGTCCACCGTGCCGCCTAATTAACAGTGGTATAGAACTTAATTGAATTATGATGACAGGCATTTAATTGTTCCAATGCTGTGGTAAAACATTTTGGTTGGTTGTATGAGAATAATACAATAGATTTTATTTCGAGGCACTTTTTCTAAGCATGCCATTTCACGAGATAACATTTAAAACATTAAAAACAAAGCTGTAATAAAATGGTAATATTTTTAGTCACTATCACACTGAGCAAGCTTGTGGTTTAGATTATACTACAAGCACCTGTTTTCAAATATCCAAAAATCCTCTGCCCTCTTAAGCCCATGCAGCACACACTGTATATGGTAAAAATACAACTGCCTGTGATTATGCACATGGCCAGCAGGTGGTTTGCAATGTGCAATGAAGCATCAATAAATGATCCATTACTCGAACCAATGGCTGAAGTGTTATGATGCTTCGTGAAGCTTCATCTCACCATCACGAGGGACAGGCAAACAGAAAGGGCCAAGGCAGAATTCGTAGTGAGGGACAGAAGGTTGAGTTGATCAGGAAACCAACGAGGCAAGAAGGTCAGAGAACCTCACACGAGCACGAAAGAACAACCTGGCAAAGAGGGTGTGAGCAGGGGGTTAAATAGTGGCTAATTGCTAATTAGAAGCAGCTGTGCACCCAGGTGAGCAAAGTGGTTAATAAGGTGGGCGTGGCCGACTGGCAGAGTGCAGCAGTGCAGAGGTGAATGGAAAATCACTGAGAGCACAGGTGCTGTGCTCAATGGAGCCCAAAGGAGCGGAATTGTGACACCAATGGATTCTGTTTCTGAATTTTATCCACATTGGAAAGAATATATTTGAGCATATTTTGTCCTTACTCTGCCATGACACATACAGTATCTGAACTGTGCCAGGTGGGAGCAAAATAATCTTAATTGTGTGTTTGTGTGTGATTTGATCCATGTACAGTGTTCCCCCGCTATTCCCAGGGATAGGGCCCAAACCCTTTCATAAATTGCAATAATCCACAAGTAGTTGACATCCACTCATAAAGATTTGTAATTGCATACCACAATGCCTATGTGACTGAATGAAACTCCTCTCCTCACTTTGTTCAAGATGGCACCAAAGCAATATTTTTATATTTGACATGGCTTTGGTGTCAACACATCCATCCATTCATTTTCTGAGCCGCTTATCCTCACAAGGGTCGCGGGAGTGCTAGAGCCAATCCCAGCTATCATCGGGCAGGAACAACCTGAACTGGTTGCCAGCCAATCGCAGGGCACAAATAAACAAAGAACCATTCGCACTCACATTCACACCTACGGGCAATTTAGAGTCTTCAATTAACCTACCATGCATGTTTTTGGGATGTGGGAGGAAACCGGAATACCCGGAGAAAACCCATGCAGGCACGGGGAGAACATGCAAACTCCACACAGGCGGGGTCGGGGATTGAACCCCGGACCTCAGAACTGTGAGGCAGACGCTCTAACCAGTCGCTCACCGTGCACAAAAAGTCAAAATTTTCAGCTAATAAGGGAGGATAGGTTTGATGACCGGTGCCGTGGAGAAGTCTGAGAGCAGCAAAGAGTTTCAATTTTGAGGTCAAAATGAGTCAACAATTCAGTTTTGACACTCTGAATTATGCCACAAAGCAAGGAGATATCAGTTTGGGTTCACAATTCTTGGTTAACGACCCATTCATTCAGTCACTTTTCCCCATACTGAACCTGGGGAACAATTATTGAATAATTACTTGTTCAAGGGTGGGTTAACAGCGGGGTGCAAGTGGCAGAAAAAATAAATTTTCTCTCACTGTTGGATTACACACAGTCCAGAGGACAGGAAATCAACATCTCAAGGGAGGTGACTGAGAAATAGTTATTTGAGGAACTAGTTTCCCTGTATCATTTTTTTTTTTTTTTTTTTTTTTAATTTAATGGTATTTGCATTGTAAACAGATTACATTATGTCGCTGTGTACCTACTTCGATTACTGGGGAAAAGGAACCCAAGTCACAGTTACATCTGGTAAGTAATAATTATGTTTTGTGTCTGAAAAAGTGGCTCGTGAAAGGTTTTTGTATTACATTGCACTTGCATTCAGTCAATGTGATGCGTTTGACTACTGGGGAAAAGGAACCCAAGTCACAGTTACATCTGGTAAGTAATAATTGTTTTCTGACTGGAAAATTATTTAGAAAACACCGACTAAATAGGATTTTGTGTTAGAATGTCATTGTGTTGATGCAATTCTGTCCCTTTGATGGAGAAATGGAACATATGTCGCAGTAAAACATGGTAAGTACTAATTGGAAATTTTAGAAGTTGTTTTTTTGTGCCATTTTATTAACATTTTAAGTATTACTGACAGGTGAGTAATATCAAGTAGTCCCTACTGTTGGAAAGTGGGATTTTCAAGCCTATCAATTGTTTATCAATTATTAATAGTATGACTATTTATTTGCACAGATTTCTCATACAACAGATATAAGCTTTAGTGGCATTTTTATCTATTAATTTCCAAACTGCTGTGCTGTAATTGAAGCTAGTAAAATGTGTTAGTTTTCCAAATGAATTAATTAAGTGTGAGGTTAGACTGGTTTACTGTTAAAAAGTGTACTTGAGTTGTGTGGAAATACAATGGTGAGTGTTTAGTCGGGACTCAAAAATTGTCTCATAGTAATTTTTTTTCTAACAAATTGTTTTTATTGTATTGTGAGTAAAATGTCAGTTAATAGATGTTTTCCAACCTTTGTTCAGTCTTATACAAAATATTTGTATTTGTTGGTATATTTATTTATTTGTCTTGTGAATGAAATTTAAAAATGCTAAAGCAATGAATGAAATTTGACGCTAAAAATGTTCGGAGTGTAATTTACTCTGTAATATTATGGTTTTGATTTCATTGATTTATAAAATATAACCGTGTCAAAAAATCTTTCTCCCCTCTGCCACAACCATTTCACTTCAGTAACACATTTTGGCAAATTTAACAACACAATTTATTTTCTTTTGCTAGCTACACCGATCAGACCGACCGTCTTTCCTCTGATGCAATGTGGATCTGGAGCCACGCTCAGTCTTGGCTGTCTCGCCACTGGCTTCACACCAGCTCCACTGACCTTTACCTGGAGCAAAGATGGGACTGCCTTGACTGACTTTATTCAGTATCCTTCAGTAGAGAAGAACAACCTCTATACTGGAGTCAGTGAAATCCAAGTGAGGAGAGCGGACTGGGATAATAGGGCAAAATTCCGATGTGTTGCCAAACATTCAACCGAAGATGTTGAAGCTGTGT